>NC_042973.1:20872405-21562405 GCF_901001165.1 Salmo trutta
CCAACCTGCAGCGCCAGCAGGTGGCCCACGCTGATGAGAGGAGGAGGAGGGAGAGGGAGTGGGAGGTGAGGGAGTCGGGGCTGGGCGACAGGGAGGTGCAGGTGAAGGAGCAGGAGGAGGAGACAGTGAAGAGGCGTAGGCAGATGGAGGAGGAGAGGAAGGAGCTGCTAAGGAGGAAGGAGGAGTACCAGAGGGATCTGGAGAGGCTGAGGGATGCCCAGAGGAAGCTGGACAGAGACAAGGAGACGCTGCAGCGGGAGGCTGAGATAGTGGAGCAGATGAAGAAAGCCGAGGTGAGCTGGATCGGCCGACACGGTTCTCAAAGAGGGCTGCTGCTCACTGGTCTCTGTCTGTTACCTTACATTACAGAAATCAAATAACTATTATGTAACAAAATGTAACCACAATGGACTGACTACACATGGGCTATGTAATGATGGCCTTTAAATAACCCTTTACCTACCGCTTACCATAACCACCTGGGCTCAAGCCTGAGCTTCTAATCCTAAAACTAGCTCAACCTTGACTCCAAGACATAATCTCTTCCTTCAAAAGTCAGATTCCATCATTAAGTTGCTGTGAGGCTTAACTGTCTACTTGTTGTTGTATGGTTTGGTTTGATCTGTAGGCAGAGCAGGCACACAGGACCCAGCGGACGCCCTCCACCACCTCAGAGGAGTCCATGAAGTTTCAGAGCTCCACCTCTCTGGATATAGAGCCTGGAGGAGGGGAGGTAGAGCTGTCCTCCTCCCCCGCCACCAAAGACCCCTTCCTCAGGATGGGCTCCAAGAGGAAAGGGAAGAACCTGAACCCCTTCTCCTCCTTGTCCTCTTCCTCCAACGCCAGCTCCAAGGCCCAGAGCAGCACAGAGGGCCAGAACCAAATCCCTAACCGCCTGATGCAGCTGGCCAAGACCAAGGACAAGAAGGAGAAGAAGAAGAAGAAAGGGAAGGGGCAGCAATCACAGACAGGTACCAGTAGCACCAGCCAGGTACCAGCAGCACCAGCCAAGTACCAGTAGGACCACCCATCTTTGTAAGGAAAAGAGAGCCATGGGAAAAGTTGAGTTACCGGTGCTAGGCGCTATACACTGAGTGTACAAAACATTAAGAACACCTGCTCTTTTCATGACAGAAACTGACCAGGTGAATCCAGGTGAAAACTATGATCCCTTATTGATGTCACTTGTTAAATCCACTTCAATCAGTGTAGATGAAGGGGAGGAGACAGGTTAAAGAAGGATTTTTAAGCCTTGAGACAATTGAGACATGGACAGTGTGCCTTTCAGAGGGTGAATGGGCAAGACAATAAATGTAAGTGCTTTTGAACAGGGAATGGTAGTTGGTGCCAGGCGCACTGATTTGTGTCAAGAACTGCAATGCTCCTGGGTTTTTCACACTCAACAGTTTCCTGTGTGTATCAAGAATGGTCCACCACCCAAAGGACATCCAGCCAACTTGACACAACTGTGGGAAGCATTGGAGTCAACATGGGCCAGCATCCCTGTGGAACGCTTTCGACACCTTGTGGAATCCATGCCCAGATGAATTGAGGCTGTTCTGAGGACAAAAGGGGGGAGAGGTTCCTAATGTTTGGTATATTCGGTGTATAAGGGATGTTGTTACAGTCTAACTAAAGTCTATGTCCGTCTTTCTTCTCCACAGATCCCGAGAACACTGGGGTCACAGAGCCTCAGGGCGACGGAAAGATCTTCTTCTGCTGATCCCTCTGTCATCCACTATCCCACAATGCCCCACACTCACTGCATCAACTGACTGCCAGACCATGTAGTAGTGTGGCCAGATAGACATGCACCCCATTGACATACTGTACCCTACCCACTGACCTGGACCTGGAGGGGTCGGCCATGGCCATGGACAGGAAGTACAGCTAGAGCACTTCCTGTGAACTTATTACGGAACCATGCAGACACTTCCCGCTTAGTTGCCACTGAATTGTCTAGGTGTAACTTTTGGATGAAGATCAAGTCTGCAAGTCTGCTGTGGCATGGATTGGATTGGTATGCATGGGTTGGTTACTTTGGTGTTTGATAGCGTTCATATGATTTGGACAGTTTCAGGAATTTTACCATGGCTAGAAGAAGTTTTAGCATTCATGAAGTATATAGTAGCTGACATTCGTTTTCTATGTGAAGGGAAGATTTAACAGAGCAGGTGTCGTAGGGGAGTGACTGTTGTAGAATGTTCTGCATTTCACAAATTTACATATACCCTAATAGCCAAAATGACAAAAGAGAGCATACAGTACACCCTATTCAACAATTCCAGTTGAGTGAGTAAAGTTTATGCAATAGTGTTTATTGTCATACTTCTAAAGGTATTGCTTAACACTGGGCCCCATAATGCTGCGTTCCCACCTGTAAGGAACTAACTACAGCCTCATTTGTCCCATCAGCGCTACATCAGAAGTTATAAAGAAAGGCAACTCAAGGTTAGAGAAGACATGACTAACCACAGAGTCCGAGTTATGAGAAGAGGATGAATGAGTCTGGGAGAAACGGAAAACAAGACAAGCCAAAGAAAGAGAAAAAATAGCTTGTAATGGAGGAGAGAAAAGAGAGAGTGAGGGAGAGAGAGATGAGTGACGAAGAGGAAGAGCTGAAGAAAGAGAGTGTGTAAGGAAGCGAAACTCAAAGACGTAGTGGCTGACATGCTTTTGTCGCTATTGTCCACTTTGCAATTTAATGTATTGATGATAAACTGTTAGACGTTACGGTTCCAGCTGACTGAATGGGTAGAAGAGACATTTGCGGTACGTGTTTCTATTCCTCCACTGCACACTTGAGTTTGAATTTGTGAACCATTTTATTTGTCAATCACTGCAATGCAATACTGGCACAGGGTTTGAAGGTGATGATAATATTCACTCTGTTACAAGTGGCAAGACTTCCTGCTTTACAATGAGTGGCAATCATTCAATTTACACAGACTAAATCGAAATCCAGACTGATTAAGGGATATCTATCTCACAAGAATGGATTTACAGAAACAAAAATTCTGATGACATTTTTGGGATATATTTTTATGCTGATATTGGAATAGATGAATCTATCCCTGACCAACCATTCCCATAGGAATTACACTGATACTGTGTATCTGCCTGCAGGACAGGTTGTTCGTCTATTAGTCCAACCAAACCTTTCCTCTGGACAAAACCCCATATTTCCCTATTTTCCCTGCAGTCTGCTCTAGTATTGGTAGCCTGTGGTACCATAAGCTCTCTTGTGCCTCTCAAATAGTCCAGAATAATTATTGTCCCTGTATTTTCTTCATTTATATTTTTCCGTCCATGCTCCAGTCTGGGGTTTTGATCCATATAACCAGGGGTGCATAATGTGTAATATTTCAGGTTTGTCGTTTCTCTTTACTGCTGATGAGCAGAATTTAAAATGAAAGCACAGCAAAGTCCTCTTCTGACTCTGTAAAACTGAAATATGGTGCTAATCATCAGTCGCATAGGCTGTGTTTACACCCAATTCTGATCTTTTTATCACTAATTGGTCTTTTGACTAATCAGATCAGCTCAAAAAAAAAATATGGTCTGATGGGTAAAAATACAAATTAGTGGATCAAATCAGAATTAGGCTGCCTGTGTAAATGCAGCCTAACTGTTCTGCTTCTTCTTGTCTGCGTTGGTTTATCTTGTTTTGACCATCAGATGGCGCTGTGGCAATCATCATAACTCACCACCACTATCTACTCTGTGGGATTTATCATCTTCATATTTCACAACAGTTCCCCCTGGTCATATATATGCAAAGTGAATCACCACGTTAACATGGTGTTTTATGGCCTTGTTTAGTGATTTTACAAAAGTGAAAGCATAGTGAGGGATCATTGGCATTTTGATTGATTGGTTCATTCACACTTACTGACTTGCCTTAATAGACATATTCCACTTTTGACAGGTGTGAACGTTCTTAGACCCTACCCTTTATCTCTTCATATTCTTCTTGGAATATCTGCTAATCATCCCTTCAACAACAACTGTCATGGCCGTCTACAGTATAAGATGTTGAGCAGTGATACAGTAGCTCTGAAATGTTGTACATGATGCATTGTGGCAAATGCAGAGATAGGGGAGACCATTATGCTCAAATTGAAATGCACTAGAATATTAACCAGCATCTGTGAGGAGTTGGAGTGGGTTTTACAGTTATACTGTATACCAGTGCTTTTAAAGTAATTTGTTGTTTGTACTAAAAAGGTACAATTTGTATTTCTTGCGGAATTTCATGTAAAAAGAAAAAAAAGGGCAAAGCAACCATTATGTAAATATGTGTCATGTACAAATGTAACTTTTAAAGTATTGTTTGTGGATTTTTGGATTGATTTAAGCTTTTTATAATGAGGCTTTATTTATCAGTGTCCTCCCTGTTTTGGAGGTATAAAATGTACATTCATTTTTCTCTTAATAAATAACTATTATTGTTGTCAACTGAGATTTGTGTCTGTGTCTATTTTCTCCCATTGTCTTTGTGTGTTAATTGTTTGTTCTATAATGGAATGGCTTTGGTGTGCCTCTAGGCCACACATAACGGCCAGCCAAGCAGGACAACTCTGCATGGATCGTGTTTCACAGTTTTTGGGTGAATGTAGGCCTTAATTGATTTAACCACCTGTTACTCTATTTCTCTCTCTCTGTCTCTATGATCCTGTGCTGTCTAGTTTGACGAGGTACCTCGCAAAACTGCCATTCCTCTGCAGGGGACGTTGTCCTTCTTTACGCTTGTGTGTTCCACTCCATGGACAAGATAGAAATGTACTTGTCTTTTCGCTCTAGCATGCTTTTTCATCCACCTCACTGCCAGCTCTTTAGGCTGAGAGTGGCTTCAGGAGGAATTCTGTGGTAGAGGGTATGGCGGAGTTCACTTCTGGATGTGACTAGCCCTGCCTTTGTCAGTGACAATAAGTGACCCTGCCCAGCTGGCCTGCACTGTACTGCACTGCGCCGAGGAGAAACACAGGACTTCTCATCCTGATTCCTGATTAAAGAATGTACACATCTTTTCTCTGGTTGATAATACACAAAACAGCTAATATAAAGAATGTTTTCCCTGGCTTATACCAGTGGTTTAACTAACACATTATGCTCTCTATTTCTGCTTTCTATTATTTTGTCCCAGATGAGTATCCATATTTGACTTTGAACGTTTTTTGGGATATGAACAGATTTATTAAGCCGTGATGAGCATTCTCTAGCAGCTGCTGTGAAATGCCCCACACTCAGGTCCAGATCTATATAATTCCCAAAGCTCCAGCCTACAAGATGTCTGCCATTATAACTCCACCTAAGCACATATTCATCTTTGCTAGTATGACCTTTTCAAAGTGCTTCCAAATCCCCCTGGCCCTCCCTCCCTCAACTGCAGTGGAAGAATGACTGGGCGACCTGTCACACCGTTAGAATGTGAGCAGAGCAGCAGAGATTTGGCTTGTAAAGGATGATATTATCATGCATTGCTCACTGTCAGTAGTGACCTTTATCTAGCTCCTGGTGCCAATTGGTGTGTAATGTGAAAGAGCCATTCTAGACTGCACCATCTGGGGAAGAAAAGAAAAAGGGACAAACAAAAGAAACCTGAGTCTTTATTGTGTTCCGTGTCGACGGGCATATAAATACTGTCCGTATGTTCGCTAGAACAATAGTGGCAGACTGGTGTTGTGCTCCGATATGGGCATGAGTCATTATTCTCCTTTTACATATTATAGTACAAACCTCAATGAGCTGCTCTCTGTGGTAGTCAACTTACAGTATGTTATGGCAACCTATCTGGCTCAGTTGAGTACGGAAACCTGTGTATATATAACATGGGAAACACCTTGATACTGGATGAAGAATATCCTCCTGATCTTAGAGAACGTAGAGGCATCAAAGAAACATAATACATATTAAGATGTTTTAAAGAGGTCAGCCTGTATGGTATTGAGCTATTTCAATATGATAATAACTTTAATGAGACAGGCGGTCATCTCAGATGGGTGGCTGACTGATGTCTTTGTTTTACAATGAAAGCTGTATAACTAGCCAGCCTGGGTTTATACAAGCAAGTACCTCGTAAATCTCACAGGTGTCACGTTCTTTTGTTCATTCCATATATATCACATTGGAAGCACGACAGTGCAGTGCCTCCCTGTCTCTCCCAGTCCCCCAAACACCACGCAGGCAGCACCCTATGGGTTATTATTGAACTCAATCACTGTCTGATGGAAATGGGAGGCAGAGGGTCTGAAGCCATTTCCATCCATCTCTGGGCCTCCTCTCCCCGGGGGCAGCAATGATGAGGCTAGGGTTCATAATTTACCCCCTCAGCGGCTCCCATCATCGGCAAATCATATTTCACCTAGACTCTTAAAGGTTCAGAACTAAATTGCTTCCGCTCTGCAGCTCTCTCTCTCTCTCTCTCTCCTTCTCTTCCTGTTTTTCTCCCTCCCTCTGTTCCTCTCTCCTCCTCCACCTTTTCAATCTCTATTTCTGCTAATTTGTTCTCTATACCTGATCTGCTGAATCTATTTTTTTTTTGCCTTTTCCATTAATCATAAATGATGGCATTAGGGCTATATTGATCCCGGTGGAGTGGCAGAGAGAGAAGGGATAATAATGCTCATCCAGAGAGTTTCTGCTTCTTTTTCGGGCTGTTAAAAGAACATGTCTTTCTTCTGAACCAGACCTCATTTTTTGTAAGGTACATGCACTTCAAAAGCACTTTTCCTTCCTGCCCATTATTGGTTTTCTATGACCTCCCACTGTGCTGTAGCAGCCAGGCAGTAAGGCAGTCACACAGCTTGGCATGTGAGCACATCCTTGGTGTGACATGTGAGGGATTTGGTCATCATCTTCTGTGCTCCAGCAGATGCTGCCCTTCTCCTCATGCTCTGTATTTTGGCTGTGTTTTACCCAACTACCATCTTCTACTCACCAGCCGACCACAACCAGGCTCTCCCCCAATTCTCCTCCAACATCCCCTAGCTCTGTGGGGGGGACATGGGGGGGGGGGGGTGAAATTAAACGAGCATCTTCTTCACCCACCCCAAATTGGAGGGTGGAGGATTATGCAAGATGCACACACACAGGCCACAATAGAATCTATGGGTTGTAGCCGCAGCTGAAGGAATGAAATTGTTTTCGCTCCATTACGGCTGTCAACAAGGGTATTTTAATGTGCCGGTTCACTGGGAGCTTAGCGCCTGCTCTGCTGTTGGCGCTGGACTAGTGGGGGCTTTGGAAGCTTCTGGGATTGTGTGTGCATTCATTAGCACTAGGCTGACCAGGCACTGCAGCCAGCTACTGGTGAGCAAGCAGGAAATTTCAATCGCTGGGGCACAACAATAGATCAAAGGGCCTGCCAGGCCAGTTGAAAATGTGAGAGTCCATTGGGCTCCTGGTGAACATGCTCTTTGAGAAAGAGAGGATGAGTTCATTGGCATGCCGATCAGGGGTTCCAGGCTCCACCTTGTTTCGGATGGAGCGTTGCTCTGCTCTGTCCTGGACAGACCAGACGGACTGCTCATTGATCTGACTGGGTCTTCTGGGGGAGCTGCATTACACAGCGGGTGTCCTCTGACCAATTACCACGGCACTCTGTGTCTGTATGTAAATACAGTATTTTGAGGAAGTGCAGCATGTTGTGTCGGTTGGCCTGTCTGTATGTTCTGTTGATGGGTGTTTAAAAAAAAACGATTCATGGGTGTGTTTTGTGCTGGCGTTGGCTTGAGTAATGAGTTTCTGGTCAAATGCAGATGTATAGAAACCCCTGGAAGGCTGGATCCAGAGTAGTGAATACCACAGTCCAGGTACTGGTTCCCTGTGGGAATCAAACCCACAACCCTGGTGTTGCAAGTGCCATGCTCTACCAAATGAGCCACATGGGACAACAATTATGTGTTGGATTCTGTCTTCAAATATACTTATTCACGTCACCATTATAGAACATTGATTACTTTGCATATATAAGACATTTACAGTATATGTTAGGGGTAAACTCACAAACTTTGTGTAAGGAAAGTTACTGTGTGAGACAAGGGGAAGTACAGAAAGTTAATAGCTGTGCAAACATGTCATTGCAGAATATTAATAGTTCTAAGGAAGGAGGCGAAGAGTAACAGTCTAGTCTCAGTTTCTGATAAGGCAGGCCAGATGCTGTAGAACTAGGATAAGGATGGGTGCGGAACTCAACTCAATAAGGTCAACAGTTGAAGAGAGAAGAAACCTCACTTAGGCAGGGCCATGACAATACCAGTAAGAAGAGCAGACTGAGTTTCTGCCTAGCAACAGAGAAGGATTATTTATCTTAGGTATAAGTATTGATGTCTTCACTATTATTCTACAATGCAGAAAATAGTAAAAAAAATTAAGAAAAACCCTTGAATGAGTAGGTGTGTCCAAACTTTTGACTGGTACTGTATATATTTGAAAAATGTCAGGTAGGCTAAATGATCACACCTGTAATAGATAAGTTGTTATATTACTTGTAGGGAACAGCTAAGTGAGCATACATTTAAATAATTTGTATTTTATTTGTATTTTACTGGGCTGATGGTGCCTGCAGCTGATGGTCAGTCTCATCCTCAGTCCTCCTCTCAAAATCCCTCCGTTCTCCTTTTCCTCCACTGACACTGACCAAAAAGGTACACCGTTTTCCAGCTGATGGTGAAACTTGAGTCGTATCGCATTATTTCTGCCTCATGCACAAATTCATGTTGTTGTTACTCCTATGAGCAGAGAAAGTGAAATTCCTCGACATTAAAAAAGTCCCAAGCCGCTAATAAAAATGCAACCAAGCCTATTGATACACTTTCCTACTTATTCATTACAGCTGCAATGCTGGTTGTAGAGCGAGTGGAAGAAGGAAGAACGCACATTTTATGGCTTATAAAAGTGTTGAATGAATTGTGTTGACAGTGCTAGGAAAGAACTTAAACATGAACTCACTAATAAAAACAGAAGCTCTTTGCTGTATTCGTTGACATTCTCGCTCTAGTTTTTAAAATTTATTTCATCTTTATTTAACTAGGCAAGTCAGTTAAGAACAAATTCTTACTTACAATGACGGCCTACCAAAAGGCAAAAGGCCTCCTGCGGGGACGGGGGCTGGGGTTAAAAATAAAAATATAGGAAAAAACACACATCAAGACAAGAGAGACACCACAACACTACTTAAAGAGAGACCTAAGACAACAACTGTAACACTCTTCGTCGTCAGACGATACAGAGAAATCATCGTCGGAGAAAGTGGACCAATACGCAGCGGGGTTATGTGTACTCATCTTCTTTATTACTGGATAAGAAGGCAAAGCCGAAAACAAAATACGTACACAAGAAAAACACAATGACGACGACTAACAGGCTTGCAAGGCACACTGCTATACAAAGCATATAATCTCCCACACTAAACAAACCCACACACATACCTATATATAGGACTCTTAATCAGAGGAAAATAGAAACACCTGCCTCTAATTGAGAGTCCACACCCAAACCTAAACATAGAAAAACTAAACTAGACAGAACGTAGTAAATACAACCTAGAACATACCCAACATCCAGAACTAACAAACACAACCAACCACCCTGAACCAACCAAAACAAATACCCTCTGCCACGTCCTGACCAAACTACAATACAAATAATACCTAAATACTGGTCAGGACGTGACAACAACCTAGCATGGCAGCAACACATTTCATCATGTGGCAACACCACATGACAACAACATGGTAGCAACACAACATGGCAGCAGCACAAAACAAGGCGCAAACATTATTGGGCACAGACAACAGCACAAGGGCAAGAAGATAGAGACTTTATTTAGTTATTTATATTTATTTCACCTTTATTTAACCAGGTAGGCTAGTTGAGAACAAGTTCTCATTTGCAACTGCGTCCTGGCCAAGATAAAGAACAGCAGTTCGACACATACAACAACACAGAGTTACACACGGAATAAACAAAACATACAGTCAATAATACAGTAGGAAAAAATTAAACAAAACGTCTATATACAGTGAGTGCAAATGAGGTAAGATAAGGGAGTTAAGGCAATAAATAGGCCAAGTAATTACAATATAGCAATTAAACACTGGAATGGTAGATGTGCAGAAGATGAATGTGCAAATAGAGACACTGGGGTGCAAAGGAGCAAGATAAATTAATAAATACAGTATGGGGATGAGGTAGGTAGATATATGGCCTGTTTACAGATGGGCTATGGACAGGTGCAGTGATCTGTGAGCTGCTCTGACAGCTGGTGCTTAAAGCTAGTGAGGAAGATATGAGTCTCCAGCTTCAGTGATTTTTGCAAATCGTTCCAGTCATTGGCAACAGAGAACTGGATGGAAAGGCGACCAAAGGAGGAATTGGCTTTGGGGGTGACCAGTGAGATATACCTGCTGGAGTGCGTGCTACGAGTGGGTGCTGCTATGGTGACCAGTGAGCTGAGATAAGGCGGGGCTTTACCTAGCAGAGACTTGTAAATAACCTGTAGCCTGTGGGTTTCGCGACGAGTATGTAGCGAGGGCCAACCAACGAGAGCGTACAGGTCACAGTGGTGGGTAGTGTATGGGGCTTTGGTGACAAAACGGATGGCACTGTGATAGACTGCATCCAATTTGTTGAGTAGAGTGTTTGGAGGCTATTTTATAGATGACATCACCGAAGTCGAGGATCGGTAGGATGGTCAGTTTTACGAGGGTATGTTTGGCAGCATGAGTGAAGGATGCTTTGTTGCGATATAGGAAGCCGATTCAAGATTACATTTTGGATTGGAGATGCTTAATGTGAGTCTGGAAGGAGAGTTTACAGTCTAACCAGACACCTAGGTATTTGTAGTTGTCCACATTAGAACCGTCCAGAGTAGTGATGCTGGACGGGCGGGCAGGTGCGGGCATCGATCGGTTAAAAAGCATGCATTTAGTTTTACTTGCATTTAACAGCAGTTGAATGCCATGGAAGGAGAGTTGTATGGCATTGAAGCTCGTCTGGAGGTTAGTTAACACAGTGTCCAAAGAGGGGCCAGATGTATACAGGATGGTGTTGTCTGCGTAGAGGTGGATCAGAGAATCACCAGCAGCAAGAGCAACATCATTGATATATACAGAGAAAAGAGTCGGCCCGAGAATTGAACCCTGTGGCACCCCCATAGAGACTGCCAGAGGTCTAGACAATGACTAGGTTGGAAACCAGATTCCATAGTAGGTAGGGTGGGATTTGAAATGGTCGGTGATCTGTTTATTAACTTGGCTTTTGAAGATTTTATGAAGGCAGGGCAGGATGGATATAGGTCTATAACAGTTTGGGTCTAGAGTGTCTCCCCCTTTGAAGTGGGGGATGACCGTGGCAGCTTTCCAATCTTTGGGGATCTCAGACAATACAAAAGAGAGGTTGAATAGGCTAGTGATAGGGGTTGTAACAATTTTGCCGCATAATTTTAGAAAGTGAGGGTCTAGATTGTCTAGCCCAGCAGGGGGTGCTGGGATGTTGGCCAGGGTAGGGGGAGCCAGGTGGAAAGCATGGCCAGCCGTGGAAAAATGCTTATTGAAATTTTTGTAGATTTATCCGTGGTGACAGTGTTTCCTATCCTCAGTGCAGTGAGCAGCTGGGGGGAGGTGCTCTTGTTCTCCATGGACTTTACAGTGTCTCAAAACTTTTTGGAATTAGTGCTACAGGAAGCAAATTTCTGTTTGAAAAAGCTAGCCTTAGCTTTCTTAACCTCACTTGGGGAGGGGGTGTGGGACGCTTAATGTGAGTCTGGAAGGAGAGATCACAGTTTTTATTTTATTTATTTTTATTTCACCTTTATTTAACCAGGTAGGCCAGTTGAGAACAAGTTCTCATTTACAACTGCAACCTGGCCAAGATAAAGCAAAGCAGTGCGACAAAAACAACACAGAATTACACATGGGATAAACAAACGTACAGTCAATAACACAATAGAACAATCTGTACACAGTGTGTGCAAATTAAGTAAGCAGGTAATTGGCCAACATCCAGTGAAATTGCAGAGCGCCAAATTCAACAACAGAAATACTCATTATAAAAATTAATGAAAAATACAAGTGTTATACATGGGTTTAAAGATAAACTTCTTGTTAATCCAACCACGGTGTCAGATTTCAAAAAGGCTTTACGGCGAAAGCATACCATGCGATTATCTGAGAACAGCGCCCAGCTGACAAATCATTACAAACTGTAACAAGTCAAGTAGAGGAGTTACACAAGCCAGAAATAGTGCTAAAATGAATCATTTACCTTTGATGATCTTCATATGTTTGCACTCACGAGACTCCCATTTACTCAATAAATGTTTGTTTTGTTCGATAAAGTCCATGTTTATATCCAAAAACCTCAGTTTTGTTAGCGTGTTTTGTTCAATAATCCACTGTCTCAAACAACATCCAGTGAAATTGCAGAGCGTGAAACTCAACAAAACAGAAATTGTCATAATAAACATACATAAAAGATACAAATGTTATGCACCAGCTTAAGTATAACCTTTTTGTTAATCCAACCGCTGTGTCAGATTTCAAAAAGGCTTTACGGCGAAACCAAACCATGCGATAATCTGAGAACAGCGCCCAGTAGACAAATCATTACAAACAGTTAGCAGCCAAGAAGAGGAGTAACAAAAGTCAGAAATAGCGATAAAATGTATCACTTACCTTTGATGATCTTCATATGGTTGCACTCCGAAGACTCCATGTTACACAATGAATGTTCATTTTGTTCGATAATGTCCCTCTTTATGTCCAAAAACCTCCGTTTTGTTGCTGCGTTTTGTTCAGCAATCCATTGGAACAAAGCGTGGTCACAACAGACAGATGAAAAATCTAAAATGTACAATATAAGTTCGTAGAAACATGTCAAACGATGTTTAATGAATCAATCCTCAGGTTGTTTTTGTCATAAATAACATTACTAATATTTCAACCGGATAAAAGCTTAATCAATAGAAAAGGAGAAACCGATCGCGCGCTGGACTCATGTGTGGAAATTTCCACTGTCCACTCATTGAAAGTGCTGTATCTCCCTCATTTTTCAGAGTAAAAGCCTGAAACAATGCCTAAAGACGGGCCACATGTAGAAGAAGCCATAGAGATCGTGAACTGGGTCCTAAGTCTTTGTATGGTGGATAGGCTTTCAATGGAAAAACTGCCTTTCAAAATAATAGTACTTCCTGGATGGATTTTCCTCAGGTTTTTGCCTGCCATATCAGTTCTGTTATACTCACAGACATTATTTGAACAGTTTTGGAAACTTCAGAGTGTTTTCTATCCAAATCTACCAATTATATGCATATCCTAGCTTCTGGGCCTGAGTAGCACGCAGTTTACTATGGGCACACTTTTCATCCAAAATTCCGAATGCTGCCCCCTACCCTAGTGAAGTTAACTGACTGTGTGTATATTGGTTCCTGACTTCCCTGAAAAGTTGCATATCACGGGGGCTATTCAATGCTAATGCAGAACACCACAGGATGTTTTTGTGTTGGTCAAGGGCAGTCAAGTCTGGGGTGAACCAAGGGCTATATCTGTTCTTAGTTCTACATTTTTTAAATGGGGCATGCTTATTTAAGATGGAGAGGAAAGCACTTTTGAAGAGCAACCAGGCATCCTCTACTGAAAGGATGAGGTTAATATCCTTCCAGGATACCTGGGCCAGGTCGATTAGAAAGGCCTGCTCACTGAAGTGTTTTAGGGAGCGTTTGACAGTGATGAGGGGTGGTCGTTTGACCGCGGACCCATTACGCAAGCAGGCAATGAGGCAGTGATCGCTGAGATCCTGGTTGAAGACAGCAGAGGTGTATTTAGAGGGCAAGTTGGTCAGGATCATATCTAAGAGGGAGCCCATGGTTACGGATTTAGGGTTGTAGCTGGTAGGTTCCTTATAATTTGTGGCATCTAGCTTAGATTGTAGGATGGTCAGGGTGCTAAGCATGTCCCAGTTTAGGTCACCTAACAGTACGAACTCTGAAGATAGATGGGGGCGATCAATTCACATATAGTGTCCAGGGCACAGTTGGGGGCTGAAGGGGGTCTATAACAAGCGGCAACTGTGAGAGACTTGTTTCTGGAAAGGTGGATTTTTAACAGTAGAAGCACGAATTGTTTGCGTACAGACATGGATAGTAAGACACAACTCTGCAGTCTATCTCTGCAGTAGATTGCAACTCTGCCCCCTTTGGCGGTTCTATCTTGTCGGAAAATGTTATAGTTAGGGATGGAAATGTCAGGATTTTTGGTGGCCTTCCTAAGCCAGGATTCAGACACGGCTAGGACATCTGGGTTGGTGGAGTGTGATAAAGCAGTGAATAAAACAAACTTAGGTTGGAGGCTTCTGATGTTAACATGCATGAAACCAAGGCTTTTACAGTTACAGAAGTCAACAAATGAGAGTGCCTGGGGAATGGGAGTGTTGCTGGAGGCTGCAGGGCCTGGGTTAACCTCTACATCACCAGAGGAACAGAAGAGGAATAGGATAAGAGTATGGCTAAAGGAAATCAGAACTGGTTGTCTAGTGCATTCGGAACAGAGAGTAAAAGGAGCAGGTTTCTGGGCGCAGAAGAATGTACAGACAAGGTTATAGTGGGATGTGAGCACAGTGGAGGTAAGCGGTTCCGGTTCTAAGATGTAAAAAATAGCAGATCCGTACCACATTGGGTGAGGCGGATTGCAGGAGAGTATGTTCAGTCCGTAGATGGAAAATGAGATTAAAAATAGAAAAAATGTATACAAAATATATACAACAAAAAACGATATATACAAGGGACGGGACAAGACAATCAACACAGACATCCCACTGCTACGCCATCTTGGAAGTTTTTTCATGCAAAACTGCCACAACTGCGGCAGGTATCCTAGTGGTTAGAGTGTTGGACTACTAGCCAAAAGGTTGCAAGATCGAATCCCTGAGCTGACATGGTAAAAAAAGTATTTTGTTCTGCCCCTGAACAAGGCAGTTAACCCACTGTCATTGAAAATAAGAATTTGTTCTTTACTGACTTGCCTAGTTAAATAAAGGTAAATAAAAATAAACTGTTAGTAAGAGTGTCCATGATTGATTCTTTGAATGAAGAAATGGAGATAAAACGGTCCAGTTTGTCTTTTTTGCAGCTCGTTCCAGTACCTAGCTGCCACGAACTGAAAAGAGGAGTGACTCAGGGATGTGTATGCTTTCGGGACCTTTAACAGAATGTGACTGGCAGAATGGGTGTTGTATGTGGCAGATGAGGGCTGCAGTAGGTATCTCAGATAGGGGGGAGTGAGGGCTAAAAGGGTTATATAAATAAGCATAAACCAGTGGGTCTTGCGACGAGTATACAGAGATGACCAGTTTACAGAGGAGTATAGAGTGCAGCGATGTGTCCTATAAGGGGCATTGGTGGCAAATCTGATGGATAAATGGTAAAGAACATCTAGCCGCTCGGGATCATCCTTACCTGACGATCTATAAATTACGTCTCTGTAATCTAGCATGGGTAGTAGGATGGTCATCTGAATCAGGGTTAGTTTGGCAGCTGGGGTGAAAGAGGATCAATTATGAAAGAGGAAACCATGTCTAGATTTAACCTTAGCCTGCAGCTTTGATATGTGCTGAGAGAAGGACAGTGTACCGTCTAGCCATACTCCCAAGTACTTGTTTGAGGTGACTACCTCAAGCTCTAAACCCTCAGAGGTAGTAATCACACAGGTGGGGACATGGGCATTCTTTTAACCAAATCCCATGTCCTTTGTTTTGGAGGTGTTAAGAACAAGGTTAAGGGCAGAGAAAGATTGTTGGACACTGAAAAAGCTTTGTTGTTGAGCGTTTAACACAAAATCCGGGGAGGGGCCAGCTGAGTATAAGACTGTATTGTCTGCATATAAATGGATGAGAGAGCTTCCTACTGCCTGAGCTATGATGTTGATGTAAATTGAGAAGAGCATGGGGCCTAGGATCGAGCCTTGAGGTATTACCTTGGTGACATGCAGTGGCTGAGACAGCAGATGTTCTGACTTAATACACTGCACTCTTTGAGAGAGGTAGTTAGTAAACCAGGCCAAAGACCCCTCAGAGACATAAATAGTCCTTAGCCGGCCCACAAGAATGGAATGGTCTACCATATCAAAAGCTTTGGCCCAGTCAATAAAAATAGCAGCACAACATTGCTTAGAATCAAAGGCAATGGTGACATAATTTAGGACCTTTAAGGTTGCAGTGACACATCCATAACCTGAGCAGAAGCCAGATTGCATACCAGAGAGAATACCAGAGAGAGTACTATCGCATGGCGATGATAGGGGCTGCAACCTTTTTGGGGTCAAATTTAACGAGCTCCTTTAGCAAATCAGACTCAGTGACTGCCTGTAGGGAGAACCTTTGTAGCGGGGCAGGGGAAAAAGAGAGAGGAGCATCGGGGCTAGTCACATTAGAAGGGGTGGGTGATGAGGAAATGTTGGATGGGCAATGAGGCATGGCTGAGTCAAATAGGAATCCTGACTTAATGAAGTGGTGATTAAAGAGCTCAGCTATGTGCTCCTTGTCAGTAACAACCGTATCATCAACATTAAGGTACATGCACAGCTGTGAAGAGGAGGGTTTATTCTCCAGGTCTTTAACCGTTTTCCAGAACTTCTTGGGGTTAGACCCACAGAGAGAGAACTGCTCCTTAAAGTACCGTAATTTCCGGACTATTAAGCGCACCTGAATATAAGCCTCACCCACTGAATTTAAAAATATTTATATTATTTTGAACATAAATAAGCCGCACATGTCTATAAGCCACAGGTGCCTACCGGTACATTGAAACAAATTAACTTTACACAGGCTTGTAACAAAAATAAATAGGCTTTAACGAAACACGGCTTGTAACAAAAATAAGTAGGCTTTAACGAAACACGGCTTGTAACAAAAACTAAAAAATTAGCAGTAAGCTTTAGTTGTCTTTTTGCACTGAGTCAATTCCTAACGCTGCTGTTTCTAACATCTTATCATCGACTCATTAAGACCAAGCTCCCGTGCAGCAGCTCTATTTCCTTTTCCAACAGCCAGATCAATCGCCTTCAACTTGAAAGCTGCATCATATGCATTTCTCCGTGTCTTTGCCATGATGAGGGTGACAAAATGACTACCGTAATCAGAATGATGGGAAGTTTGAGAGCGCTCGATTTAATCTAAACAGTAAACAAAAAACTTTTTGACCTTAACCCGTTCGGCAATTTCATCGGTC
Source organism: Salmo trutta (assembly GCF_901001165.1). Classification (NCBI taxonomy): domain Eukaryota; kingdom Metazoa; phylum Chordata; class Actinopteri; order Salmoniformes; family Salmonidae; genus Salmo; species Salmo trutta. The sequence continues at coordinate 20,889,630 of NC_042973.1, forward strand.
TAATGAAAGCTTCATGTCGCCAAAAAACTGAGCACGTCACAGAATGTGTATTTTTGGAGAAAAAAAATTGAAAGCGGGAAAAATCCATATATTAGCCGCGTCATTGTTTAAGCCGCAAGGTTCAAAGCCTGGGAAAAAAGTTGCGGCTTATAGTCCGGAATTTACGGTAACTAACTTTGGCCTTCCGGATAGCCTGAGTGCACTTATTTCTCATTTGCCTGAACAAGAGCCAGTCAGCCTGAATATGCGTATGCCGAGCCTTTCGCCAAATGGAATTCTTGAGGTGGAGTAACTCTGCCAGATCATGGTCGTACCAGGGGCTGAACCTGTTTTTTTTCTCATTTTCTTTATGTGGGTGTGTTTGTTAACAATACCACTGAAAATATAAAAAAAGAAGGTCCAAGCGTCTTCGAAGCTGATTCTATACCAATTTACAGAGGCCAGGTCATGAAGGAAGGCTTTGCTCCTAAACAGTTTTTGTAAGCGTATGACAAATCAGGACAGGTAATTTCACTGAGCAGCCATTATGGAAACAGGCTGTAAAAGAGTGATCACTAAGGTCATGGTTTTAAACGTTTAGAAATCTCACAGTATCAACTTTGTTGTTGCTTTTTTTAACGCCTGCTACATTACTGCAGACATGGAAATCTGAGACATCCGATTGGCCAGCGGTAGGCCTATAGAGCACTTGATTTACTCTCCGGGCCCACCGGGAAGGCTGATTTTGAACCTTCAGACACATAAAATGGGAACACTTCGGCTACCCGGTGCGCAGGGCACCTGAATTGGGTGCACCTACTGCAAAAAGTGCAATACAAATTTTTAAAAATAGGAACGCAAGGGTTTATCGTTGGGTTTTTTACAGAAATGCTTAGCGGTCGACTAGGAATGACTTGGAGATTGACAAGTCGATTGCGATTGACCAGTTGATGACCACTGATGTAGTTCTCCTCTGTCTAGGAGTTTTTAGTTTCAAGGTTGTGACCGTTAAGTTTAAATGGGGCCTCTGTTTAAAACAGAAATTTGGCGCCCACAGCCAAGAGTGGTGAACGTAAATATTTTGTAGACTTTGATTTAGATGCTTCCTATTGGGCATACCTCCATGGTTACCAGGCTGTTGACACACAATGGCCGACATCTCCTCAGTGACAGCTGCTTGGCAAATACCACCCTGTAATGAAAAAGAGGAGGGAAAGAAGACAAACATGTTGCTTGAGAGAAACTTGGCTGGAGGCCAGAGCCAGAGCCATAGCCACGGCAGGGCACCTTGACTAGTCTGAAGTATTGGAATTATCATGATCTGACCACTCAAGACTTTTAGTCATGAGGCATTCAAATAGTTTAGTCTACTTTGAACGGGGTAGAGAAATTGTCTTCTGCACAGCAGGTTGACACAAAAAAACATATGGAACTGGTGGGATTGTTCATTATATTCATTCTAACAGTATGTACAGTATGCATCATAGTATTCTCCCCTTTCACTTTCAAGAAATATATTTTGTCATCAATAATTAATAATTGCATTTTGAAGTAAGACAAACTATCTTGAAAATGAAAGTGAAACCTGTTGATTCATGTCTGAGTACTATACAGTATGTAGTGACAGGTAGATGAAGTTGGGGAGATGAAGTGATACACAGAGGGGCCTTGGTTCCTGCTCTGTATAATAGGGATGAATGACGTTAGTGAGACTCAGACAAAAGGCTATTTTCAGCCACAGGCTAATACAGGAGGATAGTTTGGTTGTGAAGGAAACCTCTGCTTCTCACCACCGGGCAAAGTCCTCCTTGTTTTCCTCTCCTCGGCCCTAGGGTCCTTCAGCTTTTTCAAATGCTAATCTAGAGGAGGAAAAAAACACTTGGCCCTACTTAGAAAGCATCAGTTCTAGTGTCCTCCCCGACTGACTGGTAATCATTCGAAGGCCCTTTCTGGGTGAAAAAAATAGGGGGAAAAGATGCTATAGGTTTAAGCCAATCAGTGTCCGCTTTGCTGAACATCACTGCTAAATGCTTTGGAATGGAATGAAGCGAGGAGAGGACAGGAGTCACATTCTCTGAAGGAGCATTGTGAGGACGCTAGGGTTCTGACATCTCAATGTTACGTCCCAACTCAGACCATGCCAGGGCCCCACTCAGCCTATACCGAGGTCCCAGGCAGGCAATTTAATGATCAACTACAACCACACACCTGATAGGCTATGGATAGGACCAGGAGTGTTTCTTCCGCATGTAAACTAACCAGAAAAAAATCTGGGACCTAGTTTTAGCCTTTGATAATAATTCTTAACTAGTTGTCCTGGTCACTTAAGTCTCTCATTAAAAACTGCGCCATAGGGCACACTGCTTCTGCTATGTTCCCCTCCCTACATACAGCGGACCATACGGCATGCAAGTACCTTGAAACAGTTTGATAAAGTGAACATTTCAAACACAGCGGACCGTTATTTTCCTTGAGGACCCAACACCGGCACATTTTGTCACTCAAGGCCCCCACACCAGCCCATTTATTCCTTGAGGCCCCAATTATTATCCAGATATTTATCATTTTGCGCCAAAAAAATAGTTAGACAGGTCCACTAGGCAAAAAATGATCCAGCCTATCTGATGTTTCGGTCTGCCCCTGCCAGACTGTAATATTTGCTATAAAATGCACTATTTATCTATAAGCTATGGCTCACCAAAGGGGTGGAAGCCAAGTCAGTCCAGCTCCTGCAGCAGCTTAGAAACAAACATTGTTTATGGAGAAAGTTTATTATTAGTGAGTAAGTTTCATATTCATAACCGTAGACATAGTAATGCATCTGCCACCTGTAGACATAGGAATGACATAAAATATAGGAATGCATTGGTTGCTCAGTCTGATCACACAGCCATGAAAGCCAGTCCTCTCCCGTCCCTGTCAGCCGGGTCCAGAGCATGATTGATTGATTACACTTGAAAGACCAGTGGCCAGGGAGATAGGAGTAATTAAGCCTGTTAATAGGGTGTGACTAATGAAGATGAGAGCTCATTCTAGAGAGCCTTTCACTACTTAACAATGGCATTCTCTGTCTGCTCCACATTTGTCTCTTCATTTTGGGTGCCTTTGTGATAACGGATGTGTTTCCACTCCATCAATTACTTCTTGGGCTGTAAATCCAGACAGAGAGTGTGTCTCAATACGAACAGAGAACAGAACGGCCATTGAGTATCAAAAACAGTATGTTCACCATTGCCAGCCTTTGATTTCCCCCGACACCCTCAAGCGTGTTATATATTTTTTATGCTAGATGTTGATAAAGGTTAAACATCTTTTTTATATCGTGTCATAGTGGAGGGAGTCAATTTCTTAGATTGCGTTGTTCCTCTTCCAAATAGGCTTGTATAATGCCCATCCCCTCTCTCTCTCCCCCATCCTGCTCCCCTCACAGTCCAGCCACAGGAGGAAGGTGACAGGTGGGTAATAGAAAGCAGGGTGTTATTGTTATTGTGGAGAGGAACCTCAAAATCTCAGACAAGGGGTCGACATTTGTTGTCAGGTCATGTGTGTATGTTCCCATCAATGTTTGAACAATGAATACTAATGGCACTATGCACTCAGATAGATAGGCTGTTTTTCACAGAAAGAATGAGAGAGTGAGAGAGAGAATGAGAGAGAAAGAAAGAGAGAGAGAGAGAGAGAGAGAGAGAGAGAGAAAGAAAGAGAGAGAGAGAGAGAGAGAGAGAGAGAGAGAGAGAGAGAGAGAGAGAGAGAGTAAGAAAGAAAGAGAATGAGAGGACCAATGGTGTGCTACCCCCTCCTCTCCTTCATTCTTTATCCATCCATCTCTCTGAGTCTGCCAATGGTCATTTATAACCTATTAGAGATCAATAGGGATCTCTGATAGGTTCAACGGTTGGGCTAAAGGATAACCCAGCAGCCATTCTCAGTCTGTTGTTGTTGCATATGACATTATTGATTTGATTTATAACAGTGATGAAACACTCACCACATAGAAACATCCCAACCAAGCTACTGTACTAGTACTGTGCTGGTTCTGTATACAGTGCATTCAGAAACTATTCAGACCCCTTGACTTTTTCCACATTTTGTTATGTTAGAGCCTTATTCTAAAATTGATTCAATTGTTAGTTTTTTCTCATTAATCTGTACACAATACCCCATAATGACAAAGCAAAAAAAAAATCCCTGAAATATCACTTTCCATAAGTATTCAGACCCTTTCCTCAGTACTTTGTTGAAGCACCTTTGGCAGCGACGACAGCCTTGAGTCTTCTTGGGTATGACGCTACAAGCTTGGCACACCTGTATTCCCATTCTTCTCTGCAGATCCTCTCAAGCTCTGTCAGGTTGCATGAGAAGCGTTGCTGCACAGCTATTTTCAGATCTCTCCTGACATGTTCGATCGGGTTCAAGTCCGGGCTCTGACTAGGCCACTCAAGGACATTCAGAGACTTGTCCCGAAGCCACTCCTGCGTCTTGGCTGTGTGCTTAGGGTCGTTGTCCTGTTGGAAGGTGAACCTTCGCCCCAGTCTAAGGTCCTGAGCGCTCTGGAGCAGGTTTACATTAAGGATCTCTCTGTATATTGCTCCGTTAATCTCTGCCTCGATCCTGACTAGTCTTGCAGTCCCTGCTGCTGAAAACATCCCCACAGCATGATGCTGCCACCACCATGCTTCATCGTAGTGATGGTGGCAGGTTTCCTCCAGACGTGACGCTTGGCATTCAGGCCAAATAGTTCAATCTTGGTTTCATCAGACCAGAGAATCTTTTTTCTCATGGTCTGAGAGTCTTTATGTGCCTATTGGTAAACTCCTAGCGGGCTGTTGTGCCTTTTACTCATGAGTGGCTTCCGTCTGGCCACTCTACCATAAAGGCCTGATTTGTGGAGTACTGCAGAGATGGTTGTCCTTCTGGAAGGTTCTCCCATCTCCACAGAGGAACTTTGGAGCTCTGTCAGAGTGACCATCAGGTTCTTGGTCACCTCGCTGACCAAAGCCCTTCTCCCTCGATTGCTCAGTTTGGCCGTGTGGCCAGATCTAGGAAGAGTCTTGGTAGTTCCAAACGTCTTCCATTTAAGAATGATGGAGGCCACTGTGATCTTGGGGAGCTCAGAGACAATCCTGTCTCTGAGCTCTATGGACAATTCCTGTGACCTCATGACTTTTGCTCTGACATGCACTGTAGACTGTGGAACCTTATATAGTTATTTGTACTCTGATGTAATGACAGGAATCGTTCATATCCATCATATATCCTCTTCGGATCCCTGTGGATATGAGATGGTAAGTTTAGGGGGAGGACAGACATCAATGTTCATTATGATGAGATGCATGACCTTCGAGTGATTCTAAAATCCATGCCAGACCAGTAATACGGTGTCTTTGATGTGAATACAGTTTTATGGTGAATCCATCCCATTTCCCGTTTCCCCTTCCCTCTGACAGTACAGCATGTTATCTCTCTATGATTTAATCTGAAAGGTGTGAAAGTGGATAGTACCCTATGCTGACGCACGGAAACACCTCGCTTGTGAAACTACCGAAAGTTGTTTTCTAGATAGTATCCTCTCAGAAATCTTATTTTGTCACTCAATGTTTGTGTGTGCCTGTGCTATGTTCTCTCCTTTTCTTAGTAGAATTTCTCAACATTTTACCCAACATCTGACCAAATACCTTTCTTTGGCCTTCATGGAAACCTAATATCTTAGCTGTGATCACCGTCATTGTTATTCTCCACCTTTTAGGGAAGTGGTTCCTGAACTTTTTCACTATTGTCACGTCAACATTGCCTTCAGAAAGTATTCATACACCTTAAATTATTCAAAATGTTGTTGTGTTACAGCCTGAATTGAAACTGTATTAAATATATTTTTTTCTCACCCATCTACACACAATAGCCCATAATGGCGAAGTGAAAACATGTTTTTTGACATTTTTGCTAATTTATTGAAAACGAAATACAGAAATATTGAATTTACATAAATATTCACAACCCTGAATCAATACTTTGTAGAAGCATCTTTGACAGTGATTACAGCTGTGAGTCTTTTTGGGTAAGTCTCTAAGAGCTTTCCACACCTGTATTGTGCAACATTTGCCAATTATTCTTTTCAAAATAATTCAAGCTCTGTCAAATTGGTTGTTGATCATTGTTAGACAACCTCATTCACTGTCTTCTTGGTAAGCAACTCCAGTGTAGATTTGGCCTTGTGTTTTAGGTTATTGTCATGCTGAAAGATGAATTAAACTCCCAGTGTCTGGTGGAAAGCAGACTGAACCAGGTTTTCCTCTAGGACTTTGCCTCTGCTTAGTGCCATTCCGTTTTTTCTTCGTGCTGAAAGACTCCCCAGTCCCTAACGATTAAAAGCATACCCATAACATGATGGAGCCACCACTATGCTTGAAAATATGTAGAGTGGTACTCTGTAATTGGATTTGCCCCAAACATAACTCTTTCTATTCAGGACAAAAAGTTCCTTTGCCTCATTTTTTGCAGTATTACTTTAGTGCCTTGTTGCAAACAGGATGCTTGTTTTGGAATATTTTGTATTCAGTACAGGCTTTCTTCTTTTCACTCTGTCAATTCAGTTAGTATTGTGGAGTAACTACAATGTTGTTGAGCCATCATCAGTTTTTCATATCATAGCTATTAAACTCTGTAACTGTTTTAAAGACACCATTGGCCTCATGGTGAAATCCCTGTGCAGTTTCCTTCTTCTCCGGCAACTGCGTTAGGAAGGACACCTGTGTCTTTGTACTGACTGGGTGTATTGATTCACCATCCAAAGTGTAATACTCTAAAGGATATTCAGTGTTTGCTTTTTATTTATTTTTACCCATCTACCAATATGTGCCCTTCTTTGCGAGGCATTGGAAAACCTCCCTGGTCTTTGTGGTTGAATCTGTGTTTGAAATTCACTGCTTGACTGAGGGACCTTACAGATAATTGTATGTGTGGGGTACAGAGATGAGATCATAAAAACATCATCAACACTATTATTGTACACAGAGTGAGTCCATGCAACTTATTATGTGACTTGTTAAGCAAAACTTTACTCTTGAACATATTTAGGCTTGCCATAACAAAGGGGTTGAATACTTATTGACCCAAGATATTTCAGCTTTTCATTTTTAATCAATTAGTAAACATTTGAAAAAAATTATTACACTAAACGTAATGCATTTTAAATTCAGGCTGTAACACAACAAAATGTGGTAAAAGTCAAGTGGTGAGAATACTTTCTGAAGGCACTTGTATTTCTATGGGCATAAGCACTGTCAATGAGACAAACCTTTCACACCCCTCTTGTTGGGAAGAGAATTTAGCAGGTTTAATGCTTATTTCCTGCAATTCCATACATTTTGCCATGGGGTGGAATATATTTATTTATTTTTCATTTTAAAGCTAATTTAAAGTACATTTACTGCAATTATACAACATTTGCCATTTGGTGGAGACAACATTTTGCAGTTTTAAAGCTCATGTTTTTCATGTGATATTTGAGTGACCAACATTACAACAAAATCAATGGGTTAAAATCCTAGCTAAAAAATAGGCTAGTTAATCTGAACATTTCGGAAAAGCTACAAATATAAGGTCTACAATGACTGGCATGACAAGAGGCAAACTGCTAATGCAGTACCCAATTTCGAAATTGCACTTTACTCTACATCCAGTGTCCTTACACGCTGTGACACAGTAATAACCATGTATGATATGCCATAACAGCTGACATTACTTGTCATACCATGTCATAATATGGTCATAACACTGTCATGACCTATATAGTTACACCTGTTATGACATATATTACATTATTTTATGGCTGGTTATGACACCTACATAACAAATGTCAAAACCCAAATTATTCAAATTTGTTTTTTCCCTGCCAAGAAGATTCCTTTCGCTTGAAAGTTTTTTTCTTAATTCCTTTGTTGTTTTTTCTAATGAATTCTTTACAGTCATGTTTTTTTCCATCATATTTTAAATAACTTTGTGACACTGTCATGAAGCATTACGACCATCCTGTGTCACTTTCCTTGGACTAAGAAAATATATTTTATGACACTGTCAAGAAGCATTATGACCATCATTATCATATAAGCCAAATAAGCCTATCACGTACATGCCAGTCATCAGTCAAAAAGAGGGTGTCTTCTTCCTGCTCCTGAAATCTGCTCCTGCAGTCATCCCTGTCATCAGCAACAGAGCATTGGAGTAGGTGCATGTCTGACGTCAATGTGTGTGCAATTACACTTACAGTTGAAGTCGGAAGTTTACATACACTTAGGTTGGAGTCATTAAAACTCGTTTTTCAACCACTCCACATATTTCTTGTTAACAAACTATAGTTCTGGCAAGTCGGTTAGGACATCTACTTTGTGCATGACACAAGTCGTTTTTCCAACAATTGTTTACAGACATATTATTTCACTTATAATTCACTGTATCACAATTCCAGTGGGTCAGAACTTTACATACACTAAGTTGACTGTGCCTTTAACTTCTATGGGCTACGTGGGACACAGCCAGTGAAATATCAGGGCGGCAAATTCAAAAATAACAAAATGTCATAATTCAACTTTCTCAAACATACAACTATTTTACACCATTTTAAAGATACACTTCTCCTTGATGTAATCACATTGTCCAATTTCAAAAAGGCTTTACAGCGAAAGCAAAACGTTCGATTATGTTAGGAGAGTACATAGACAAAAATAATCACACAGCCATTTTCCAAGCAAGGACATGTGTCAATAAAACCCAAAACACAGCTAAATGAAGCACTAACCTTTGACGATCTTCATCAGATGACACTTCTAGGACATTATGTTACACAATACATGTATGTTTTGTTCGATAAAGTTCATATTTATATCCAAAACAGCATTTTACATTGGCGCGTGAAGTTCAGAAAATGTATTCCCACCAAAACGTCCGGTGAATGTGCACATCAATTTACAAAAATACTCATCATAATCATTGACAAAATATATAACAATTATTTAAAGAATTATAGATAGACTATTCCTGGATGCAACCGCTTTGTCAGATTTTAAAATAGCTTTACGGAGAAGGCACATTTTTCAATATTCTGAGTACATAGCTCAGCCATCACGGTGAGCTATACAGACACCCGCCAAGTTCAGGGCAACATAAACTCAGAATTAGTATTAGAAATATTCTCTTACCTTTGCTGATCTTCGTCAGAATGCACTCCCAGGACTGCTACTTCCACAATACATTTTGTTTTTGTTCCAAATAATCCATATTTATGTCCAAATACCTCCGTTTTGTTCATGCGTTCAGACAACTATCCAAAGGCATAACGCGCGAGCGCGGTACCAGAGACGAAAAGTCAAAATGTTCCATTACCGTACTTAGAAGCATGTCAAACGCTGTTTAAAATCAATCTTTATGGTATTTTTAACGTAAAATTGCGATAATATTCCAACCGGACAATAGCATATTCATTCAAGGAGAAAAAGAAGGAACAGCGTGCTCACGTGACCGCGCATATCCAATCCCTTTGTTGCCAGGCAGTCCACTCAGAAACTGAGCGCCTATTATCTGCCCAGTGACAGGAGAATGCTCAAACAACTTTCTGAAGGCTTTAGACAGCCAATGGAACCCTTAGGAAGTGCAACGTAACCCCATGGATACTGTAGTTTCGAAAGGGTCTAGAAAGAAGAACTACAATTCACAGATCCTCCACTTCCTGGTTGACTTTTTCTCAGGTTTTTGCCTGCCATATGAGTTCTGTTATACTCACAGACACCATTCAAACAGTTTTAGAAACTTCAGAGTGCTTTCTATCCAAATCTACTAATAATATGCATATTCCAGAATAGTAACCTGTTTAAATTGGGTACGTTTTTCATCCGGCCGTGAAAATACTGCCCCCTAGCCCAGACAGGTTAAACAGCTTGGAATATTCCAGAAAATTATGTCATGGCTTTAGAAGCTTCTGATAGGCTAATTTACATAATTTGAGTCAATAGGAGATGTATTTCAAGGTCTACCTTCAAACTCAGTGCCTCTTTGCTTGACATCATGGGAAAATCAAAAGAAATCAGCCAAGACCTCAGAAAAAAATTGTAGACCTCCACAAGTCTGGTTCATCCTTGGGAGCAATTTCCAAACACCTGAAGGTACCACGTTCATCTGTACGTTCATCTGTACAAAGGACCTTGTGAAGATGAAATAGGTACAAAAGTATCTATATCCACAGTAAAACGAGTCATATATCAACATAACCTGAAAGGCCGCTCAGCAAGGAAGAAGCCATGGCTTCAAAACCGCCATAAAAAAGCCAGACTACGGTTTGCAAGTGCACATGGGGACAAAGATCGTACTTTTTGGAGAAATGTCCTCGAATCTGATGAAAGAAAATAAACCTGTTTGGCCATAATGACCATCGTTATGTTTGGAGGAAAAAGGGGGAGGCTTGCAAGTCGAAGAACACCATCCCAACCATGAAGCACAGGGGTGGCAGCATCATGTTGTGGGGGTGCTTTGCTGCAGGAGGGGCTGGTGCACTTCACAAAATAGATGGCATCATGAGGGAGGGAAATTATGTGGATATATTGAAGCAACATCTCAAGACATCAGTCAGGAAGTTAAAGCTTGGTCGCAAAAGTCAAGGTATTGGAGTTGCCATCACAAAGCCCTGACCTCAATCCTATAGAACATTTGCGGGCAGAACTGAAAAAGCGTGTGCAAGCAAGGAGGCCTACAAACCTGACTCAGGTACACCAGCTCTGTCAGGAGGGTGGGCCAAAATTCTCCCAACTTATTGTGGGAAGCTTGTGGAAGGCTACCTGAAACGTTTGACCCAAGTTAAATAATTTAAAGGCAATGCTACAAAATACTAATTGAGTGTGTGTAACCTTCTGACCCACTGGGAATGTGATGAAAGAAATAAAAGCTGAAATAAATCATTCTCTCTACTATTATTCTGACATTTCACATTCTTAAAATAAATTGGTGATCCTAACTGAACTAAGACAGGGAATTTACTAGGATTAAATGTCAGGAATTGTGAAAAACTGAGTTTAAATGTATTTGGCTAAGGTGTATGTAAACTTCTGACTTCGACTGTATAATTTAATATGGTCAATGTAATTAATTAAACATACTGTTGACACGTAGGCTATGGTGTAATGGAATATTTTGCCTTGTGTGGTAGGCTTTGTGGATTTTGAGACTCTTATGTAGGTGTCATAACCAGCCTTAAAATAACGCAATATATGTCACAACAGGTCTAAATATGTGTCATGACAATGTTATGACCATATTATAACAGTTTATGACAAGTTATGTCAGCGGTTATGACATATTATGATGTGTTATGACACTGGGTGTCAAGTAAAGTGTTACCATTCATTCTACTATTACAACTTTCAAGAGGGTGACCAAAATTACAGCTTGGACAGCTTCAGGCGATTACTGTCCCAGACATTCCGGTGGTTACCCCTCTAAACACTGGGTTTATACCCTGTCCCACCCCCTCCTCGGGACTGTTATAATACCTAGTCACAGTGTCATAAGACTGTTATACAAACACACAGCAACAAGGTGACTCCCAGGCAGCAGGAGCATGTGAGGAGCCCCCTGACTGACGCCCTGAGCCCATCCCCCTCGGCCCCAGCAATTGGCTCGGGTCTGGCCATATAACCTACTGCTGGAGGGAGAGGGATGGAGAGGAGGAGGGAGGGAGGGAGCAGCAGCTTTATTTACCCTGCACACCGCAGCAGACAATGTGACAGGGTGCTTACGTGAGCCATAGTAATGTGTTCCACTGAATTACAGTCAGGGGAAACCAGGGAGAGAGGAGAGGCCACTCAGAGATGAAGGAAGAAGGGGAGAGGAGACTAGAGAATAACAGCAGTATGGCTGCTCTGTTGCCCGGGTTTTCAGGATACTGTTCTCCAGCTAATATGGCAAATAGATTACTGTGCACCAACAGTGACCTCTTGACAATTATTGTCAGAACACCTGAACACCATACTTTATACATTACTTTATTAATGACCTTATAATTTGCTAGATCAAAGCTAGAAATGTAAGTGTCCTTTGCAGTGACATGCTATGTATGACACAGTTACCGTGAAGAGCTTACTTGTTATGATGTATTATGACAGCATTCCTACTGTATTCTTGAAAGGCACAGTGCCCTTTAATCATCTGTATAGCGTAGTGATTCAACATATAGCAGGGTTGGGTTCTAAAGTGCAGAGTGATCTGATAAAGGACAGGAACGCCAGGTAAGGTCCATTAGGGTGGATGTGTTATGCTGCATATCCTGTCTTTGACGCACTGGCTCTGCTCTACTCTACTCTGGCCCCAAGGCTGGCTGCTGTTGATTTCCAGAGAGGTAGAGCAACTCCTCTCAGAGAGTGAGAGAGAGCCATCAGCTTCTCTTCTCCTCTTCTCCTCTTCTCCTCCTCTCCTCTCCTCTCCTCTCCTCTTCTCCTCTTCTCCTCCTCTCCTCTCCTCTCCTCTCCTCTCCTCTCCTCTCCTCTCCTCTCCTCTCCTCTCCTCTCCTCTCCTCTCCTCTCCTCTCCTCGCTGCTCCATACCCCAGAGATCTCCCTCCAACAGGCTGGGTATCCCACCTCTTCAAAGCCTGTTAATTGCACTGTTAAAAATGTGTGGGATGACTCATCTGTCCAGGGGACCACACCTCTCTTGTCTCCTGTCATGTCCTGACCAGGCCTGTCCATCGGGCCCCTGGGAGCCGCGGTGCTCTGGCTGGTGCATGGCCCTGTTCACTGCAGACTGTACTGTACCTAACTTGACTAACAAGAGGTCTTGTCCTGTCACACAAGTGTTGGCAGGAAAGGGAGGGATGGGAGACCTTTGAGATTCCATCCACATTAGAGTACCGTAAATTCCGGACTATAAGCTGCAATTTTTTTTCCAAAAAAACACATTCTGTGACGTACTCAGTTTTTTGGCGGCATGAAGCTTTCATTAGACCAATGAAATTGCCGAACGGGTTAAGGTCAAACAACTTTTTTGTTTACTGTTTAGATTAAATCGAGCGCTCTCAAACTTCCCATCATTCTGATTACGGTAGTCATTTTGTCACCCTCATCATGGCAAAGACACGGAGAAATGCATATGATGCAGCTTTCAAGTTGAAGGTGATTGATCTGGCTGTTGGAAAAGGAAATAGAGCTGCTGCACGGGAGCTTGGTCTTAATGAGTCGATGATAAGACGTTGGAAACAGCAGCGTGAGGAATTGACTCAGTGCAAAAAGACAACTAAAGCTTACTGCTGATTTTATATTTTTTGTTACAAGCGGTGTTTCGTTAAAGCCTATTTATTTTGTTACAAGCCGTGTTTCGTTAAAGCCTATTTATTTTTGTTACAAGCCGTGTTTCGTTAAAGCCTGTGTAAAGTTAATTTGTTTCAATGTACCGGTAGGCACCTGCGGCTTATAGACATGTGCGGCTTATTTATGTTCAAAATAATACTTTTTTTAAAAATTCAGTGGGTGCGTCTTATATTCAGGTGCACTTAATAGTCCGGAAATTACGGTATACAGTATACAGAGTCTTGAAATGTGGAAGTGGAATCCCTGCATAGCACACAGAGCACTGTAAGGATAGTGCTCTTCCAGTGACATATTTACTATATTTGGGGAATCTATAGAGCAAGACTACAAAATAGAAAGGAGGAATACTGCCCAATGTGCACACCACGTGACTAATTGGGTAATACATTACATATACAAAAGCATTTGAACACCCCTTCAAATAAGTGGATTCGGCTTATTTCAACCACACCTGTTGCTGACAGGTGTATAAAATTGAGCACACAGCCATACAATCTCCAAAGACAAACATTGGCATTAGAATCGCCTTACTGAAGAGCTCAGTGACTTTCAACGTGGCACCGTCATAGGATGCCCCCTTTCAGTTTGTCACATTTCTGCCCCGCTAGAGCTACCCTGGTCAACTGTAAGTGCTGTTGTTGTGAAGTGGAAACATCTAGGAGCAACAACAGCTCAGCCGCAAAGTGGTAAGCCACACAAGCTCACAGAACGGGACTGAGTGCTGAAGCGCATAGCATGTAAAAATTGTCTGTCCTCGGAAGCAACACTCGCAACCGAGTCCAAACTGCCTTTGGAAGCAACGTCAGCACAAGAACTGTTCGTCGGAAGCATCATGAAATAGGTTTCCATGGCCGAGCAGCAATGCCAAGCGCAATGCCAAGTGTCGGCTGGAGTGGTGTAAAGCTTCCCGCCGTTGGACTCTGGAGCAGTGGAAATGCGTTCTCTGGAGTGATGAATCACACTTAACCATCTGGTAGAATCTGGGTTTGGTGGATACCAGGAGAACGCTACCTGCCCCAATGAATGGTGCCAACTGTAAAGTTTGGTGGAGGAGGAATAATGGTCTGGGGCAATTTTTTATGGTTTGGGCTAGGCCCCTTAGTTCCAGTGAAGGGAAATCTTAACATTACAGCATACAATGACATTCTAGACGATTCTTTGTGACAACAAAGTTTGGGGAAGGCCCTTTCCTATTTCAGTATGGCAATGCCCCCGTGCACAAAGCGAGGTCCATACAGAAATGGTTTGTCGAGATCGGTGTGGAAGAACTTGACTGGCCTGCACAGAGCCCTGACCTCAACCCCATCGAACACCTTTGGGATGAATTGGAACTCCAACTGCGAGCCAGACCTAATCTCTCAACATCAGTGCCCAACCTCAATATAAACTATTGTGGCTTAATGGAAGCAAGTCCCCGCAGCAATGTTCCAACATCTAAGAGCGTCTGCTAAATGACTTAAATGTAATGTAAATGTAGTGGAATGTCTTCCCAGAAGAGTGGAGGCTGTTATGGCAGCAAAGGGGGGACCAATTCCATATTAATATCCATGATTTAGGAATGAAATGTTCGACGAGCATACTTTTGGTCATGTAGTGCATTTGGTTGAGACTTTGATCAATAAGACTACAACCTATATTCACACACTCAACAACACAGCCAACAGTTAGTTGAATTTCCAATGTGGTATCACTATGCTTTCAACCATCTAAAAGTACAACCAAAATTCAATGGAAAAACAATTTTCTTAACAGATTTTTCATTTAGTTTTCACACAAATGTCTATAACTGCACTTTCAAACATTTAAAAGCACAGCAAAGTTCAAATGGGAATACAACATCAGATATTTTGTTTATTTATACAACAGATGAATATGTTATCACTGTGCTTAATCTAATAGAAGAACCAAATGACCTGGATGGATTTCAGTTGAGATTACATTATGTTGGATTCACGTCTCCATCTCAACCAAAAAATAGAATTGAATGAACAGGGCTAAATCAAATTAAAGTTTAAATGCACTTTAAATAAAGTTTGATTTCATTAAGTCCTATTCTTCGACTTTGATTTTTGGTTGAAATGACGATGTGAATCCAACACATCAATTATTAAATTGAAGATAAACTGGAATTAAAGCCAGTAGCACAGATGGAACTATCCAAGCAGAAGATTAATCTCCTTCAAATGTTGATATTTGGTTGCGTTGAAAACCAGACACAATTCAATATTACTAAATATCATTACATTGGAAATCAACCAGAGCTTGAAACCCCAGGCCTACACTCTTAGAAAAAAAAGTTGCTATCTAGTACCTAAAATGGTTCTTTGGCTGTCCCCATAGGAAAACCCTTTAATGAAGCCTTTTTGGTTCCAGGTAGAAACCTTTTGGTTTCCACAAAGAAGCCTTTCCACAGAGGGTTCTACATGGAACAAAAAAGGGTTCTACCTGGAACCAAAAGGGTTCTCCTATGGGGACAGCCAAGGAACCCTTTTGCTAAGAGTGCTTTGTATTGTCTATTGTTAGTTGAATTCACGTTGAAGATCTGACATTGTTTTAAAGGTACACATTTTACATATTTTATACAAGATTTATCTATGTTGAAATTTGGTTACCATGATGCCATAATCCTGTGGTTGAAATTTCACCCTCAAACAATTTCTTTCAAATCCAATGTATTTTCCACGTAGATTCCATAATACATTTACAAATGATATGGGTGATAACTGATGACTGCCATGCTCTTTGTACAGTATTCCTCTCGGGGTAGAACATCAGGCTGCACTTCTACAGGTTGTGCTTTCTATAAGAGGACGCATCAAACCCCCACTGGGCCCTGTTCACAGGCACACGAGTCTGTGCCTGACATGACTGCCTCCAAAACATCTTTCTTCCATGTGGTGTGAGGCTTGAAACAACTCCCCCATTCCCTCCCTCCCTCCTCCCTTCTGCCCACTTCACATCTCCCCTCTCCCGCTCTTTCACCAGTGAACATGGTTTACATAACATGATTCTCACTTACGAGAAAATGGAAACAGCAACGCAAACAATGACAACAAACAAAGTGTCCTACTTTGAAAGGCAGTGCAGCAAAGAGTGACTAAACCCTGTGCTCAGACTTATTCTTCTGTGTGCTGTAGACGTGTGAACACTGTTCTCCCCTGGCATGCTGTTCCTCTACTCAGCTGCAGGAGATGTGTACTTGAAGATAATCTCTCAAGGATTAGCAAAGATGAAAGAGTTTTATATTGTACTTTGTTGTGTGTGAGTGTGCTCGCATTGGAGTGTGTGCATGCGAGTGTGTGCATGCATGTGTGTGAGAGAGAGCGTGTATATGCATGTTTGTGAGAGAGAGCGTGTGTAAGACAGAGTGTGAGCTTGTGCAAGACAGTGTGAGCTTGTGCGGCTGTGGCATCCAGCACAAGCTTTGTTGTTTCAGCACTGCTCTGGGAGGTCACCTCTGATTTTACAGCTGCATTTCTCGCATAGTTCCTTCCCACACTTGGCACGTTTACTGCCAGACAGACAGACAGACAGATGACATTACCCCAGAGTAATGCACAGACAGAGAACCTGGGCTGTCGAGCCCTGGGCTTGCCCGGCAGCTCCACACTCCTGTTATGTAAATTTGACAATCTTAAGGAGCCAGGCTTCCCATTGAACCGTGTCACAGCATGTTTCTGTGGAAATGCTATGTTCTCTCCTACATTCCCCTCTCTCAAGCTGGCATTCCACAGTAGGCTATACAGTAAGTAATGTTGAGAATTTTCTCAGCAGGTTTACATAAAATGATTCACTTAACCGTAACAAATTATGAAAGAAAATATAAAATATGATATGATCCACTGAACATGTAGCAATGTAACTATACTGTTATATGAGACTTTGTGTATAGCTTCTGCTTCTGCAACTAGAGCACTGTCTATGAATTTGAAGGGGTTCCATTTCCCAGCACCATCTCCATTATACCTGCGTTCAAATATATGTGTATTTTATTATTTGTTATTTAAATACTTATTTTCTGTATTTGAGTATATTCAAATAGTGTGGCCCGAAACAACTACTATTGAAAGTATTGGTAAGTATTTTTAAATAGTTTCCTATAAATAGCCTACTCTTTGAAAGTATTTTCAAATACTTATTTCAAATACTATTTTGAAATACCTGGTTTACGTCAGTGTATTTGAGTATTTTCAAATCTTTGAAAGCAACTGAAATACCCTAAATAGTATTTGAACCCAGGTCTGATCGCCATACACCAAAAGAGTGGCTTGCTTCTGAAGCTAAACAGGGTTGGTGGTACTCGTCACTGGATGGCAGACCAAAGGCATCATTTATAAAATGTTTGTATGCACAGATTTAATCATAAAATCACAGCAACAATGTGAACATTTGGTTGTTGAGACAATTGGAATGTTTGATGAACAGATGCTTTCCTACAACGAGTCATGACAAAGACGGAAATAAATGTGAACCAGTAATCATTTCATGATAGATATGTCTGTTTTACTGTAAGTGAAACGATTAGGGGCTCTATTAAATCTGTAATGCTGAAGCGTTACAGATTCCGCAATATAAATGTAAAGGTCATTTCCGATTGAGCTGACATAAGCAGTGTTTACAGTGAATGCAGTCACCACTAAAGCAGGAACATTGCCTTTTAATTTAATAAATCACTCTGTAAAGCTGATTTCCGCGATGAAGATTGAATAAGGCCTTATGACGATCATACTTCCTTGTATGACAATCACCTTCCGTTTGAAAAAAAGAGAGGTACCATTGCTAGGCAGTGGCGATTTTAGCATGTAAATATTGGTGGGGCATAAAAAATCAAAGTGGGACGCATGCCAGCAAAGCCACTACACAACACAACACTAAACAATACATGAATTGCACTGTAACGGTGACAAATGGTGCCCACAAACTGTTAGGGCCTACATAAAGCTGTCCCAACAGCAGTCCCAACACCTTACCACCACAACACCTGGCTACCAGTGGAGCCTTGTCTGGCAGCGAAACAGTTAATTCAGCCTCATTTACTGCCTTTAAAAAAACATAGCTGATATGGCTGACTTGCTTAAGCAAATGTGGTTTCTAATGACAATTGAGATGTACAGACTAGAGGTCGACCAATTAATCAGAATGGACGATTAATTAGGGCCGATTTCAAGTTTTCATAACAATCGGTAATCGGTATTTTTGGCCACCGATTTGCCAATTCTTTAAAAAAAAATTATGTTAGAAATATTTTTTAACTAGGCAAGTCAGTTAAGAACACATTCTTATTTTCAATGACGGCCTAGGAACGGTGGGTTAACTGCCTTGTTCAGGGGCAGAACGACAGATTTGTACCTTGTCAGCTTGGGGATTCAATCTTGCAACCTTACGGTTAACTAGTCCAACGCTCTAACCACCTGCTTTACATTGCACTCCACGAGGAGCCTGCCTGTTATACGAATGCAGTAAGAAGCCAAGGTAAGTTGCTAACTAGCATTTAACTTATCTTATGAAAAACAATCAATCAATCAATCATAATCACTAGTTAACTACACATGGTTGATGATATTACTAGTTTATCTAGCCTGTCCTGCATTGCAAATAATCGATTCGGTGCGCGTTCGCGAAAAAGGTTGCTCCAACTTGTACCTAACCATAAACATCAATGTCTTTCTTAAAATCAATACACAAGTATATATTTTTAAACCTGCATATTCAGTTAATATTGCCTGCTAACATGAATTTATTTTAACTAAGGAAAATGTGTCACCTCTGCAACAGAGTCAGGGTATATGCAGCAGTTTGGGCCGCCTGGCTCGTTGCAAACTGTGTGAATACTATTTCTTCCTAACAAAGACAGCCAACTTCGCCAAACGGGGGATGATTTAACAAAAGCGCATTTGCGAAAAAAGCACAATCGTTGCACGACTGTACCTAACCATAAACATCAATGCCTTTCTTAAAATCAATACACAGAAGTATATATTTTTAAACCTGCATATTTAGCTAAAAGAAATCCAGGTTAGCAGGCAATATTAACAAGGTGAAATTGTGTCACTTCTCTTCCATTCATTGCACGCAGAGTCAGGGCCTCCTGGCTTGTTGCGAACTAATTTGCCAGAATTTTACGTAATTATGACATAACATTGAAGGTTGTGCAATGTAACAGGAATATTTAGATTTATGGATGCCACCCGTTAGATAAAATACGGAACGGTTCCGTATTTCACTGAAAGAATAAACGTGATAGTTTCTGGATTCGACCATATTAATGACCTAAGGCTCGTGTTTCTGTGTGTTATTATGTTATAATTAAGTCTATGATTTGTTAGAGCAGTCTGACTGAGCGATGGCAGGCACCATCAGGCTCGTAAGCATTCATTCAAAACAGCACTTTACTGCGTTTTGCCAGCAGCTCTTCGCAATGCATTGCGGTGTTTATGACTTCAAGCCTGTCAACTCCCAAGATTAGGCTGGTGTAACCGATGTGAAATGGCTAGCTAGAAAGTGGGTGCGCGCTAATAGCGTTTCAAACGTCACTCGCTCTGAGACTTGGAGTAGTTGTTTCCCTTGCTCTACATGGGTAACGCTGCTTCGAGGGTGGCTGTTGTTGATGTGTTCCTGGTTCGAGCCCAGGTAGGAGCGAGGAGAGGGACGGAAGCTATACTGTTACACTGGCAATACTAAAGTGCCTATAAGAACATCCAATAGTCAACGGTATATGAAATACAAATTGTATAGAGAGAAATAGTCCTATAATTCCTATAATAACTACAACCTAAAACTTCTTACCTGGGAATATTGTAGACTCATGTTAAAAGGAACCACCAGCTTTCATATGTTCTCATGTTCTGAGCAAAGAAATTAAACATTAGCTTTCTTACACAGCACATAATGCACTTTTACTTTCTTCTCCAACACTTTGTTTTTGCATTATTTAAACCAAATAGATTTTTTTGATGTATTATATTAAGTTAAAATAAGTGTTCATTCAGTATTGTTGTAATTGTCATTATTACAAATAAATAAATAAAAATATCATCTGATTAATCGGTATCGGCTTTTTTGGTCCTCCAATAATCGGTATCGGTATTGGCGTTGAAAAATCACAATCGGTCGACCTCCAGTACAAACTATGGCATAAGGGGACGACAAGTGGATAAGAGGCAATCCATCATTTCGATTAAGACATTAACGAGCGAGCTAGGATGGATGTAGTCAATATAACTATTTGTTTAGCACTTTTGAAATGTACAGTGACAGAATTCAAATCATGGGCCGTTCTTAGTGTTCTCCCTGTACGCCAAGTCAGAACTGTAGTATAAATAAAGGGGGCATACAAGCAGACAATGAAAGCTCTTACAATATTCGATGATTACATTTCTCTAAAACAGGTTATAGGCTACATGTGCACCACCAAGTCAGAACAGTAGGTGAAATTAAGAGGGGTAAAAAGACCAAATTATTAGGGTGAGGCACACGGGCTTCTAACATCTTACTACCCAACATACACATATTATTACTTTCTTAGCTACAGTAAACATATCTCCCTGGCATATTACATCATTTATGCAGCAGCATACAATACATTGTTGGACTCACCTTGTTGTGCTGTGCTCACTTGAGCAGGAAAGTCTGGCATTCTCTGGATTTATGGTGCTTTCAAAACAACTGGGAACTCTGAAAAAAACAAGGTCATATAATGATGATCTTCAGGTCGTAGCTCTAGAAAGAGGCCGGATTTACAATTCTGAGTTGGATGACCGTTTCAAAACATAATTTCCCAGTCGGAGCTCGTTTATTCCCAACTTCCCAGTTGTCTTGAACTCACTGAAGTCAAGTTTTTGCAGTTCTGAGTTAACAGTTGTTTTGAGCACGGCACAAATCATGCTTCATTGACAGCATGGTCAATGTTGAATGTTTATAATTTTAAATTTGGAAAATAACCTCTTAATCCCAGGTGACGTAGTGTCCCCATGAGTGACAGAACACTGAGACAATCACGGCGCAACATTCCGTATTTTCTGATGGCTTGCCCCACAACCACAGAAAGCACTGAGCTAGGCTGAAACACCTGCATTTTGGAGCTGCCTTATTCAAGAAAACAAAATAGAGACCATGTTTGTATGCTGCTTTATTAACTCAATTATATATATTTATTTATTATATTGTTTGCATACTGATATGTGACATGTATTAATGCCAAAATAACATGCAAAACAGGCAAGCCAAAAAATTTTTTTTTTTTTTGCTAAAAATGTGGGGCTCGAAACAGGTGGGGCTAATTTTTTAAAATGTATTGCTCACATACACAAGGTTAGCAGATGTTATTGCGAGTGTACCGAAATGCTTGTGCTTCTAGTTCTGACAGTGCACCAATATCTAACATGAAATCGAACAATTCCACAACAACTACCTAATACACACAAATCTAAGTAAAGGAATGGAATAAGAATATATACATATAAATATATGGATGAGCAATGACAGAGAGGCATAGGCAAGATGCAATAGATGGTACAAAATACAGTATATACATGAGTAATGCAAGATATGTAAACATTATTAAAGTGGCATTATTAAAGTGACTAGTGATCCATTTATTAAAGTGGCCAATGATTTCAAGTCTGTATGTAGGCAGCAGCCTCTCTGTGTTAGTGATGGCTGTTTAACAGTCTGATGGCCTTGAGATAGAAGCTGTTTTTGGTTCCCAGCTTCGATGCACCTGTACTGACTTCACCTTCTGGATGGTAGCGGGGTGAACAGACAGTGGCTCGGTTGGTTGTTGTCCTTGATGATCTTTTTGGCCTTCCTGTGACATTGGGTGCTGTAGGTGTCCTGTAGTTTGGCCCCGGTGATGCGTTGTGCAGACTGCACCACCCTCTGGAGAGCCCTGCGGTTGTGGGTGCTGCAGTTGCCGTACCAGGCGGTGGGTGATACAGCCCGACAGGATGCTCTCAACTGTGCATCTGTAAAAGTTTGTCAGGGTTTTAGGTGACAAGACAAATTTCTTCAGCCTCCTGAGGTTGAAGAGGCGCTGTTGCGCCTTTTTTTCACCACACTGTCTGTGTGAGGTGAACCATTTCAGGTTGTCCGAGATGTGCCGAGGAACTTATAACTTTCCACCTTCTTCACTGCTGTCCTGTCAATGTGGATAGGGGAGTGCTCCCTCTGCTGTTTTCTGAAGTCCACGATAATCTCCTTTGATTTATTGATGTTAAGTGAGAGGTTGTTTTCCTGACACCACATTCCGAGAACCCTCCCCTCCTCCTTGTAGGCTGTCTCGTCATTGTTGGTACTCACATCAGCCACGGAGAAGGAGAGGGAGGGAACACAGTCTTTAGTAGCGGGCCGCGTTGGTGGCACTGTATTATCCTCAAAGTGGGCAAAGAAGATTCGTTTGTCTGGAAGCAAGACGTCAGTGTCCGTGACGTGGCTGGTTTTCTTTTTGTAGTCCGTGATTGCCTGTAGACCCTGCCACATACGTCTCGTGACTGAGCCGTTGAATTGCGACTCCACTTTGTCCCTATACTGACATTTTGCCCTGTTTGATTTCCTTGTGGAGGGAATAATTACACTTTTTGTATTCAGCTATATTCTCAGTCATCTTTCCATGGTTAAATGCGATGGTTCACGCTTTCAGTTTTGCGCGAATGCCGACATCTATCCACGGTTTCTGTTTAGGGTAAGTTTTAATCGTCACTTAGGGTAGGCACATTTTAGAGTGGCCTTTTACTGTTCCCAGCACAAGGTGCATCTGTCTAATGAGCACTAACATTTGAGAGAAATAAGCTTTTTGTGTGTTTGGAACATTTCTGTGATCTTTTATTTCAGCTCATGAAACATGGGACCAACACTTTACATTTGTTGTTCAGTATATATAGATTGTAAACAATAGTGGGGCATACTGGGCCGAGTATCAAACCTTAGGGAACCCCTTTATGTAACTAAAGGAAGTCAGATTTGACCCCATCTACCTTGATGGCCTGAGTTCTGTCATTGAGATAATTATGAAACCATCGGCAAGCATCAGTACCCAACCCTATTAAGGACAGCTTATTCAACAGAAACCATGGACTGCAGTATCAAAAGATTTGAACAAGCTACACAATTGGCAGCACAATTCTTTCTATCATCTAAGGCATTCACAATATAATTTGCAACAACCATGGTAGCCGTAGTGGTGCTTAACTGGCTGGCCAAGACCGGTATGACTACCATTTCTTTCAAATAGGAAACCAGGAATAGGAAATATGAAACCAAACATGAAACCAGAGATAAAATGCTGATTAAAAGCATCACAGATCTTAACTTTTCAGTAATGATGAAGGAGTCTAAAACTACTTGCTTAGGCAGGGAAGTAGAGGAATTACCAAGTGAATTATCAGCTTCCAGAATTTAGAGGGATCACTAACAGAGTATTTTCTGGGGGGGGCCTGTGGTCCGTATTGACCAGCAGGGATGTTCCTGTCCCATTGCGCACTAGCGACTTCTGTGGCGGGCCTGGCACAATGCACGCTGACATCGTCGCCAGGTGTACAGTGTTTCCTCCGACCCATTGGTGCGGCTGGCTTCCAAGTTAAGAGGGAGTTGTGTCAAGAAGCAGTGCAGCTTGGCTGGGTTGTGTTTCGTAGGATGCACAGCTCTCAACCTTTGTGTCTCCCGAGTTCCTACGGGAGTTGCAGTGATGGGAGAAGACTGTAAATACCAATTGGATAACACAAAATTGGGGAGAAAAGGGTTAACAACAAAAATAATAAAACCTCTCGAGCCAGCTAAGGCATCCCTGGTTTCTTCGGCAGTGGCACCCGGACCCGATGTCACCAACCAAAACAAAAAACAACAAAAAACTCCCTGACGCTACCAATATTGGTGTCAGCATTCTGTGAGGACAGAAGCTGGGAGACAGGAAGCAAGTACAGGGGCTGAATATTTTATAAATAACAGACATGAAACAAAACACGGACAGCGTCTGGACAAGGGAAACATAACGACATTAATGCTGACACGCGGATCAAACTGAGGAATAGACAGATATAAAGGAGGCAACCAACAAAGTGATGGAGTCCAGGTGAGTCCAATGAAGTGCTGATGTGCGTAACGATGGTCACAGGTGTGCGTAATGATGGGCAGCCTGGCACCCTCGAGTGCCAGAGAGGGGGAGCGGGTACAGGCGTGACAGATACGGCATTTCTACCCTATTTGCAGCTCAAATCAATAATAAAATGTATTTCCTCAAACGGTATTGATGTGGGATCTAAAAGTGTGATAGACAACAAACTGAGGGGTGTTGCTAATGGGAAAGAAATGTTTTCCGCCTTATACAAGCTGGTTGGCATCTCCTCCTCAAACAACAACATCCCTGCTCAGTTATGTTGGGAACAGGACTTGGGTGTATCTCTCACTGCAGTACAGTGGGATGCAACATGGAAAAACACAACATCGATATCCAACTGTGTAAGGTATAAAATTATTCAAAATGAAGGTCTTGCATAGGGCTTATATTACACCTCACAGATTTGTGTTGGCATGGCTGCGGTGAGGTTGGTACACTAATGCATCTGTTATGGAAATGTCCAGACGTCAAAAGATTTTAGACTGAGGTAGGTGATATGTGGAATTTTGAATCTACAGTATGTTTCCCCCTTTGGCCTGCAGTGTGCCTGTTAGGAGGTAGGGTGGACAATATCTAACCAACATACAGTATCATTGCATTGGCCTTCCCATCACTCAAACCAACAAATGGAAAAACCAAAGCCTGTAACAAATAGGAACATCCATTAAGTCATCCAGAAGCATCCTACTAATTCAATTTCCCAGGGAAGGGGAGACCTTTTCGGGGAGGGATCCCTGCAGAGCACCGGCCAGTCGGTTATGGAGAGACGACACGGCGGCAACACACCCATCAGGTCAGAGTAGAAGAGAAAGTAGGTGGATGTGGATGTTTTCTTTTATTATATTTAACCTTTATTTAACTAGGCAAGTCAGGTGGATGTGGATTCCCCAGTAGCTTGTGTAAGTTCACTACTTGTTTGCTAAGAGTAGCCACTTCACCTCTGTAGTCCTCTGCGAGCAAACAGTTGCTACATTGAATGTCCGGGGGGGCCACGTTGTCTGGGAATAAAACAAAATATCACAGCTCCTGCAGCATTGAAACTGTTAGTTCGCTACCTCCATTTGAAACTTTAGGCTAACTGGGCTTCTGTGTCTATCTTCTTGACAGGAATTTACAAAAAAAAAAACATGCATGTCAAACTCTCATGGCTCAAAGTGGAGGAGAGATTGACTGCATCACTACTGGTCTTTGTCAGAGGTATTGATGTATTGAAAGTACCAAACTGTCTGTTTCAATCAGTTAAAACACAGCACAGACACCCATACATACCCCACTGAAACAAGACATGCTACCAGTGGTCTCTTCACAGTCCCCAAGTCCAGAACAGATTCTAAGAAACGCACAGTACTATATATAGCAATGACTACATAGAACTCTCTCCCACCTCAGGTAACTCAAGCTAGCAATAAAATCTGATTTAAAAAACAGATAAACAACAACTCACAGCACAATGTGAAAGCGAGAGAGAGAGACATATACACATTATTCTTAGTAATGTAATAATGGAGCAATATGTATAATGTATAATGCACAATGTTTTGTATGATGTAATGTTTTATTTCTGACCCCGGGAAGAGTAGCTGCTGCCTTGGCAACAGCTAATGGGGATCCTAATACAATACTAAATGTTATTATATTTATAAAAGTTATTACATTAATTAACCAGTGTTATTACATACACCATTATTACAGGGACTAATTAATACATTCTGCTGAAATTGAATAAATTCAAGTAGAGACCTGGCTTAGCTCATCTGTTGTTAATTATCATGGCTACTATACATGATTTATAATAGGGGAGGGCAACATGCAACAGTTGTGTCCTCATGGAATATTTTATTGTCTTTATGATGTTTGGTTCTGAATTCCAGCTCAAGCTTGTTGAAAGAGAGATTTAGTGTTGGAGAAGCTACTCTGAAAATATAGTTTTCCAAGCTACCAATTACTTCACACTGGAAGAATTAAGCTACACTAAAGCTACCCTTCAGAAAAATATAGTCTATTAACTAAAAATACATTGAAAAAGTAGTTATCTACATCCAAACTACTTTGTGAAATGTCATATAATACAAATAGCAAAAACAGATCGCTCTCGAGTCCCTTGTTAACAGGATGTGTTATTGAGTCTATTAAACACAAACCTATGTTTCAAGTGAAAATGAAGCAGGTCTTATGCCAACAAAGAAAGGAAATTCTTGCCTACAATTTTAGAAGAAAAAAAAAAGACCTAAAAGAGTTCTTTGGCTGTCCCCATAGGAGAACCGTGAAGAATCCTTTCGGACCTTTTTTCTAAGAATGTACTTCACCCATCTTTTCTTTTTGCAAAAAAGTAATTTGTAATTCCAGTAGTTTGCTACACCGCTACATGGCAAAAAAGTAATTAACTACTGAAAACACTAACTATATTTGAATTTAGTTCAACTACCACCAAGCTACTGCAAAATGGAGTATAGTTACTAGTGGAACTAAATGTACTGTAGCTCACTACTCCCCATCACTAGAAAGACTACACAATGGTATTTCCAAGTGGCTTTTCAACCTTATACAGCTTGCTTCTCTCTCTTTCCCCCCTTAATTATACCTCTTATACTTTCCCCAGAATTTGTGAGCCATTGTGAATGCGGTAGCTAGCAAATTTACGACACAACACTATCTATGTTGTAGCCTACTGTTCAGTGTAGGGTTTGTTGTAATTGTAGTTTTGTCCTCAACTGTTCCTGTTTTTATGCTCTCAGTCCCAGTGGTGCAGTCAGGCCAGTCCTAGTCTGCTGCTCTCTGCTCCACAATGACAACAACACCAACCACCCCTTACACACAATATTGCTGCAGCCAATCCTCAGCTTGACCTTTAACCTCTCAACTCCCAGGAGTCTGTGTATCCAAGGCACTCACTGAGAGAAGGTCAATAGACTTTCTGCAGAACATGTCTGCATACTAAGCAGTAAGAGCAGCAAACCACTGTCAATCCCATCGCTGGGGAGTGAGATTAGCTGTTCATAGTGTTTACTTTTACACAGACTTATAGGGCTAATGGAATTTATTGATTTCACATGTCTCTCTTAATCAGTGGTAAATAAAAGATGAGATGGTGGAGTATCTAACAAGCCCTGATCTATGTTAGGCATTAGAGGGAGGAGTGAGTGTGTGAAAGGCTCTCTGTCTTCTTAATGTACACTGACCAAAAATATAAACGCAACATGGAACAAAGATTTTACTGAGTTACATTTCATGTAAGGAAATCAGTCAATTGAAATAAATAAATTAAGCCCTAATCTATAGATTTCACATGCCTGGGAATACAGATACGCATCTGTTGGTCACAGATACCTTTAAAAAAACAAAAACAATTTGCATCATGTAGTGCATCTCTTTCACATAGAGTTGATCAGGCTGTTGATTGTGGCCTGTGGAATGTTGTCCAATTCCTCTTCAATGGCTGTGCGAAGTTGCTGGATATTGGTGGGAACTGTGACATGCTGTCGTACACCTTGATCCAGAGCATCCCAAACATGCTCAATGGGTGACATGTCTGGTGAGTACGCAGACCATGAAGGAACTCTGACATTTTCCGCTTCCAGGAATTGTGTATATATTTTTATTCAGCTTAAATTATTATCTCACCGGCATGCATTGCTTCTCCACTCAATTGTGTATGTTCATTACATTTCTGGGAAGCTGCCAAACCAGGTTATTAGCCTGACTGTACGTACAGTATAGCCCACAGTATGGTGGTCATCAACAGTGTGGCTCACAGTATACGTCAGATCCTTGTACTTGTACATTTACAGTAGGGCAATTGAGAGATACTGCCTGAAAAATCGTGTAAACGTTCTTTATGAGCCATAATGTTGAACAAAATGTAAACTTTCTCGAATTGTTGCCTGTGAGGCTTGTCTTTCAGTTGCTCTAAATTTTGGATAAAATATCCACAGGAAAGTATTGCTTAACAAACCTTTTAGGGAGCTGGTAGGTATGGTTTGATTAGGCACCGAGGTAAAGTTTATTTTATATTGGATATTCGGTTTTCTCTCATCTATAGCTATTGAACCAAGCATGCCATGAACAACGGGTCAGCAGGTAGCCGAGTGGTTAGAGCGTTGGACTTGTAACTGAAAGGTTGCAAGCTCAAATCCCTGAGCTGACAAAGTAAAAAAATATGTTGCTCTGAAGGAGGCAGTTTACCCACTGTTCCTAGGCTGTCATTGAAAAAAAGAAATGTGTTCTTAACTGACTTGCCCAGTTACATTAAGGTAAAAAATAAGCAGAGAATGAGAACAACACATATTTTTTTGTGTGAATGTTTTATTTTTTGGTATATTTAAATCCTAATAAAACATTTAAAAAAGGTGTTGCTTGTTCTCCATCCTCCTCTGATATACCTACCAACTCTCTAAAAAGTCAGGTGAACAATACTTAACTGTGGATATTTGGTAAAAAATGTAGAGCAGCTGAATTTTTTTCAACATTCTGACTTGTAAGGAACATTTACATGATTTTGCAGGCAGTATATACAGTTGAAGTCAGAAGTTTACATACACCTATGCCAAATACATTTAAACTCAGTTTTTCACAATTCCTGACATTTAATCATAGTAGAAATTCCCTGTTTTAGCTCAGTTAGGATCACCACTGTATTTTTAGAATGTGAAATGTCAGAATAATAGTAGAGAGAATGATTTATTTCAGATTTTATTTCTTTCATCACATTCCCAGGGGGTCAGAAGATTACATACACTCAGTTAGTATTTGGTAGCACTACTTTTAAATTGTTTAACTTGGGTCAAACGTTTTGGGTAGCCTTCCACAAGCTTCCCACAATAAGTTGGGTGCATTTTGGCCCATTCCTCTTGACAGAGTTGGTGGAACTGAGTCAGGTTTGTAGGCCTCCTTGCTCACACACGCTTTTTCAGTTCTGCCCACCAACTTTCTATAGGATTGAGGTCAGGGGTTTGTGATGGCCACTCCAATACCTTGACTTTGTTGTCCTTAAGCCATTTTGCCACAACTTTGGAAATATGCTTGGGGTCATTGTCCATTTGGAAGACCCATTTGCAACCAAGCTTTAACTTCCTGACTGATGTCTTGAGATGTTGCTTCAATATATTCACATACATTTCCATCCTCATCTATTTTGTGAAGAGAACCAGCCCCTCCTGCAGCAAAGCACCCCCACAATATGATGCTGCCACCCCATTGCTGGATGGATGGTGTTCTGCAACTTGCAAGCCTTTCCCCCTTTCCTCCAAACATAACGATGGTCATTATGGCCAAACAGTTCTATTTTTGTTTCGTCAAACCAGAGGACATTTCTCCAAAAAGTACGAACTTTGTCCCCATGTGCAGTTGCAAACTGTAGTCTGGCTTTTTAATGGCGGTTTTGGAGCAGTGGCTTCTTCCTTGCTGAGTGGCCTTTCAGGTTATGTCGATATATGACTCGTTTTACTGTGGATATAGATACTTTTGTACCTGTTTCCTCCAGCATCTTCACAAGGTCCTTTGCTATTGTTCTGGGATTGGTTTGCACTTTTCGCACCAAAGTACATTCATCTCTAGGAGACAGAACACATCTCCTTCCTGAGCGGTATGACGGCTGCGTGGTCCCATGGTGTTTAAACTTGCGTACTATTGTTTGTACAGATGAATGTTGTACCTTCAGGTGTTTGGAAATTGCTCCCATGGATGAACCAGACCTGTGGAGGTCTACAATTTCTTCTCTGAGGTCTTGGCTGATTTCTTTTGATTTTCCCATGATGTCAAGCAAAGAGGCACTGTGTTTGAAGGTAGGCCTTGAAATACATCCACAGGTACACCTCCAATTGACTCAAATGATGTCAATTAGCACATCAGAAGCTTATTAAACCATGACATAATTTTCTGGAATTTTCCAAGCCTTTTAAAGGCACAGTCAGCTTAGTGTATGTAAACTTCTGACCCACTGGAATTGTGATACAGTGAATTATAAATGAAATAATCTGTCTGTAAACAATTGTTGGAAAAATTACTTATGTCATGCACAAAGTAGATGTCCTAACCGACTTGCCAAAACTATAATTTGTTAACAAGACATTTGTGGAGTGGTTGAAAAAGGAGTTTTAATGACTCCAACCTAAGTGTATGTAAACTTCCGACTTCAACTGTACCAATGAATTCAAATCAAATCAAAATCAAATCAAATGTATTTATATAGCCCTTCGTATATCAGCTGAAATCTCAAAGTGCTGTACAGACACCAGCCTAAAACCCCAAACAGCAAGCAATGCATGTGAAAGAGGCACGGTGGCTAGGAAAAACTCCCTTGGAAAAACTCCCTAGAAAGGCCAAAAACCTAGGAAGAAACCTAGAGAGGAACCAGGCTATGAGGGGTGGCCAGTCCTCTTCTGGCTGTGCTGGGTGGATATTATAACAGAACATGGTCAAGATGTTAAAATGTTCATAAATGACCAGCATGGTCAAATAATAATAATCATTGTAGTAGAATTGTGTATTACTGTCACGGGTGTCGTAAGGAGAGGACCAAAACGCAGCGGGAATATGTAGACTCATCTTCTTTATAGTGGACAAAGAAGGAAAAACCCATAACAAACACGTATACAAAACACACCGACGAATAACAGGCCGGTAAGGCACAAAGCTATACACAGCACAATCTCTCACAAAATCCCATGATAAACACACCCCTAATTATAGGACCTTCGATCAGAGGCAACGATAGACAGCTGCCTCCAACTGAAGGCCCCAACACCAATTAACTAAACATAGAACTACAATAGACTAGACAGAATATAGAAATACACTAACATAGAACATAGACTAACAAACCCCGAACCACATAAACCAAACACCCCTCTACCTAAATACATAGCCCAAACCACATAAAACAAATACCCCCTGCCACGTCCTGACCAAACTATAATAACAAATAACCCCTATTACTGGTCAGGACGTGACAATTACAGTCTGATTAATCAGACTAGTTGACACCCAGAGTTCTACTGCTGGGATTGTTCATGTTCAAGCCTTATGAACAGAATCATTTCAGAAGAGATTTACTAGCTGTCAAAGGATGTTCTCCTATGCCAATTATCTAAAATGGATTCACATGGTAACACTAAAGGAAAGGGTTGACATGAATGAATGTACCCAGATAATTGCATCGTGAGGGATAATACATATTTATTGCTAGCAGTAGCTCAACTCAAATCAAATTGTATTGGTCAAATACACATGGTTAGCAGATGTTAATGTGAGTGTAGCGAAATGTTTGTGGTTCTAGTTCCGACAGTGCAATAATATCTAACAAGTAATCTAATAATTCCCCAATTGCTCCTACCTATCTTTCCGATTTGGTCCTGCCGTACATACCTACACGTACGCTACGGTCACAAGACGCAGGCGTCCTAATTGTCCCTAGAATTTCTAAGCAAACAGCTGGAAGCAGGGCTTTCTCCTATAGAGCTCCATTTTTATGGAATGGTCTGCCTACCCATATGAGAGACGCAGACTCGGTTTCAACCTTTAAGTCTTTACTGAAGACTCATCTCTTCAGTGGGTCCTATGATTGAGTGTAGTCTGGCCCAGGAGTGTGAAGGTGAACAGAAAGGCTCTGGAGCAACGAACCGCCCTTGCTGTCTCTGCCTGGCCGGTTTCCCCCTTCTCCACTGCGATCCTCTGCCTCTAACCCTATTACAGGGGCTGAGTCACTGGCTTACTGGTGTTCTTCCATGCCGTCCCTAGGAGGGGTGCGTCACTTGAGTGGGTTGAGTCACTGACGTGGTCTTCCTGTCTGGGTTGGTGCCCCCCTTGGGTTGTGCCGTGGTGGAGATCTTTGTGGGCTATACTCGGCCTTGTCTCAGGATGGTAAGTTGGTGGTTGAAGCTATCCCTCTAGTGGTGTGGGGGCTGTGATTTGGCAAAGTGGGTGGGGTTATATCCTGCCTGTTTGGCCCTGTCCGGGGGTATCATCGGACGGGGC
The DNA here is from genome assembly GCF_901001165.1 of Salmo trutta. Taxonomy (NCBI): domain Eukaryota; kingdom Metazoa; phylum Chordata; class Actinopteri; order Salmoniformes; family Salmonidae; genus Salmo; species Salmo trutta. The sequence continues at coordinate 20,922,035 of NC_042973.1, forward strand.
CACAGTGTCTCCTGACCACTCCTGTCTCAGCCTCCAGTATTTATGCTGCAGTAGTTTATGTGTCGGGGGGCTAGGGTCAGTCTGTTATATCTGGAGTAATTCTCCTGTCTTATCCGGTGTCCTGTGTGAATTTAAGTATGCTCTCTCTAATTGTCTCTTTCTCTCTTTCTTTCTCTCTCTCGGAGGACCTGAGCCCTAGGACCATGCCTCAGGACTACCTGGCATGATGACTCCTTGCTGTCCCCAGTCCACCTGGCCGTGCTGCTGCTCCAGTTTCAACTGTTCTGTCTGCGGCTATGGAACCCTGACCTGTTCACCGGACGTCCTACCTGTCCCAGACCTGCTGTTTTCAACTCTCTAGAGACAGCAGGAGCAGTAGAGATACTCTCAATGATCGGCTATGAAAAGCCAACTGACATTTACTCTTGAGGTGCTGACTTGTTGCACCCTCGACAACTACTGTGATTATTATTATTTGACCATGCTGGTCATTTATGAACATTTGAACATCTTGGCCATGTTCTGTTATAATCTCCACCCGGCACAGTCAGAAGAGGACTGGCCACCCCTCATAGCCTGGTTCCTCTCTAGGTTTCTTCCTAGGTTTTTGGCCTTTCTAGGGTGTTCTTCCTAGCCACCGTGCTTCTACACCTGCATTACTTGCTGTTTGGGGTTTTAGGCTGTGTTTCTGTACAGCACTTTGAGATATCAGCTGATGTAAGAAGGGCTATATAAATACATTTAATTTGATTTGAACTACTTAATACACACAAATCTAAAGAGGTGAATGAGAATATGTACATATACATTTATGGATAAGCGATGGCCGAGTGGCTTAGGAAAGGTGCAATAGATGGTATAATGGTATACAGTATGTACAGTAGATGGTATACATTATATACATATGATATGAGTAATGTAAGATATGCAAACATTTTGAAAATTGCATTATTTACAGAGGCATTTGTTAAAGTGACTATTGATCCATTTATTAAAGTGGCCAGTGGTTGGGTCTCAATGTAGGCAGCAGCCTCTCTGAGGTAGTGATTGCTATTTAGCAGTCTGATGGCCTGTAGATAGAAGCTGTTTTTCAGTCTCTCGGTCCCAGCTTTGATGCACCTGTACTGACCTCGCCCTCTGGATGGTAGAGGTGTGAACAGGCAGTGACTCGTGTGGTGGTTGTCCTTGATTATCTTTTTGGCCTTCCTGTGACATCGGTTGCTGTAGGTGTCATGGAGGGCAGGTAGTTTGCCCCCGGTGATGCGTTGTGCAGACTGCACCACCCTCTGGAGAGCCTTGCGGTTGAGGGCGGTGCAGTTTCCATACCAGGCTGTGATACAGCCCGACAGGATGCTCTTGATTGTGCATCTGTAAAAGTTTGTCAGGGTTTTGGGTGACAAGACACATTTCTTCAGCCTCCTGAGGTTGAAGAGGCACTGTTGCGCCTTCTTCACCGCACTGTCTGTGTGGGTGGAACATTTCAGTTTGTTTGTGATGTGTACGCCGAGGAACTTAAAACTTTCGTCCTTCTCCACTGCTGTTGCTGTCCCTTCGATGTGGATAGGGGAGTGCTCCCTCTGCTGTTTCTTGAAGTCCACAATCATCTCCTTTATTTTATTGACGTTGACCGAGAGGTTGTTTTCCTGACACCAAACACCGAGTGCCCGCACCTCCTCTCTGTAGGCTGTCTCATCGTTTTTGGTAATCAAGCCCACTACTGTTGTTTCGTCTGCAAACTTGATGATTGACTTAGAGGCGTACATAGCCACGCAGTCGTGGGTGAACAGGAGTACAGGAGGGGGCTAAGCACGCACCCTTGTGGGGCCCTAGTGTTGAGGGTCAGCGAAGTGGAGATGTTGTTTCCTACCTTCACCACCTGGGGGTGGCCCATCAAAGTACAGGACCCAATTGCACAGGGCAGGTTGAGAGGGTACTATGGTGTTGAACGCTGAGCTGTAGTCAATGAACAGCATTCTTACATAGGTATTCCTCTTGTCCAGATGGGATAGGGCAGTGTGATGGCGATTGCATCGTCTGTGGACCTGTTGGGGCGGTAATCAAACTGAAGTGGGTCAAGGGTGGCCGGTAAGGTGGAGGTGATATGATCCTTGACTAGTCTCTCAAAGCACTTCATGATGACAGAAGTGAGTGCTACGGGGCGGAAGTAATTTAGTTCGGTTATCTTTGCCTTCTTGGGTACAGGAACAATGGTGGTCATCCTGAAGTATGTGGGGACAGCAGACTGGGATAGGGAGAGATAGAATATGTCCGTAAACACACCAGCCACCAGGACGCGGCTAGGGATGCCGTCTGGGCCGGCAGCCTTGTGAGGGTTAACACGTTTAAATGTCTTACGTCGGCCACGGAGAAGGAGAGCCCACAGTCCTTGGTAGCCAGCTGGTCTGCGCATGCTCTGAGGACGCGGCTAGGGATTCCGTCTGGGGCAGCAATCTTGCGAGGGTTAACACGTTTAAATGTTTTACTCACATCGGCCATAGAGAAGTAGGGGGAGGCGCAGTCCTTGTTAGCGATCTGCGACAATGGCACTGTATTATCCTCAAAGCGGGCAAAGAGGGTGTTTAGGTTGTCTGGAAGTGTAACATCGGTGTCCGTGACGTGGCTGGTTTTCTTTTTGTAGTCCGTGATTTCCTGTAGACCCTGCCATATACGTCTGGCTGTATTCTCGGTGGGGATGTACTGTAGCATGTAGTCATTGTGCAAATGCAATGCCAAAGCATGCGTATTCTGTTAGAAAACATGAAAGGACACTGAAACAAGGCATTTTGTGTTCCCTTCTCTGAACAGTAAGAAAGGTTGTTGATATTTAGTTATTCAAAACAGTAAGCATTCGTTGCACTTTGAAATCCTGTGAAGTTTAGCAAGACTTACGTGTTGCTTGAGGGTTTTCTGAACTGCGAAGAGAGGGGTGGATATACTAAAATATACATAAGTGAAGATTCAGGATTGCTCAATTATTAAGCAGCTTATGAAAACACCTGTAACAACTCTGATGCTGCATTTCAATTAGAGAGCAACCTCCCTGTGAATGCTAACATGCTATAAGGGTCATACACAGACCATTTCATGTAACAGTTTGGAAGTACGCAGCCTGAAAGTAGTTAGGTAGACTACTTTATTATATGGTAACACCTGTAGTCAGGAGTAAATTTGTGTGGGGGTTACAAGGGACGTCCTGGTGCAGAGTGCCACCATCTCAGGATGGAAAAAAGCATATAGTGAGAATTGATTACATTCCTGTTTGATATTAGTATGGAAAATAAACTAGTTTTATGAACAGTGCCAGTGGAGGATGGCTATCACTTCAGCAGTAATAAATTTATGAACTTCTTTGAGGAAAAGATCATGATCATTAGAAAGCAAATTACGGACTCCTCTTTAAATCTGGGTATTCCTCCAAAGCTCCATTGTCCTGAGTCTGCACAACTCTGCCAGGACCTTGGCTCAAGGGAGATACTACAGTGTTTTAGTACTATATCTCTTGACACAATGATGAAAATAATCATGGCCTCCAAACCCTCAAGCTGCATACTGGACCCAATTCCAACTAAACTACTGAAAGAGCTGCTTCCTGTGCTTGGCCCTCCTATGTTGAACATAATAAACGGCTCTCTATCCACCGGATGTGTACCAAGCTCACTAAAAGTGGCAGTAATAAAGCCTCTCTTGAAAAAGCCGAATCTTGACCCAGAAATTATAAAAAACTATCGGCCTATATCGAATCTTCCATTCCTCTCTAAAAATTTTGAAAAAGCTGTTGCACAGCAACTCACTGCCTTCCTGAAGACAAACAATGTATACGAAATGCTTCAGTCTGGTTTTAGACCCCATCATAGCACTGAGACTGCACTTGTGAAGGTGGTAAATGACCTTTTAATGACTTCAGATCGAGGCTCTGCATCTGTCCTCGTGCTCCTAGATCTTAGTGCCGCTTTTGATACCATCGATCACCACATTCTTTTGGAGAGATTGGAAACCCAAATTGGTCTACATGGACAAGTTCTGGCCTGGTTTAGATCTTATCTGTCGGAAAGATATCAGTTTGTCTCTGTGAATGGTTTGTCCTCTGACAAATCAATTGTAAATTTCGGTGTTCCTCAAGGTTCCGTTTTAGGACCACTATTGTTTTCACTATATATTTTACCTCTTGGGGATGTCATTCGAAAACATAATGTTAAATTTCACTGCTATGCGGACGACACACAGCTGTACATTTCAATGAAACATGGTGAAGCCCCAAAATTGCCCTCGCTAGAAGCCTGTGTTTCAGACATAAGGAAGTGGATGGCTGCAAACTTTCTACTTTTAAACTCGGACAAAACAGAGATACTTGTTCTAGGTCCCAAGAAACAAAGAGATCTTCTGTTCAATCTGACAATTAATCTGGATGGTTGTACAGTCGTCTCAAATAAAACTGTGAAGGACCTCGGTGTTACTCTGGACCCTGATCTCTCTTTTGAAGAACATATCAAGACTGTTTCAAGGACAGCTTCTTTCCATCTACGTAACATTGCAAAAATCTGAAACTTTCTGTCCAAAAATGACGCAGAAAAATTAATCCATGCTTTTGTTACTTCTAGGCTGGGCTACTGCAATGCTCTATTTTCCGGCTACCCGGATAAAGCACTAAACAAACTTCAGTTAGTGCTAAATACGGCTGCTAGAATCCTGACTAGAAGCAACATTTTTTATCATATTACTCCAGTGCTAGCCTCCCTACACTGGCTTCCTGTTAAGGCAAGGGCTGATTTCAAGGTTTTACTGCTAACCTACAAAGCATTACATGGGCTTGCTCCTACCTATCTTTCCGATTTGGTCCTGCCGTACATACCTACACGTACGCTACGGTCACAAGACGCAGGCCTCCTAATTGTCCCTAGAATTTCTAAGCAAACGGCTGGAGGTAGGGCTTTCTCCTATAGAGCTCCATTTTTATGGAATGGTCTGCCTACCCATGTGAGAGATGCAGACTCAGTCTCAAACTTTAAGTCTTTACTGAAGACTTATCTCTTCAGTAGGTCCTATGATTAAGTATAGTCTGGCCCAGGAGTGTGAAGGTGAACGGAAAGGCTGGAGCAACGAACCACCCTTGCTGTCTCTGCCTTGCCGGTTCCCCTCTTTCCACTGGGATTCTCTGCCTCTAACCCTATTACAGGGGCTGAGTCACTGACTTACTGGTGTTCTTCCATGCCGTCCATGGGAGGGGTGCGTCACTTGAGTGGGTTGAGTCACTGACGTGGTCTTCCTGTCTGGGTTGGCGCCCCCCCCTTGGTTGTGCCATGGCGGAGATTTTTGTGGGCTATACTCGGCCTTGTCTTCGGACGGTAAGTTGGTGGTTGTAGACATCCCTCTAGTGGTGTGGGGGCTGTGCTTTGGCAAAGTGGGTGGGGTTATATCCTGCCTGTTTGGCCCTGTCCGGGGGTATCATCGGATGGGGCCACAGTGTCTTCTGATCCCTCCTGTCTCAGCCTCCAGTATTTATGCTGCAGTAGTTTATGTGCCGGGGGGCTAGGGTCAGTCTGTTACATCTGGAGTATTCTCTTGTCTTATCTGGTGTCCTGTGTGAATTTAAATATGCTCTCTCTAATTCTCTCTTTCTCTCTTTCTTTCTTTCTCTCGGAGGACCTGAGCCCTAGGACCATGCCTCGGGACTACCTGGCATGATGACTCCTTGCTGTCCCCAGTCCACCTGGCCATGCTGCTGCTCCAGTTTCAACTGTTCTGCCTGCGGCTACGGAACCCTGACCTGTTCACCGGACGTGCTTGTTGCACCCTCGACAACTACAATGATTATTATTATTTGACCATGCTGGTCATTTATGAACATTTTAACATCTTGACCATGTTCTGTTATAATATCCACCCGGCACAGCCAGAAGAGGACTGGCCACCCCTCATAGCCTGGTTCCTCTCTAGGTTTCTTCCTAGGTTTTTGGCCTTTCTAGGGAGTTTTTCCAAGGGAGTTTTTCCTAGCCACCGTGCTTCTTTCACATGCATTGCTTGCTGTTTGGGGTTTTAGGCTGGGTTTCTGTACAGCACTTTGAGATTTCAGCTGATATTCGAAGGGCTATATAAATACATTTGATTTGATTTGATCCCAATCTAACATGCAGGACAAGCCCACATCCTTGTACACATACCATCTTAAATGGTCATAATGAAAAGGAACGTGATAATAGCAGTCTCTTGTAAAAACCTAAGGGCATTAAAGTATGTGTTGGAGGGAGGGTGATCTTGGATGATATTGGATATCAGCGATGATGAAGGGCAGCAGGTGGTCTGTCCAGACGGCTGAGAGGCAGGTGGGATCGTCTCCTGGCAGAAGACTCACCTTCCACCTGCCCAGAGGACTTGCTACGCTGCCTGGCGATGCCTGCCTGTGCCCTTCATTGGCTGCCTTTGGAACTCCTCCTAAAGCTTCTGGGCTGACAGCCACACAGGCAGATTAGAGGTGAGGGTAAATGTGTCTGTAATGAGCTAAAAACAGAGTTGCAACAACCTTGTGGACATACTGTCACTCTGAGTGTCAGATTGAGAGATTGGTGAGTGGGTTGTATAAGGATGAGTGAATATCTAGATCGAATATTCCCATTTACACTACTTAAAAAGTGGCCGGGGACCATACTTCTGTTTTTAAACTTTCCTTTCAGCTAAAAAAAAGGCTGTGAAATCTACAGTTTGCATTTATTTTCCCAGAGGGGCCAGGAGCTGAGCTGGAAATATCGCTGTTGTGGTCCGCTTCCACACCTGTCACTCCCAGCCTAATGGGTCATTCTAATAGCTTCTCGCTGTAGCAGAGCAAACGTTACAGGATAAGACCCTTGTATCCCGGGAAAGAGAGGATTTCAAGGCAAACAGTTATAAATAAAACTCTAAATAATTGATTCAGGCAGACAACATATTCAGCAGAGCGAGGTTTATTGTTACTGTTGCCTTCACTGGGCTAGCTTTAGGGTCTTTATATTGGTGCTCATGAAGGAGGGATTCTATATACAAGTGAAAATACAGAATGGGTCATTTGATGCAGCATACTGCAAGAGTAAGTGTTTTGAATCCTATAGCAAAATAAAAAATATCGACCGAACTGTGCTTCCAAAAAACCTTGCATTAAATAAGGAATCTTAGCTTTCAAGAGAACATATTTCTTGCATTGTTGTGAAGTGGACACCTCCTTCGACTACTTCTACTACTTGGCTGGCTTAGCTGTGCCCATTACCTCTTCTATTAACGTTCTCATCAGACTAACCACATCAGAAAAAGGATGAAATTCCGGAATAAATCCCCACTGGTCTTAATCTAACTGTAATTACGATCATAAGATGATTTTGTCTACTTCAAAGCCCTCTGGAATGTCTGCATTAGAGGTGTGACAAATCAGGACGGCAGGCCGAGGCACTCATTTAAGCCCCCGTCCCTGTACTTATGGAACCAACCAGTAGTAAATGTGAATTAAAGTCATTTATTCAAACACTTTAACAGAGTGAATTTATGACAAACCTTTCTACCAGTATTAGGCACAAGGAATTCAGTTCACAAGGAGGCCTTATTACAGTCCTTGAAGGCACCCCCCACGGAAAAGTAACTGTAGTTTAAAAGTGAGTCTTTATCATTAAAAAAAATCCCGAAAAAGGTTGTAGCTTCTAGGCGGCTATCATTCCACAAATAAACTCCAGAAATAAACCAAATTCACCCCCCAAAAATCCCAGTATCAAAGCTTAGTACCCTCATTCACATATTATCAAATGTATAGTGCCAAGTGCAAATGTTGTATAACTCAACCACAATGTACCCACTGGGTACAGATTCAATTTCAACATCTAGTTTTGATTTTACATTTGGTTGAGTTGTCAACAAATGTGAATTCAATGTGAAATCAACAATAAATGTCACCATGTCCATTGGATTTAGGTTAAAAGGTGGGTGAAAAAAAGATAATTCCCTTACGTTGATTACTTTTTGCTAATCCAATCACTTTTCCATGTTTTCAATGTAATCACATTTAATTTTGGGGTTGAAATGACATGGAAACAAACTTGATTAAACCAGTTTTTGACCAGTGAGTAATGGGTATTGTTTCATGCCTTCAAGAAATGCTTCAATGATAAGAGGTCTACAATTGCAAATTGTGCTGTGGTGTTGACAGGAGTCCCAGGCTGAATTGTTTCATAGATACGAAGTAAATACAGTACAACTGCTTATACTTTAACATTGTGTTTCTTTGATATACAGTATCTCATTGTTTTAAAGAGTTGACTTGCAATGTAGTGTAGGGCTGCTTGTTGGATCTGAGTGTCTGCTGAGGCTCATTAACCGTGTGTGCTGAGAGCCTACAGCAAAGAGCCAACAAACAGCACCACATTTTAAGATGGAAGGGATAGTGTTCCAGCTTACTGTAGTTTATTAATTTTCATTTACAAAAATCAATCACCCCTTAAGACTACATCGCCTGGGTTCAAAGCTGGAATGATGAAATAGGGGATCCCTCAAATAATAAGACTTTTAAAATGGCCTCAGTTAGAAATACTGAGAAATAATACCCAAATCGGTTGTCTGTCTATAAAGGGTCTGTTTCTCTCCATGGTCATGAATAAGACTGTTAGGAAGCATGGTGTAGATGTCTCCTTGTGCTGTGAGGGAGAAGATCCAGCGAATGGCATCCCTTTTGGAGGACCTTGTGTTCTGCCATTGGACCACGCACCCCTCAGATAATCTGGAACAGTCTTTACCTCCGAGGGGGTGTTTGGTGGAACAGCTATAGCTGGTCGACCCTGGCGGAACCAAACCCTTCACTCGCTGGACACATCTTGTTGGTCTACAGCAGGGAAGCCCCAGCAAGCCTCTGCTAGTCACTATGGCCGGAAACATGTGACATCTGTGAACAGAGAGGCGGATGGATACACAGTGAAACCAAAGTCTCATGTCTCAGAGGCAAAACACTGAAACAGACAAAACAGCGCCAATGAGGAATACAGACTCAAGACATCAACACAAGTTATTGGTTTATTCGGATCCCAATTAGATTTTGCCGAAGCAGCAGCTATTCTTCCACATATACACTGATGGACAAGAACGGTCACACAAATTTAAAATACAACGATATACAAACAATACAACTAAAGAATGTGTAGACTGTTAGTGTGTGCATCATTTCAGTCCCTATTGTGCCATGAGATGTTTTATACATTTTTAATTGTAATTTTGCTTGAGTAATTGGAGATCATGGCTCTGTATAATAAATACTGTGTGTTGGAATGAATTCGTTTTGAACTTGGACTGTGAAGAGATTCCTGGTGGCATGTATTGTGGGGTCTACATGGGTGTCTGAGCTGTATGTTATTTGATTATGTAATCTGGAATTTTCATCACAGTAATATTTCTCATAAAAACTAGGAGAAGCAGTTAATCTCTCATCAACCCTCGGGGCTCCCGAGTGGCGCAGCGGTCTAAGGCACTGCATCTCAGTTTAGAGGTGTCATTAGTCCCTGGTTTAAATCCAGGCTGAATCACATCTGGCCGTGATAGGGAGTCCCATAGGACGGTGCACAATTGGCCCAGGTTTGGCCAGGGTACACCGTCATTGTAAATAAGAATTTGTTCTTAACTGACTTGCCTAGTTAAATAAAGGTAAAATAAACCAGGAATGACTGGCATGCATGTTGTTGATGTTAGTTCTGTATGTGCAATTAAAACCCCTGTAGGTTTAAGTCCTTAGATCCCAATATCTACTAAGCTAACGTATGGAATTGTTATAAGTTGGTCATAAACTGTATCATTTAGCCATTTGATTTAGAATTTTTTAGGACCTATGTAGGTACCAAAAACATTTTTTAACATTGAATATAGCCTTTACGGCTAGAGCCCATAGAAACGCATTGAATAATTCATAAATGGCAAAACACAGTAAAAAAAATAATAATAAGGAACAAGGTTTTGAAGTGTCTGTCCTATATCCGAGAGATATAATAAAACTCAGGTTTGGTCACGTTATTTTTGGCTCATTTTACCCCATATGCACTTTTCACCATTTTTACAGCCAGGTCCTGGGTTACCTTCAGATGGCTCCCCTGAAGCTTGTGTGCATCGTAGAGCAGATTAACCGACATCTTCATGCTCATGAGAGTATCACTTGTTGATATTTGTAGCTCACACGGTTCGGGTTTTACAGACAATACCATGACCAATTTCTTTGCTGGATCTTCTCATGTGTAAAAAAAGTCCACTTTACAAGCCCAATGTTTTGGAATGGGTGGAAACATTACAACGGCGGAAAGAGGGGATTGAGCCACTGATAAATGTTAAATCTCTAGCATAAACACACGGAGCTATTCAATATTCAAAATTATGTTACCATTTGAAGCTGTGGAGCTTCAATTGACTTTAGGGGGTAAAATGAAAGGTGTGCAGCTCTGTTTTAGTTCTGAATTGTGTAAGTGCAAGATTATTACTGTACATTCATGTTGTGCAAAGCATTTTTTACAAGCAGATCCGCGTCATGTGAATCCCCCCCCCCCCCCCCCCCCCCAATGATGTATACCGTATTGAAAGAGGCACATTACTTTTCCTGTCAAACAGGCTCACACAGTTTGTACATCTGCTGTTGCATTCTTCTGGTTTTGGCTTTGAGGCAACCTCTTTCGCTCACTCCTCCACCCACCAACCAAGCCCCTTTGTCAGCATTCCACATATTGTGCAGATGATCCTGCACATGGAGCATGATCAGCGCTGGAATCAGAATTAACTGCAGCCCAGAGAACAATGGGCCAGTGAGCTCCACAGAAACACAGCCACACAATGTGAGAATGGCTGCTCACATTAAACAGGTACAGTGCCTTCAGAGAGTATTCATACCTCTTGACTTATTCTACATTTTGTTGTAACAATCTGAATTCAAAATTGATTAAATATATATTTTTTCTAACCCATCTACAAACAATACTCCATAATGACAAAGTGAAAACATGCTAGTTGAATTGTTTTTGCAAATTTATTGAAAATGAAATACAGAAATATCTAATTTACATGAGCATTCAATACCCCTGACTCCATTCATGTTACAATTACCTTTGGCAGCGATTAGAGCTGTGGGTCTTTCTGGGTAAGTCTCTAAGAGCTTTGCATACCAGGATTGTACAATATTATTTTTAACATTCTTCAAGTTCTGTCAAGTTGGTTGTTTATAAATTGTTAGACAGCCATTTAAGTCTTGCCATAGATTTTCAAGCCGATTTAAGTCAAAACTGTAATTAGGCCAGTCAGTAACATTCAATTTCATCTTGGTAAGCAACTCCAGTGTATATTTGGCCTTGTGTTTAAGGTTATTGCCCTGATAAAAAGTGAATGTCTCCCAGTGTCTGTTGGAAAGCACACAACCAGGTTTTCCTCTAGGATTTTGCCTGCTTACCTCTATTGTTTATTTTTAATAAACAAAAAAAACAACCTTGCCGATGACAAGCATACCCATAACATGATGAAGCCACCACCATGCTTGGACATATGAAAAGTTGTACTCAGTGATTTTACCCAAACATAAAGTTTGGGTGAATTTCTTTGCCACATTTTTTGAATTTTTACTTTAGTGCCTTATTGCAAACAAGATGCATGTTTTGGAATAGTTTTACTCTGTACAGGCTTCCTTTTCACACTGTAATTTTGGTTAGTTTAGAAATTACAATGTTGTTGATCCATCCTCCATTTTGTCATATCACAGCCATAATACTCTAACTGTTTTAAAGTCATCATTGGCCCCATGATGAAATCCCAGAGCGGTTTCTTTCCTCTTCGGCAACTGAGTTAGGAAGGACACCTGTATCTTTGTAGTGACTGGGTGTATTGATCCACCATCCAAGGTGTAATTAATAACTTCAACATGCTCAAAAGGGATATTCAATGTCTGCATAATTATTTTTAGGTGCCCTTTGTGAGGCATTGGAAGACCTCCCTGGTCTTTGTGGTTGAATCTGTGTTTGAAATTCACTGCTCGACTGAGGAACCCTACAGATAATTGTATGTGTGGGGTACATACAGTTGAAGTCGGAAGTTTACATACACTTAGGTTGGAGTCATTAAAACTCGTTTTTCAACCACACTACAAATTTCTTGTTAAACTATAGTTTTGGCAAGTCGGTTAGGACATCTACTTTGTGCATGACACAAGTAATTTTTCCAACAATTGTTAACAGATTATTTCACTTATAATTCACTGTATCACAATTCCAGTGGGTCAAACGTTTACATACACTAAGTTGACTGTGCTTTTAAACAGCTTGGAAAATTTCAGGAAATTATGTCATGGCTTTAGAAGCTTCTGATAGACTAATTGACATCATTTGAGTCAATAGGAGGTGTACCTGTGGATGTATTTCAAGGCCTACCTTCAAACACAGTGCCTCTTTGCTTGACATCATGGGAAAATCAAAAGAAATCAGCCAAGACCTCAAAAAATAAATTGGAGACCTCTAAGTCTGGTTCATCCTTGGGAGCAATTTCGAAACGCCTGAAGGTACCACATTCATCTGTACAAACAATAGTACGCAAGTATAAACACTATGGAAGCACGCAGCAGTCATACCGCTCAGGAAGGAGACGCGTTCTGTCTCCTAGAGATGAACGTACTTTGGTGCGAAAAGTGTAGATCAACCCCAGAACAACAGCAAAGGACATTGTGAAGATGCTGGAGGAAACAGGTACAAAAGTATCTATATCCACAGTAAAACGAGTCCTATATCAACATAACCTGAAAGGCCGCTCAGCAAGGAAGAAGCCACTGCTCCAAAACTGCCATAAAAAAGCCAGACTACGGTTTGCAACTACACATGGGGACAAAGTTCGTACTTTCTGAAGAAATGTCCGATGAAACAAAAAAGAAGAAATGTCTGATGAAACAAAAAAGAACTGTTTGGCCATAATGACCATTGTTATGTTAGGAGGAAAAAGGGGGAGGCTTGCAAGCCGAAGAACACCATCCCAACCATGAAGCACGGGGGTGGCAGCATCATCATGTGGGAGTGCTTTGCTGCTGGAGGGACTGGTGCACTTCACAAAATAGATGGCTTCATGAGGAAAGACAATTATGTGGATATACTGAAGCAACATCTCAAGACATCAGTCAGGAAGTTAAAGCTTGGTCGCAAATGGGTCTTCCAAATGGACAATGACCCCAAGCATACTTCCAAAGTTGTGGCAAAATGGCTTAAGGACAACAAAGTCAAGGTATTGGAGTGGCCATCACAAAGCCCTGACCTCAATCCTATAGAACATTTGTGGGCAGAACTGAAAAAGCGTGTGCAAGCAAGGAGGCCTACAAACCTGACTCAGTTACACCAGCTCTGTCAGGAGGAATGGGCCAACATTCTCCCAACGTATTGTGGGAAGCTTGTGGAAGGCTACCCGAAACATTTGACCCAAGTTAAACAATTTAAAGGCAATGCTACCAAATACTAATTGAGTGTATGTAAACATCTGACCCACTGGGAATGTGATGAAAGAAATAAAAGCTGAAATAAATAATTCTCTCTACTATTATTCTGACATTTCACATTCTTAAAATAAAGTGGTGATCCTAACTGACCTAAAACAGGGAATTTTTACTTGGATTAAATGTCAGGAATTGTGTTTAAATGTATCTGGCTAAGGTGTATGTAACCTTTCGACTTCAACTGTGGATGAGGTAATCATTCAAATATCATGTTAAACACCATTACTGTACACAGAGTGAGTACATGCAACTTATTATGTGACTTGTTAACTTTTTTGGGATAGGGGGCAGTATTCGGAAGTTTGGATGAATGAGGCGCCAAAGTAAAGCTAGGATATGCATATAATTGGTAGCATTGGATAGACAACACTCTGAAATTTCTAAAACTGTTAAAATATTGTCTGTGGGTATAACAGAACTGATTTGGCAGGCGAAACCCTGAGGATAATTCAAAAATTCAGCTCACCTCTGATTACAATGGCTGGGAATGGGAATATAAAAGGAAGTCCTCCCAGATTGCAGTTCCTATGGCTTCCACTAGATGTCAACAGTCTTTAGAACGAGTTTCAGGCTTGTATTTTGAAAAATGAGCTAGAATTTGTAGTTTTTCTAAGTGGCTCCCATTTTGGCTGTAGTGTTTGTAGAGCGTTCCGGTGAGTGCGCTCATTATTTAACTTCGTTATTTATCTTCGGTAATGGTCTCCAGTATTCTACGTCTTAAATTGTATCGTTTATTTCCATAATAGGGTACCTATGAGGATTGATTAGGAACGTTGTTTGACTTGTTTAGAAGAAGTTTATTGGTAATTTATGGGATTCATTTTGTATGTATTTTGAACGAAGGAAACCGGTGGATTACTGAGTCAAGCGCGCCATTGAAACTTACTTTTTTGGGATGTAAAGAAGGAATTTATCAAACAAAAGGACCATTTGTGATACAGCGGGGACCCTTGGGATTGCAAAAAGATGAAGATCTTCAAAGGTAAGTGATTTATTTTATCGCTATTTCTGACTTTCGTGATGCATCTGCTTGGTTGGAAAATGCTTGTGGCGTGCTCTGGTGAGGGAGCGCATTTGGTTATTTATCTCCGGTATTGAATATACAATTCTCTGTCTTCAATTGTATCGTTTATTTACATAGGGTACCTAAAGATTGATTAGGAACGTTGTTTGACATGTTTGGACCACGTTTATTGGTAACGTTTGGGATTCATTTTGTATGCATTTTGAAGGAGGGGAAACAAGTGGATTATTGAATGAAGCGCGCCAAATAAACTTACTTTTTTGGGATATAAAGAAGGACTTTATCGAACAAAAGGACCATTTGTTATGTAACTGGGACCCTTGGGATTGCAAAAAGATGAAGATCTTCAAAGGTAAGGGATTTATTTTATCGCTATTTCTGACTTTCGCGATGCATCTGCTTGGTTGGCAAATGTTTTTAATGCTTTGTATGCGGGGCGCTATCCTCAGATATTCACATGGTGTGCTATCACCGTAAAGTCTTTTTGAAATCTGACAACACGGCTGGATAAACAAGAAGATAAGCTTTTAAATGATGTATGACACTTTTCATGAATGTTTCATGAATGTTTAATATTACGATTTCTGTAATTTGAATTGGGAGCTCCGCAATTTCACCGGATGTTGTAAAGGTGTGCCGCTAGCGGCACGACTAGCCCAAAGAAGTTAAAGCAAATATTTACTCCTGAACTTTTTTAGGCTTGCCATAACAATTCACATTCCACTTTGATATTATGGGGTATTGTGTGTAGGCCAGTGACACAAAATCTCAATTTAAACAATTTGGTTGCTTACCAAGACGACATAGAATTTTCCTGGGTGGCCTGGCTACAGTTTTGACTTACACTGAACAAAAATATAAACCACAAGAGTTGGTCCCATGTTTCATGAGATGAAATAAATTATTTTCCATACGTACAAAAAGCTTATTTCTATCAAATGTTGTGCACAAATGTGTTTACATCCCCGTTTGTGAGCATTCCTCCTTTGCCAAGATAATTTATCCACTTGACAGGTGTGGCATATGAAGAAGCTGATTAAACAGCACAGGTGCACCTTGTGCTGTGCTGTGACAATAAAAGGCCACTCTAAAATGTGCAGTTGTGTCACACAACACAATGCCACAGATGTCTCAAGTTTTGAGGGGTGTGCAGTTAGCATGCTGACTGCAGGAATGTCTACCAGAGCTGTTGTCAAATAATTGAATGTTCATTTTTCTACCATAGGCCGCCTCCAACGTAATTTTAGAGAATTTGGCAGTACGTCCAACCGGCAAGCATAAGCTACGGACAACAAACACAATTGCATTTTATCGATGGCAATTTGAACGCAGAGATACCGTGACGCGATGCGGAGGCCCGTTGTCATGCCATTCATCTGCCGCCATCACCTCATGTTTTAGCATAATTCATGAATCCATGCTGTAAGGATCTGTACACAATTCCTGGAAGCTGAAAATGTCCCAGTTCTTCGAAGGCCTGAATAGTTACCAGACATGTCACCCATTGAGCATGTTTGGGATGCTCTCGATCAATGTGTATGACAGCGTGATCCAGTTCCCGCCAATATCCAGCAAACTTCGCCTAGCCATTGCAGAGGAGTGGGACAACATTCCACAGGCCACAATCAACAGCCTGATCAACTCTGTGTCAAGATGTGTCGCGCTGTACGAGGCAAATGGTAGTCACACCAGATTGCGCTGTATGAGGCAAATGGTAGTCACACCAGATACTGACTGGTTTTCTTATCCACGTCCCTACCTTTTTTTAAGGTATCTGTGAACAACAGTTGCTTAACTGTGTCCCCAATCATGTGAAATCCATAGATTAGGGCCTAATTAATTTATTTCAATTGACACGACTTTCCGAGCTAAGCATCGTTAATTCTCTCCACATAACCTTGACATACTGCACTCCAACTGAATGCTAATCATTTCCCTTTGAGATGGCAAAGGCAGTAAAAGAAAGATTCAACCATTTGGAATGCTATATCATTTTCTGAGCATATCTGAGTGATGTTCTATCGATTCCCAGGATAATTTCATGTTTTCATGTGTTTCACAGACTCTTCCCGTTCACGCAGGCAGAAATAAACCTGGTATGAGGTAGCATTGTGATGAAGCCACTCCCACTACTCTGCAAGTTAATAGTATGATTACTTTAAGATCGCAAAAATATCCATTATACATGTCAGATTTCAATATCTTCTCTGTAATGAGACATTGATCCTATTTTTGTGATATTCCTACCTCGAGAAATCAGTGACATGGATGCCAAAGAAAGCCAGGTTCACCCAAGAAATTGACCAAAAATAAATAAATAATATTTTGTCTGTTTCACAATTTTCTTTCAGCTGAACGTCTCACCGGCGAAAGCATCCAAGCAAGCGAAACAGTGCCCCTCTGTCTCAGTATGTGTAGGCCACCTATCTGATGCTGTCCGGTCAAAAAGAGTGACATTTTTTGCGCACTTAGCACTGAATGCAAGTCACGCCAGCAAGCATTTCTCTCCCTTGATAAAAAAAGTATAAAATAATAGCCAATCAGCATTGAGCTAAACTGAGAGAGCTCAACTATGAATGGTCCTGGCGCACCAAAAACAAAAGTCTAATGGGAAACCAGTTTGGATTTGTCTTCACACCAATCGCATCACGTCAAAATACCAAACGTGCCCATGAAAGGAAGTTAGGATAGCAAGCAAGCATTTTAGCCAGGTAGCCTAGGCCAAAAAAACAAAAAGCGTATACCATATGACAGTCATAGACCATTTCGTCAACATGTTTTTGTTCTACTTGTGTTCATGCACACACACATCAGAACCATGGACAGACACATATTTATCTTACGTTGATTGTACTAAATAGTTTTTGGTATATTTTACTTGTCACTGAATAAGACTTAGCATAGGTGATTTGATGTTGAAATGTTGTTGGAATAGTGGAGGCAGCTCCTGCTTTTGCTACTTGCAGTAATTCCGTGGTTCTAAATCAATAATTGTTTAGTAGTCCGAAAATGTCGGAAGAATGTACTTGCTTGACCATGCTGTAGGTCATGTAACTGTTTGTTACATGCAATACGCTTTGAAGACTGGTTTTGTGATGAAACAAAATCTGTGGTTAAATTTATTCTGCCAATGTGTGGTCAAAGGTTTGGACACACATACTCATTCAAGGGTTTTCTTTATTTTTACTATTTTCTACATTGTAAAATAATAGTGAAGACATCGAAACTATGAAAGAACACATGGAATCATGTAGTAACCAAAAAAGTGTACAACAAATCAAAATATTTTATTTGAGATTCTTCAAAAGTAGCCACCCTTTGCCTTGATGACCGCTTTGCACCGTCTTGGCATTCTCTCAACCAGCTTCATGAGGAAGTCACCTGGAATGCATTTCAATTACAGGTGTGCCTTGTTAAAAGTTAATTTGTGGAATTTCTTTCCTTCTGAATGCGTTTGAGCCAATCAGTTGTGTTGTGTCAAGGTAGGGATCATGTACAGAAGATGGCCCTATTTGGTAAAATACCAAGTCCATATTATGGCAAGAACAGCTCAAATAAGCAAAGAGAAACAACAGTCCATCATTACTTTAAGACATGAAGGTCAGTCAATGCGGAAGGTTTCTTCAAGTGCAGTCGCAAAAACCAACATGTGCTATGAAAAACTGTCTCTCATGAGGACCGCCACAGGAAAGGAAGACCCAGAGTAAGTTAGAGTTACCAGCCTCAGAAATTGCAGCCCAAATACAAGCTTCAAAGTTCAAGTAACAGACATCTCAACATCAACTGTTTAGATGAGACTGCAGGAATCAGGCCTTCATGGTCGAATTGCTGCAAAGAAACTATTACTAAAGGGCACCAATAATAAGAAGGGACTTGCTTGGGTCAAGAAACACAAGCAATGGACACTAGACTGGTGGAAATCTGTCCTTGGTCTGATGAGTCCAAATTTGAGATTATTTTTTATTTTATTTTTATTTCACCTTTATTAACCAGGTAGGCCAGTTGAGAACAAGTTCTAATCTACAACTGCGACATGGCCAAGATAAAGCAAAGCAGTGCGACACAAACAACACAGAGTTACACATGGGATAAACAAACGTACTGTCAATAACACAATAGAAAAATCTATATACAGTAGAGGTCGACCGATTATGATTTTTCAATGCCGATACCGATACCGATTATTGGAGGACCAAAAAAGCTGCTGCCAATTAATCGGCCTGATTTTTTTTATTTGTAATAATGACAATTACAACAATACTGAATGAACACTTATTTTAACTTAATATAATACATCAATAAAATCAATTTAGCCTCAAATAAATAATGAAACATGTTCAATTTGGTTTAAATAATGCAAAAACAAAGTGTTGGAGAAGAAAGTAAAAGTGCAATATGTGCCATGTAAGAAAGATAACGTTTAAGTGCCTTGCTCAGAACATGGGAACATATGAAAGCTGGTGGCTCCTTTTAACATGAGTCTTCAATTTTCCCAGGTAAGAAGTTTTAGGTTGTAGTTATTATAGGAATTATAGGACTATTTCTCTCTATACAATTTGTATTTCATATACCTTTGACTATTGGATGTTCTTATAGGCACTTTAGTACTGCCAGTGTAACAGTATAGCTTCCGTCCCTCTCCTCGCTCCTACCTGGGCTCGAACCAGGAACACATCGACAACAGCCACCCTCAAAGCAGCGTTACCCATGTAGAGCAAGGGGAAAAACTACTCCAAGTCTCAGAGCGAGTGACGTTTGAAAGGCTATTAGCGCGCACCCGGCCAACTAGCTAGCCATTTCACATCGGTTACACCAGCCTAATCTTGGGAGTTGACAGGCTTGAAGTCATAAGCAGCGCAATGCATTGCGAAGGGCTGCTGTCAAACACACGAAAGTGCTGTTTCAATCAATGCTTACGAGCCTGCTGGTGCCTACCATCGCTCAGTCAGACTGCTCTATCAAATCATAGACTTAATTATAACATAATAACACACAGAAATACGAGCCTTAGGTCATTAATATGGTCGAATCCGGAAACTATCATCTCGAAAACAAAACGTTTTTCCTGTTAGTGAAATACGGAACCGTTCTGTATTTCATGTAACGGGTGGCATCCCTAAGTCTAAATATTCCTGTTACATTGCACAACCTTCAATGTTATGTCATAATTACGTAAAATTCGGGCAAATTAGTTCGCAACGAGCCAGGCGGCCCAAACTGTTGCGTATACCCTGACTCTGCGTGCAATGAACACAAAATGACACAATTTCACCTGGTTAATATTGCCTGCTAACCTGGATTTCTTTTAGCTAAATATGCAGGTTTAAAAATATATACTTCTGTGTATTGATTTTAAGAAAGGCATTGATGTTTATGGTTAGGTACAGTCGTGCAACGATTGTGCTTTTTTCACAAATGCGCTTTTGTTAAATCATCCCCCGTTTGGCGAAGTCGGCTGTCTTTGTTAGGAATAAATAGTCTTCACAGTTCACAACGAGCCAGGCGGCCCAAACTGCTGCATATACCCTGACTCTGTTTGCAAGAGAAGTGACACATTTTCCCTAGTTAAAAGAAATTAATGTTAGCAGGCAATATTAACTAAATATGCAGGTTTAAAAATATATACTTGTGTATTGATTTTAAGAAAGGCATTGATGTTTATGGTTGGAGCAACGTGTACCTAAGCGATTATATGCAACGCACGACAGGCTAGATAAACTAGTAATATCATCAACCATGTGTAGTTAACTAGTGATTATCATTGATTGATTGTTTTTTATAAGATAATTTTAATGCTAGCTAGCAACTAACCTTGGCTTCTTACTGCATTCGCGTAACAGGCAGGCTCCTCGTGGAGTGCAATGTAAAGCAGGTGGTTAGAGCGTTGGACTAGTTAACCGTAAGGTTGCAAGATTGAATCCCCAAGCTGACAAGGTACAAATCTGTCGCTCTGCCCCTGAACAAGGCAGTTAACCCACCGTTCCTAGGCCGTCACTGAAAATAAGAATATGTTCTTAACTGACTTGCCTAGTTAACCTGTCTGAGCTAGGGAGCAGTATTTTCACGGCCGGATGAAAAACGTACCCAATTTGAACAGGTTACTACTCTGGCCCAGAAACTAGAATATGCATATTATTAGTAGATTTGGATAGAAAACACTCTGAAGTTTCTAAAACTGTGCATGGTGTCTGTAAGAATAACAGAACTCATATGGCAGGCAAAAACCTGAGGAAAAATACAAGCAGGAAATTAAAATCTTGTGGCTGTACTATTTTCAAGTCATTGCCAATGGAACACACAGTGACTAAGGATTCATTTTGCACTTCCTAAGGCTTCCACTAGATGTCAACAGTCTTTAGAAAGTTGTTTGAGGCGTCTACGATGAACAGAGACCGAATGAGAAGGCTGGGAAGTTGGTGACCCCGGGAAGGATATCAGTTCATTGGTGCGCGTTCATGAGGGAGTATCCTGTTTCAAAACGTTTTTCAAGACACAGGAACCGTCCGATTGAAATATTACTGAATCTTCACGTTCTAAAGGCACTAAAGATTGATGCTATACAACGTTTGACATGTTTGAACGAACGTAAATCGATTTTTTAAAACTTTTCGTCGTGACATTGTCCCGCGCTTCCTACATTCGGAGTA
The DNA here is from genome assembly GCF_901001165.1 of Salmo trutta. Lineage (NCBI taxonomy): Eukaryota > Metazoa > Chordata > Actinopteri > Salmoniformes > Salmonidae > Salmo > Salmo trutta. Next base: position 20,943,198 of record NC_042973.1, read on the forward strand.
GCTGAACTGAATGCGCGAACAACAAGGAGTTATTTGGACATAAATTATGAACTTTATCGAACAAAACAACATTTGTTGTGGACCTGGGATACCTGGAAGTGCCTTCTGATGAAGATTAGTAAAGGTAAGTAAATATTTCTAATGCTATTTATGCATTTAGATGACTCCAAAATGGCGGCTATCTGTATTGCGTAGTGTATTTTTCTGAGCACAGTACTCAGATTATTGCAAAGTGTGCTTTCCCAGTAAAGTTATTGTGAAATCTGTCAATGCGGTTGCATTCAGGAGATGTTAATCTATAATTCTTTGAATAACAGTTTAATATTTTATCAACATTTATAATGAGTATTTTTGTAAATTGTAGTACTGATTCACCGGCAGTTTTGGGGGAAATACATTTTCTGAACGTCACGCGCCGATGTAAAATGCTGTTTTTGGATATAAATATGAACTTGATAGAACGAAAAATGCATGTATTGTCTAACATAATGTCCTGGGAGTGTCATCTGATGAAGATTGTCAAAGGTTAGTGCATAATTTTAGCTGGTTTTCTGCTTTTGGTGACGCCTGTCCTTGCATTGAAAAAGGCTGTGTGTCCTAACATAATCTAACTTTATGCTTTCGCCGTGAAGCCTTTTTGAAATCGGACAACGTGGTTGGATTAAGGAGATGTTTATCTATAAAATGGTTTAAAATAGTTGTATGTTTGAGAAATTTGAATTATGACATTTCGTTGTTTTCGAATTTGGCGCTCTGATTTTTCACTGGCTGTTGAATAGTGTGAACCATGGGTGGGACGTCCCACATAGCCCATAGAAGTTAAATAAAGGTCTAAAAAAAAATGTCAAGCGGCCAAATCGGCGTCCAAAAATACCGATTTCCGATTGTTATGAAAACTTAAAATCGGCCCTAATTAATTGGCCATTCCGATTAATCTGTCGGCCTCTAATATACAGTGTGTGCAAATGTAGTAATTAAATAATAATAATAAAACATTTGACCTTCATTTAACCAGGTAGGCTAGATGAGAACAAGTTCTCATTTGCAACTGCGACCTGGCCAAGATAAAGCTTAGCAATTTGCAACATACAACGACACAGAGTAACACATGGAATAAACAAAACATACAGTCAATAATACATTAGAACAAAAGAAAACAAAAAGTCTATATACAGTGAGTGCAAATGAGGTAAGTTAAGGCAATAATTTGGCCATGGTGGCGAAGTAATTACAATATAACAATTAAACACTGGAATGGTAGATGTGCAGAAGATAAATGTGCAAGTAGAGATACTGGGGTGCAAAGGAGCAAGATAAATAAATAAATACAGTATGGGGATGAGGTAGGTAGATAGATGGGCTGTTTACAGATGGGCTATGTACAGGTGCAGTGATCTGTGAGCTGCTCTGACAGCTGGTGCTTAAAGCTAGTGAAGGAGATATGAGTCTCCAGCTTCAGAGATTTTTGCAGTTCGTTCCAGTCATTGGCAGCAGAGAACTGGAAGGAAAGACGACCAAAGGAGAAATTGGCTTTGGGGATGACAAGTGAAATATACCTGCTGGTTCCAACCACTGTGCCTTTGTAAAATGCAAAGTAGGTGAACGAATGATCTCCGCATGTGTGGTTCCCACTGTGAAGCAGGAGGTGTGATGGTGCTCTGCTGGTGACACTGTGATTGATTTAGAATTCAAGGCACATTTAACCTGTCACATCCTGACCAGTAAAGGGGTTATTTGTTATTGTAGTTTGGTCAGGACGTGGCAGGGGGTGTTTGTTTTATGTGGTTCGGGGTTGGTTGGGATATGTTCTTATGTAAGAGGGGTGTTTGTTTTATGTGTTCCGGGTTTTTGGGTATTGTTCTGGTTTTGTATTTCTATGATTTTCTAGGTTGTGTATTTCTATGTTGGCCTGGTATGGCTCTCAATCAGGAACAGCTGTACATCGTTGTTGCTGATTGGGAGTCATACTTAGGTAGCCCTTTTTTCACCTGTGGTTTGTGGGAAGTTGTTTTTGCATAGCTGTGTGTAGCCTGCATTACTGTGCGGTCGTTCGTTTTCTTGTTTAGTTTTTTTTCAGTGTTCAAATAAAAGTTAAAATGAGCACTCAACCCGCTGCGCCTTGGTCCACTTCATACGACGGCCGTTACATAACCAGCATGGCTACCACAGCATTCTGTAGCGATCCGCCATCCCATCTGGTTTGCGCTTAGAGGGACTATCATGTTTTATAACAGGTCATCTGATGCAGCACTCCATCGCTCTCCTTCTTGGTCAAATAACCCTTACACAGCCTGGAGGTGTGTTGGGTCATTGTCCTGGCTTCCACAATCACCCAACCTCAACCCAATTGAGATGGTTTGTGATGAATTGGACCGCAGAGTGAAGGAAAAGCAGCCAACAAGTGCTCAGCATATGTGCGAACTCCTTCAAGACTTGGAAAAGCATTCCAGGTCAAGCTGATTAAGAGAATGCCAAGAGTGTGCAAAGCTGTCAACAAGGCAAAGGGTGGCTACTTTGAAGATTCTCAAATACAAAATATATTGATTTGTTTAACACTTTTTTTGGTTACTACAATGTAGAAAATAGTAAAAATAAAGAAAAACCCTTGAAAGAGTAGGTGGATCCAAAACTATAAAATGGATAAATGTTTTTCCCCCTTCAATCTACACACAATACCCTATAGCGAGAAAGCGAAAACAGGTTTAGACATTTTTGGAAATATCAAATTTACATAGGTATTCAGACCCTTTACTCAGTACTTTGTTGAAGGACCTTCGGAAGCGATTACAGCCTAGAGTCTTCGTGGATATGACACTATAAGCTTGGCACACCTGTATTTGGGGAGTTTCTCCCATTCTTCTCTGCAGATCCTCAAGCGTTGTCAGGTTGGATGGGGAGCGTTGCTGCACAGCTATTTTCAGGTCTCTTCAGAGATGTTTGATCAGGTTCAAGTCCGGGCTCTGGCTGGGCCACTCAAGGACATTCAGACTTGTCTCAAAGCCAGTCCTGCATTGTCTTGGCTGTGTACTTAGGGTCGTTATTCTGTTGGAAGGTGAACCTTCGCCCCAGTCCTGAGCGCTTTGTAGCAGGTTTTCATCAAGGATTTTTCTGTACTTTGCTCCGTTCATCTTTACCTCGATCCTGACAAGTCTCCCAGTCCCAGGCCTCTAAACGCAAGGCACTACAGACTGTAGTGCGTACAGCCCAGTACATCACCGGGGCCAAGCTTCCTGCCACCCAGGACCTCTAGACCAGGCGGTGTCAGAGGAAGGCCCTAAAAATTGCCAAAGACTCCAGCCACCCTAGTCATAGACTGTTCTCTCTGCTACCGCACAGCAAGCGGGACCAGAGCACCAAGTCTAGGTTCAAGGGCTTCTAAACAGCTTCCACCCCCAAACCATTGGACTCCTGAACATCTAATCAAATCAAAGGTATATTCTTCACTGCATTGTTGGCTAAGGGCTTGTACATAAGCATTTCACTGTAAGGTCTACACCTGTGGTATTCAGCACGTGACAAATACATTTTGATTTGAAAACATCCCCACAGCATGATGGTGCCACCACCATGCTTCACCGTAGGGATGGTGCCATGTTTCTTCCAGACGTAACGCTTGGCATTCAGGCCAAAGAGTTCAATCTTGGTTTCATCAGAGCAGAGAATCAAGTTTCTCATGGTCTGAGAGTCTTTAGGTGCCTATTGGCAAACTCCTAGCGGGCTGTCATGCCTTTTACTGAGGAGTGGCTTCCGTCTGGCCACTCTACCATAAAGGTCTGATTTTGGTGGAGTGCTGCAGAGATGGTTGTCCTTCTGGAAGGTTCTCCCATCTCCACAGAGGAACTCTGGCGCTCTGTCAGAGTGACCATCAGGTTCTTGGTCACCTCCCTGACCAAGACCTTTTCCCCCAACTGTTCAGTTTGGCCAGGCGGACAGCTCTAGGAAGAGTCTTGGTGGTTCCAAACTTCTTCCATTTAAGAATGATGGAGGCCACTGTGTTCTTGGGGACCTTCAATGCTGCAGGCATTTTTTGGTACACTTCCCCAGATCTGTGCCTCGACACAATCCTGTATCGGAGCTGTAAGGACAATTCCTTCGACCTCATGGCTTGGTTTTTGCACTGACATGCACTGTCAACTGTGGGACCTTACATACAGGTGTGTGCCTTTCCAAATCATGTCCAATCAATTTAATTTACCACAGGTGGACTCCAAGTTGTAGAAAAATCAAGGACGATCAATAGAAACAGGATGCACCTGAGCTCAATTTCGAGTGTCATAGCAACGGGTCTGAATACTTAAGTAAATAAGGTTTGTTTTTTAATACATTTGCAAAAATGTACACTTAACAAAAATATAAAACGCAACATGTAAAGTGTTGGTCCCATGTTTCATGAGTTGCAATAAAAGACCCCAGAGATTTTCCAGACGAACAAAAAGCTTATTTCGCTCACATTTTGAGCACAGTATAAGTCATTCCCCAGTGAGGGACATCACTGAGATTAACCTTCAACATTCATAAACTTGTTCAGTAGACGAGGGCAAATTTTGTCTTGACAGCCACAGGTTTTTAAAATGTTTTTATACATAGGAGTTTACAGATTTTAGTTCCAGCCCTTTACCAACACCTCATTCAACTAATTGTGGTCTAAATGTAAGACTTGCACACAGTGCAATCCCCCAGAAGTCACGTCTGTATTTTAGAATGAGCGTCATAAATTACAATGACCTGAACAATCTGCATGATAAACAATAACCTGGGTGAATCTATTTCTATATCAAATAAAAGTTTATTGGTCACGTCACAGATTAGCAGATGTTATAGCTGGTTCAGCGAAATGCTTATGCTTCTAGCTCCAACAGTGCAGTAAGTATCTAACACTGTGAAGTTGCACACCCCTGAAAGTAATCCTGGGACATGGTGATTGTCCTGGTGGCGGGGGGGTTCCCAAGTTCTTCACATCTGCCCAGTTGTCAGGGTGGGATGTCCTTCAACCTGGAACAAGCACAGATAAGAGGGGAGAAATTAACCTCACTGCTCAAATTTCAGTGCTGGTTCAAGTTGCTGAAGCCACAACAACCTCTTAATGTGCAATTGTTAAGTTTACATTTAGAGTAGTAAAATAACTTATCCTCTAATTTTAACTAGTAAAGCCAAACCCAATGGTACAACACAATATCGTAAGAGAAAGTCAGCCAACGTTAGGTAAACACACTCAACAGAATGCACAAATAACTTGGCTGGCAAGCAAGCCTAGATTGAACAGAACACAACTGGCTGCATTTACATTTTTCCATCAGATGTTGAAATGTCTTACCTCCAAACGAGTCAAGCATGACTGTTTCCTCCTGCTAAGCCAATTGCGTGAAATGCCAATCAGGTGCCCTCTTTCGTCCCTGAAAACAAATGGGAAAACTAATTTGCCACATGTCTTTAGCTGGCTAGCAAATTAGCCAATTCATGATTACAAAAATAATGTCTGGGTCTTCACAATTAACACTACTGAATCTACGATTAGTGTTAATTTCCGGTCACAACTTGCAGACTTGTTTACGTGCTGCTGTGCAGTTTGTTGCTCACCTTACTTTGCTACCTGCCAACTTCACGGTTTTTATTTTTTAATTACCGTTTATATTTTTATTTTTCCCCCTTGCTCAACTTTTTTCATTCCATTTTTTTCACCCCGGACGCTTTATCTGGACGTGTTTCATCTGGACCTCCACCAGCCGAAGCTAAGTAGTAACGTTAACATGATGCTTTCTAATTGCAGTCGCTGTACTCATAATATACAGGAGAACAATCACCTTATGGCGAGGATAGCTGTGCTGCAAGCCCAGCTTCAGACACAATCGTTAGGCAAGGGCAATTTAAGTGTAGGAAAGGATGAAACAGCATCTGTGCCACCAGTAAGTACAGATAGTAGTATAAATCCCCTCGCACAGTCCCCGCAGCCAGACAATGTTCTCATGGCTTCTGGAAGGAAATGCTGTAGGAATGCTCAACCGGTGTCGCTCATTCAGCCGACAGAAACTTTCAACCGATTCTCCCCATTCAGCAGCGGGTCGGAATCAGAGGCCAAGCCTTCTCTGGTCTCTACTCCTCCCATTACGGGGTCTGAGACGCCGAAGCCTCCCACCATTAGCTCTGACAAATTGAAAACCCTAACCATTGGCGACTCCATTACCCGCAGTATTAGACTTAAAACGAATCATCCAGCGATCATACACTGTTTACCAGGGGGCAGTGCTACCGACGTTAAGGCTAATCTGAAGATGGTGCTGGCGAGTGTAGAGTGTATAGGGATATTGTTATCCAAGTCGGCACCAACAATGTTAGGATGAAACAGTCAGAGGTCACCAAGCGCAACATAGCTTCAGCGTGTAAATTAGCTAGAACGATGTGCCGGCATCGAGTAATTGTCTCTTGCCCCCTCCCAGTTAGGGAGAGTGATGAGCTCTACAGCAGAGTTTCACAACTCATTCGCTGGTTGAGAACTGTTTTCTGCCCCTCCCAAAAGATAGAATTTGTAGATAATTGGCCCTCTTTCTGGGACTCACCCACAAACAGGACCAAGCCTGGCTTGTTGAGGAGTGACGGACTCCATCCTAGCTAGAGGGGTGCTCTCATCTTATCTACGAACATAGACAGGGCTCTAACTCCCCTAGCTCTTCAATGAGATAGGGTGCAGGCCAGGCAGCAGGCTGTTAGCCAGCCTACCAGCTTAGTGGAGTCTGCCACTAGCAGTCAGTGTAGTCAGCTCAGCTATCCCCATTGAGACTGTCTGTGCCTCGACTTAGGTTGGGCAAAACTAAACATGGCAGTGATCGCCTTAGCAATCTCACTGGAATAAAGACCTTCTCCATTCCTGCCATTATTGAAAGAGATTGTGATACCTCACATCTCAAAATAGGGCTACTTAATGTTAGATCCCTCACTTCCAAGGCAGTTATAGTCAATGAACTAATGGCTGATCGTGATTGGACTGACTGAAACATGGCTTAACCTCTATGGGACCGGCGGGACGAATTCGTCCCACCTACGTAACAGCTAGTGTCATCCTGTGGCGCGATTTTTAAAACGTTTGAAATGCTATTACTTCAATTTCTCAAACATATGACTATTTTACAGCTATTTAAAGACAAGACTCTCGTTAATCTAACCACACTGTCCGATTTCAAAAAGGCTTTACAACGAAAGCAAAACATTAGATTATGTCAGCAGAGTACCCAGCCAGAAATAATCAGACACACATTTTTCAAGCTAGCATATAATGTCACAAAAACCTAAACCACAGCTAAATGCAGCACTAACCTTTTATGATCTTCATCAGATGACACACCTAGGACATTATGTTATACAATACATGCATGTCTGTTCAATCAAGTTCATATTTATATCAAAAAACAGCTTTTTACATTAGCATGTGACGTTCAGAAAAAGCATACCCCCCGCAAACTTCCGGGGAATTTACTAACAATTTGCTAAATTACTCACGATAAACGTTCACAAAAAGCATAACAATTATTTTAAGAATTATAGATACATTACTCCTCTATGCACTCGATATGTCCGATTTTAAAATAGCTTTTCGGATGAAGCACATTTTGCTATATTCTAAGTACATAGCCCAGCCCTCACGGGCTAGCTATTTAGACACCCGGCAAGTTTAGCCTTCATCAAAATCATATTTCCTATAAGAAAAATGGTCTTACCTTTCCTGTTCTTTGTCAGAATGCACTCCCAGGACTTCTACTTCAATAACAAATGTAGGTTTGGTCCCAAATAATCCATCGTTATATCCAAACAGCGGCGTTTTGTTCGTGCGTTCTAGACACTATCAGAATGCTAAATCACGGTCGTGCGCATGGCGCAGAACGTGACAAAAAATTTCTACAAATTCCATTACCGTACTTCGAAGCATGTCAACCGCTGTTTAAAATCCATTTTTATGCAATTTATCTCGTAGAAAAGCGATAATATTCCGACCGGGAATCTGCAATTAGCTAAACAGCCGAATGAAAATACTCCACGGGGGCGAATCGCGCACGCGCCTAATTCTGTTGTCCCCTGATGCGACACTTGGAAAAGGAGATATTGTGTTTCAGCCTGAGGCTGCCTCGTCATCGTTCAGGTTTTTCCCGGGTTCTGAGAGCCTATTGGAGCCCTAGGAATTGTCACGTTACAGCTAAGATCCTTACTCTTCAATAAACAGAGACAAGAAGAACGACTCCTTGTCAGACAGGCCACTTCCTGCATGAAACCTTGTCAGGTTTTTGCCTGCCATAGGAGTTCTGTTATACTCACAGACACCATTCAAACAGTTTTAGAAACTTTAGGGTGTTTTCTATCCAAACCTGAACAATAATATGCATATTCTAGCTTCTGAGTTGGTGTAGGAGGCAGTTAAAAATGGGCACATATTTTTTCCAAAATTCTCAATGCTGCCTCTTAGCCCGTAGAGGTTAAGCCTGATGAATATACTGTGTTAAATGAGGCCTCACCTCCTGGTTACACTAGTGACCATATCGCCCACGCATGCTGCAAAGGCAGAGGTGTTACTAACATTTACGATAGCAAATTTCAATTTACAAAAAAACCCCGACGTTTTCGTCTTTTGAGCTTCTAGTCATGAAATCTATGCAGCCTACTCAATCACTTTTTATAGCTACTGTTTACAGGCCTCCTGGGCCAAATACAGCATCACTCACTGAGTTCCCTGAATTCCTATCGGAACTTGTAGTCATAGCAGACAATATTCTAATTTTTGGTGACTTTAATATTCAAATGGAAAAGTCCACAGACCCACTCCAAGGCTTTCAGAGCCATCATCGACTCAGTGGGTTTAGTCCAACATGTCTCCGGACCTACTCACTGCCACAGTCATACTATTGACCTAGTTTTGTCCCATGGAATAAATGTTATGGATCTTAATGTTTTTCCTCATAATCTGGGACTATCGGACCACCATTTTATTACATTTTTAATCGCAACAAATAATCTGCTCAGACCCCAACCAAGGATCATCAAAAGTCGTACTATAAATTCTCAGACAACCCAAAGATTCCTAGATGCCTTTCCAGACTCCCTCCACCTACCCAAGGACGTCAAAGTACAAACATCAGTTAACATTCTAACTGAGGAACTCAATTTAATCTTGTACAATACCCTAGATGCAGTCGCACCCCTAAAAACATTTGTCATAAGAAACTAAGAACAATCCAAAATGTATTTTTGATACTGTCGCAAAGCTAACTAAAAAGCAGCATTCCCCAAGAGAGGATGGCTTTCACTTCAAGAGTGATAAATTCATGAACTTCTTTGAGGAAAAGATCATGATCATTAGAAAGCAAATTACGGACTCCTCTTTAAATCTGCGTATACCTCCAAAGCTCCGTTGTCCTGAGTCTGCACAACTCTGCCAGGATCTAGGATCAAGGGAGACACTCAAGTTTTTTAGTACTATATATCTTGACACATTGACGAAAAGAATCATGACCTCTAAACCTTCAAGCTGCATACTGGACCCTATTCCAACTAAACTACTGAAAGAGCTGCTTCCTGTGCTTGGCCCTCCTATGTTGAACATAATAAATGGCTCTCTATCCACCGGACGTGTACCAAACTCACTAAAAGTGGCAGTAATAAAGCCTCTCTTGAAAAAGCCAAACCTTGACCCAGACCCGGCCTATATCGAATCTCCCATTCCTCTCAAAACATTTTGAAAAAGCTGTTGCGCAGCAACTCACTGCCTTCCTGAAGACTAACAATGTATACGAAACGCTTCAGTCTGGTTTTAGACCCCATCATAGCACTGAGACTGCACTTGTGAAGGTGGTAAATTACCTTTTAATGGCGTCAGACCGAGGCTCTGCATCTGTCCTCGTGCTCCTAGACCTTAGTGCTGCTTTTGAAACCATCGATCACCACATTCTTTTGGAAAGATTGGAAACCCAAATTGGTCGACACAGACAAGTACTAGCCTGGTTTAGATCTTATCTGTTGGAAAGGTATCAGTTTGTCTCAGTGGATGGTTTGTCCTCTGACAAATCAACTGTAAATTTCGGTGTTCCTCAAGGCTCCGTTTTAGGACCACTATTGTTATCACTATATATTTTACCTCTTGGTGATGTCATTTGGAACCATAATGTTAACTTTCACTGCTATGCGGATGACACACAGCTGTACATTTTGATGAAACATGAAGCCCCAAAATTGCCCTCGCTGGAAGCCTGTGTTTCAGACATAAGGAAGTGGATGGCGGCAAATGTTCTACTTTTAAACTCAGACAAAACAGAGATGCTTGTTCTAGGTCCCAAGAAACAAAGAGATCTTCTGTTGAATCTGACAATTAATCTTGATGGTTGTACAGTCGTCTCCCAAAAAAATGTGAAGGACCTCGGCATTACTCTGAACCCTGATCTCTCTTTTGATGAACATATCAAGACTGTTTCAAGGACAGCTTTTTTCCATCTATGTAACATTGCAAAAATCTGAAACTTTCTGTCCAAAAATGACGCAGAAAAACTTATCCATGCTTTTGTCACTTCTAGGTTAGACTACTGCACTGCTCTACTTTCCGGCTATCCGGATAAATCACTAAATAAACTTCAGTTAGTGCTAAACACGGCTGCTAGAATCTTGACTAGAACCAAAAAGGTTCACTGGCTTCCTGTTAAGGCAAGGGCTGATTTCAAGGTTTTACTGCTAACCTACAAAGCATTACATGGGCTTGCTCCTACCTATCTTTCCGATTTGGTCCTGCCATACATACCTACATGTATGCTACGGTCACAAGAGGCCTTACTGTCCCTCGAATTTCTAAGCAAACAGCTGGAGGCAGGGCTTTCTCCTATAGAGCTCAATTTTTATGGAATGGTCTGCCTACTCATGTGAGAGACGCAGACTCAGTCTCAAGTCTTTATTGAAGACTAATCCCTTCAGTAGGTCCTGTGATTGAGGCCCAGAAGTGTGAAGGTGAACGGAAAGGCACTGGAGCAAGGAACCGCCCTTGCCGTCTCTGCTTTGCCGGTCCCCCTCTCTCCACCCCTATTACAGGGGCTGAGTCACTGGCTTACTGGTGATCTTCCTGTCCGGGTTGGCGTCCCCCCTTGGGTTGTGCCGTGGCGGAGATCTTTGTGGGCTATACTCGGCCTTGTCTCAGGATGGTAAGTTGGTGGTTGAAGTTCTCTCTCTAGTGGTGTGGGGGCTGTGCTTTAGCAAAGTGGGTGGGGTTATATCCTGCCTGTTTGGCCCTGGCCGGGGGTATCGTCGGATGGGGCCACAGTGTCTCCCGACCCCTCCTGTCTCAGCCTCCAGTATTTATCCTGCAGTAGTTTGTGTCGGGGGGCTAGGGTCAGTCTGTTATATCTGGAGTAATTCTCCTGTCTTATCCCGTGTCCTGTGTGAATTTAAGTATACTCTCCCTCTTTCTCTCGTAAAAACTGAGCCCTAGGACCATGCCTCAGGATTACCTGGCCTGATGACTCCTTGCTGTCCCCAGTCCACCTGGCCGTGCTGCTGCTCCAGTTTCAACTGTTCTGCCTGCGGCTATGGAACCCTGACCTGTTCACCGGATGTCCTACCTGTCCCAGACCTGCTGTTTACAACTCTCTAGAGACAGCAGGAGTGGTAGAGATACTCAATGATCGGCTATGAAGAGCCAACTGACATTTACTCCTGAGGTGCTGACTTGTTGCACCCTCGCCAGCCACTGTGATTATTATTATTTTACCCTGCTGGTCATCTATGAACATTTGAACATCTTGGCCATGTTCTGTTATAATCTCCACCCGGCACAGCCAGAAGAGGACTGGCCACCCCTCATAGCCTGGTTCCTCTCTAGGTTTCTTCCTAGGTTTTTGGCCTTTCTAGGGAGTTTTTCCTAGCCACCGTGCTTCTACACCGGCATTGGTTCTATATTGCTTGCAGTTTGGGGTTTTAGGCTGGGTTTCTGTACAGCACTTTGTGATATCAGCGGATGTAAGAAGGGCTTTATAAATACATTTGATTAAATTTGATTAGTTAGTTTAGTTGTTCATCATAGCTTTCACGTCTGACATGTCCGAGATTCTTTTTAATGCGTAAATTCAGATGGCCACAGTTGCTTCGCCCTCATGTTGGTGCTAGCAAGCAGGCTAGGTATAATCCAATCCAGTAGGGTCTGGAAACTATTGGAAACTAAATTGGTCAATGGCAAAAGGATGTTGGAGTATTTGCATAAATTTCAGCTTTCCCCCAACTATGGCCCCGCCCTGTTTATGTCCCTCTCCCATTTTCACCGCTCGCGTCGCCCAACAGTCCCATCACCCACTTTGCTTCAGTCATTAAAAATGGGCTACCGTTATTTCATCGTCCCCAACGTGGATCTTGTGTTAGCTAGCTTGGCAACAGGCTGATAAACACCAGTGACTCAACATTGGAATTATGAAATAATTCCAGTGACTCAACATTGGAATTATGAAATAATTTGAACATTAACATAATTTGGTGAATAAATGTTTTACAGTTGGAAGTGTTATTACTTATCCTTTTGGATTTCTCTCTCCCACGAGGGGACTTATGTCCGCTAGCAAGCAGGAGGATGAATACAAACTCGACAACCCAACCTACATCAAATATACACGCCCTTATTAAGATAGAAGGGGTGAGGGTAGTCACTAGTTACCACAGCCACAAAGTAATAGTTTCAGCTAAACCCCACCTAGTTCTACAATATCTTCACCTTTTCAATGCACTCACTGTTCCAAAATGTGACTGACCAGTTCAGACACTTACCCAGACACACTTGTATAAATTGATGGGTTATGTGAAATAAATGCTATAACCCCCAGCCACATTCAGTGGTGGAAAAAAATACTAAACTGTCAGAGTAAAATCATAAATCACTTCAAATTCCTTATATTAAACCAGACGGCACATTTTTTTATTTATTGTAGTGTGCCCCTGGCTCTCGTTAACACAGACATAATTTACAAATGAATCATTTGTGTTTAGTGAGCAGGCCAGATCAGAGGCAGTAGGGATGTTCTCTTGATAAGTGGGTGAATTGGACAATTTCTGTCAAAATGTAACAAGTACTTTCGGGTGTCAAGGTAAATGTATTAAGTAAAAAAAAAATTCTTAACAAGTGAAGTAAAAGTAGCCCAAAAAATATAGAAAAAATTAAAGTAGTGTTCAGATACCACAAAAAAATACTTCACACCACTGCCCAAATGCTTTCACACTTTATAAACTGTTACACATGCACTTATCACAGTATTCCATACATAAGTTAAGGCCATGCAGCCTGAGTGAGGTACACATGTACAGTACATGAACAGATGCATGCGCCATATATTTCTGTAATGGACACTTAATACGGTCACACTATTGTTGTGGTATGTTACGACCACACATACCAATATTTTGCTAAGTGGGTGGTCTCTACAGAAGGTGTAAACGGTACAGCCAAATGGTTACTTGCATAGTAGCAATATCAGAAAGACATTTATATTAACACTAACTGTCAGTGATTGATGAGGTAGTTATATGTATACAATCAGGGGTAAAGTGGGTGAGCAGCAGGATAAAAACATTTAATTGTAGCAGCAACGTATGCCTTGTGTGTTAGGAGAGAGTCATGTGAATAGAGGCACTGCAGTTAGTGCTGATGACTGGTCCGTTTAAACCACGCATGAACAAGGGAATCAATATTTTGTAGAGCCTGTTTCTGTCTTGCCCTTGACTTTGGTGCAGGGCATGTGATGTCCATAGCTTCTTCGTCGCAAAACTCCCTGATCTTGTAAAAAATATACATTTGTCTAGCTGTGTCCAGTCCAGGTGGTGATTTTACAGGCAGACTATCTATGGGATGAAGGATGCGCAGAAGCATGGTCCCGACATTCCGAAAGCTCCTTGGCGACAACACCAGGCACCAGAGCATCAAAGCTGTAAAACAGGGAATAACAAAAATCAGAAGACATTACAACTCTGTACAACATCGATTCACCTCCCAAGTTTAGACAAGAATAACAATGAAAATAATGTTTTACCTGAAGTGCTGGAACTGCTTGACCTGTGGCAGCAGCCTGAAGTAGAGTCAGGTGTTGTTGCCAGCCATAGCTTTCCACCAGCACCGTACCATCCTCCAGTCCAACCAGCTATGGGATGTTGACCCGTCACAGTGCTGTCCTTCACAACACCAGCAATCTCAGACAAAGTGTTCACTCTGGTCTTTCTGAAGCTCCGCTTGATGAGGCCGAAGCACCAGTCGGGGGCAAACTTGAGTTTTGATGACTGTATGACTGGTGGATTAGTCAGGGGTATTCTACTGATTGATGCTGAAAGACAAATTCCAGATAAATATTTTAGCCTTATAATAGATGCAAAATGGCATTCTGAGATATCACTACACAGTTCATACAGGGAATGTTAGCTACTGTAGCTAGCCAGCCATCTAACATCAGCTGGCTAGGTAACAGCAAGCATTAACTAGCAATACAAACCGATTGTCATAGCTAGCTAAAATTAACCAATAGGTTCAATGTAGCTAGCTAACATTAGGCTATAACTAGCAATGCGGAATGGCATTCTGAGAACTACACTAACGTTACACAAGTTAATGTTAGCTAGCCACTTAACCTCAGCTGATGTTAGCTAGCTAACAGCAAGCTTTAACTTGGGGTCTTTTGTTTAGACGTCACATTAACTAGCTAAAATGTGAACTATAATCCCAATCCATAGAGTAACATTACTAGCAATAAAAAACAATTGTCATAGCAAGCTAAAGTTAACAATGAACCTAACGTTATTTGGTTAGCAAGCCAGCCATCAAACTCCAGCTGTCTAGCTAACAGCAAGCTTTAGCTTGCATTGAAAATGTTAACAAAATTAGAAACGTATAAATGTCTGAATCCATAGCTAGATTCTTACCTGTATACATGGATGAAAGCTTCATGGCAGACTACAACCCCTGTGTTTCCGTTTAGTTTGCACAGCTTGTTTAGCCGGTTGTGTTCCACCGGTTTCAAAACGTGTTATTTTCAGAGAGTCAGCATTGCATGGCACGATCGTCATCCAGAAATTTGTCCATCACAACTTTTTCCCCACTGACCTTTGTCGATAGCATCTGATAAATTCAGGGCAGCAATGTTATTGAGAGCAGTAGCAACATATTTGCAGTTCTCCATGGTTAAAGTTATATCTTTCGAAAACTGCATTTACGAGCAGCTCATTTTATAGACAAGATGCAACACTGCAGACCAATCCACATTCATCTCTCGGTATGTCCAGCCCACTCGTTATCTCAGCCAATCATGGCTAGCGGGAAGGTTGCTGTCTTTCTGTGGCTAAACCAACTAGGTTCGTAATTTAACAATTTTATTCGTATTTAGAGATGACATAAAAGTTTGATACTAAAAAAGGCACATGAAAGTTCACATGTTCCAGAAGGCATTTTATGGCTGGCGCTCGCATTGCCTTTGTTTTCCTTAGAAATAATAACTTTGGACATGTCTGTTCCTATCAAAGTGCATGCCTTATTTTCTGTATATCATGTTGTTTCTACTGTAGCATAACCAAATGTATGCATGTATGGAGCATAATATTTAGTTTAAAGTACTGGTGAAAAATCATGCGTTCCAATTCTTGCATAGTGGACGTGTATAAAATACTTTGACAGTTGTACTAACCCTAAGCTGTTCGCCAGCTACATGTGGAACCATGTTTGTTGACATTATACCATGCATTCTGGGTGTCACATAAACATCTCAGACCAAAGATGTTATAACAAATTCAGGTAAAGGGATGGTTCACTCATCTTTGAATGAAGGGAAGTGAATGATTGTAGACACACCCCCTTCAACATGCATACTGCAAACAGACGAAACTCATCATGTCTCATCTTTAGTTGACACGAAAAAAAAAGAGAAAAAAAAAACCACATGGCTACGTGCAAACACCTCCGTGAAATTTTAGATTTTTACATTATTTTGATCAACGGTGAGCTCACCCGTAATTAATTGTAAATAGTAATTGCTATTAGCCAATTCATATTATGGTTTGTCAGCCGAAAGTTAACACAAGCGGTCATATTTGGCTAAGTCAATCTTTCCTCAGATAACGCTAAGAATAATGTAGCATACATATTCCGGTTTGGATGATTGTGTTATGCGGACACGGCTTCTGTGGATGTTTCAACATTGCATCCAAAAATAAAAACTGGTCACATTTAGGACATTACGTTTTAAAAATCAGTGTGGCCAGCTCAAACGCTGACTGTTGCGTCAATCGAAACAATGTTCTAAATAAGCGCTCTAATCACACCGGTTTGAGCGTACGCTGCAGGGACCACTGTAGAATGATCACACCGGTTTGAGCGTACGCTGCAGGGACCACTGTATAATGAACACACCAGTGTTGGTACATTAACGACATTGCTAACCTTAAATTAAGCCCAAAAAGCAAATTGTTTTATGAATGTTTACAATATAGCCAATTTTGACTGTGGCAACCAGTGGTGAGAGCTGAATGTTGCGAGGCTTTCTGGTAAATGTAGGAAACTGCAAAGGCAGAGGAAGCTTGGGGAGAGGATTTCACAATCTTGGAGGGTAAGGGAAAATGCTGTTTTATAAAATAAACAGTAAGATATTAAGTGATTTAGCGGGTGTATTTTCACTACAGTACATGTAACGATGCTCGTAATGTATTAAATAAAATGTAAAAAAATCCTATAAATATCAGCAATCAAACAATTTCAGAGCGCTATCCAGGTATCTAGGGGAAGGATAAATCTACATGCTGTGCTTACACACCTTTGATAAATACTACAGACAAAGTATAGAGGGCTTATCTCAGCCTGTTATTTTCATGTCATTCAAATCTGTTCACACAGACTCAAGAATAAAGCCATAAGGTTTCCCTCATGTTGGCATATTTATTGGAAAACAGCAGCACGTTACGGATCTGACTTTTCTGCTGCAATTCTCATTACCGCAACACGTCCAGCTCTGTCTGAACGTATATTATGTTGTAATTTAAACAGAGTTAAATTCAATTAAAATATCCTGAAAAAAGTAAATGGATGTTCTAATAGATGTTTTCAAATGACAAATGAACTGAATATTCATGTATAATAATGAAAAAAATAGTGGAAAAATCAAGTGTCCATGACTCTGCAAAATTTGAAGGACTGTTTACACAGAGCATTTTAAATAAAGTTTGATTTTGAATGAAGCAACACATCTGCCAGTACCTTCAAGATGGCTACCAGGTAAGCAGATCTTTATATTTCTCCAGTTAAAAGTTAAACAATCTCGTCAGACTGCGTACACGACAGTATTGATTATCATTACCGATACAGGTAGTTTTCCACATTTAGAAAAACGTAAAGTTTTTAAATCTATGAACATATAATTCATTAATGTCTAATTATGAACATTGAGTGAAAAAATGTGCTAGTCATCATGCCTTCTCCATTGTTAACAAAACATGCTAAGGTTCCTCATCCTCACTTACCGCTGCAATTTAAGGCCAGTTGCGGTAGAGAGAACTTCTGTTTCGGTAATGAGAATTGAATCATACAGACTATATTTTAAAATATATATAATTAACTATTCATTTAAATATTATTTACTAACTGTTGATATTTTGCTTTATGTCCTGTTTAATTGCAGACAGCAAGTGACAAAAAGAAATCTTTAGCAAAGGCTGACAAAATTTACACCAACCCAGGACTGCTGGAAGAGTACAGAAGGCAGGCAAGAGAGGTTAGGGGTTGGGGAAGTTACAGCAAGAGTAATTAGCATATATATAGTCTATAGGAAGCCTATGCCCTCATACAGTGTCTATAAGAAGTCAATACCCTACAGTGTTTAGAACTCTACACATGCACACACACACTTCCACCACACACACAGAATCAGTAAGCCATTTAGATTATACTATAGGATGTCCACACGCACGCACGCACGCACGCACGCACGCACACACACACACACACACGTCAGTAAGCCATTCAGTCTTTACTATAAGATGACGAGTCCATAACAGTAAGCTCTTTCCCATGTTTTGAGACATGCTCATTTCATGCTTCCTTTCCATTTCCAGATATCAAAAACGAAAGCAAAATTGTAAAATCAAGAAAACTCAAGATCTGACAAAGAAGCAACATGAAAAGAAGAAAACACAGTGGCGGGAAAACTCAAAAGGTATTACAGAAAAAATAAACATCTAAAAGCTGTATTGGACATAATACCATCAAGCGAGGAAGACGATACACTTCAACATGTTCAAGAAGCAAAATGAAGAAGTTATTCAAAATCTTCAAGACACAGCCTCCTCAAGAGAACAGCCATTCTCACCTCAGCAGGTAAATGTCCCTGCCATAAACTCAACTCCTAAAAGAAGAGACACCAGGACCAATGAAGACATCTACCCCAAAGGACTCACCCAAAAAGAGGAACCGAAAAAAGAAAGCACTATCAAAATTGAGGTCAAAGTTGCGCTACACAGAAAAGATGTTGGAGAGGACCAAAGAGATTGTCAACCTAAAGAAAAGACTTGAGATGATGGCCAAGAGGAAGCAGGCAATTGTCAACATGGAAGGCAGATAGGTCCAGAAGAAAACTACAAAGAGAGGTCATCAGAGAACAGTATCCAATAACAGCCAGAGAAGAGTAATGTGCAAACTCATTAGCCGCTTTCCTTCATTAAGATGAAGTCTCCACTGTAATAAATGGGAAATCCGGAGAAATTCGGGAAAAGGGCCAGACATTCCGTAAGAGAGCCCTAACGGACACTATGGCAAATCTTCATAGAAGATTTGTCTGAGAATCCAAGGCACAACCTTTCCAAGGCTCTACTTGCACATCATCATCTGCACATCTATCACTCCAGTGTTAATGCTAAATTGTAATTATTTCGCCTCTATGGCCTATTTATTGCCTTACCTCCCTAAACTTCTACATTTGCAAACACTGTACATAGATTTTTCTATTGTGTTATTGACTGTACGTTTGTCTGTGTAACTCTTGTTTTTGTCGCACTGCTTTGCTTTATCTTGGCCAGGTTGCAGTTGTAAATGAGAACTTGTTCTCAACTGGCCTACCTGGTTAAATAAAGGTGAAATAAAAAAATTATTCTTTAAACTTAAACCACTTTGGATTGGCCAGCAAAGAGTCACAGACAGAAACATGTGCTTGCAAAACACATGAAAACTTTGGCTTAAAGATAAAGAAGCTGCACCAGAGCTTGGGGTCATAGAAACATCATCCCAAGGGACACTGTACAGGTCAGTGTGTGTAGTGACAATGACATGTGCTCTAATGTTTTTGTATTTGTTTTTATGTGTTCTGTTTTTAGCCTGTTTTATGTACTTTTGAAGCACTGCAAAATGAAATTGATTGAACTTAAATCCATGATTGCCACATTTTTAAAATATGTCAGGTTTCAATGAAATATCAAACATATTAGGTTGAAGATTGCGTAAGGTGTTGCGGTAATGAGAGAAGTCAGTCAAAATCAAATAAAAATGTTAATTTTAAAATATATATTATTTCAGTTTCAAGTAATTTAAAATATATATTTTTTTTTATGTGAAAATGTATTAGCTTTCCTAATGGTCTTGACGTTTTCAGACCGTTGCGGTAATGAGATTAAGGACTTGTTTTGGAAAATATGTTCAAAAAGGTGTTAAATTGTCAGATAATGTTTTAAAATTAATGCTCAAACACTACATACCTTGCTATTAATGCCTAAAAAGGAAATTTGTTGATGCATGTCTTTAAAGATTTCATGTTTGAAATCTTTGAAACCAAGATTGTGAGAATCACCCTAGCATACTCATTTAGCCAACTTAATTCTGTAATTATAATAAAATGTTGCATTGCTTAGAAATCTCCCACATCGCTTGCTCAAAATGGAGCCTCTGACAGTGCTGCTTTGACTAAGTGACAATTAGATGTCGACCGATTAAATCGGCATGGCCGATTTAGGGCCGATTTCAAGTTCTCTTAATCGGAAACCACATTTTTGGACGCCGATTACATTGCACTCCACGAGGAGACTGCGTGGCAGGCTGACCACTGGTTACGCAAGTGCAGCAAAGGTAAGTAGCTAGCTAGCATTAAACTTTACTTATAAAAAACAATCAATCAATCAATCTTAACATAATCACTAGTTACTACACATGGTTGATATTACTAGTTTAACTAGCTTGTTCTGCGTTGCAAATAATCAATGTGGTGCCAGTTAATTTAATCATCGAATCACAGCCTACTTCAACTTCACCAAACAGGTGATGATTTAACAAAAGCCCATTCTCGAAAAAAAGCGCAATCGTTGCACCAATGTACTTAACCATAAACATCAATGCCTTTCTTAAAATCAATACACAAGTATATATTTTTAAACCTGCATATTTAGTAAAAGAAATTCATGTTAGCAGGCAATATTAACTAGGGAAATTGAGTCACTTCTCTTGCGTTCTGTGTACGCAGAGTCAGGATATATGCAGCAGTTTGGGCCGCCTGGCTCATTGAACTGTCCGAAAACCATTTCTTCCTAACAAAGACCATAATTAATGGTAATTAATTATGACATAACATTGAAGGTTGTGCAATGTAATAGCAATATTTAGACTTATGGATGCCACCTGTTCGATAAAATACAGAACGGTTCCGTATTTCCCTGAAAGAATAAACGTTTTGTTTTCTAAATGAGTTTCCGGATTTGACCATATTAATGACCTAATGCTCGTATTTCTGTGTGTTTATTGTATTATAATTAAGTCTATGATTTGATAGAGCAGTCTGACTGAGCAGTGGTAGGCAGCAGCAGGCTCGTAAGCATTCATTCAAACAGCACTTTCCTGCGTTTCCCAGCATCTATTCGCAATGCTTGAAGCACAGCGCTGTTTATGACTTCAAGCCTATCAACTCCCGAGATTAGGCTGGCAATACTATAGCGCCTATAAGAACATCCAATATTCAAAGGTATATGAAATACAAATGGTATAGAGAAATAGTCCTATAATAACTACAACCTAAAACTTCTTAACTGGGAATATTGAAAACTCATGTTAAAAGGAACCATCAGCTTCTATATGTTCTCATGTTCTGAGCAAGGAACTTAAACGTTCAATTTTTTACATGGCACATATTGCACTTTTACTTTCTTCTCCAACTGTTTTTGCATTATTTAAACCAAATTGAACATGATTCATTATTTATTTGAGACTAAATTGATTTTATTCATGTATTAAAATTCAGTATTGTTGTAATTGACATTATAAAAAAATAAAAAAAAATAAAATCACTCTGAAGTTTCTAAAACTGTTTGAATGATGTCTGTGAGTATAACAGAACTCATATGGCAGGCAAAAACCTGAGAAAAAATCCAAACAGGAAGTGGTTTGTAGTATTTCAAGAGATTGCCTATCCAAACTACAGTGTCTGTGGGGTCATTTTGCACTTCCTAAGGCTTCCACTAGATGTCAACAGTCTTTAGAACCTTGTTTGAGGCTTCTACTGTGAAGTGGGGATGAATAAGAGCTCCTGGAGTCAGATGACTGCCAGCAGGGCATGAGCCTCAGCCATGCGCGCTCACGTGAGAGGTAGCTTTGCATTTCTGAAGACAAAGGATTACCGGTTCATGGTAATTGTATGATGAAGGATCTCAGCCTCCTATTACAGTGTGCTGTATAACGGCTCATGATATTCTTATCTGGACACCGGTCTAGACTGGAGCAGAATGAACATATCATCGCATTATGCAGCAGAGCTAAGATTTGACATTTCAGGGCGGATAGGGATAGCAACGAGCCAGTGGATTCCAGGAAAGGGAAGTTCAGTGCAATGCCATGTCAGCCTGTTCAGATTACTGGCTAAATCCACTGCCAATATACATAGGGCAGGCTGAACAAGCAATGCCTAGCCCCACTTTAATGTATGTAGACAGGGTTTGTGAGGCAGAGTCTAGTATGCTCTCTATTCCCTGTGTCTAGCTACCAGCTCCATGGAGTTGGAGCACCGGTATATTGGGCCAAAACACCATGTTTCCTGCGACAGTAACATGTGCCACAGAGATCAGATTAATATCCACACAATCTGATGTAGTGCCTCTGCAACAGCCACACAATTAGCTGGTTTAGTCTTTCTGGAAGCAGGGCGTACTGGTTGGCATGGTGTCACGACTGCTTGTTCTGGCAAATGAACTGGATTACTGATCTAGGCACAGTCACAATGCAATACTACCCAATACAATCCCTCTGGACTGGAGGTAAGAGAAGCAGTAACGTAAGTGTACCATGCTTTCAAACACAATGTCACGTGGTGGGACTGGGACAGATGGAACTGCAATTTTGCTTTAAAAGCTGCAATATGCAACTTTTTGGGCGTCCTGACCAAATTCACATAGAAGTGTGTGTTATAGATCTTTAATTTTCATTGAAAGCAACTATAAGAAGCACATAATCTATTGCCATTTCTATGCTTCCCATTAAGTCTAGTTTTTGAGTCTTACTTTCAGTTTTGTAAACCAAATTAAAAACAGCTGGAAAATATATTTCACAGGGGTTTATATGGTGCAATGACTCCACACCAGGGGTGTCCAACCCTGTTCCTGGAGAACTACCTTCCTGTTGGTTTTTGATCCAACCACAGTTGTAACTAACCAGGTTCAGCTTATCAACCAGCTAATCAACCAGCTAATTATTAAAAATCAGGTGTGCAAGACTAGGGTTGGAGTGAAAACCTACAGGAATGTAGCTCTCCAGGAACCGGGCTGGAGAGCCCTGCTCTACACTACACTTGCTTTATTTAGTCAAACTGAAATTAGGTGAACTATTAGAATTTTAGCAACCAGGAAATGGCAGAGCAATTTCTGCATAGTGCATCTAACTAGCAAAGCTCCGGCAGTGCCATGTAATGTGCAACAAGTGTTGGTCCCATGTCTCATGAACTGAAATAAACGATCCCAGAAATGTTCCATATGCCCAAAAATAGTATTCCTCTCAAATTTTGTGCAAAAATTTGTCAAGATAATCCATCCCCCTGACAGGTGTGGCATATCAAGAAGCTGATTAAAACAGCATGATCATTATACAGGTGCCCCTTGTGCTGGGGACAAGAGGCCACTTTAAAAAATGTGCAGTTGTAACACAATGCCACAGATGTCAAGATTTGATGGAGCGTGCAATTGGCATGCTGACAGCAGCAATGTCCACCAGAGCTGTTGCAAGATAATTTCTCTACCGTAAGCCTCCTCCAATGTCATTTTTGAAAATTAGGCAGTACGACAAACCGGCCTCACAACCACGTGTAACCACACCAGCCCATGACCTCCACATCCAGCTTCTTGATCTGCGGGATCTTCTGAGACCAGCCACCTGGCCAGCTGATGAAACTGAAGAATGTTTGTCTGTAATAAAGCCCTTGTGTGGGCAACGAAAAATAATTGATTGGCTGGACCTTGCTCCCCAGTGCGTAAGCCAGTCTCCCAATTTCAATTGACTGATTTCCTTGTGATCAGCCATAACACACAGCAAAGCTGAATGTAATACCTTTACTGACCAAATAACTGATACTTGCAAAACAGAGATTGTACAGCTTTTAAAAAAGGTTAACTCGCCCCAGTCATCATTCACTTTGGAAAGGTTTTGACGAACTGACTACTTGGAAAGGTAGCATCCTATAATGGTGCCACATTGAAAGTCACTGAGCTATTCAGTACGGGCCATTCTACTTCCAATGTTGGTCTACGGAGAGTGCATGGGCGTGTGCTAAATTTTATACACAGGTCAGCAACAGCTGGGGCTGAAATAGCCAAATCCATTAATTTGAAGGGGTATTCACATACTTTTGGCCATGCATCTCAGTGCTAGAGGCGTCACAATAGACCGGATGTGATGCAGCCTGCATTCAAACCAGGGACTGCACCATATTTGGCAGTTCTTGGTGTGAGACATTACCCCAGTCTTCCACCAAGGTACCTGCAAGTGCCCGGACATTTTGGGGGGGAATGGCCCTAGGTCTCACCCTACAAGCCAACAGGTCCCAGACGTGCTCAATGGAATTGAGATCCGGGCTAGTCGCTGGCCATGGCAGAACACTGACATTCTTGTCTTGCAGGAAATCCCGCACAGAACGAGCAGTATGGCTGGTGGCATTGTCATGCTGGGGGTCATGTCAGGATGAGCCTGCAGGAAGGGTACCACATGAGGAAGGACGTCTTCCCTGTAACGCACAGCATTGAGATTGCCTGCAATGACAACACCATGACGGATCCTCCATCTCTAAATCGATCCCGCTCCAGAGTACAGGTCTCGGTGTAACACTCATTCCTTCGCCGATAAACGCAAATCCAACCATCATCCCTGGTGAGACAAAACCTCGACTCGTCAGTGAAGAGCACTTTTTGCCAGTCCTGTCTGGTCCAGCGATGGTGGGTTTGTGCCCATAGGTGACGTTGTTTCCGGTGAGGACCTGCCTTACAACAGGCCTACAAGCCCCCAGTCCAGCCTCTCTCAGCCTATTGCGAACAGTCTGAGCACTGATAGAGGGCTTGTGCGTTCCTGGTGTAACTCGGGCAGCTGTTGTTGCCATCCTGTACCGCAGGTGTGATGTTTGGATGTACTGATCCTGTGCACGTGTTGTTACACATGGTCTGCCACTGCGAGGACGATCAGCTGTCCATCCTGTCTCCCTGTAGCGCTGTCTTAGGCGTCTCACAGTACGGACATTGCAATTTATTGCCCTGGCCACATCTGCAGTTCTTATGCCTCCTTGCAGCATGCCTAAGGCACATTCACAGATGAGCAGGGACCCTGGGCATCTTTCTGTTGGTGTTTTTCAGAATCAGTAGAAAGGCCTCTTTAGTGTCCTAAGTTTTCAGAACTGTGACCTTAATTGCCTATTGTCTGTAAGGTGTATTAGCGACCGTTCCATAGGTGCATGTTCATTAATTGTTTGTTTATGGTTCATTGAACAAGCATGGGAAACAGTGTTTAAACCCCTTACAATGAAGATCTGTGAATTTATTTGGATTTTTACAAATTATCTTTGAAAGACAGGATCCTGAAAAAGGGACGTTTCTTTAATTGCTGAGTTTAATACAAAAAATAAAGCGAATTGGATGGAAAATGTGCATTTTACCAATCTCTTGAATCTTCAACATAGAAATGCTACCAAAAAAAAGAATTTACAGAATCGTTACAAATAATTCATCCATGATTCAACAAATTATATTTTGAAAGAGGAAGCAAAATATTTGAAGCATGTTTTCTTTCAGTCTCCTTCGCCACTTAACGAAGCTAACTAAGGATTTCTTTCAAAATAATAAACAACGTCAAATTAACACCATTTACAGAAAGACCTGTGTGAAGGCCAACTTACAGGAGGAACTTGAGGCAATTAAATATTTTCAGTCTGGAAAAAAAAGGGCTTGATGGTATACCAGTAGCAGTATAGCAGACCTTTGATGTACTCAAAGATCTATTATTACCATGTTTAATTACGCCTATGAAAATGGTAGACCTTTCAGGTATTCAACAAGGTCTGATTTCATTACTACTGAAACAGGATGCAGGTGTTAAGTAAAAATCCACTTATATATATAAAAAAATATATATATTTTTTTAAAGAAACACTTCAATGTTGTGATACGAAAATCCTGCAAAATGCATAGCACAGAATAAAAACAGATTGATCTGGATGAACAATATCTGGTAGACAGGTTTGTTTTAAATGGATGATATATTGGAGATAATATACGACAATTGCTTGAAATAATGGAACATTATGAAACAAAGACACCAGGCCTGGTCTTCATTGCAGATTTCGAAAAGGCGTGATAAAGTACGACTATAATTTATTAAAAAAATGCCTGGATTACTTTAATTTCAGTGAATCTCATAACTTTAACCAATTGTATGTACAGCAATTGTATGTACAGCAAGTGTAAAATAGTAAATACATTATTACTTAAAGTATTTTAATGCAGGGAAACAAATCAGTTCTACCAAATTTCCATCAACATGTTAAATGTGCAACCAGAGGGAGAAAAAAAAAAATTCTACATCACCTGTACTCCACACACAGATGCGTACAAAGCCTCCCTCGCCCTCCATTTGGTAAATCCGACCACAACTCTGTCCTCCTGATTCCTACTTACAAGCAAAAATTAAAGCAGGAAGCACCAGCGACTCGGTCTATAAAAAAATGGTCAGATGAAGCAGATGCTAAACCACAGGACTATTTTGCTATCACAGACTGGAACATGTTCTGGCATTCTTCCGATTCCATTGAGGAGAACACCACATCACTCACTGGCTATATCAATAAGTGCATCGAGGACGTCGTCCCCACTGTGACTGTACGTACATACCCCAACCAGAAGCCATGGATTACAGGCAACATGAGCTAAAGGGTAGAGCTGCCGCTTCAAGGAGCGGGACTCTAACCCGGATGCCCTGCGACGAACCATCAAACAGGCAAAGCGTCAATACAGGGCTAAGATTGAATCATACTACACCGGCTCCGACGCTCGTCTTATGTGGCAGGGCTTGCAAACTATTACAAACTACAAAGGGAAGCACAGCCGCGAGCTGCCCAGTGACACGAGCCTACCAGACGAGCTAAATCACTTCTATGCTCGCTTCGAGGCAAGCAACACTGAGGCATGCATGAGAGCATCAGATGTTCCGGACGACTGTCATCACGCTCTCCGTAGCCGACGTGAGTAAGACCTTTAAAAAGGTCAACATACACAAAGCTGCGGGGCCAGACAGATTACCAAGACGTGTGCTCCGGGCATGTGCTGACCAACTGGCAGGTGTCCTCGCTGACATTTTCAACATGTCCCTGATTGAGTCTAATACCAACATGTTTCAAGCAGACCACCATAGTCCCTGTGCCCAAGAACACAAAGGCAACCTGTCTAAATGACTACAGATCCGTAGCACTCACGTCCATGAAGTGCTTTGAAAGGTTGGTAATGGCTCACAACACCATTATCCCAGAAACCCTAGACCCACTAGAATTTGCATACTGCCCAAACAGATCCACAGATGATGCAATCTCTATTGCACTCCACACTGCCCTTTCCCACCTGGACAAAAGGAACACCTGTGAGAGAATGCTATTCATTGACTACAGCTCAGCGTTCAACACCATATTACCCTCAAAGCTCATCACTAAGCTAAGGATCCTGGGACTAAACACATCCCTCTGCAACTGGATCCTGGACTTCCTTACAGGCCGCCCCCAGGTGGTGAGGGTAGGTAGTAACACATCTGCCACCCTGATCCTCAACACGGGAGCTTCCCAGGGGTGCGTGCTCAGTCCCCTCCTGTACTCCCTGTTCACCCACAACTGCATGGCCAGGCACGATTCCAACACCATCATTAAGTTTGCAGCCGACACAACAGGCCTGATCAATGACGAGACAGCCTATAGGGAGGAGGTCAGAGACCTGGCCGGGTGGTGCCAGAATAACAACCTATCCCTCAACGTAACCAAGACTAAGGAGATGATTGTGGACTACAGGAAAAGGAGGACCGAACACACCCCCATTCTCATCAACGGGGCTATAGTGGAGCAGGTTGAGAGCTTCAAGTTCCTTGGTGTCCACAACAACAAACTAGAATGGTCCAAACACACCAAGACAGTCGTGAAGAGGGCACGGACAAAGCCTATTCCCCCTCAGGAAACTGAAAAGATTTGGCATGGGTCCTGAGATCCTCAAAGGTTCTACAGCTGCAACATCGAGAGAATCCTGACTGGTTGCATCACTGCCTGGTACGGCAATTGCTCGGCCTCTGACCGCAAGGCACTACAAAGGGTAGTGCGTACCTGGATGGCTACTGCCTGCCATCCAGGACCTCTACACCAGGCGGTGTTAGAGGAAGGCCCTAAAAATTGTCAAAGACCCTAGCCACCCCAGTCATAGACTGTTCTCTCTACTACTGCATGGCAAGCAGTACCGGAGTGCCAAGTCTAGGACAAAAAGGCTTCAACAGTTTTTACCCCCAAGCCATAAGACTCCTGAACAGGTAATCAAATGGATACCCGGACTATTTGCATTGTGAGCCCCCCCGCAACATAGTCACTATAACTATACACTCATGTACATAATACCTCAATTGGGCAGACCAAACACTGTTTCTGCACATTGGCCAACCCGGGCTATCTGCATTGTGTCCCACCCACCAACACTACTACTACCACTACCACTACTCTCTGTTCATCATATATGCATAGTCACTTTAACCATATCTACATACTACTTCAGTCAGCCTGACTAACCGGTGTCTGTACGTAGCCTTGCTACTGTATATAGCCTGTCTTTTTTTTACCTACCTATTGTTCACCTAATACCTTTTTTGCACTATTGGTTAGAGCCTGTAAGTAAGCATTTCACTGTAAAGTCTACACCTGTTGTATTCGGCACACGTGACAAATAAACTTTGATTTGATTTATAATAATCCTGGGAAATATTTGTATCTGGAATTTTTCAGCATCAGTAGAACACACCTGACTCTCCACCAGTCATACATTATAAGGAGAATGGTCTGATGCCTCCTATCAAAAAGAGAGCTGGCCCAAGCAAGCACAGGTTACACCTGAAGCATGAGGACTTGCAGCGAGTGGTGAACTTCAACTATGCAGAGGATAATGCAATAGTATTACCAGGACATAAACACTTTAGTAGTAGAAAGCTGCTACCATGCCATGAGACAAAAGCAGCAGTGTGGTGTCTCTACAAGGAATCGATGACAACTATTGCTATGTAAAGCATAAAAATATTTGGATTATTTAATTGACCACCAACATGATTGGCACTTTGTCTGAGACTGCTGGTGTTGTGAAGGACAGCACTGTGACACAGGTCCACATCCCACAGCTGGTTGGACTGGAGGATGGTACGGTGCTGGTGGAAAGCTATGGCTGGCAACACCTGACTCCGTACTTCAGGCCGCTGCCACAGATCAAGCAGTTCCAACACTTCAGGTGAATATAATTTTCATTGCGTTGTATGAGGATATTCTTATCTAAACTTGGGAGGTGAATTAATGCTGTGCAAGTTTGTAATGTTGTTATTTCCTGTTTTACAGCTTCGATGCTCTGGAATGGTAGAGTGGCCAGACAGAAGCCACTCAGTAAAAGGCAATTAAAGCACTCTGACCATGAGAAACAAGATTCTCTGGTCTGATGAAACCAAAATTTAACTCTTTGGCCTGAACGCCAAGCGTCACATCTGGAGGAAACCTGGCACCATCCCTACGGTGAAGCATGGTGGTGGCAGCATCATGCTGTTGGAATGTTTTTCAGTGGCAGGGACTGGGAGACTAGTCAGGATCAAGGAAAAGATGAACAGAGCAAAGTACAGAGAGATCCTTGATGAATACCTGCTCCAGAGTGCTCAGGACCTCAGACTGGGGCAAATGATCACCTTCCAACAGGACAATGACCCTAAGCACACAGCCAAGACAAGAGTGGTGTCGGGACAAGCGTCTTAATGTCCGAGTTGCCCAGCCAGAGTTGGGACTTGAACCTGATCGAACATCTTATAAGACCTGGAAATAGCTGTGCAGCAACGCTCCTCATACAACCGGTCAGTGCTTCCGAGGATCTGCAGAGAGGAATGGGAGAAACTACCCAAATACTGGTGTGCAAAGCTTGTAGCGTCATACCCAGGCTGTAATCAATGCCAAAGGTACTTCAAAGTACTGAGTAAAGGGTCTGAATACTTATGTAAATGTGATCATTTTTAACCCATTTGCAAAAACATCTAAACTTGTTTCAGCTTTGTCATTGCGATATATGTATATTGAGGTAAAACTACATAATCCATTTTAGAATAAGGCTGTAACATAAAACGAGGAAAAGGGGGTCTGAATACTTCCCGAATGCACTGTACATATTGGATCGTTAACCTGTTAGGGCTAGGGGGCAGAATTTACACGGCCGGATAAAAAACGTACCCGATTTAATCTGGTTATTACTACTGCCCAGAAACTATAATATGCATATAATTATTGGCTTTGGATAGAAAACACCCTAAAGTTTCTAAAACTGTTTGAATGGTGTCTGTGAGTATAACAGCACTCATATGGCAGGCAAAAACCTGAGAAGATTCTGTACAGGAAGTGCCCTCTCTGACCATTCCTTGGGCTTCTTGGCTCTGTTTATTGAAAACTTAGGATCTTTGCTGTAACGTGACACTTCCTACGGCTGCCATAGGCTCTCAGAACCCGGGAAAAAGCTGAATGATGTAATTCCAGCCCCTGGCTGAAAAACATCGTCCTCGCACCTGCACAGGATCGGTACATCCGAACATCAAACCTGCGGGACAGGTACAGGATGGCAACAACAGCTGCCCGAGTTACACCAGGAACACACAATCCCTCCATCAGTGCTCAGACTGTCCGTAATAGGCTGAGAGTCTGGACTGAGGGCTTGTAGGCCTGTGGTAAGGCAGGTCCTCACCAGAAACAACGTCGCCTATGGGCACAAACCCACCATCGCTGGACCAGACAGGACTGGCAAAAAGTGCTCTTCACTGACGAGTCGAGGTTGTCTCAACAGGGGTGATGGTCGGATTCACGTTTATCGTCAAAGGAATGAGCGTTACACCGAGGCCTGTACTCTGGTGTGGGATTGATTTGGAGGTGGAGGGGCCGTCATGGTCTGGGGCGGTGTCACAGCATCATCGGACTGAGCTTGTCATTACAGGCACTCTCAACACTGTGCGTTACAGGGCAGACATCCTCCTCCCTCATGTGGTACCCTTCCTGCAGGCTCATCCTGACATGACCCCCAGCATGACAATGCCACCAGCCATACTGCTCGTTCTGTGCGTGATTTCCTGCAAGACAGGAATGTCAGTGTTCTGCCATGGCAAGCGACAAGCCCGGATCTCAATCCAATTGAGCACGTCGGGGACCTGTTGGATCGAAGGGTGAGGGGGCTAAGACCATTCCCCCCAGAAATGTCCGGGAACTTGCAGGTGCCTTGGTGAAAGAGTGGGGTAACATCTCACAGCAAGAACTGGCAAATCTGGTGCAGTCCATGAGGAGGAGATGCACTGCAGTACTTAATGCAGCTGGTGGCCACTGTTACTTTTGATTTCAACCCCCCCTTTGTTCAGGGACACATTCCATTTCTGTTAGTCACATGTCTGTGGAACTTCTTCAGTTTATGTCTCAGTTGTACACATGTTAAGTTTGCTGATATATCCATCTAGCTCAGCTCTGTAGACTTTGAGAAGAGACAAGCACTAGATCATTTATTCTGATATTGCCCCTATGTAGCATGTTTCTGGTCACAGGTTCAGGACTGGTAAAATAAAGACGTAGGCCTACTCAGATGTGGCGGTAATTAATGCCAATGCAGTGTTCAATGTAGAATTGTTAATCAATTTAGAAAATTCCAAGGAATGGGCATAAACTAAATTGAATGATGTATGTATATCGAAAAGAGATTTGTTTGAAACCCTCAACTTGCCAGAGACGCGAGATGTGAATCACGTCGCACTATTCTGTTATTACATGTTTTTTTTAACTATAAAATAGGCGTCTTGGCCATAAGAGCCCAGGAAACAAGTGTCTTGTATGCCAAATTAATAAAACAAGCGCCACTCTGCTGAGGTTACTACCTTTTTGAAGATTGTGTGCCACGACATACCCAGTTGGATTACGGTTTCAATCATTTAATCTTAAAACGGCATACACAAATGCATTCCTTTTTCTCCCCCCTTCCCAGACTACTTGGGGGGGGGGTGTACTGGAACAGTCAAAAGGTCAAATGCCTATCCCGATCAGACAAGAAACCTACAGAGATGAGATGACTTGGAATGAAATAATGAAGTCATGAAACAAAATGTAATATAGACAACTGACATTTTTGTAAAGTAATGTGAATTAATTATGGTTAATAAGTGATAAGCAGTCACTCCCATCATGGGACTATTAATTGTTTTATTCTGTGTAACATTATTCAGCCCACATAAGAGCGCATTTAACTTTAATTTATCTTTGAAACCAAAGTGTTATAAAATATACAACAGACACCGAACCGATCTCAAAAAGCACTAACAGTAAAACTAAAGCAGAGGAAATGGCCATGTGTTTAACGTTGCCCATTTATTACAGCCATTAAGTATTCTCTACAGTGTGGCTGCTTGGGGTGGAAAGTTCTGGTGAAAGAACAGGCAGACTGTAGCCTGAGGTGTGTAGCAGCCTGGCAGGCTCCCTCTGAGGACCATTAACTGTAGTGGAGCTCAGATGTCTGTGATAGGACAGATGCCCAGCACCCAGTCAGTCATACATCTCTGCAATTTTGTCAAATTGCCCAGGGTATTGGTGGTAAACTCAGATTGGTTCATTATAGAAAGACACCATTACTGTATTTCTGTTCAGAATTATGGTCAACCATCATTATATAGTTGCCTCTGGGTTTGATAGGTTCATAAAAACATGCTTTAAAATATAATAGCATTGGGTTGGAGCAGAAGACCTTTAGTGCAGTACCTTGATTCATACAGTATTATATTTATAATTTAACCAGGCAAGTGAGTTAATAACAAATTCTTATTTACAATGACGGCCTACACCGACCAAACCCAGACGACGCTGGGCCGATTGTGTGCCGCCCTATGGGACTCCCAATCACCGCCGGTTGTGATACAGCCTGGAATTGAACCAGGGTGTCTAGCGACACCAAGCACTGAGATGCAGTGCCTTAGACCGCTGCGCCACTCGGGAGTACTGTAACTAGGTTACTTTAGTTTGCTGAGAGTGAAAGCGATCACGATGTTATAGTATCCCCTTATTTTCTGCTAGAGCGTAATTCAATTAAATCTGAACTCACTGTGTAGCCTAACCACTGAGCTGGAAAAACCCCATCTCCAAGCCAAGCCAGACAGACACCTCTTCATAGCTTTGACACTATTTTTTCCCTCTTCCTCCCACAACCAACCACTATCACGTTGTACAGGAGTCAGCTGTAAGCCACACTCAAGCCAATAAAAACCATCAGCTCAAGGCCCTGTGGGTGACTGTTTTTCACATACAAATGTCAGGAATGAGAAGAGGATACAGGCCTTTGTACAGTCACCATGTTGGACTGAGGAGAATCCACCCCTGGGACACAGCTAAGCCAAGAGAGGCATCATCCATGTGCCAAGAGGGCATTCTAATAGGTCTACACCTCCCTATGGACATTCATTAGATTCACCTAGGGGTCATGATAGGGGCTGTACCAAATGTTTGATGTATTATAATAATTGATTATGCTTATGTTGTATTAATAGAAGGAGAGGGGTTATAAGACCCCGCCCTCCTTACATTTATAGGGTCCTAGACTACAGATTAACAATATATATATATATTCATTATAGAGGTTTAGTATTGTTCCACAGTTGTTTCTGCCTCTTATGAAGAAACTGTCTGAGAAATGTGTGACTGTGAAGATAGAACTCTGCAGGGGAGTGTAAGAGATCATAGATTAGTCAGACATTCCACTATAAATCAACTTGGACATTTACCGCTAAGCTTTTAGCTATATAAACAAGAGTTTTAGTGTTGAGTAGGCATGGTGTTGGTCTCAGGAGTAGAAGATAATGACGTAGGCTGTGACATCACTAGACTTCGGGTTTAATAAAATAACTTGGGACCTTTTAAATTTTGCAGAACTTACTCGGAAACATGCGCTATGTTCCTGTTGTCACATCTGTCTGCAATTGCATTAAAGGTTTTTTAATTAAAGAGTCAATGCTAATTTCACCAATGATTGACAAGGAAACAAACCCCAACAGTATCAAAGGCTTTTAATATTATGGACCAATGATTCTAATTTCCTAAATTATATTTCATAGAATCATTCCTCATATTGGATTAATAAGCATGACTAGTCAACCACCCAAAACCATCCAGTGTAACCCTAGTCCTCCTCACAGGCTGGGGGACAAACAAGGTTAGATAAAGTTATTGCTAAGTCCCCATTAAAATGAGAGCTTCAAGCCCTGAGATCTGATTAAGTGTAAGAGGGTACCAAAATGTCTGACAAGAGGCTCCAGCCAAATCTATAATGATTAGCCTTCCCTGTGGCTCAGTTGGTAGAGCATGGTGTTTGCAATGCCAGCATGGTGTGTGCAACGCCAGGGTTGCGGGTTCAATTCCCACGGGGGCCAGTACACACACACAAAAAAAAAAAGTATGAAATGTATGCATTGACTACTGTAAGCCGCTCTGGATAAGAGTGTCTGCTAAATGACTAAAATGTAATTAGGATACACACTTCTGGCATAAAATGTGCCTACTGACATGCTCTTCTGCTTACTGATTTGGTCCAACACTGTGGCTCAACAGTATTGCTGGGGAGTCGTGACTATCTTAAGTACCAGAGAGATACTTGAAAAGCAGGTAGAGTGTGGCTAGCAGGTGGAGTGTGGCTAGATGCAGGCAGGTAGTCTACTCTCCCTCCTCCCCTTTAGCCTGCTGCAGTTAAA
The DNA here is from genome assembly GCF_901001165.1 of Salmo trutta. NCBI lineage: Eukaryota > Metazoa > Chordata > Actinopteri > Salmoniformes > Salmonidae > Salmo > Salmo trutta. The sequence goes on from NC_042973.1 coordinate 20,977,678, forward strand.
AAAAGAAAAGTAAATAACTGAAACAGTATTCACAGACCAAAGCATGTGGGTGTCTGTACTGTGACCACCTCACCTCTATGACTCCTTTACAGGGGAAGTCGGTTGCAGTCATTAAATTTTTTTTTAGGGAGAAACGGATGTGTGGAGAGGGTGAGGATGTAACAGCAGCTGTAAGTTAAAATCAACTTTTATTTGTCACATACACATGGTTAGCAGATGTTAATGCGAGTGTAGCGAAATGCTTGTGATTCCAGTTCCAACCATGCAGTAATATCTAACAATTTCAAAACAACCAGAGAGTCACCCAGCTACTGTCTCCCAGGCAGCCCAGCCGCCACAGTCAGTCGGGGAGAGAGGAAGGGCAGCCACCCTGGGGATCCAGCCTCTGTAGCCTGGCCTCCAGTGGTTAATTATGAAGCTGGGCCATCTGCTCCTTTGAAATGGAGCCCTGTGATCTTGGCTGTAAGGTGAGTGTTAATGATTACACACAGGAGACTAAACCTCAGTTCACATTACCCCTGTGCTGTGAGCTAAGTTAGTTGCTTCTGTTCTCACCAGCCTGGTAAATGACTGGACACTGACTTGAGCCTCCCTGTCCCCTGTAGCAACATCATCCATTAAGACTACATGGGTTATTGGGTTTGAAGGTCTTTTCAGCAAGACGCCAATGCCACTATAGTAGCTCAGCACCAGCAAACACATTCACTGACCTCTCGGAAAAGAACCATAGCATTGGGTTTTCTATAATCTATGTTAAATAGCATTGCACAATTCAGGCACATGCATAACCATAAATAACTGCGATGGTCTCATTTATTCATGATAAAAACAGGACATCATGTAAGTTTAGGAAACTACAGGGCTGTACTTTAGACTATATTTAATGGGGTTAAGGTACATTTGGGAGCTACTGGCTTTCACAACTGAACAGCACCCACCCCCATTAAAGTAGCTCTTGATTGCTCTCTGGTCACTCCATGTAAAACCGATTGAGCCCCAGCGTGTTCTCCAATAGGCTAATAGCCAATTAACTAGAACATCTCTGTAATGCAGCTCACAAATAAATGTCTGAGTGGCTTACTGCTCTGCTGATCCTGACAGAGGCACAGCGATTTCCCCCTGATAAACCTCCTAGCATTTACTGCTACTATAGTACTAGCTACCACTCCCAAAAGCCATCATCATCCAGGTACTGCAGAGTTTGTACTTTTCCTTGTTCCCACTTTGTTCTGAACCAACTTGCCTAGTTAAAAAGGTTATACACACACCAAAAAGTTGTTGGCATTTACGCATGTCCCCATTACCAGTTAAACATAATCAAAACCTATTTCTGTCACTGTTTCGTTAATTTGTTCAGTCGTTTCATTCTCAACCAGGATTTCTATGGAACGCCGTTTGAGTCTTTACGTGTCGAAAAAGAAACGTGTCAAATAACACATGTTTCAGTAGCTATAGTTAGCTAGCTAACTATATAGCTAGGTGTCATCTAAAATAACCCTAATTTATAAGAGTTCTTATTTGATTAATGGTGGTCAGACCCATCCATGTGAAGCTAGCCACATTAAGGATTACCCACAATAGTGGACGCCGTTAGCCTTCAAAATAAAGTATGGCATAATTCTACTATTTGCAATACTGTCAATGACAATTAGAAATTCCACTTGTGCCTAATCCTTATTGTGGCTAGATTCACAAAATGTTTATTTATCTAGGCAGATCAGTTAAAAACAAATTCTTATTTACAATGACCGCCTAGGAACACTGGGTTAACTGCCTGGTTCAAGGGCAGAACGACAGATGTTTTACCTTGTCAGCACAGAGGGTCGATCTAGCAACCTTTCAGTTACTGGCCCAACGCTCTAACCACTAGGCTACCTGCCACCCCACATAACCGGGTGCGGTCGAGCCTCACTAGCCAGATGAAGCTAGCTGCTTATAACGTTAGCTTTGGCCAACAGGGTTAAGTTGCTGACTAGCTATTTATTTCATGAACTGAAGTTTAATTTCAATACACGAACAACAATACTTACAAGGATTCCCAAATCATTGCTAAGAATAATGATAATGACTGCAGGTTGTACTGGTCATTGTTTTCAGGCTGGTTGTATTGGTGCTAGCTAGGTATCAAGCTAAAGCTAGCTACCCCAGAGGTTGCAGTCGAACAAATAATGCTTTATTACCAACGCAGTACTGTAAACACATCGTTCGTGGTCGATGTTTGCAGGCTTTTCTGTACAGCTTTGGACAGTGCTACTATCTTTTTTGACACGCAAAGACACAAACAGTGTTCTATAGTACATGTCATGAAGCTAATAGCAGTGACACCATTACTGTGCAACTCCGGTAATGCAACATCTGAAAAATAGCGCACCTGGTAGTGTGTACCAATCCTCAACAAGTCGGCGAAAGCCAACATCACCCACGACAGAGAATGGTTGGTTGTCAAGGGCAATGAATTCCATCATCTTGGCTTTAACGGATTTCGCATTTGAGTGGTCTCGCTGAAACTTTGTTACTCTTTCAAATGACTGCTCAATCCACACAGCAGACATTGTGGGCGAGTTTAGGACTGTGTTGCACTTAGAGTGCAAACTTTTACATGGCGTCGTATAGGTATGCACGGCAGCTTTGACATCGGCCGATACCGATGTTAACATTTGTAGCTAATGTCGGCCGATTCCAATATGGTCACCGATATATTGTGCAACCCTACCCCTTTCCTTGAGTAGCCACCTCTCCTCAGCACACACAAAATACAATATGGATTCCCCTAATGACTTTAAACAGCAGAACTTAGACAAGTTTAGCAGTCTGGTGTTCACTTATCCTGAGATCAGTCTGCCGAGTGTGTACATGTCAACAGCTAGCAGACTTTTGAGGCGCCTTCACTTGAAAGACTTTAAATTAGAAAATACAGCCAGCATTTGGGGAAATATAGTACACATCTTATGGAAAGTGCTCCATGAATATGTTCAAAGGATTTACACACAGTGCATGTACTTTTCACTGGAATTCTTACAAATGTTTTTTTTTTTACTATTACAAAACAATATGCCTATTGCTTACCCAGTTCTGGAGACCACTCCTTGTTCATGTCAAGGCTGCTAGGCAGGTAGATGTTTCCAGGTGCTTACGAACGCAGTGGGAATTAGTGAGTAAGGCACTGTGGTTATACTGTTCCAGCTATCAGACGTGGGGTCATAACAGTCTAGAGTCTTGCAGCGCTGCGTCCCAAAGTAGCCCCCCACCACGTACAGTTTGTTTCCAGAGGCCACCGCATGGCAGCTCATTCTTTTAGAAGTCATGTCCCCAACACGAGACCACTGGTTGGTCTCACAGTCAAAGCGGTAGGCGGAGGCGGCGGTGAACTCAGTATCTCCGCCCATTATGAAGATCTGGCTGCCCAGAACAGCAGCGGCTGTGTATCTCCACGGTTGCGGACATTCTGCTGCGATGGCCCAGCGGTTCTCTAGAGGGTCGTAGCACTGCACCTTGGAGGCCTTGTCTCTGTGTATGGTGGTGCCACCAAACACAAACAGCTTTAGCTTGGCGCTGACCACTGCTGCATTGCTAACACCATCTCTGAGTGGCGCCATCATGGTCCATTTGTTGGTGAGTGGGTCATACCGCTCTACTTGTTTGAGGGAGACTGAGGGGGAGGCAGGGAAGATGCCTGCTATGGCAGTGTGGCCACCCACCACATACAGCCAGTTCTCCAGTTCAGCCGAACCATGGCCGAACCGTGCTATCAACATGGGTGCTCCTTTAGACCACTCCTCGTGGACCGTGTCATAGATCCAAACATCCTTGGACACCCCGTTCTCAGAACCCCTCCCCCCAGTCACGTAGACCTTACAGCCAATTGCACAGGCGCTGAACTCCTTCCGGGGACTTGGCAAGTCCGACTTGGGGATGATCTCCTTGGCTTTGTGGTCCACCTGGTAGATCTTATCACACATGAAGGTCTGTCCTCCCAGGATGAGCAGCGTGTGGCCTGCCTTGCGGGGCCGGGCACAGGGGCTGGTGACCACCCCATCGTTTTGCAGGATCTTCTTCTTGCACTGCATGGCCTCCTCCACTATCTGCCGGCTCCTCTTATCTGACATCACCAGCTCCTCGCAGGCCACTGCCTCGATCAGACACTCAGAGGGCAGCAGGGCCAGGCGGATGCCACCCAGCAGCTCAGGGAGGTAGTCTCTGCGGCCGTCCAGGTCGTAGCGCACCCAGCGCATCACAGCGTTGAACACGATATGCTCGTCCTCGATCTCCAGCTCATCGCTGAGGATCAGGTCCAGCAGCTTGTCTTTGTTGAGGCCGTAGAAGTCCTCTGTGTCCCGCAACGCCTCAAAGTGCACCAGGCACATCCTCCAGGAGAGCTCATATAGCTGTTTGCACTGGTGGGCATCAGACAGTAGCATCATACCCAGGCAGTTGGACAAGTGCAGGTTCTTCTCCAGGAACTCCGCAGCAGCATCTCTGATGTCGTGGAACTGTAGCATGTCTCCCGCCTCCAGCAACGACTCTGCGTTCTCCTCGTTGATGATGACACGTGACGAGTAGGCAAAGTCCAGCAGCAGCTCCAACACCTCTGGATGTACACTGTCTCTGAAGTTCACCTCGTTGTCCAGGCTCTCACGGAGCCCGCCGCTGAACATCGCCTCAAAGTAGCGGCTGCATGCGGCTAGTACCGCCCGATGGCAGGGGAAGGAGCGGTCCCCCGCCCACAGCGTCACGTCAGTGAACATGCACTGCTTGCGGAGGGTGTTGAGGTGGGTGAGCACGCTGTCTGGATGCGAAGGCTTATGGAACAGAGAGATGTTCATGGAGCCCGTGCTGGTCCGGGACTTACGGTTTTCGTGGACGCTGACTGACATGGTTTCAGAGACCTCCAGGGAGTCGATTGTCCTAATTCCTCCAACTACGGAAAAATAAAAACAGAAAATGAGATACGAAAACAAACTGGTGGATGTTTTTACCAACATACAATTTACTTCTAAAGTTGATCTCAATGGGGATTTATTGTTAAATCAAACTTAACAGATTCTACTCATTGGCCCAAAGTTGAGGGCAGACTAAAAAAATATTCTAATGATATTTTATTACTTATCTAACTGATCAGACAACCAAATGGGGTAAATGTATTCAACTACTAGGCAACATCTAGATCATGTGATATGTGCTGCTTATTTGAATGCTATTCCTACATTGGAGTAAGGCCTATTACAACACCTCTAAGCCTAATTGCAGAAAATGGATCATCCTACAGTGCATATGCCTATTTAATCAAACAAGTTAGCCTAACCAAAATCATAGGCCTTTAAAATCAATCCAATTAGTGCATTTAAAAACATCTTCATCAAAGTCAAAATGAACAGTGCTTAGTAGGTACAACATCATGATATGTATCACTAGATGTCTGAAATTATTCAGCAGTCTCAGCATTTTTTTATTAATAGAGCTCACACACTGCAGAGAAGGCCCACAGAGTAATGTGGGCAGAATTTGATCCTCAGCTATATGGCACATTCAAGCCACTTAACGAATCTCCTGAGTAAAGCATAGCCTAATTGTTAAGAGTTTGTAGAAAAGCCTTTCAAAAATCAACCTTCCTTCAAAGTAACCAAATCCTATTTATTAAATTGTAGTAGATACAGTTCCTAGCCTATGTAATGTCTTATCGATGACCTACATGCATATTAAATCATTAAGCAGAATCCCTGGCACGTTTCATAGCATATCAGCAAATCTACAGTTCAGCCGGTTTATTAATTATGGTCAGTCAACACAGGGCATCCCTTTTTAAGACGGTCTCTCCCACTTGCCACCAAAGTCCACAAAGCACTATAACAGTAATTCATATAAACCTCTTCAGAGCTTTCAAACCATTATTATACCACAGAGCATTTGATTAGTGAAGTCATTCCAATCTGAGACAAGCAGACATTGCACTCAATATTCATTAGAATGCTTTTCTTTTCATCCTGTAGCCTAACAGAGGGGAACTATTGTGGGGTGCACACTGCTGCTCAATCACTATTAGTACTTCTACCGCATAGCAACACTCCAATCCCAAAAGGATCAAGTCTTCTTTTAACTACATGGCATGGAAAGAGACAACTAAGAGAAAGTATATAAAAGCCCTGTCTCAGCAACTTCATTTTATAGTAGCAGCTCAAGTGTGTGTGCTGACATGCAGTTTGGGGTCCAAAGCAGACAGGGGTTTGGGTTCAGTTGTGGCAGGTTAGGTTGGAGGGCACAGGCAGGCATACACACATCAGCAGGGCGTTTAAAATGTCAATGCCGGGTTGACAGGGAACAATGCAGCGGGTCAGTCACAAAAAAGATGGGGCACACAGGAAACCATGAAATTGAGTAAATGCAAAGCGGTGCGATTGTCCTGTACCAATTACACCAGCAAATACTGCTGATCCAGGCACAGACTAAAGAGGATTGGGGAGGGGTCAGCAGCAGATCCCCCAAAAATGTCCCTCTAGAGGCCGGGCTGATAGAAATTAAGGCTGGGTGATATTTCATGGAGTCAACAAAGTGTTTCAAGTCAAGAAAAATGCTATGCAGCTTGTGAGCTCGTACATTACTTAAGCCGGGGAACCACAAAATGGCCAAAGGAGTTCTGGTGGTGATTTATGTTATTCAAATAAAATAAAAGTTTATTGGTCAGGCACACAGTTTTAAAGATGTTATCGCAGGTGCAGCAAAACGCTTGGGTTTCAAGCTCCTATAGTGCAGTAATATAGCAATACAATAAACAAAACTAAAACTTTAAAAATATAAAATAAGACATATCCGAATGAGCAATATCAGAGTCCGGAATATAAATATGTGAATGGTGTGTGTGTGTATAGACAGTATATGAATAGAAAAGGTGTGTACAGCAGTAGTCATATAGGATGAGCAATGACTAGAATACAGTAAATAAAGTGGGTAAAACAGTATGTTAACATTTAAGTGAGCAGTGTTGACTATGTACATAGAACAGCAGTCTAAGGTGCAGGGTAGAGTACCGGGTGCTAGCCAGTTAGTGAACGGAGGCCAGCTAATGATGACTGTTCAGCAGTCCGATGGCCTGGAGATAGAACCTGTTAATCAGCTATTACTGCCAATAATAACAGCCAGTCATGCCCAGCGTGATCAGGACGATGCTGAATCATTCTCTGTGAGACTAAATACCAAAACTTCCAGGACATTCACACATGAATGGGACCTCTTAATTAGACTGCCAATAAGCAACTCGGAAACAAAGGTCCCCATTTCCCCCCCCCCCCCATCTTGTTTCTTTCCTCCGTAAACATCTCAGCCCTTCCAGGATCTTTTCACATAGTGTTTGTATTCCAGTGCTACTCCTCTATATCAGACACAGGAAGGAAGGAGAACTGAGGGGAGGGCTTTTTCAGGAGTCTGAAGCAGGGAACTTCTCTGCATTTGTGATGCAGAATGGATCACCAGCTGGTTTGCAGTCCTAATAACCAAGAGCTTCTATGAATCCATAGGGACTCTACATGGCCCATTGGGAAATGGCTGGTGTCTGTGCAACTGAGGGCATGTGGGTTCAAACCCTCATGCTACTTTGACAAGCCAGTGAGTGAGTCTAATGAAAAAGTGTTTGAAAGAACAGCTCCAGGGAGTCAGGGACATTCAAGCCAGGAGCTTTCAAAGATGAGAATTCTTCTCTTAGTAGAATAGTTAATCCTTCATGGCTGAGAAGAAAATGGTTTTGGAGGCCACTTTGCCATCCTGTTCCAGATGGACCAGAGAGAAAAGCCAAAGAGTTACATTTTGGACTGAATCTGCCATCTAAAGTGGGATGAATTTATTAATGTGTCTGGTCTGGTGTGACTTGGAAAATGAAGATTTTAATTGTAAAAGTTGCCATTGTAAATTAACCAATTTTCCACAACTAAGTCTAATAAAGCTATTTAGTTTTAATGCAGCACTAACTATCATTGTTTGAGCCACCAAGGTTCCAGTTTGCTCCTAGCCTATTATGCTATAGCCCTGGAACTATGCATTTTTGCTTCCAACGTCTCAGTAGGGTGCCAAATAACATACATTTATTTGTTCAACTTATTTATGAATGGAAATCAACTCTGTTTAGTGTGTTATGATTATTATTAAACAGAGCCATCAAAATACACCCCTATGTGCCAGCCAGCAAGATGTAACTACGCTGATAAATCATATTGAAACCCTGGGTGGTGGGCTGCTGGCCACTTCCAAACAAATAACTGAAATAATGATCACGTTAACGAAGTATCACCTAGGCTACAACAGCTGTTGAGTGAATCAATTTAAATTTTAAAACTCCTATAAAAGTACAACAAGTTTAATTCAATACATCCAAAGGTGGTGTGGTGAGACAGCTTCGATTTCCTTCAGACAATTGAACACAAGCCACATGTGGCATCATGTCATGACATCAAAGCTGGCATTCCAATAAATGTTGCACTGTAGGCTAGCTAATGAAGTCCGATTATGACGATTGCGAAATGAATTGAAACGCTCACATAGGTTAGCTTGCTTGAAGACTGCTGACAGCCATATCCCCCAAAAATATCTTCAGAATGATCTGGTCAGGCCTTACACGTTAGCGCTAGCTAATTATGGATGGTTTCGCCAAAGGACTAGCTAACCAGTTAGCTAACTAGGTAGCTCGTTAACGTTACATGAGTTAGTTTTTTTCTAGAGTACCACAAATAGGGTTAAACAGATTTCTTTGATACCTATGTTCTGTCAAGCTAACTAGCTAGTTATATATATATGCAAATAAGTTTAACAGCTAATTTACCTAGCCAGCCAGCTAACTAACTAGCAAACAAACTTTAGCTGAAGTAACGACGTCCACCTAGCTACCCCTTCTGTCAAGACTTCAGATGCCAAGCTAGCAAACATTATCCAGATAAACATTTGCAAAGTAGCCTAATAACACTTGACTGTATACTCACATACATATGGTTGTTAAACGGGAATCCAATAAGTGTATAGTTTCTGGTTGATTGATTATACCATGATTTTACTCTGAGTAGTTGAGGTCCTTTCAAGCCACTTTGTCTGCAACTAGGTTCGGTCTGAGGTGGGAAATCAGAAAAAAGGCATATCCAGTGGTGTATTACTTGCAAGTGATTGGTGTCTCTTTATCCAATTCCGGCAGCCTATTTTATGCAAATCAGCACAACAACCAATAAAAGTAGATCTTTGGGTGCGATTTTGACAACTAATAGACCAATCGGATTAAACGACAGAGTGGTATCCGCCCTCTTCCTCTTGGCGGTAACAGCAAAACAATATATGCCCACTGACAATTAATGAATTACAGTACAGAGATCATTTGTAAGGGAAAGTGGAAATCTAGTCAGTTGCACAATGAATGTGTCTAGTGCATTTAACCCAATCCTTCTCACCTCAACCTCTTTCATTTTTTTCTGTCTTAAATTATTGTTTTCCTCGTCTTCCCACAAAGATTAGGGCACTCCCTCTCTCCCTAGCAATGATATTACTCTAAAGACAAGTCTTGTAAAATATTCAACAATGAAAATGAACATGAAGTTCAACCATGTTACTCTGGTAGGTATTTTCATTCGTTCATGTTTTGCACTACATTTACTTTTTTTTTTAAACTTGGGGTGGCTTCATGTCTATAATTTTGCCTTTGTCTAGTGTAGAGTTCCCTCTAGTGGAAGTAGGCCTACAACTGTACACCACTGCAGATACTGTGGCATATAGCCTAGAGTAAATAAAACTTCTCTTTGTTCACAGAAAATACATCTTCAAGGGAATGAATAAGGCACTTCAGAATGAGGTAAGCAAGGTACATTATGCAGTCCAATACTCCAATATAGAGTGTAGAACTGCAATGATATCCCTTGAATGCCAGAGCGCAGCAGAGAAACATATCTAATACTGGTACTTGCTAATTAGGGACTTGAGATCAAGTAATCAATGTAAGCTGTTGTTTTGAAGGTAACATTTTAACCACAGGATTATGTCATCATCATTACCAATTTTTCAACACATACAAACTTTGTATAAAATATGTTTAATTTTGACCTTTGAAACAAGGTCAGATCTTCAATGTTATATCCACTATCAGAAAAAAGAGAATAAGATGAGCAGCACCTCCTACTGGATAGTTAATCTATCTACAGCTATCCATTTGGTGTCCCATCCAGGGTTTTATGATACTATGCCTTAGTGTTTAATGATACTAGGCCTATATATAATTTGTGAAGTCATTAACAGCTATTGTTTCAATTAAACCCAAAGTCCAACAAAAAATACACAATACATATAGGCCTAGGGTTTCAAGATTTGGTTGATTTCAAATGTAATTTTTATGTTAATAATGAATATGTTGGATTTACATTGGTCTCCATCTCAACCAAAAATCGAAGTTAAAGAATAGGATTAAATCTAAGTTAAAGAATAGGATTAACTTTATTTAAAGTGCCTTTAAAGTTTGATTTTATTTGGTTCTATCATTTAACTTAGATTTTTGGTTGAGATAGAGATGTGAATCCAACATATCAATAATTAATTTGTAAACAAACTGGATATTAAATTGTGTTTGGTTGTCAGTGCAACCAAAAATGTCAACATTTGAAGGAGATGTATCTACAGTGCGTTTGGAAAGCATTCAGACCCCATGACTTTTTGCACATTTTGTTTCATTAGTATTTTTTTCCCTCATCAATCTACACACAATATACCATAATTATTAAGCAAAAACTGTTTTTTAGAAATCATTGCAAATTTATTACAAATAAAAAACTGAAATATCACATTTACATTAGTATTCAGACCCTTTACTCAATACTTTGTTGAAGCACCTTTGGCAGTGATTACAGGCTCAAGTCTTCTTGGGTATGACGCTACAAGCTTGGTACACCTGTATTTAGGGAGTTTCTCACATTCTTCTCTGCAGATCCTCTCAAGCTCTGTCAGGATGGATGGGGAGCATCGCTGCACAGCTATTTTCAGGTCTCTCCAGAGATGTTCGATTGGGTTCAAGTCCGGGCTCTGGCTGGGCCACATTCAGAAACTTGTCCTGAAGCCACTCCTGCGTTGTTTTGGCTGTGTGCTTAGGGTCGTTGTCCTGTTTGAGGTCCTGAGCACTCTGCAGCAGGTTTTCATCAAGGATTTCTCTGTACTTTGCCTCGATCCTGACTAGTCTCCCAATCCCTGCCGCTGAAAAACATCCCCACAGCATGATGCTGCCACCACCATGCTTCACTGTAGGGATGGTGCCAGGTTTCCTCCAGATGTGACACTTGGCATTCAGGCCAAAGAGTTCAATCTTGGTTTCATCAGACCAGAGAATCTTGTTTATCATGGTCTGAGAGTCTTTAGGTGCCTTTTGGCAAACTCCAAGCGGGCTGTCATGTGCCTTTTAATGATGAGTGGCTTCCGTCTGGCCAGTCTTCCATGAAGGCCTGATTGGTGGAGTGCTCCAGAGATGGTTGTCCTTCTGGAAGCTTCTCAATACTCCACAGAGGAACTCTGGTGCTCTGTCAGAGTGACCATCGGGTTCTTGGTCACCTCCCTGACCAAAGTCCTACTCCCCCGATTTCTCAGTTTGGCCGGGTGGACTGCTCTATAATTAGTTTTGGTGGTTCCAAACTTCTTCCATTTAAGAATGATGGAGGCCACTGTGTTCTTGGGGACCTTAAATGCTGCAGACATTTTTTGGTACCCTTTCCCCAGATCTGTGCCTTGATACAATCCTGTCTCAGAGGTCTACGAACAATTCCTTCGATCTTATGGCTTGGTTTTTGCTCTGGCATGCACTGTACACTGTGGGACCTTATATAGACAGGTGTGTGCCTTGCCAAATCATGTCCAATCAATTAAATTTACCACAGGTGGACTCCAATGAAGTTGTAGAAACATCTCAAGGATGATCAATGGAAACAGGATGCGCCTGAGCTCAATTTCGAGTCTCATAGCAAAGGGTCTGAATACTTAAGTAAATAAGGTATTTCTGTTTTTTATTTGTAACAAATTTTCAAACATTTCTAAAAACCTGTTTTCACTTTGTCATTATGGGGTATTGTGTGTAGATTGATAAGGATTTTTTTTATTGAATCAATTTTAGAATAAGGCTGTAACGTAACAAAATGTGGAAAAAAAAAGCACTGCACTGATTGGATAGCGCCATTTGTGCCACTGACTTAGTCTGGCTTTAATTCCAGTTTTCTACAAAGTTATAAATAAAATCAAACTTTAAATGCACTTTTAAATCAATTATTGAATTGTTGATATTTGGTTGACGCAGCGCATTTTTTTCATGTGCGCCCAAGTATGCTTTCCACTTTCCTCCAGTATTTATTTAGCAAAGATGATAACACATAATCACTCCAGACAGACAAGCAAAAACTCATTAAATAAATGTTGCAGTAGCCTAGGCTACACCTAAACATTTTAGATTTGTCTCGCTATATGGGATGAAAACGAGACCATTTTTTAGTCTGATCAACTGCAGGCTACTAATAAGAGCAGATGCATACTGTGCGCTGTCCATTTGGTCAGGGTAACTAATTGGTAACGTTATGTATTTATAGTCAATTTGTGTGTCAGGAGAAAATGTGAATGTGATCAAATTTGGTTTATATTCAAAATTGGGCTGGCTAGGCTGCCTATACGTTTTAAATCCAAAATTATTAACTGGAATTAATCAATCGACATAGGCCTGCATGATGCAATCATGCATAAAGCAAGCTCAGGCCTGTGAGTTCTATTGTCTATCAGTTGTTGCTTCTGTGTCTGGGTAGGTGAAATCCCCCACCTTACCTTGTCTAAGTATAAGGTTGCTTGACTAAAAAAATTGCCCCCAATTCTGGGACCAATGGTGCCACCAGTCTGCTTGCTGTTGTCAGTTATCGTCAGGTATGTGAATGATCAGGGCTTTATTCAGGAACGTTTATTGGGCTACTTTGATGTGTCAGGTGGGCGAGATGTGCTGTCTTTGTTTAACTTCATGGACAAATTTGTTGTTCAAACCTACAGTGGCGCAGCTGTAATAGAATGTATCTGCTATTTGTATTTCCAGCTAAGTCCCCTCCTGTTCCCAGATTTAAGAAGTGATGACCATTCAAATCCACTACCATTGTCAACTCTCTCCTGACCTGAACTGAAGCCACGTCTCATGTGCCCGATCATCCACTGTTACATTTAATGTTTCCTCTTTAAGCACTGTGAGTACCCCTATCAATTTTATCTCATTACTGTATGTAGTCAATCACATACACAATCACATTATTACACATCAATGATTTTACTCCTTGCTTGAACTAACTCATCCTTAGCTCTTTTGTTCAACTGTGTAGTGTGTTGTGTTATTTCTTTGTCCCAGTCAAGTCCTGTACTGCACTGAAGTCAAGCCTCTGAACACCTCAACTCATTCTTCATACCCTCGTTCAATCACTGCTGTGATCCCTTCCTAAAACGGTGTAAGTAGCCACCTCATTCCGATTCCCCATAATATTGTACTATAAATGTCTTTATTAAATGCTTTATGTTAAAATAATTACTCTTTGACGATTTTTGAAACACATTTTGACATCTCCGTGCGTTCCGCGCCTATACCGTTGGTCTCCCATCCTCCTCAGTTTTTCTAGTCATCAGCCTCCACTGATCCATGGCCACATTTTGAGGTTACTGTGACTATAAATATCTTCTTATGTAATCATAGAAGCCTGCATGTTCAAGATAGCAGATTACAGGTCTGTGGAGATCTTCGTAATTGCTATAATAATCTGTGCAGAATCTCAAACAGTATTGATAATTTGCCCTATGTACCTTTAATGTAATCTCAACTGGAATCTATCCAGGTCATTTGGTTGTGCTGTTAAATGAAACACAGTGATAACACATTAAGTTGTTCTATACATACAAAATATCTGACATTGCATTCCCATTTGAACTTTGCTTTTAAATGGTTGAAAGCACGGTGACAACAAAACCAAAAATCAGACATTGTTTTTGATTGGGAATTTGGTTGTGTTTTTAGATCGTTGAAAGCATAGTGATAACACATTGGTAATTCAACAAACTTCTGTCTGTCTTTTTGAGTGGGTGAATAAAGGTTGAAATCTCATTAATCAACGTCTCAACGAAGTATTACCCAAATTTCCATTTTGAAATGACGTGGTGTGTCCAGTGGGACACAACCAAGCCCTTTTCAAACCTCAATGGTTGGCTATTATAGCATGAAAAAACATAGAAGGGGGAGGGCGATGATTGAGGATACATTTGAGGACATGGAGACACCAATCTTTCCCCTTGGACCCTATCTCTTCATTGTTGGCAGACTGGATGGAATTGCTAATGGGAGGTGAGCAACTGTAACAGAGTTAAGAACATAACTGCATCACTCCACAGCTAGCTTGAAATATCGCTGATGCAGCCATCCACTAGTTACCATTTGTATGGCTCAATTTGTTTACATGTTGTCAAGGAGGGCAGTCACATGTGTTGCAAAGCAGAAGATCAGTGGTTTGAGCCCAGTATGGGGCAGTCAGACAGTGGAGTAAGCTAAGCTGTTAGCAGCACACTGACCCCCACAACACAACAATGCTTGATATGTGCTGTAGTATCAGACCGAGGTGTGCTCCCAAATAGTACAGTAAGTTGTTGGTATTTATATGGCCCCAGCAGTCTTCTAAGAGCCATACTGGATCAGGTTAGGTTCGAGGTGCTGAGTTTCTCACAGCTGATAGTAAAGTAGAACATTTCAGGTAATTGAGCTTGTTGTGGTTTTGCAGCAGTCCTTTATTTAGATGTTTGATACCTATCAGTGAAACTGAATTATGTGTTGAGAACAGCCTGTGATCTGGCACCAGATGGCCTTCCCTGTAGCTCAGTTGGTAGAGCATGGTGTTTGCAACACCAGGGTGGTGGGTTCGATTCCCATGGGGGGCCAGCACAGAAAAAAAAAAAAATGTATGAAATTGTATGAAATGTATGCATTCACTACTGTAAGTCGCTCTGGATAAGAGCGTCTGCTAAATGACGTAAAGATGGATTATCAAAATACATCTATGGAAGTAGGCGAGATTTGAACAGCTGGGAGGGATATTTGCACCATTGATTGCCATATTATACAGCCGATTTGGCACCAATGTCTCTTTTTTACAGAAAACAATGTTTATTGTGTAACGGTTTCATGGCGTGGCTCATAGTTTGTGAGCAGATTCTCATATTTGTGATTGACAATGGTGTTCTGGTTTTCCATGAGAATTCTGTACATGGAGGCAGAAAAAATGCAAGTGCATCCCGAATGAAGGCAGAAAAACAATGTACCAGGCCATCTGTGGTTTACAACCTGATAGCAATATTTGTTGGACTACCAAGAAATGTATTGGTGAATTATATTAATCATGCATTGAATTGCATCCATCTATTCTGCCAACATTGCCTTAGTGTATGTCATGCAACATTAACTGAAATATAACCTATTTTTAAAACCTCTTATGAAGTTGGTTTTGTAGCATGACCTGGGGATTTGATATTTTTTACTGATATTATAATTGTCTGTTTGTTTCATATCTGTCAAGTAGTTAAAACGCTGTCAGTTCCACTTTACGTCACTGATTACTTTGTGTGCTAAACATGAAATTCTTTTTGCAAATGTTTTATTTCAACCTTTATTTAACCAGGTAGGACAGTTGAGAACAAGTTCTCATTTACAACTGCGACCTGGCCAAGATAAAGCAAAGCAGTGTGACAAAAACAACAGAGTTACAAAAACAAACGTACAGTTAATTACACAATAGAAAAAGCTATGTACAGTGTGTGCAAATGTAGACGATTAGGGAAGTAAGACAATAAATAGACCATAGAGGTGAAATAATTACAATTTACCATTAACACTGGAGTGATAGATGTGCAGATGATGATGTGCAAGTAGAGATACTGGGGTGAAAAAGAGCAAAAAGATAAATAACAATATGGGGATGAGGTAGTTGGGTGTGCTATTTACAGATTGGATGTGTACAGGTACAATGATCGGTAAGCTGCTTTGACAGTTGATGCTTAAAGTTAGAGAGGGAGATATAAGTCTCCAGCTTCAGTGATTTTTGCAATTCGTTCCAGTCATTGGCAGCAGAGAACTGGAAGGAAAGGTGGCCAAAGGAGGTGTTGGCTTTGGGGATGACCAGTGAAATATTCCTGCTGGAGCATGTGCTACGGGTGGGTTTTGCTATGGTGACCAGTGAGCTGAGATAAGGTGGGTCTTTACCTAGCAAAGACTTATAGATGACCTGGATCCAGTGGGTTTGGCGATGAATTTGTAGCGAGGGCCAGCTAACGAGAGCATACAGGTCGCAGTGGTGGGTAGTATATGGGGCTTTGGTGACAAAATGGATGGCACTGTGATAAACTACATTCAGTTTGCTGAGTAGAGTGTTGGAGGCTATTTTGTAAATGACATCGCCAAAGTCAAGGATCGGTACGATAGTCAGTTTTATGAGGGTATGTTTGGCAGCATGACTGAAGGAGGCTTTGTTGCAAAATAGGAAGCCGATTCTAGATTTAATTTTGGATTGGAGATGCTTAATGTGAGTCTGGAAGGAGAGCTTACAGTCTAGCCAGACACCTAGGTATTTGTAGTTGTCCACATATTCTAAGTCAGAACCGTCCAGAATAGTAATGCTAGTTGGGCGGGCAGCAATTGGTTGAAGAGCATGCATTTAGTTTTACTGGCATTTAAAAGCAGTTGGAGGCCACAGAAGGAGTGTTGTATGGCATTGAAGCTCGTTTGGAGGTTTGTTAACACAGAAGGGCCAGATGTATACAGAATGGTGTCGTCTGCATAGAGGTGGATCAGAGAATCACCAGCAGCAAGAGCGACATCATTGATATATACAGAGGAAAGAGTCGGCCCGAGAATGAACCCGGTGGCACTCCCATAGAGACTGCCAGAGGTCCAGACAACAGGCCCTCCGATTTAACACACTGAACTCTGAGAAGAAGTTGGTGAACCAGGCAAGGCAGTCATTTGAGAAACCAAGGCTGTTGAGTCTGCCGATAAGAATGCGGTGATTGACAGAATTGAAAGCCTTGGCCAGGACGAGGAAGACGGCTGCACAGTACTGTCTTTTATCGAATGGCGGTTATGATATTGTTTAGGACCTTGAGCATGGCTGAGGTGCACCCATGACCAGCTTTGAAACCAGATTGCAAAGTGGAGAAGGTATGTTGGGATTCGAAATGGTCGGTGATCTGTTTGTTAACTTGGCTTTCGAAGATTTAGGAAGGCAGGGCAGGATGGATATAGGTCTACAACAGTTTGGGTCTAGAGTGTCTCCCCCGTTGAAGAGGGAGATGGTCGCGGCAGCTTTCCAATCTTTGGGGATCTCGGACGATACGAATGAGAGGTTGAACAGGCTAGTAAAAAGGGTTGCAACAATTTCGGCAGATCATTTTAGAAAGAGAGGGTCCTGATTGTCTTGTCCAGTCCCTTTGGCCCTGCAGTCTAGGGGGGATGGAAACAAGACCCGTAACATATCTCATGCAAATCATAACAGTGAAAAGGAACAGTGAGAACTAAAAACAACATACAACCTAAACCTACTGTCAAACACTTTAGGTTTATTTTTTAAATACACGGTAATGGGGGGGGGGGGGGTGGAAAGGGGCTGAGCTGGCCCCAAGGAAAGATCTAATACATTTTTTTAAAAACCTAAGCTAGTCTTACCTGCTTCAAGAACAGCTAGCTAACTTACCAATAAAATACAGTGGGTGGTCCGCCCAGTTCTAACTAGGGTACTTAGACAAAGTTTTCCTACGGGTAATGTATGCCCAAGGGCGACTTGGCTTGGTATCCCCTTTTCCCACCAAGAAACAAACAGCCATACACCACAGCAATACGTACTCACATGATAATGGACAATGTGAGATGTAGGCGCAAAAACAAAAGAGTGATAGCTCCAGAGACAACTGATTAGGTTTCTTTTAAACCAAGGGAAAGAGGATGTGATTGGTTAAGGGAAAAGAAGCAGGTGTGTCTTCAGATTGGCGACTGATTGGCGACTGATGGCTGCCACCAGTGACTAGGGCAGAAGGAGAGAAAACAAATACACACAGGATACCTGTATCTGTAACAGTAGGGCTCCAGATTTGCAGCTCTTTGCAGCTCTTTCAGAACATCAGCTGTCTGGATTTGAGTGAAGTAGAAGCTGGGGGGGTGTAAGTTGCTGCAGGGGGTGCAGAGCTGTTGACCGGGGTAGAGGAAGCCTGGTGGAAAGCATGGCCGCCGTAGAAGAATGCTTATTGAAATGATCGATTGTCGTAGATTTATCGGTGGTGACAGTGTTTCCTAGCCTCAGTGAGGTGGGCAGCTGGGAGGAGGTGCTCTTATTCTCCATGGACTTTACAGTGTCCCAAAACTTTTTGGAATTAGTGCTACAGGATGAAAATTTCTGTTTGAAAAAGTTAGCCTTAGCTTTCCTAACTGACTGTGTATATTGGTTCCTGACTTCCCTAAAAAGTTTCATATCGCGGGGGCTATACGATGCTAATGCAGATCGCCTCAGGATGGTTTTGTGCTGGTCAAGGGCAGTCAAGTCTGGGGTGAAGCAAGGGTTATATCTGTTCTTAGTTCTCATTTTTTTGAATGGGGCATGCTTATTTAAGATGATGAGGAAGGCACTTTTAAAGAGCAACCAGGCATCCTCTACTGATGGGATGAGGTCAGTATCCTTCCAGGATACCCGGGCCAGGTTGATTTAGAAAGGCCTCCTCGCTGAAGTGTTTTAGGGAGCGTTTGACTGTGATGAGGGGTGGTTGTTTGACTGCGGACTCATTACGGACGCAGGCAGTGATCACTGAGATCCTGGTTGAAGACAGCAGAGGTGTATTTAGAGGGCAAGTTGGTCAGGATGATATCTAAGAGGGTGCCCATGGTTACGGATTTAGGGTTGTACCTGGTTGGTTTCTTGATAATTTGTGTGAGATTGAGGGCATCTAGCTTAGATTGTAGGACGGCCGGGGTGTTAAGCATATTCCAGTTTAGGTCACCTAACAGTACGAACACTGAAGATAGATGGGGGGCAATCAATTCACATATGGTGTCCAGGGCAAAGCTTGGGACTGAGGGGGTCTATAACAAGCGGCAATGGTGAGGGACTTGTTTCTGGAAAGGTGGATTTTTAAAAGTAGAAGCACGAATTGTTTGGGCACAGATCTGGATAGTATGACAGAACTTTGCTATCTCTGCAGTAGATTGCAACCCTTTGGCAGTTCTATCTTATTGGAAAATGTTGTAGTTGGGGATGGAAATTTCGGGATTTTTGGTGGCCTTCCTAAACCAGGATTCAGACACGGCTAGGACATCAGGGTTGGCGGAGTGTGCTAAAGCAGTGAGTAAAACAAACTTAGGGAGGAGGCTTCTGATGTTAACATGCATGAAACCAAGGCTTTTACGATTACAGAAGTCAACAAATGAGAGCGCCTGGGGAATAGGAGTGGTGCTGGGGGCTGCAGGGCCTGGGTTAACCTCTACATCACCAGAGGAACAGAGGAGTAGTAGGGTAAGGGTACGGCTAAAGGCTATAAGAACTGGTTGTCTAGTACGTTTAGAACAGAGAGTAAAAGGAGCAGATTTCTGGGTGTGGAAGAATAGATTCAAAGCATAATGTACAAACAAGGTTATGGTAGGATATGAGTACAGTGGAGGTAAACCTAGGCATTGAGTGACGATGAGAGAGGTTTAGTCTCTAGAAGCACCAGTTAAGCCAGGTGAGGTCACCGCATGTGTGGAGGGTGGGACAAAAGAGCTATCCAAGGCATGTTGGGCAGGGCTGGGGGCTCTACAGTGAAATAAGACAATAAAAACTAACCAAAACAGAAATAGACAAGGCATATTGACATTAGGGAGAGGCATGTGTAGCCGAGTGATCATAGGGTCCAATGAGTAGCAATAGGTGTGTTCAGTATTCGCTACTATGCTAGGCGAGCTGGAGACACGGCGATTCAGACAGCTAGCGGGCCAGGGCAAGCAGATGGGCCTTTGGCGACATCGCAACGGAAGAGGCTGTTGAAACCTCCTCAGACGATTACTTCGGCAGACCAGTCAAGATGGATCAGTGGGGCTCTGTGTCGGCAATAAAGGGTCCTGGCCAATTGGCAAAAGAGGTATTGTAGCCCAAGAATTAGCTGGTGGATCTCTTCGGCTAGCTGTGTAATGAGCCTAGCTCAAGGCTAGCTCAAGGCTAACTGGTGCTTGTATCGGGACAGAGACTTTAGTCAGGAATAGCCACTCGGATTGCAGCTAGCTAGCTGCGATTATCCGATGTAACGATTCAGAGCTTGAAGTAGGAATCCGGGGATATGGTAGAGAAAAAGCAGTCCAATATGCTCTGGGTTGATATCGCGCTGTGCAGATTGGCAGGTATTGACCAAGCTGAGGCTGGCTGGTGTCCGAGTTAACAGTGAAGACCGCTAGCAGTGGCTAACTGACTACTAGCTAGTTGGCTGGCTAGTTCCTAATGGGGGTTCCGGTTCTAAAGTATAAAAATAGCAGATCCGTACCACATTGGGTGAGGCAGGTTTCAGGAGAGTTTAATCAGTCTGTAGACGGAAAGTGAGATTAAAATATATACAAAATATATATGAAAAAAACGAGGAAAACTATATTTACAAGGGACAGGACAGGACAAGACAAAACACACGTCCAACAGCTACACCACCTTGGAAGTAATAGTTGTACATTTCGATTGGGAAATGCTTAAAGGTTGTGTTTTTGTGTTTAACAAAAATTACACTCCCTCATACATGAGTGCGCTGGTATTACGGTTGCTGTCCTTTCAGAATCACGAAACTGTCAGGTTCGCCACTGCACATACATGTCTATAATAGCTATAAAGGCTGTTAAGAGAATGTTTTAAGAAAGGAGTGTACAGTATATATTTGGCCCGGCGAATCGGTTTTATTTGCTGACTGAATTTAAGCTGATAATTATTTATTGTTTTACTCATCAGGTCTCGTATAGTCTTCGGAAGAAATTACAAGTCCTCACTCTCCGAGATCGAGTCAAGACCGAGTACAAATGTGTCAGTCAAGTCCGAAACATTCTATGTGGTCTTGAGACTGGACTCAACGCTGGTATTAACAATCGCGAATTGTAATAAAAAATAAATAAATATACCCCTCAAATCAAGGAAGGTCCCGCTCCCGGGAAAATATGGGAAAATATGGACTAGAGGGTATTTATCCCAGGGACGTTCCATTTGATTCAGCAGACTAGAGAGTAGTTATCCCAGCAAACATGCTTATCCCAGAAAACATTCTCATCTTGAATAAAATATATATTGTGCACTATTAGGCAGTAACATGTAAATGTGACTATATGTTTCAAGTGTTCAAAACAGATATATCTAATTGTAGCATTTAATTCTCCAAGTTATTTCAGATTAGGCTTTATGATCAGCTGAAGTTTACCTGAAATTCACTTGAAACAACTGGTTGATAACAACCGAATTACATTCGTTTGACCTATGAAATAAAAAGTGTGGTAAAAGTAATCTATTCAAAGGCGGTGCATCTGCTGTACATAAACAATGTTTCCCGGTAGGCCATTATTGTAAATAAGTATTTGATCTTAACTGACATGCCTAGTTTAATAAAGGTTAAATAAATAAAAATTAAAACGTGTTTAGTGCTGGAAAGTAGTAAAGATGAGGAGCGTGGCCTTTTGGAGGTTTTAAACATGTCGCTGGAGCATTGAAATAAAAATTAAGATTGGTGGTTTCTGTATCCTGCCATCTGGTGTTGTTTGTGTTGCGCTGTCCCCTAAGGAAAGCAGAGAGGGGCTTGGGTGAAATATGTGAGGTATTGAGACAGTGATTCATTGGGAGTTACTATGAAAATGTGAAGAACCATCATAGATGACCACCCAAAACTGACCTTTTTCTAAGTACATCCTTTCCTGATAACAAGGGACCACGTTCCCCCTTTGGACCACGGTTGAACCTTTGCTTTGGGCAGTGATGGGGAGATTGTAATAGAAGACAGGTGTGCTTGCATATGAGACATCCTGATTATGACCCCAAAAAAGGGGTACTTCCAAATGAACAGCTCCCCTGATTAAATAAATGTTTATATTTTTATTTGGCATATGTTCTAATTTCAAGCTCTGTCAGCTGTAAGCATCATTTCTTCCAACATATTGTTCATTTTGTATTCAGCATGAAATATTTACACTATTAAAAACAAAAAACGATGATATAAGTGAGAATAGGCAGTGGTGACCTGTCATTCAGGGCAGGTGATGGAAGAGCCCCACCTATTTTGGGCTCCACCTTTATAGCAAAAAATAACATATAATACATATGTGTATGTATATGTGTATATACAGTTTTTTTATTTATTTATTTATTTCACCTTTATTTAACCAGGTAGGCAAGTTGAGAACAAGTTCTCATTTACAATTGCGACCTGGCCAAGATAAAGCAAAGCAGTTCGACAACATACAACAACACAGAGTTACACATGGAGTAAAACAACATACAATCAATGATGCAGTAGAAAAAAATAAGACTATATACAATGTGAGCAAATGATGTGAGATAAGGGAGGTAAAGGCAAAAAATGCCATGGTGGCAAAGTAAATAAAGTATAGCAAGAAAAAACACTGGAATGGTAGATTTGTAGTTTGAAGAAAGTTCAAAGTTAAAATATAAATAATATGGTGCAAAGGAGCAAAATAAATAAAATAAATAAATACAGTAGGGGAAGAGGTAGTAGTTTGGGCTAAATTATAGATGGGCTATGTACAGGTGCAGTGATCTGTGAGCTGCTATGACAGCTGGTGCTTAAAGCTAGTGAGGGAGATAAGTGTTTCCAGTTTCAGAGATTTTTGTAGTTCGTTCCTGTCATTGGCAGCAGAGAACTGGAAGGAGAGACGACCAAAGGAGGAGTTGGCTTTAGGGGTGACCAAAGAGATATACCTGCTGGAGCGCATGCTACAGGTGGGTGCTGCTATGGTGACCAGTGAGCGGAGATAAGGGGGGACTTTACCTAGCAGGGTCTTGTAGATGACCTGGAGCCAATGTGTTTGGCGACGATTATGAAGCGAAGGCCAGCCAACGAGAGCGTACAGGTCGCAGTGGTGGGTAGTATATGGGGCTTTGGTGACAAAACGGATGGCACTGTGATAGACTGCATCCAGCTTGTTGAGTAGGGTATTGGAAGCTATTTTGTAAATGACATCGCCGAAGTCGAGGATTGGTAGGATGGTCAGTTTTACGAGGGTATGTTTGGCAGCATGAGTGAAGGATGCTTTGTTGCGAAATTGGAAGCCAATTCTAGATTTCACTTTGGATTGGAGATGATTGATGTGAGTCTGGAAGGAGAGTTTACAGTCTAACCAGACACCTAGGTATTTGTAGTTGTCCACAAATTCTAAGTTAGAACCGTCCAGAGAAGTTATGCTGGACGGGCGGGCAGGTGCAGGCAGCGATCGGTTGAAGAGCATGCATTTAGTTTTACTTGTGTTTAGGAGCAGTTGGAGACCACGGAAGGAGAGTTGAATGGCATTGAAGCTCGTCTGGAGGGTTGTTAACACAGTGTCCAAAGAAGGGCCAGAAGTATACAGAATGGTGTCGTCTGCGTAGAGGTGGATCAGAGATTCACCAGCAGCAAGAGCGACATCATTTATGTATACAGAGAAAAGAGTTGGCCCAAGAATTGAACACTGTGGTACCCCCATAGAGACTGCCAGAGGTCCAGACAGTAGGCCCTCCGATTTGACACACTGAACTCTGCCAGAGAAGTAGTTGGTGAACCAGGCGACGCAATCGTTTGAGAAACCAAGGCTACTGAGTCTGCCGATGAGGATGTGGTGATTAACAGAGTCAAAAGCTTTGGCCAGGTCAATGAATACGGCAGCACAGTATTGTTTCTTATCGATGGCGGTTACGATGTCGTTTAGGACCTTGAGCGTGGCTGAGGTGCACCCATGACCAGCTCTGAAACCAGATTGCATAGCGGAGAGGGTGCGGTGGGATTCGAAATAGTCGGTAATCTGTTTGTTGACTTGGCTTTCGAAGACCTTAGAAAGGCAGGGTAGGATGGATATAGGTCTGTAGCAATTTGGGTCAAGAGTGTCACCTCCTTTGAAGAGGGGGATGACAGCAGCTGCTTTCCAATCTATGGGAATCTCAGACGACACGAAAGAGAGGTTGAACAGGCTAGTAATAGGGGTTGCAATAATTTCGGCAGATAATTTTAGAAAGAAAGGGTCCAGATTGTCAAGCCCAGCTGATTTGTAGGGGTCCAGATTTTGCAGCTCTTTCAGAATATCAGCTGAATGGATTTGGGAGAAGGAGAAATGGAAGTTGAAGTCGGAAGTTTACATACACCTTAGCCAAATACATTTAAACTTAGTTTTTCACAATTCCTGACATTTAATCCTAGTAAAACTTCCCTGTCTTAGTTCAGTTGATATCACCACTTTATTTTAATGTGAAATGTCAGAATAATAGTAGAGAGAATGATTTATTTCACCTTTTATTTCTTTCATCACATTCCCAGTGGGTCAGAAGTTTACATATACTCAATTAGTATTTGGTAGCATTGCCTTTAAATTGTTTAACTTGGGTCAAACGTTTTGGGGAGCTTTCCACAAGCTTCCCACAATAAGTTGGGTGAATTTTGTCCCATTCCTCCTGACAGACCTGGTGTAACTGAGTCAGGTTTGTAGGCCTCCTTGCTTGCTCATGCTTTTTCAGTTCTGCCCACACATTTTCTATAGGATTGAGGTCAAGGCTTTGTGATGGCCACTCCAATACCTTGACTTTGTTGTACTTTTGCCAAAACTTTGGAAGTATGCTTGCGGTCATTGTCCATTTGGAAGACCCATTTGCGACCAACCTTTAACTTCCTGACTGATGTCTTGAGATGTTGCTTCAATATATCCACATAATTTTACTTCCTCATGATGCCGACGATTTTGTGAAGTGCAGCAGTCCCTCCTGCAGCAAACCACAACCACAACATGATGCTGCCACCCCTGTGCTTCACGGTTGGGATGGTGTTCTTCGGCTTGCAAGCCTCCCCCTTTTTCCTCCAAACATAACGATGGTCATTATGGCCAAACAGTTCTATTTTTGTTTCATCAGACGAGAGGACATTTCTCCAAAAAGTACGATCTTTGTCCCCATGTGCAGTTGCAAACCGTAGTCAGGCTTTTTTTATGTTGGTTTTGGAGCAGTGACTTCTTCCTTGCTGAGCGACCTTTCAGGTTATGTTGATATGACTCGTTTTACTATGGATATAGATACTTTTGTACCTGTTTCCTCCAGCAGCTTCACAAGGTCCTTTGCTGTTGTTCTGGGGTTGATTTGCACTTTTCGTACCAAAGTACGTTCATCTCTAGGAGACAGAACGTGTCTCCTTCCTGAGCAGTATGACGGCTGCGTGGTCCCATAATGTTTATACTTGCATACTATTGTTTGTACAGATGAATGTGGTACCTTCAGGCGTTTGGAAATTGCTCCCAAGGATGAACCAGACTTGTGGAGGTCTATAGTTGTTTTCTGAGTTCTTGGCTGATTTCTTTTGACTTTTTCACGATGTCAAGCAAAGAGGCAATGAGTTTGAAGGGAGGCCTTGAAATACATCCACAGGTACACCTTCAATTGACTCAAATTATGTCAATTAGCATATCAGAAGCTTCTAAAGCCATGGCATCATTTTCTGGAATTTTCCAAGCTGTTAAAAGGCACAGTCAACTTAGTGTATGTAAACTTCTGACCCACTGGAATTGTGACACAGTGAATTATAAGTGAAATAATCTGTCTGTAAACAATTGTTGGAGAAATGACTTGTGTCATGCACAAAGTAGATACCCTAACCGACTTGCCAAAACTATAGTTTGTAAACAAGAAATTTGTGGAGTGGTTAAAAAATGAGTTTTAAGGACTCCAACCTAAGTGTATGTAAACTTCCGACTTCAACTGTATTAAAAAAAAAAAAAAAATGTAATCTTTAATTTAACAGGGAAAACAGACTGAGACCTGGATCTCTTTTACGGCTGTGCCCTGTGTAAACATGTTGACATGTACAGTTTTAGGTATACAGACAAGAACATTTCAAACATACAAAACAAAGACACAATTCAACAGAAACAATCACAGACAACATCATATTGATCCTCCATAACATTTTTGAAATGGGCAAGGGACACCAGAGTGTCTAACTTAAGTTGGATCTGCAGTTTGTTCCATAAATAAGGTGCAAAAGAACTAAAGGCAGTCCTACCCAACTCTGTGGAGACCGCAGGAGTCTCTAATGTAATCCACATCTGTGATCTGGTTTTAAAATTAGTATATCTAGTGGAAATGAATTATGATATATATGGAGGTAGTTTTAAAAGAAGTGCTTTATAAATAAACAAGAGAGCATGTTGCTCTCGCCTCACAGATAGAGAGGCCCAACCCACATGTTGATATAGGATACAGTGATGAGTTTTGTAACTATCACCCGTGATAAACCTGAGTGCACAATGGTAAATAGCATCCAGTGGTTTTAATGTGTTTGCCGATGCATGCATATAGATAATATCACCACAATCTAAAACGGACATAAAAGTACCCTGCACAATTTGTTTTCTATTTACGGAGGACAGACAAGCCCTGTTTCTGTAAAGGAACCCTATCTTGAATTTGAGCTTTTTTCCCAATTCAGTAACATGTTTTTTAAAAGAAAGCCTATCATCTAACCATACCCCTAAGTATTTATATGCAGAGACCTGTTTGATTTGAGTACCATCCAAGCTAGTGATTACAAAAGTGTTTCTAACTGAGAGTTTAGACCTAGAAAAAACATGACATTTGTTTTCTTAGCGTTTAAAACAAGTTTAAGCTGTAAAAGAGACCCCTGTAGCATCCTAAAATCAGACTCCAACTGCATTAAAGCTTGGTCCGCTGTTGGAGCAATAGAGTACATCACTGTGTCATCTGCATATAAATGGAATTTACAATATCTGACATCATCACCAATGTTGTTTATATAAAGTGAGAACAATAGTGGGCCAATTATTGAACCCTGAGGGACCCCTTTAAGTAACTGTAAGGGGTCAGACTTGACCCCGTCGACCATGACGGCCTGAGTTCTATCTTTAAGATAGTCATAAAACCATCGGCAGGCATCAGTGCCCAGTCCTATAGATGACAGCTTACTCAAAAGGATAGCATGGTCTACAGTGTCAAAAGCTTTTGACAAATCTACAAACAACGCAGCAGAGTGCTTTCTATCATCTAAGGCATTTGCAATATCATTTACAACAAGCATAGTGGCCGATGTGGTACTGTGTTTAGATCTAAAACCAGATTGATTGGTGCTAAGAATACTGTTCGCAGAAAGAAAAGATTGTAACTGTTTGTTGACTATAGATTCTAGAATCTTTGCCAGACGAGGGAGCCTAGAGATGGGTCGATAGTTATCCAAATCACTACCGCCACCTCCCTTATGTAATGGCAGAACAAAAGCTGCTTTCCACACCTTAGGGATATTTCCTGTGCTTAATGTTAGATTAAAAATGTGTGTCACTGAACCAGAAATGATAGGTGCCGCACACTTAAGTAAGTACGGGTCTAAATTGTCAGCGCCTAAGGATTTCTTAGTATCAATGGCACACAGGGCAGCTAGAACCGATGCTTCAGTTATTTTTTGGAAACTAAAAACAGGGTTACCATTTTTCAGAGTAACGGTTGAAAAGCAAGACGAAAAATCAACTAACTGGCCAGTACCACAATGGCCACTTTTCCTTTCAAATAAAAAAACAGCCGAGATGAAATGCTTATTAAAAGCATCACAAATATCATTTTTTTCACTTAGGATACAGGAGTCTGAGATAATTTGTTTATGAAGAGAAACAGCAGAATTCCCCCGTTTAAGTGAATTAACGGTTTTCCAGAATTTTGCAGGATCTCCTGCAGAATCTGTCATAGCATTAAAATCTACTCTACTAGACATTATTCTAACAAATACCCCCCATAAATACACAGCCAGTGGGGTTTTTGCAAATGATATCAGTGACCACTGCCCTATTGTTTGTATTAGAGATACCAGGCTGAAACACTCTGATCCCTGTATAATCTCTAAGAGCAATTATAAACATTTCTCACAGCAAGCTTTTATCCTTCACTTATATCACTCTGAGTTTTTATCCACTTGCTGCTTTCTGGACCCGGTTTTAGCCCTTGCTTTTTTTCTTCTATTGTTACCTCTCTGTCTGATAAACATGCCCCTCTTAAGAATCACAGAGTAAGAAACCGAACCAGTTCTTGGTTCTCTCCTGAATTGTCAGGTCTTTTCCTGCAAAATAATCGGGCCTGGGCCTTGGCGAGGAAAACAGTTACTCCAGCTGATTGGCTGTTTTTTAGGCAATTGAGAAATAAATGTACTGTCAAAAAGGCAAAATCAAATTACTTCCTTAACCAGCATGGCTGCCACTGCATTCTGTAGTGATACTCCATCCCATCTGATTTGCGCTTAGTGGGGCTATCATTTGTTTTTCAACAGGACAATGACCCAAAACACACCTCCAGGCTGTGTAATTGTTTTATTTTATTTTTACTTTACCTATATTTTACCAGGCAAGTCAGATAAGATCAAATTGTTATTTACAATGACGTCCTACCCCGGCCAATCCCTAACCCGGATGACGCTGGGCCAATTGTGATCGTTCCAATGGGACTCCCAATCACTGCCAGTTTTGATACAGCCTGGAATCGAACCGGGGTCTGTAGTGACGCCTCTTGCACTGAGATTCAGTGTCTTAGACCGCTGCACTTCTATTTGGGCTATTTGACCAAGAAGGAGAGTGATGGAGTGCTGCATCAGATGATCTGGCCTCCACAATCACCCAACCTCAACCCAATTGAGATGGTTTGGGATGAGTTGGACCACCGAGTGAAGAAAAAGCAGCCAACAAGTGCTCAGCATATGTGGGAACTCCTTCAAGACTGTTGGAAAAGCATTCCTCATGAAGCTGGTTGAGAGAATGCTAAGAGTCTGCAAAGCTGTCATCAAGGAAAAGGGTGGTTACTTTGAAGAATCTCATATATATTGATTTGTTTAACACTTTTTTGGTTACTTCATGATTCAATATGTGTTATTTCATAGTTTTGATGTCTTCACTATTATTCTACAATGTAGAAAATAGTAAAAATAAAGAAAAACCCTTGAATGAGTAGGTGTGTCCAAACTTTTGACTGGTACTGTATATAAGTTCATCAGTCAGGACTGAGCTCCAGCAGATTTGTCCCCCAGTGGGAGAGATGTTCTTATTGGATCTAATTAGGAACAGAGTTGATCAAGTCTGATTGTATTGGAATTTAATGGTCATTTATAAAATAATGTTGTGATGCATGTTTTGAGTGTCCCATATCAGTTTGCAAACATTGTAAAAAGTGTGTTTTAAAATGTTTTTATTAATAAAGCCGCATACAAACTTGGTGTCCTTTTTGCTTTCTTGAGTAAGGCAGCTCCAATATGCAGGTGTTTCAGCCTAGCTCAGTGCTTTCTGTGATGGTGGGGCAGCAAGCGGAAAATACGGACCGTAGGGGTTTGTAATGTTCTCTAGTTGCACCATGATTGGCTCAGTTTTACTGATCACTCATAGGGATACTACATCACTGCCAAATCTAAGGGTAGAGCTCGAAAATTCAATCCCTTGGGGTGCTACCATAGTTACATTAGAAGTGCCTATCCAAAAATGCTCAAGGTCATTGGCCACAGATAAAATGACATCAAATCACGTTATATCTACAGCAGCTTTGATTGGACTGATCATGTCAACATCATACTTTAAAAATCTTAGCTAGCAAGCTAGCAGTCATCATGAAGTCGACAATCTACTGGCAAATCCTTTTTAATTCTTGTCATATGAAGAGAAATAATGAAGAGAATTTATAGATAAAATGTATCGGTGGTCATCGGCCATTGGACATAAATATTACACAACAAGTTGGAAATTCAAAAATGAGTGGTTTGGAAGGAATCAATGGCTAACTGCAAGCATTGCAAAGCAATCAGTAGCGTGCTATTCAGTTGAGTAGGTGTGTGGTCCCAAGTCTGGGTTTAAGGGTCTCTTTTCCAAGCTTAAAAGGATAAACATTTAACATTGGCCATAGTGTCAGTCTAGCATGACCTGCCATGCTCAAAACAACTGGAAACTTGGAACTGGGAAATCAGATTTCAGTGAGTTCAAGACAATTGGAAAGTCGAGAAAAAAACTAGCTCCGACTGGGAAAATACATTTTGAACGGTCATCCAACTCGGAATTGCATGGAACTCGGGCCTCTTTCTAGAGTTCCGACCTCAAGATCACTGACGTCATCATGATTGGACCTTGTTTTTATCAGAGTTCCCAGTTCTCTTATTAAAAGCACCATAAATCCAGAGAATACAAGACTTCATCATCAAAGTCATCACGAAGGACCGCCGTGCCACTTTCCTGTTCAAGTGAGCACAGCACAACAAGGTGAGTCCAAAAATGGATTGTATGCTGCTGCATAAATGATGTAATATGCCAGGGAGATATGTATTTTATTTATTTATTTATTTTGTATTTTTTTTATTTTAACTTTATTTAACCAGGTAGGCCAGTTGAGAATAAAGTTTTCATTTACAACTGCGACCTGGCCAAGATAAAGCAAAGCAGTGTGATACAAACAACAACACTGTCACGATTCCCACCGACGGTGGCGTCCCCCTCCTGCTCGGGTGGCGCTCGGAGGTCATCGTCACCGGCCTATTAGCTGCCACTGATTCCCTTTTTTGGTTTTCCCTTTTTTTGGTTTTGTGCACCTGTGTTTAGTTTGGGTAATTAGCGGGGCTATTTAATTTAGCTGGTCCGCTTCCGTGTTGTGCGGGATTATTTCGTCTCTGACGGCTCATGTTCGTGTCGGCACTGTTTTACGCCGTGTGTGTTTTCTCCCCTGTGTTTGGGAATATTTGTTTGGTGTGTGAGTGTACATTAAATACGCCACTACCCTGTGCTCGCTGCATCCTGTGCCTCATTCCTTCACCACGACTACCAAGCCGTTACAGAATCCCGCACCACGAAAAGGCATGGAATCAGCAGGAACAGCGGCCACCCCTCTTCCCTCGATGGAGGAACGCGTACTCCACCACACTACGGTCCTCCACCGCATCGGATCCGTGATGGACCAGATGATGGAGAGGATGGACCGATGGGAGAGAAGTGGTCTCCTCTCTCCACCTCCGCATCCTCCGATGCAGCCACCTCCTCCTCCCACTACGTCTGGCTCTGGCGCGCTTCGGTTGGCGCTCCCGAGGGAGTATGATGGGGCGGCGGCTGGGTGCCAGGGATTTCTGCTCCAGCTCGAGCTGTACCTGGCCACCGTCAGACCTGCACCCTCGGGAGAGGAGAGCGTGAGTGCCCTCGTTTCCTGCCTGATGGGCCGAGCTCTGGAGTGGGCTAATGCGGTCTGGAATGGCCCAGACTCAGTGAGGGACCACTATCCAGAGTTCACCCGCCACTTTCGGGCCGTGTTCGACCACCCTCCGGAAGGAAGAGAGGCGGGTGAACGGCTGTTCCACCTCAGGCAGGAGACAAGGAGCGCTCAGGACTTCGCGTTGGAGTTCAGGACCTTGGCTGCTGGGGCGGGGTGGAACGACAGGGCCCTCATAGACCACTACAGATGCAGTCTCCGGGCGGACGTCCGCAGGGAGCTGGCCTGTTGAGACGCCGCTCTATCCCTGGACGAGCTCATCGACATGTCCATTCGTCTGGACAATCTGCTGGCTGCCCGCGGGTGTTCGGAGAGGGTCCTTCCCGTTCCACCTCCGTGCACCCCCGCCCCTACCCCTATGGAGGTAGGGGGGCCGTGCCAAGGGGCACCGGAGGAGGTGGCTCCTCCTGCACCAGCTGTGGTCGGAGAGGACACACGGCCAACCGGTGCTGGAGGAACCAGTCTGGGAGTCGAGAGGGCAGGCAGAACACTTCTCCGTCACCCCAGGTGAGTCAGCACCAGATTCACCCAGAACCCCCTGTTGGTCACGTGTTCTTACCTGTTTTGTTTTCTAAATTTTTCCCCTCTTCCCAGCATAGGGAGCTAGTCGATTCAGGCGCAGCTGGGAACTTTATGGATCGTGGACTTGCCATTAAGCTGGGCATTCCGCGGGCGCCTATAGATTCTCCCTTCCCCGTGCACTCCCTAGATAGCCGACCATTAGGGTCAGGGCTAGTCAGGGAGTCTACGGTGCCAATGGACATGGTAACGCAGGGGAATCATAAGGAACGCATTAGTTTTTTCCTTATTGATTCGCCTGCGTTTCCGGTGGTGCTGGATCTCAGGAGCGCGTATAACCTGGTGCGTATCAAGAAGGGAGACGAGTGGAAAACCGCCTTTAGTACCACATCGGGCCATTATGAGTACCTCGTCATGCCGTATGGGTTGAAAAATGCTCCAGCCGTCTTTCAACCCTTTGTTGACAAGATTCTCAGGGACCTGCACGGGCAGGGCGTGATTGTCTATATCGATGACATTCTGATATATTCCGCCACCCGCTCTGTGCATGTGTCCCTGGTGCGCAAGGTGCTTGGTAGACTGCTGGAGCATGAGCTATACGTTAAGGCTGAGAAATGTGTGTTTTCCAAACGAGCCATTTCCTTTCTGGGTTATCGCATTTCCACCACGGGGGTGGTGATGGAGTGTGACCACGTTAAGGCCGTGCGTAATTGGCCGACTCCAACCACGGTGAAGGAAGTGCAGCGGTTTGTGGCTTTGCCAATTACTACCGGAGGTTTATCCGGGGTTTTGGCCAGGTAGCGGCTTCCATTACCTCACTGCTGAAGGGGGGGCCGGTGCGTTTGCGATGGTCGACGGAGGCGGACGGAGCCTTCAAGAAGTTGAAGACGCTGTTCACCGACGCACCCGTGTTGGCGCACCCGGGTCCGTCTCTAGCATTCATAGTGGAGGTGGACGCATCCGAGGCTGGGGTGGGTGCCGTGCTATCACAGCGCTCGGGTACGCCATCGAAACTCCGTCCCTGCGCTTTCTTTTCGAAGAAGCTCAGTTCGGCGGAGCGTAACTATGATGTGGGGGACAGGGAGTTACTAGTGGTGGTAAAAGCCTTGAGGGTGTGGCGGCACTGGCTTGAGGGGGCTAAGCACCCCTTTCTCATCTGGACCGACCACCGAAACCTGGAGTACATCCGGGCAGCGAGGAGACTGAATCCACGTCAGGCAAGGTGGGCCATGTTCTTCGCCCGATTTAGGTTCACTATCTCCTATAGACCGGGTTCCCTGAACACTAGAGCCGACGCGCTGTCCCGTCTCTATGACACGGAGGACCGGCCCATCGATCCAACTCCCATCATTCTAGTGTCTAGGCTGGTGGCACCGGCGGTATGGGAGGTGGACGCGGACATCGATCGGGCATTAGTGTTGGAACCTGCACCTGCGCAGGTTCCCGTGGGTCGCATGTATGTGCCGCTCGGTGTTCGTGATCGATTGATTCGATGGGCGCACACGCTACCTACTGCGGGTCATCCTGGTGTGGCGAGGACAGTGCGGAGTCTCAGGGGGAAGTACTGGTGGCCCACCTTGGCTAAGGATGTGAGGTCCTATGTCTCTTCCTGTTCGTTGTGTGCTCAGAGTAAGGCTCCTAGGCATCTACCGAGAGGGAAGTTACAGCCCCTCCCCCTTCCACAACGGCCATGGTCGCACCTGTCGATAGATTTCTTGACAGATCTTCCCCCCTCTCAGGGGAACACTGCGATTCTGGTGGTTGTGGATCGGTTCTCTAAGTCCTGCCGTCTCCTCCCGTTGCCCGGTCTCCCTACGGCCCTGCAGACTGCGGAGGCCCTATTTACCCACGTCTTCCGGCACTACGGGGTGCCGGAGGACATTGTCTCTGATCGAGGTTCCCAGTTCACATCCAGGGTCTGGAAAGCGTTTATGGAGCGGCTGGGGGTCTCGGTCAGTTTGACCTCTGGTTATCACCCCGAGAGCAATGGGCAGGCGGAGAGGGTGAACCAGGAAGTGGGCAGGTTTCTGAGGTCGTATTGCCAGGACCGACCAGGGGAGTGGGCGAGGTACATTCCTTGGGCTGAGTTAGCCCAGAACTCACTTCGCCTCTCCTCTACTAACATGTCACCCTTTCAGTGTGTTTTGGGTTACCAGCCGGTCCTGGCACCATGGCACCGGAGCCAGACTGAGGCTCCTGCGGTGGAGGACTGGGTACAGCACTCCAAGGAGACCTGGAGAGCCATCCAGGATTCCCTGAAGGAGGCCAGTGGACGGCAGAAGAGGAGTGCTGACCGCCACCGCAGTGAGGCACCCGTGTTCGTACCGGGAGACAGGGTCTGGCTCTCGACCCGGAACCTGCCCCTCCGCGTGCCCTGCCGGAAGCTGGGGCCGCAGTGTGTGGAGCCCTTTAAAGTCCTGAGGAGGATAAACGAGGTGTGTTATCGGTTACAACTCCCTTCCTATTACCGTATTAACCCCTCGTTTCATGTGTCTCTCCTCAGGCCGGTGGTAGCTGGTCCCCTGCAGGAAGGTGAGGTACCGGAGGTCCCTCCACCCCCTCTGGACATCGGGGGGTCCCCGGCGTACAGCATACGGGCCATTCTGGACTCGAGACGCCGGGCGAGGGGCCTGCAGTACCTCGTGGACTGGGAGGAGTACGGCCCAGAGGAGAGGTGCTGGGTGCTGGCGGAGGACGTCTTGGACCCATCCATGTTGAAGGATTTCCATCGCCTCCGTCCGGATCGCCCTGCGCCTCGCCCTCCGGGTCGTCCTCGAGGCCGGTGTCGGCGCGCTGTGGGAGCCGCGCGTCAGGAGGGGGGTACTGTCACGATTCCCACCGACGGTGGCGCCCCCTCCTGCTCGGGTGGCGCTCGGCGGTCGTCGTCACCGGCCTATTAGCTGCCACTGATTCCCTTTTTTGGTTTTCCCTTTTTTTGGTTTTGTGCACCTGTGTTTAGTTTGGGTAATTAGCGGGGCTATTTAATTTAGCTGGTCCGCTTCCGTGTTGTGCGGGATTATTTTGTCTCTGACGGCTCATGTTCGTGTTGGCGCTGTTTTACGCCGTGTGTGTTTTCTCAGCTGTGTTTGGGAATATTTGTTTGGTGTGTGAGTGTACATTAAATACGCCACTACCCTGTGCTCGCTGCTTCCTGTGCCTCATTCCTTCACCGCGACTACCAAGCCGTTACAAACACAGAGTTACACATGAAATAACAAAGCGTACAGTCAATAACACAATATAAAAAGTCTATATACAGTGTGTGCAAATGGCGTAAGGAGGTAAGGCAATAAATATGCCATAGTAAAAATTAATTACAATTTATCTAATGATCAATTGAGTGATAGATGTGCATATGATGATGTGCAAGTAGAAATACTGGTGTGCAAAACAGGAAAAAAGTAAATAAAAACAATATGGGGATGAGGTAGGTAGTTGGATGGGCTATTTACATATGGGCTGTGTACAGTTGCAGCGATCGGTAAGCTGCTCAGATAGCTGATGCTTAAAGTTAGTCAGGGAGATAAGTCTCCAACTTCAGCGATTTTTGCAATTCGTTCCAGTCATTGGCAGCAGAGAACTGGAAGGAAAGGCGGCCAAAAGCGGTGTTGGCTTTGGGGATGACCAAAAAGATATACCTGCTGGAGCGCGTGCAATGGGTGGGTGTTGTTATGGTGACCAGTGAGCTGAGATAAGGCGGAGCTTTGCCTAGCAAAGACTTATAGATGACCTGGAACCATTCTAGATTTTATTTTGGATTGGAGATGTTTAATATGAGTCTGGAAGGAGAGTTTACAGTCTACCCAGACACCTAGGTATTTGTAGTTGTCCACATATCAGCGATCGGTTGAAGAGCACGCATTTAGTTTTACTGGCATTGAAAAGCAGTTGGAGGCCATGGAAGGAGTGTTGTAAGGTATTGTAAAGAGGAATGGTAGCTCGTTTGGAGGTTTGTTTACACAGTGTCCAAAGAAGGGCCAGATGTATCCAGAATGGTGTCATCTGCGTAGAGGTGGATCAAGGAATCACCCACAGCAAGAGCGTCATCGTTGATATATACAGAGATAAGAGTCGGCCCGAGAATTGAACCCTGTGGTACCACCATAGAGTCTGCCAGAGGTCCGGACAACATGCCCTCCGATTTGACACACTGAACTCTATCTGAGAAGTAGTTGGTGAACCAGGCGAGGCAATCATTTGAGAAACCAAGGCTGTTGAGACTGCCGATAAGAATGCGGTGATTGACAGATTTGAAAGCCTTGGCCAGGTCGATGAAGACGGCTGCACAGTACTGTCTTTTATCAATGGCGGTTATGATATCGTTTAGTACCTTGAGCATGGCTGAGGTGCACCCGTGACCAGCTCGGAAACCGGATTGCACATGCGGAGAAGGTACTGTAGGATTCGAAATGGTCAGTGATCTGTTTGTTAACTTGGCTTTCGAAGACTTTAGAAAGGCAGGGCAGGATGGATATAGGTCTGTAATAGTTTGGGTCTAGAGTGTCTCCCCCTTTGAAGAGGGGGATGACCGCGGCAGCTTTCCAATCTTTGGGAATCTCGGACGATATGAAAGAGAGGTTCAACAGACTGGTAATAGGGGTTGCAGCAATGGTGGCGGATAAGTTTAGAAAGAGAGGGTCCAGATTGTCTAGCCCAGCTGATTTGTACGGGTCCAGGTTTTGCAGCTTTTTCAGAACATCTGCTATCTTGTTTGGGTGAAGGAGAAGCTGGGGAGGCTTGGGCAAGTAGCTGCGGGGGGTGCGGAGCGGTTGGCCGGGGTTGGGGTAGCCAGGAGGAAAGCATGGCCAGCCGTAGAGAAATGCTTATTGAAATTTTCGATTATTGTGGATTTATCGGTGGTGACAGTGTTTCCTAGCCTCAGTGCAGTGGGCAGCTGGGAGGAGGTGCCCTTATACTCCATGGACTTTAGTGACGAAGGGCTATATCTGTTCTTATTTATACATTTTTTGAAAGGGGCATGCTTATTTAAGATGGTGAGGAAATTACATTTAAAGAACAACCAAGCATCCTCTACTGACGGGATGAGATCAATATTCTTCCAGGATACCTGGGCCAGGTTGATTAGAAAGGCCTGCTCAAAGAAGTGTTTTAGGGAGCGTTTAACAGTGATGAGGGGTGGTCGTTTGACCGCGGACCCATAGTGGATGCAGGCAATAAGGCAGTGATCGCTGAGATCCTGATTGACAACAGCAGAGGTGTAGTTGGAGGGCAAGTTTGTCAGGATAATATCTATGAGGGTGCTCATGTTTACGGATTTAGGGTTGTACCTGGTTGGTTCCTTGATAATTTGTGTGAGATTGAGGGCATCTAGTTTAGATTGTTGGACTGACGCGGTGTTAAGCATATCCCAGTTTAGGTCACCTAACAGAATGAACTCTGAAGATAGATGGGGGGCAATCAATTCACATATGGTGTCCAGGGCACAGCTGGGAGCTGAGGGGGGTCTATAACAGGCAGCAACAGTGAGAGTAGAGGTCAACCGATTAATCGGAATGGCCGATTAATTAGGGCCGCTTTCAAGTTTTCATAACAATCGGAAATCGGTATTTTTGGACGCCGATTTGCCCGTTTTATTTTTTTTACCTTTATTTAATTAGGGAAGTCAGTTAAAAACACATTCTTATTTTCAATGACGGCCTAGGAACGGTGGGTTAACTGCTTTGTTCAGGAGCAGAACGACAGATTTTTACCTTGTCAGCTCAGGGATTCAATCTTGCAACCTTACGGTTAACTAGTCCAACACTCTAACCACCTGCTTTACATTGCACTCCACAAGGTTATGCGAATGCAGTAAGAAGCCAAGGTAAGTTGCTAGCTAGCATTAAACTTATAAAAAACAATCAATCAATCATAATCACTAGTTAACTACACATGGTTGATGATATTACTAGTTTTCCTAGCCTGTCATGCGTTGCATATAACCGCTTAGGTACACGTTGCTCCAACCATAAACATCAATGCCTTTCTTAAAATCAATACACAAGTATATATTTTTAAACCTGCACATTTAGTTAATATTGCCTGCTAACATGAATTTCTTTTAACTAGGGAAAATGTGTCACTTCTCTTGCAAACAGAGTCAGGGTATATGCAGCAGTTTGGGCCGCCTGGTTCGTTACGAACTGTGAAGACTATTTCTTCCTAACAAAGACAGCCGACTTCGCCAAACGGGGATGATTTAACAAAAGCACAATCGTTGCAAGACTGTACCTAACCATACACATCAATGCCTTTCTTAAAATCAATACACAGAAGTATATATTTTTAAACCTGCATATTTAGCTAAATGAAATCCAGGTTAGCAGGCAATATTAACCAGGTGAAATTGTGTCATTTTGCATTGATTGCACGCAGTCAGGGTATATGCAACACTTTGGGTAATTTGTCAGAATTTTAACTTAATTATGACATAACTCTGAAGGTTGTGCAATGTAACGTTTTGTTTTCGAGATGATAGTTTCCGGATTTGACCATATTAATGACCTAAGGCTCGTGTTTCTGTGTGTTTATTATGTTATAATTAAGTCTATGATTTGATAGAGCAGTCTGACTGAGCGATGGTAGGCAGCAGCAAGCTCGTAAGCATTCATTCAAAATAGCACTTTCGTGCGTTTTGCCAGCAGCCCTTCGCAATGCATTGCGCTGTTTATGACTTCAAGCCTATCTACTCCTGAGATTAGGCTGGTGTAACCGATGTGAAATGGCTAGCTAGTTAGCCAGGTGCGCGATAATAGCGTTTCAAACGTCACTCGCTCTGAGACTTGGAGTAGTTTTTTCCCTTCCTCTACATGGGTAACGCTGCTTCGAGGGTGGCTGTTGTCGATGTGTTCCTGGTTCTAGCCCAGGTAGGAGCGAGGAGAGGGACGGAAGCTATACTTTTACACTGGCAATTCTAAAGTGCCTATAAGAACATCCAATAGTCAAAGGTATATGAAATACAAATTGTATAGAGAGAAATAGTCCTATAATTCCTATAATAACTACAACCTAAAACATCTTACCTGGGAATATTGAAGACTCATGTTAAAAGGAACCACCAGCTTTCATATGTTTTCATGTTCTGAGCAAGGAACTTAACCTGTTGAGGGTAGGGGGCAGTATTTGCACGGCCGGATAAAAAACGTACCCGATTTAATCTGGTTATTACTACTGCCCAGAAACTCGAATATGAATTTAATTATTGGCTTTGGATAGAAAACACCCTAATGTTTCTAAAACTGTTTGAATGGTGTCTGTGAGTATAACAGAACTAATACGGCAGGCAAAAACCTGAGAAGATTCCTTACAGGAAGTGCCCTCTCTGACCATTCCTTGGGCTTCTTGACTCTCTTTAATGAAAACTTAGGATCTCTGCTGTAACGTGACACTTCCTACGACTCCCATAGGCTCTCAGAACCCGGGAAAAAGCTGAATGATGTCTTTGCAGCCCCTGGCTGAAAAACATTAGCGCCTTTGGTAAGTGGTCTATCAGAGTACAATGGGACTGAGGCGCGTGCACGATGCGACCCAATGTTTTTATTTTCTCTGTCCTTGAACTAAAACACGGTTTCCCGGTCGGAATATTATCGCTTTTTTACGAGAAAAATGGCATAAAAATTGATTTTAAACAGCGGTTGACATGCTTCAAAGTATGGTAATGGAATATTTAGATTTTTTTTGTCACGAAATGCGTCGGGCGCGTTACCCTTCTTTACACCTCGGCTAGTGTCTTGAACGCACGAACAAAACAGAGGATATTTGAACATAACTATGGATTATTTTGAACCAAACCAACATTTGTTATTGAAGTAGAAGTCCTGGGAGTGCATTCTGACGAAGAACAGCAAAGGTAATAACATTTTTCTTATAGTAAATCTGACTTTGGTGAGGGATAAACTTGGTGGGTGTCTAAATAGCTAGCCCTGTGATGCCGGGCTATCTACTCAGAATATTGCAAAATGTGCTTTCACCGAAAAGCTATTTTAAAATCGGACATAGCGAGTGCATAAAGGAGTTCTGTATCTATAATTCTTAAAATAATTGTTATGTTTTTTGTGAACGTTTATCGTGAGTAATTTAGTAAATTCACCGGAAGTTTGCGGGGGGTATGCTAGTTCTGAACGTCACATGCTATTGCAAAAAGCTGGTTTTTGATATAAATATGAACTTGATTGAACAAAACATGCATGTATTGTATAACATAATGTCCTAGGATTGTCATCTGATGAAGATCATCAAAGGTTAGTGCTGCATTTAGCTGTGGTTTGGGTTTATGTGACATTATATGCTAGCTTGAAAAATGGGTGTCTGATTATTTCTGGCTGGGTACTCTGCTGACATAATCTAATGTTTTGCATTCGTTGTAAAGCCTTTTTGAAATCGGACAGTGTGGTTAGATTAACGAGAGTCTTGTCTTTAAAATGCTGTAAAATAGTCATATGTTTGAGAAATTGAAGTAATAGCATTTCTTAGGTATTTGAATAACGCGCCACTGGATTCCACTGGCTGTTGAGTAGGTGGGACGATTTCGTCCCACCTACCCTAGAGAGGTTAAA
This sequence comes from Salmo trutta, assembly GCF_901001165.1. Taxonomy (NCBI): domain Eukaryota; kingdom Metazoa; phylum Chordata; class Actinopteri; order Salmoniformes; family Salmonidae; genus Salmo; species Salmo trutta. The sequence goes on from NC_042973.1 coordinate 21,018,245, forward strand.
CGTTAGCTTTTTTACATGGCACATATTGCACTTTTACTTTCTTCTCCAACACTTTGTTTTTGCATTATTTAAACCAAATTGAACATGTTTCATTATTTATTTGAGGCTAAATTGATTTTATTGATGTATTATATTAAGTTAAAATAAGTGTTCATTCAGTATTGTTGTAATTGTCATTATTACAAATAAATAAGTAAATTCATCGTCCGATTAATCGGTATTGGCTTTTTTTGGTGGGTCCTCCAATAATCATAATCGGTATCGGCGTTGAAAAATCATAATCGGTCGACCTCTAAGTGAGAGACTTATTTCTGGAGAGATACATTTTTTAAATTAGAAGCTTGAACTCTTTGGGCACAGACCTGGAAAGTATGACAGAACTTTGCAGGCTATCTCTGCAGTAGATTGCAACTCCTTCCCCTTTGGCAGTTCTATCTTGATGGAAAATGTTGTAGTTAGGGATGGAAATCTCAGAATTTTTGGTGGCCTTCCTAAGCCAGGATTCAGACACGGCTAGGAACTCAGGGTTGGCGGAGTGTGCTAAAGCAGTGAGTAAAACAAACTTAGTGAGGAGGCTTCTGATGTTAACATGCATGAAACCAAGGCTTTTAAGGTTACAGAAGTCAACAAATGAGAGCGCCTGGAGACACACAGGGCATGGGTTAACCTGTACATCACCAGAGGAACAGAGCAGGAGTAGGATGAGGATACGGCTAAAGGCTATCAAAACTGGTCGTCTAGTGCGTTGGGGACAGAGAATTAAAGAGTAGATTTCTGGGCGTGGTAGGATAGATTCAAGGCATAATGTACACAGCGGTATGGTAGGGTGCGGGTACAGTGGAGGTAAACCTAGGCATTGAGTGACGATAAGAGAGGTCGCATCTCTGGACACACTAGTTATCCTGGGTGTGGTCACCGCATGTGTGGGAGATGGAACAAAAGAGGTATCTGAGGCATGTTGAGTGGGACTAGGGGCTCCGCAGTAAACGCAGTATACTGTAGCTAAGAAAGAAATTCTAAGTGTATGTTGTGTAGTAAGCTGTTAGTAGCCCATGTGCCTCACCCTAATAATTTGGTCAAATTTCCCCTCCTAATTTTGCCTACTGTTCTGAATTAATGGTGTACATGTAGCCTATAACCTGTTTTAGAGAAATGTAATCATTGAATATTGTAAGAGCTTTCATTGTTTGCTTATAAACCCCCTTTTTTATCCTATGGTTCTGACTTGGTGTATAGGTAGAATACTGTAAGAACGGCCCATGTTCTGAATTCTGTTGGTCTACATTTAAAAAGTGCTGAACAAATAGTTATATTGACTACGTCCATCCTAGCTCGCTCATTGTCTTTATCGAAATTACGGATTGCCTCTTATCCGCTCGGCGTCTCCTTATGCCATAGTTTCTACATCTCAATTGTCATTAGAAGCCACATTTGCTTAAGCAAGTCAGCCATATCAGCTATGTTTTTTTTAAAGGCAGTATATAAGGCTGTATTAACTGTTTCGCTGCCAGACAAGGCTCAGCTGATAGTCAGGTGTAGCAGTGGTAAGATGTTGGGACTATGCTGTTGGGACAGCTTTATGTAGGCCCTAACAGTGTGTGTGCACCGTTTGTCACCATTATAGTGCAATTAATGTATTGTTTAGTGTTGTGTAGTGGGATTGCTGGCATACATCTGAATGTTTTTCTTTTTTTTGGCCCAACCAAGATGTACATGCTAAAATAACATCTGAGAATAGGCATTGGTATGAAGCTGGAAAAGGAAATTCACATGAGCAACATTATTATACCTTATACAACAGGTGTGTCCAATCCTGAATGCTGATTTGTTAAAACCACATTCCAGCCGGGGTCTATTCCACAAGTTACCACCGGCTAAATCTATGATGTTAAAATGCCCATTTACTTTGTTCCATCTGACTGTGCAGTCCACTGTCTCATCAGCCCAGCCAGGCACTTTATAAACTTGATCTCCACTATAGATTTATTTTAGACTAACATTTAGTTTTCAAAAACCAAGATTTGTATAAACCTTGCTGTGTGTCTCTCTGACACTTGCAATATTGTTTTAATATTCAAGCTGTCCCATAGTAATGAACGTGTCGGGAGTCGGGACGAGACAGACGGGCAGGCAGCGTTTGTCAGCCAGTCGAAATCATGAATCAGATGGCATAATTTTTATGGATATATACAGTGGCAAGAAAAAGTATGTGAACCCTTTGGAAATACCTGGATTTCTGCATAAATTGGTCTTAAAATTTGATCTGAACTTCATCTAGGTCACATCTATAGACAAACACAGTCTGCTTAAACTAACAACACATAAACAATTATACATTTTCATGTCTTTATTGAACACACCGTTAAACATTCACAGTGCAGGGTGGGAAAAGTATGTGGATTTAATAACTGGTTGACCCTCCTTTGGCAGAAATAACCTCAACCAAGTTGTTGCGGATCAGACCTGCACAACGGTCAGGAGGAATTTTGGACCATTCCTCTTTACAAAACTGTTTCAGTTCAGCAATATTATTGGGATGTCTGTTGTGAACTGCTCTCGAGGTCATGCCACAGCATCTCAATCGGGTTGAGGTCAGGCGTATTTTCTTCTGTTGAAGCCATTCTGTTGTTGGGTTGATGTCCTGTTGCATTCTAACATTTTCCTGCAAAATGTCTTGATAAACTTGGGAATTATTTTTTCGGTTGATGATAGCAAGCTGTCCAGGCTCTGAGGCAGCCCCAAACCATGATGCTCCCTCCAACATACTTTATAGTTGGGATGAGGTTTTGATGATGGTGTGCTGTGCCTTTTTTTCTCCACACATAGTGTTGTGTGTTCCTTCCAAATAACTGAACTGTAGTTTCATCTGTCCACAGAATATTTTGCCAGACAAACAGTGGAACTGTGGAACATCCAGGTGCACTTTTGCAAACTTCAGATGTTCAGCAATGTTTTTTTGACAGCAGTGGCTTCTTCCGTGGTGTTCTCCCATGAACACCATTCTTGTTTAGTGTTTTACGTATTGTAGACTCATCAACAGAGATGTTAGCATGTTCCAGAGATTTCTGTAAGTCTTTAGCTGACACTCTAGGATTCTTCTTCACTTCATTGAGCATTCTGCGCTGTGATCTTGCAGTCATCTTTGCAGGTCTTCTGAGATCTCTTTTGTTCGAGGCATGGGTCACATCAGGGAATGCTACTTGTGAATAGCAAACTCAAATTTTGTGAGTGTCTTTTATAGGGCAAGGCAGCTCTAACCAATATCTCCAATCTCGTCTCATTGATTGGAATCCAAGTTAGCTGACTCTTGACTCCAATTAGCTTTGGAGAAGTCATTAGCCTAGGGGTTCACATACTTTTCCCAACCTACACTGTGAATGTTTAAACTATGTATTCAATATAGACAAGAAAAATACAATAATTTTTGTGTTATTAGTTTTAGCGCACTGTTTGTCTATTGTTGTGACTTAGATGAAGATCAGATCAAATTTGATGACCAATTTATATAGAAATCCAGGTAATTCCAAAGGGTTCACAAACTTTTTCTTGACAGAAATGTCAATTGAAAAAATGTAAAACGAAACGAAGTGCAGCTAGTTTGCTTTCTTTCTAGCTTAAGTTTGAAGTGATTTTGTTAGCTGTGTTGTTGGCTAGCTCCTCTGAACAACAGTGTCCTGACAAATAAGCACATTTTCCATGCCAGGCGAAATCGGGCCTCATTAGCTCATTGTTATGGATGTATCCAAATAAATGTCACTAGAAAACAGCTTAAACAAATGCAAATGCAGCTACTTTGCTGTTATTTTGATTGTAAGTTAGCTGTAGTTGGCTAGCTAGCAAGCAAGGTATAACAATGTTGCCAGCCAGTATGGCAATGGAATATTTAGAACGAACGACTGGGTCGCGCCCATAGGGAAGCGGGACTATATCTTGTGGAAGGATAAAATAGTATGAATAAATTAATCAAAATGAAGTTAATGAAAATATGTCAATCTTTATTTGATTGGTAACTCGTTGTGTAAATGTGATAATGCCCTCTAAGCCGGTGTTTGGAGGATATATTGGCATGGTTTGCCAGCCCTCAACTTAATCTTGGGCCTAGCAACACCTGTGCCAATATATCCTCCAAACATCGGCTTCGAGGGCATTATCACTTAAACATAACACAACAATAAAAGTCAAGTAAAAGTAAATAATAATGACAAATGGCAACAGAAATAATGTAGTTGTTAGTGTTTATTTAATATTAACAGCTGATTTTCCAAAAAGAAAGGCAAAACCAGTAACCCATTTAAGCCAATATGGAGACACTGGTCTTGATAAACAGCTGAGTAGTATAATCAGGTGTGGTAGCACTGGGCTTGAACAGAAAAGCCTGCTTAACGCTATGGATTGTCAAGAGTAATTTTAATAACTCCTGATATAAACACTGCAACAAATGTCCAACTGCTGAGAAACAGCTGTAAAATACAGTTATTAGACAAGTACAAAAAAATTATTGACATATTTATAAATCTGAAATTGGATAGGTGCTCTATACTTGAATACAAAATATATTCTCATTTATAACTGGCAGTATAAATATGAAAAAAAGTTGGAGTACTCACAGATTTAGAACAGAACATACATTTTAGTGTTGATAGTATGCAAATTACCATGTGTACTGATTGCATTTGAGTTTGTATAAGTGGTTTTGTCAGTTCCACATGGAACAGCTTGCATTTTTCTGTGACAAGCGCATGCATACATTGTCTGTGGAGGTAAGCAAATTGAAGTGGGTCTAGGGAGACAGGTAAGGTAGAGGTGATATGATCCTTGTCTAGTCTTTCAAAGCACTGTATGATGACAGAAGGGAGTGCTACAGGGCCATAAAGCACTGTGTCCCTGGACAGTACTGTTTCTTCCTTGAGAGCTGGACGCATGCAGTAGTACACACCACCACACTCACTGCAACTTGCCTGCCCCTCCACAAACACAAAGGATCTTTTAAGAGTAATCTAATAAATGCAAATAAGCACTGTGTGTCAAAACTATACACTAAAGAGAATAGTCAAAATGTATCCTCTGAGGCAAATCCAGGTCCTTCAGTTCCAAAGGCGGTGACGTTAACCGTTACACTACGAACCTTGTTATAAACATGTCAACTTGACACTCTATTTAACTAGACAGTCTGGTGATGACAGGATGCTGTTTGTGCACAATGTTAAACTGTTGATGTGTTGAAAACAGTCTAATTTATACATAAGCCGTTTATAGAGCTAAATCTAACCAAGTTAGAAAGCATGCCGCTTTCTTTTGACTGCACACCGGTTCGGTTTAATCCAGATGCAATAGAGAATGCAGTGATAGCATTAAGGGCATGGGCAACCTGGTCTTTGTCTTCTAAAAAAAGAGTAGTATCATCAGCCAGTTGGGAAATGTTGATTTATCTGTTAAAAATGGATAAGCCATGCAGATTTGCACTATTCAGAACACCTAGAGATCGAAGTTCCACTACCAAAATGTATAAAAACGGCAAAATAAAAACGGGCATCCCTATCGTACACTTCTATTGATAATTCATCTTTTAGATGTAGTAAGGTTTAGTATCAAATAACTATTTATATCTTTGTAAAACATGCGAATGACTTTGATACAATTTTCACCAAAACCAAAAAGTTTAAGAGACCGAAAGATAAATTAATGTTCAATTGTCAAAGGCTTTACAGAAGTCCAAAAATAAAACAGCCTCTGAATAAATTGCATCTGAATAATCTAAAAGGTCCAAGACTAAACGAATGTTTGAGCTTATGTGACGGCCCTTCAAATCTAATTTTATTGGTCACATACACGTGCTTAGCGGATGTTATTGCGGGTGTAGCGAAATGCTTGTGTTTCTAGCTCCGACAATTAATATCTAACAATTTCACAACATATACCCAATAAACTCAAATCTAAGTAAAGGAATGGAATTAAGAATATATAAATATATGGACGAGCAATGTCAGAGCGCCATAGACTAAGATACCGTAGAATAGAATTAAGTATATACATATGAGATGAGTAATGCTATCACGTTTCAGGTGAAGACCCAGATGCAGACAGTGTCGAAGTAACAACATTTTATTACTAGAACAGGGGAAACCAAAACAACAGGTCAAGCGCAGGCAGAGGTCAGTAATCCAGATCAGAGTCCAAAAGGTACAGAACGGCATGCAGTCTCAGGGTCAGGGCAGGCAGAGGTCAGTAATCCAGGGTGGGGTGACAAGGTACAGAACGGCATGCAGTCTCAGGGTCAGGGCAGGCAGAATGGTCAAAACCGGGAGAACTAGAAAACAGGATCTAGAAAAAGACAGGAGCAAAGGGAAAAACGTTGGTAGGCTTGAAGAACAAAATGAACTGGCAACAGACAAACAGAACACAGGTATAAATACACTGGGGATAAGGGGGAAGATGGGTGACACCTGGAGGGGGGTGGAGGCAAGCACAAAGACAGGTGAAACAGATCAGAGTGTGACAAATGCAAAATAGGTAAACATTATTAAGGTGACTAGTGTTCCATTTATTAAAGTGGCCAGTGATTTCAAGTCTATGTATATAGGCAGCGGCCTCTAGTGTGCTAGTGACGGCTATTTAACAGTCTGATGGCCTTGAGATAGAAGCTGTTTTTCAGTCTCTCGGTCCCAGCTTTGATACACCTGTACTGACCTCGCCTTTTCGATGATAGCGGGGTGAACAGGCAGTGGCTCGGGAGGTTGTTGTCCTTGATGATCTTTTTGGACTTCCTGTGATATCGGGTGCTCTAGGTGTCCTGGAGGGCAGGTAGTTTGCCCCCGGTGACACGTTGTGCAAACCGCACCACCCTCTGGAGAGCCCTCAGGATGCAGGCGGTGCAGTTGCCGTACCAGGCGGTGATACAGCCCGACAGGATGCCCTCAATTGTGCATCTGTAAAAGTTTGTAAGGGTTTTAGGTGTCAAGCCAAATTTCTTCAACCTCCTGAGGTTGAAGAGGTGCTTTAGCGTCTTCTTCACCACACTGTCTCTGTGTGGGTGGACCATTTCAGTTTGCCAGTGATGTGTACACCAAGGAACTTTAACTTTAACCCTTGTGGGGCCCCAGTGTTGAGGATCAGCGAAGTGGAGGTGTTGTTTCCTACCCTTACCACCTGGGGGCGTCGGCCTGTTCCTTGCGCCGACGCACAGCCCGCTGGAGACAAGTGTGCGCAGCATTCCAGGTCTCCTCCGCGTGCTGAAACCACTTCTCCACCGCAGAGGCCTTGGTCTGGCTCGGATGCCAAGGTGCCAGGGCCAGCTGATACCCCAACACACACTGGAAAGGAGTGAGGTTAGTAGAGGAGTGGCGGAGGGAATTCTGCGCGTACTCAGCCCAAGGTAGAAAATCCACCCACTCACCGGCTGGTCTTGACAGTAACACCTCAGGAACCTGTCCACTCCCCGATTGACCCTCTCCACCTGCCCATTAGCTTGAGGACGGTACCCGGAGGTGAGACTGACCGTGACCTTCAGGCGTTCCATGAACGCTTTCCATACGTGTGAGGTGAACTGAGGACCACGATCTGACACAATGTCCTCCGGGATCCCGTAGTGTCGGAAGACATGAGTAAAAAGAGCCTCCACGGTTTTCATGGCCGATGGGAGCCGAGGCAGAGGAAGGAGGCGACAAGCTTTGGATAACAGGTCCACAACATCGAGAACGGTGGTATTCCCCTGGGAAGGGGGAAGGTCAGTGACAAAGTCCACCGTGAGGTGAGACCAGAGTCATTGTGGAACCGGCTGGGGAAGGAGCTTTCCTTAATCTCTCTTGGTCAGGTGGGACGATTTCGTCCCACTTGGCTAACATCCGGTGAAAATGCATAGCTATACAATTCTAAATACACCATTCGTAATATTAAACATTTATGTAAATACATGTATCTTACATCTTTTAAAAGCTTAACATCTTGTTAATCCAGCCAGTGTGTCAGATTTCAAAAAGGCTTTGCGGCGAAAGCATACATTATAATAATCTGAGGACAGCCTCCCGCACACACAAGCATTACTAGCATTTTCCAACCAAGCATTAGCATCACTAAAATCAGAAATAGCAATAAAATAATCAATTACCTTTGAAGATCTTCCTCTAGTGGCAATGCCAAGTCTCCTAACTACTTAGTGAATGTCCGTTTTGTTTGATAAAATCCATTTTTATAGCCTAACACGAAACATTTGTAAACCGCTTGCGTCGTGATTTCCGTCTCGTTCAACTTTGGACGAAACATTCGTGGTAATTACACACACAAAACAAACGTTTATCTAGTCATGGTTGGCTTCATTGCAATCCTCTGACTGTTACTAACACAACTATACTTGATGGTTCTTTTCCCGGGATGTATTGACCAAAACAAACCGATTTGAAGACAGCAATCAATGACCTCAATGCGCACCAATGGTAGAACCGGTCTATCATTGATTGACTGTATTTTGGCCCAATGACCACTGATCATCTTGAAATCTAGCTTGGAAGATTGTCATTTACCTTAGCTCATTGGCTATGTGTAATGGTTATACGTTTGAAGACCAGCCTTTGTCGTAAACTCTGGCGTAAAAGAGGTTCATTCGCCATTGCAAATCCTACTTGACGGAGCCACGAGTGTTACGCATAGCAGTACATAATCGATAGCATTTTCAGCAAGTTTATATATTGAAATTATGGCTAATAAATTAGGAAAATCTAAAACAAAGTCTAGGTATACGGATTTAACCCAAATTATAGATGAAATTGATAGAGAAAGTGAGACCGAGTTGCTAGAGGAAGATGAATCTTTCAGTGAAGCGAGTTTTGACTCCCAGGTGGAAGACATGTTTCTTCATGGAGAGGATGCCATGCTGGATAAGTAAGTGCTAATGCTAATGTTATTGTTTGAAATTAATAATATCAAATATTATTCATTTGCGATTTTTTTGTTGTTAATTTTCTTATTTTATTTGCAATATATAAAAATACCATCAGTAATGAAATGTGTAAAGTACACATTGGCTGTACTGTGTGTTATATACTGCTCAAAAAAATAAAGGGAACACTTAAACAACACAATGTAACTCCAAGTCAATCACACTTCTGTGAAATCAAACTGTCCAGTTAGGAAGCAACACTGATTGACAATACATTTCACATGCTGTTGTGCAAATGGAATAGACAACAGGTGGAAATTATAGGCAATAAGCAAGACACCCCCAATAAAGGAGTGGTTCTGCAGGGGGTGACCACAGACCACTTCTCAGTTCCTATGCTTCCTGGCTGATTTTTTTGGTCACTTTTGAATGCTGGCTGTGCTTTCACTCTAGTGGTAGCATGAGAAGGAGTCTACAACCCACACAAGTGGCTCAGGTAGTGCAGCTCATCCAGGATGGCACATCAATGCGAGCTGTGGCAAGAAGGTTTGCTGTGTCTGTCAGCGTAGTGTCCAGAGCATGGAGGCGCTACCAGGAGACAGGCCAGTACATCAGAAGACGTGGAGGAGGCCGTAGGAGGGCAACAACCCAGCAGCAGGACCGCTACCTCCGCCTTTGTACAAGGAGGAGCAGGAGGAGCACTGCCAGAGCCCTGCAAAATGACCTCCAACAGGCCACAAATGTGCATGTGTCTGCTCAAACGGTCAGAAACAGACTCCACGAGGGTGGTATGAGGGTCCGACGTCCACAGGTGGGGGTTGTGCTTACAGCCCAACACCGTGCAGGACATTTGGCATTTGCCAGAGAACACCAAGATTGGCAAATTCACCACTGGCGCCCTGTGCTCTTCACAGATGAAAGCAGGTTCACACTGAGCACGTGACAGACGTGACAAAGTCTGGAGACGCCGTGGAGAACGTTCTGCTGCCTGCAACATCTTCCAGCATGACCGGTTTTGCGGTGGGTCAGTCATGGTGTGGGGTGGCATTTCTTTGGGGGGCCGCACAGCCCTCCATGTGCTCGCCAGAGGTAGCCTGACTGCCATTAGGTACCGAGATGAGATCCTCAGACCCCTTGTGAGACCATATGCTGGTGCGGTTGGCCCTGGGTTCTTCCTAATGCAAGACAATGCTAGACCTCATGTAGCTGGAGTGTGTCAGCAGTTCCTGCAAGAGGAAGGCATTGATGCTATGGACTGGCCCGCCCGTTCCCCAGACCTGAATCCAATTGAGCACATCTGGGACATCATGTCTCGCTCCATCCACCAACGCCACGTTGCACCACAGACTGTCCAGGAGTTGGCGGATGCTTTAGTCCAGGTCTGGGAGGAGATCCCTCAGGAGGCCATCCGCCACCTCATCAGGAGCATGCCCAGGCGTTGTAGGGAGGTCATACAGGCACGTGGAAGCCACACACACTACTGAGTCTCATTTTGACTTGTTTTAAGGACATTACATCAAAGTTGGATCAGCCTGTAGTGTGGTTTTCCACTTTATTTTGAGTGTAACTCCAAATCCAGACCTCTATGGGTTGATAAATTGGATTTCCATTGATTATTTTTGTGTGATTTTGTTGTCAGCACATTTAACTATGTAAAGAAAAAAGTGTTTAATAAGATTATTTATTTCATTCAGATCAGATTATTTTTTTGAGCAGTGTATATATTTTTTAAATTGAATTTACAGAAACGTGGAATGGAACAGCACTTCACCATAATGTTCCCTGTACTCTATATAATACACATCTGTTTATTTTACGTGTTGATACAGGGCTCATACGTGAAAGTATTCTTACTGAGTTTTGTCTTTCGTTCACAGTGGCAGTGATTCTGATTATGAGCCACCAGTGGCTAGGTGTCCATCCCCCTCTGAAGCTGGTTCATCCAGCCGGACCCCTGCTGTCTCCGGCTCCACACCTACCCGGCCATCTAGTGTTGTGAAGTCAGTGACAAAGAAGCGGAGGTGGGGAAGAGAGAAACCTGCAGACAGAGGGCCAGAGGGTCGTTGGCACTCTGTGTTAGAAGACGATGTGGAACCAATTCCACCCATTTTCAGACCCAAAAGGCAGCCAGGCCCTCAACTCGACATGACCGCAAAGTACAGCCCCCTTCAACTTTTCCAACTGTTTTTCACCTCGTCAGTTGTTGATTCCCTGGTGTCGAACACCAATAAGTACGGAGCTAAGAAGCAGGCAGGAAAGAAAAAGGCATGGAAGCCCATTTCCATGTCAGACCTTTTCTGCTACTTTTCAATGGTCATTTACATGGGCCTGGTGAAGTTGAAAACTCTGAGGGACTACTGGAAAACATCAGCTCTCTATCAACTGCCTTTCCCCATGACTGTCATGTCTTGCAAAAGGTTTCAGACTATCTCATGGGCGCTTCACATCAGTGACCCAGAAGTTGATGGGGAGAATGACAAGAAGAGAGGCACACCAAGGTTTGATAGGCTCTGCAAGATCAAACCTCTCTACCCCAACATCGTTGAGGCCTGCAAGACCTATTTTGAGCCTGCCCAGAACCTGTCCATCGACGAGAGGATGGTAGCCTCAAAGGCCAGAATCAGCCTCAAACAATACATGCGGAACAAACCAACCAAGTGGGGTTACAAACTGTTTGTTTTGGCTGATTCTGTGTGTGCCTACACTTGTCATTTTTTGTTTATGAGGGGAAAAACAGTTTTGCTACCGGTAATGGACTGAGTTATGATTCTGTTATGGAGCTATTAGATTTTCAACTGCTGGGGAAGGGCTACAAACTGTTTGTAGACAACTTCTACACAAGCCCTACCCTGTTCACAGACCTGAGGAAGCGGGATGTGTGGGCTTGTGGCACCATTCGGACCAACAGGGTGGGCTTTCCGAAAACAAAGGAGAATGACATGCCTAAGCGGGCTGAGCGGGGTACCATGCGATGGATTTGTGAAGATGGCATGCTCTTTGTGAAGTGGATGGATACCAGAGAGGTGGTCATATGTTCCAGTATCCACAAGTCCTTCAGTGGCGATCACGTCGTCAGGCGTGTGAAAGACAGTCACGGGGCATGGACCACAAAATATGTCCCCATTCCAGCTGCTGTGAAGGACTACAACAAGGGCATGGGAGGTGTGGATCTGTCAGATGCACTGATAGGATACTATAATGTACTCCACAAGACCATGAAATGGTACAAAACATTTTTCTATCATTTCATTGACATTGTTGTGGTCAATTCCTTCATCCTCCAGAAGGAAATGGCCAAGAGCTGTGGACAGCCCCCCATCTCACAGCTTGCCCTCAGAGAGCTGCTCATCCAGGAACTTGCTAGCTACAGCAAGTCCACTGCAGCTCCTTCTGTCCCCTCTATCTCTGTCCCTTCTGCTCCTTCAACCAGTGGTGTTCACCTGCCCAGATACATCTCTGCAGGCATGAATGTGCCTCAGGGCAAAAAGGCCACAGTGGGGAGACGTCGTTGTGCCCTTTGTCACAGGAAATGCGCCATCACCTGCACCACCTGCTCAGTAAGCCTCTGCTTTACAGCAGAAAGAGACTGCTATGGGCCATGGCACCAGCAGCACAATATTGTGTAGCAGACTGAGGGTCTTCACAATATTGTAAATAGAAAATGTGTACTAGACTTCCGGTCCGGAGCGAGCAGTCGCACTTCGCTTTGCTCCACAGGTAATATTACACTTCTTTACATTACAACGGTTTGGTTTGTTTGATCTGAGCAATTTTTTCTTAGCTATCAAAGATAATTGTGTAGTTTAGAGTAATTAGAGTAATTATCGAGGCCAGCTATTTTTTCGTCCTCCTAACGTAGTCAACACTGCTAGCTGCTAGCTGCTAGCTAGTCAACACCGCTAGCTAGCCAACCGTTACCGACTAGCAGCGCTGTAGATACTAATACATTACAATGGAACGATTTGACTAGTGCAGTGTTAGCTAGCTAGCTACATAGCTGTCTTTGTCATAGCTTGATAATTGTGTAGTTTAGTAATTATCGAGGTTAGCTAGGTTAGCTAGCCAGCTATTTCCGTCCCCCGCGATGCCATTGTTCCATACCTAGCCAACTATTACCGACGAGCAGCATTGTAGAAACTAAATACATTACAAAGGAACGTCTTGATTAGTGTTATGTTATGTTAGCTAGCTACAAAGTTGCTTTTGTATAATAGCCAACCTCTACCGACTAGCAGCACTGTAGAAACTATTACATTACAACGGAACGACTTGATTAGTGTAGTGTTGTGTTAGTTAGCTAGCATTTTCGTCATTTTAGTCAATAAGATTTTCGCAACGTAAGCTTAACTTTCTGAACATTCGAGACGTGTAGTCCTCTTGTCATTCCAATCTCCTTTGCATTAGTGTAGCCTCTTCTGTAGCTTGTCAACTATGTGTCTGTCTATCCCTGTTCTCTCCCCTCTGCACAGGCCATACAAACGCTTCACACCACGTGGCCGCTGCCACTCTAACCTGGTGGTCCCAGCGCGCACGACCCACGTGGAGTTCCAGGTCTCCGGCAGCCTCTGGAACTGCCGGTCTGCGGCCAACAAGGCTGAGTTCATCTCAGCCTATGCTACCCTCCAGTCCCTAGACTTCCTGGCGCTGACGGAAACATGGATTATCACAGATAACACTGCTACTCCTACTGCTCTCTCCTCGTCTGCCTACGTGTTCTCGCATACCCCTAGAGCATCGAGCCAGCGGGGTGGTGGCACTGGAATCCTCATCTCTCCCAAGTGGACATTCTCTCTTTCTCCCCTGACCCATCTGTCTATCTCCTCATTTGTATTCCATGCTGTCACAGTTACCAGCCCTTTCAAGCTTAACATCCTTATCATTTATCGCCCTCCAGGTTCCCTTGGAGAGTTCATCAATGAGCTTGATGCCTTGATAAGTTCCTTCCCTGAGGATGGCTCACCTCTCACAGTTCTGGGTGACTTTAACTTCCCCACGTCTACCTTTTACTCATTCCTCTCTTCCTCCTTCTTTCCACTCCTCTCCTCTTTTGACCTCACCCTCTCCCCTTCCCCCCTACTCACAAGGCAGGCAATACGCTTGACCTCATCTTTACTAGATGCTGTTCTTCCACTAATCTCATTGCAACTCCCCTCCAAGTCTCCGACCACTACCTTGTATCCTTTTCCCTCTCGCTCTCATCCAACACTTCTCACTCTGCCCCTACTCGGATGGTATTGCGCCGTCCCAACCTTCGCTCTCTCTCTCCCGCTACTCTCTCCTCTTCCATCCTATCATCTCTTCCCTCTGCTCAAACCTTCTCCAACCTATCTCCTGATTCTGCCTCCTCAACCCTCCTCTCCTCCCTTTCTGCATCCTTTGATTTTCTCTGTCCCCTATCCTCCAGGCCGGCTCGGTCCTCCACTCCTGCGCCGTGGCTCGACGACTCACTGCAAGCTCACAGAACAGGGCTCCGGGCAGCCGAGCGGAAATGGAGGAAAACTCGCCTCCCTGCGGACCTGGCATCCTTTCACGCCCTCCTCTCTACATTTTCCTCTTCTGTCTCTGCTGCTAAAGCCACTTTCTACCACTCTAAATTCCAAGCATCTGCCTCTAACCCTAGGAAGCTCTTTGCTACCTTCTCCTCCCTCCTGAATCCTCCTCCCCCTCCCCCCCTCCTCTCTCTCTGCGGATGACTTCGTCAACCATTTTGAAAAGAAGGCTGATGACATCCGATCCTCGTTTGCTAAGCCAAACGACACCGCTGGTCCTGCTCACACTGCCCTACCCTGTGCTTTGACCTCTTTCTCCCCTCTCTCTCCAGATGAAATCTCGCGTCTCGTGACGGCCGGCCGCCCAACAACCTGCCCACTTGACCCTATCCCCTCCTCTCTTCTCCAGACCATTTCCGGAGACCTTCTCCCCTACCTCACCTCGCTCATCAACTCATCCTTGACCGCTGGCTACGTCCCTTCCGTCTTCAAGAGAGCGAGAGTTGCACCCCTTCTGAAAAAACCTACACTCGATCCCTCCGATATCAACAACTACAGACCAGTATCTCTTCTTTCTTTTCTCTCCAAAACTCTTGAACGTGCCGTCCTTGGCCAGCTCTCCTGCTATCTCTCTCAGAATGACCTTCTTGATCCTAATCAGTCAGGTTTCAAGACTGGGCATTCAACTGAGACTGCTCTTCTCTGTGTCACGGAGGCTCTCCGCACTGCTAAGCTAACTCTCTCTCCTCTGCTCTCATCCTTCTAGACCTATCTGCTGCCTTTGATACTGTGAACCATCAGATCCTCCTCTCCACACTCTCCGAGCTGGGCATCTCCGGCGCGGCCCACGCTTGGATTGCGTCCTACCTGACAGGTCGCTCCTACCAGGTGGCGTGGCGAGAATCTGTCTCTGCACCACGTGCTCTCACCACTGGTGTCCCCCAGGGCTCTGTTCTAGGCCCTCTCCTATTCTCACTATACACCAAGTCACTTGGCTCGGTCATATCCTCACATGGTCTCTCCTATCATTGCTACGCAGACGACACACAATTAATCTTCTCCTTTCCCCCTTCTGATAACCAGGTAGCGAATCGCATCTCTGCATGTCTGGCAGACATATCAGTGTGGATGACGGCTCACCACCTCAAGCTGAACCTCGGCAAGACGGAGCTGCTCTTCCTCCCGGGGAAGGATTGCCCGTTCCATGATCTCACCATCACGGTTGACAACTCCCTTGTGTCCTCCTCCCAGAGTGCTAAGAACCTTGGCGTGACCCTGGACAACACCCTGTCGTTCTCCACTAACATCAAGGCGGTGACCCGATCCTGTAGGTTCATGCTCTACAACATTCGCAGAGTATGACCCTGCCTCACACAGGAAGCGGCGCAGGTCCTAGTCCAGGCACTTGTCATCTCCCGTCTGGATTACTGCAACTCGCTGTTGGCTG
Source organism: Salmo trutta (assembly GCF_901001165.1). Classification (NCBI taxonomy): domain Eukaryota; kingdom Metazoa; phylum Chordata; class Actinopteri; order Salmoniformes; family Salmonidae; genus Salmo; species Salmo trutta. The sequence continues at coordinate 21,034,053 of NC_042973.1, forward strand.
GGCTCCCTGCCTGTGCCATTAAACCCCTACAACTCATCCAGAACGCCGCAGCCCATCTGGTGTTCAACCTTCCCAAGTTCTCTCACGTCACCCCGCTCCTCCGCTCTCTCCACTGGCTTCCAGTTGAAGCTCGCATCCGCTACAAGTCCATGGTGCTTGCCTACGGAGCTGTGAGGGGAACGGCACCTCCGTACCTTCAGGCTCTGATCAGGCCCTACACCCAAACAAGGGCACTGCGTTCATCCACCTCTGGCCTGCTCGCCTCCCTACCTCTGAGGAAGCACAGTTCCCGCTCAGCCCAGTCAAAACTGTTCGCTGCTCTGGCACCCCAATGGTGGAACAAGCTCCCTCACGACGCCAGGACAGCGGAGTCAATGTTATTTTTTTTTTAAAAAATTTGGGGGGGGGTGTTAGAATGGCATTTATGTATTTTGTATATAGTTCTTTCCTTCAAAATGTATCACTGTACATCTGCTTTACAGCAGAAAGAGACTGCTATTGGCCATGGCACCAGCAGCACAATATTGTGTAGCGGACTGAAGGTCTTCACAATATTGTAAATAGAAAATGTGTAAATAGTTCCCCATGTTATTTTTGTATTTTTTGGGGGGAGGAGTGTTAGAATGGCATTTATGTATTTTGTATATAGTTCTTTCCTTCAAAATGTATCAATGTACATCTGCTTTGCAGCAGAAAGATACTGCTATGGGCCATGGCACCAGCAGCACAATATTGTGTAGCGGACTGAGGGTCTTCACAATATTGTAAATAGAAAATGTGTAAATAGTTCCCCATGTTATTTTTTTATTTTTGGGGGGAGGAGTGTTAGAATGGCATTTATGTATTTTGTATATAGTTCTTTCCTTCAAAATGTATCACTGTACCAATTTGGCCACTTGGGTACATTTGGGTACATTTGTGTGGGACACCTGGGTGACTTCATGCTCAATGTCATGTAGCTCACTCATTTTTGAAGTTATCTGTCTAAAACTTTGCTCAGCTATTGTTGCCGTCTTATGTTCTTCATTCAAATCATCCCCAGCATCCTATCTGAATGTTTTGCTGTTCTTGGTAATTTGAAAGATGATGCAGCAACAATAAAAAACAGAAAGCGTATGTTTATTTCCTTGTATTTTCTTCTACCAGATCTATTGTGTTATATTCTCCTACATTCAATTCGAATTTCCACAAAATTCAGAGTGTTTCCTTTCAAATGATACCAAGAATATGCATATCCTTGCTTCAGGTCCTGAGCTACAGGCAGTTAGATTTGGGTATGTCTTTAGGCAGAAATTGAGAAGGGGGGGATACCCCAATGAAGTTAAGGAAGGTGTCTGGGTGTCTTTGACTGAGCACAGATGGAGCAGGAAGAGACTTAAACCCTGGTGTCCCTAGCCAAGGTGGGCCACCAGTACTTCTCAGACAGGCAGGCGATGGTACAGCTTATCCCAGGATGACCCGACACAGGCGCCGTGTACGCCCAGGTAAGGAGGCGGTCCCGCACACCTGTGTGCACATAGGCATGGTTCTCCAGGCACTGTGCAGGTTTGGGTTTCCGTGCACAGGGCCTGCTGTATGTCGGCATCCACATCCCACACCACTGGCGTGATGATATGGAACGGAGGAATGATGGGTGTCTCCTCTCCCTGCCTCTCATCTGCACCATAGAAGCGAGACAGGGCGTCCGCCTTCACGTCCTTTGAGCCTGGCCTATAGGAAAGCGTGAATTGGAACCTGGTGAAGAGTAGAGCCCACCTTTAGCCTCCTTGCTGCCCTGATGTACTCCAGGGTGCGGTGGTCCATCCACACCAGGAAAGTGTGTTTGTACCCATCCAGCCAGGGCCTCCACGCCTTCAGATCCTTCATGACCGCCAAGAGTTCCTGCTCCCCTACGCGAGGAGTCGGGACAGCACTGCCCCGACTCCTCCTTCGGATGCATCCACCTCGACGATGAAGGGGAGTGAGGGGTCGGAATGTACCAGTACGAGAGTAGTGGTTAAGCGTGGCTTCAGTGACTCGAACGTCCTCTCCGCCACCGCCGTCCAACGAAGGTGCTGGGGACCTCCTCTCAGCAGGGAGGTAGGAGGTGCGACCACTGTGCTGAAACCCCGGATGAACCGCTGGACTGCTTTCACGGAGACGGGCCATAACCTGACTGCGCAGACGTGTTGCTCCTCCATCTCCACTCCCTCCGTGGATATGAGGTAGCCCAAAAAGGACATGGACCACTGGAAAAACAAACTTTTCTCTTGTTTGACATATAGATCATGCTCCAACAGTTTTCCCAGCACAGACCTGACTAACGAGACATGCTGGGTACGGTCAGCAGAATAGACCAAAATGTTGTCTACATAAACCACTATGCCCCGTCCCAGCATGTCCCAAAACACTTCGTTAATAATGGCCTGGAAGACTGAAGGAGCATTAGACAGGCCAAAAGGCATTAGGAGATACTCGTAATGGCCCGTGGTCGTGGAAAAGGCCCTTTTCTATTCGTCGCCTGCACGAATGTGCACCAGATTGTAGGCGCTCCTCAATTCAAGTTTCATGAAGTACTGCGCCCACGTGAATTGGTTTGATGACGGTTGGGATAAGGGGTAAAGGATAGCTGAACTTGACAATGGCTTTATTCAGAGTTCGATAATCAATGCAGGGGCGCAGTCCCCCATCTTTCTTTTTAACCTGTCTCGGCTAGGGGGCAGTATTTTCACGGCCGGATAAAAAACGTACCCAATTTAAACTGGTTACTACTCTTGCCCAGAACCGATTTGGATAGAAAATACTCTAAAGTTTCTAAAACTGTTTGAATGGTGTCTGTGAGTATAACAGAACTTATATGGCAGGCAAAAACCTGAGAATATTCCAAGTAGGAAGTGGCCTGTCTGCGATTTTGTAGTTCTCCTTTTGCTTGTCTATCGAAACTACAGTATCCGTGGGGTTATGTTGCACTTTCTAAGGCTTCCATTGGCTCTCTAAAGCCGCCAGAAAGTGGATTGTGGCGTCTCCTGTCTCTGGGCAAAGTATAATAACTCAGTTTGTCAGTGGTCTGCCTGAGGACAAAGGGAATGGAAATGCGCATTCACGAGACCTCGCCATTTTTTATTTTCCTCTGAATGAATACAGTATTGTCCGGTTGGAATATTATCGCTATTTTATGAGAAAAATACCACAAAAATTGATTTTAAACAGCGTTTGACATGCTTCTAAGTACGGTAATGGAACATTTCAATTTTTTTGTCTCGAAATGCGCTCGCGCGTTACCCTTGTATAATGAACTGAGCGCACAAACAAAACGGGGGTATTTGCACATAACTATGGATTATTTGGAACAAAAACAACGTTTGTTGTGGAAGTAGCAGTCCTGGGACTGCATTCTGACGAAGAACAGCAAAGGTAATCCAATTTTTCTAATAGTGATTCTGAGTTTAGGTTGCCCCGAACTTGGCGGGTGTCAAATTAGCTAGCCATGATGGCTGAGCTATGTACTCAGAATATTGCGAAATGTGCTTTCGCCGAAAAGCTATTTGAAAATCTGACATAGCGATTGCATAAAGGAGTTCTGTATCTATAATTCTTCAAATAATTGTTATGTATTTTGTCAACGTTTATGATGAGTAATTTAGTAAATTCACCTGGAAGTTTTGGGTGGGAATGCTAGTTCTGAACATCACATGCTAATGTAAAATGCTGTTTTTTGATATAAATATGGACTTGATTGAACAAAACATGCATGTATTGTATAACATAATGTCCTAGGAGTGTCATCTGATGAAGATCATCAGAGGTTAGTGCTGCATTTAGCTGTGTTTTGGGTTTTTGTGACATATATGCTTGCTTGAAAAATGTCTGTGTCGTTATTTGTGTCTATGTACTCTCCTGACATAATCTAATGTTTTGCTTTCGCTGTAAAGCCTTTTTGAAATCGGACAATGTGGTTAGATTACCGAGAGTCTTATCTTTCAAATGGTGTAAAATAGTCGTATGTTTGAAATATTGAAATTATTGCATTTTTAAGGTATTTGTATTTCACGCCACGCGATTCCACTGGCTGTTGAATAGAGTGGGACGCTAACGTCCCACCTAGCCCATAGAAGTTAACAGAAAATAAGCTTGAGGAGGCTGGTGACATAGAGAAGTGGATAAAACCCTGCTCTCCTGTACGTAGATCAATGACCTTGGTCTCAGCATAGGAGAGGGGAAAGACTTGTCCTCTCGGGAGGGCTGCATCAGACAGCAGGTCAATGGCACAGTCCCAGGGGCGATGAGGAGGCAGGCGTGTAGCCTGGGTCTTAGAGAACGCGGTACAGATCCTGGTATTCCTCCGGTAAATCCACTTGAGGGGCGTGGTCCGGACTTTCCACCGTGGTGGTGTTGACAGACACCGCGAGACACCTCCCCTGACACTCCTGGGTGGGAGCAGGAGAATTCTCTGGCTTGTCACCTCCTTGCCTATTTGTGGACAGAGGGCAGGTTGGGGAGAATGACCCCTCTCTCCACAATAGGAGCAGAGGCCCATATTCCTCCTTCTCCTACACTCTGCCTCGGGCAAACGTGCAGAGCCCACCTCCATCGGCTCTGGCCACGAAGCAGGTGTAGCCTTGTGCTCCAGATTCCGCACAGGTCCTTGTCGGACCCACAGGAGGTTGTCCAACCAGATTGCCATGCTGATGAGCTGATCGAGTGGCAGGTTGTCATCACTGGAGGTTAACTCCAGCTGAACCTCCTCCCACAGTCCGCTATAGAACACTGTGACCAGAGACAACTTGTTCCATCCGGTGGAGGCTGCGATGGTCTGGAACTCCAGGGCGAACTCTAAGGAGGTCCTAGATCCTTGGCATAGTGAGAGTAGACGCTCACCCTCCTCTCGGCCCTCCACAGGATGATCAGACACCGAGCGGAAGAGGAGAGTGAAGGGCTCGTAGGACTCGACCTTGGGTCCGCCCGTTTCCCAGACTGGCATCACGAGGACTGTCTCTCCAGACGCGGCAGCGCCATAGACAGCGTGCTGGCAACCATCCTGCATTTGGAGAGGAATATGCAGTCCCTCCAGTCTCCAGCACCGGTTCCGGCACCAGCCCCCACACCACCACTACCTGACTCCGTCCCATCTGAGTCATTCCGCGGAATACCCCTGTCCCTCCCAGAGTACTTTGATGACGCGTCAGCGAGATGAAAGGATTCCTTCTGCACTGCAAACTGTGCCTCGCCCCGGGAGAGACAGGGTTGCCACTGTCATCTCGGCACTGACCGGACAGGCCCTGGATTGGGGTGCGGCTCACATGGGACGGAGGTAGGTAATGGTGGTGTGGGGGCTGGATGTTGTATCATGGTCTCCTGGAGGTTTTTTCTAGTTCCTGTTTTTCCTGAGGACATTTTTAGGACTTTCTTGGGACATTGTGTCATGGACTCCTTGAGGTTTTGTCTAGTTTGCGGTTTGTCCCAGGGACATCCACGAGGATGTTTTAAGGATGTTGTGTCATGGTCCCCTGGAGATAATATCCCCCACCAACATTAGACAATATGAATAAAAAACAAACTCAAACTGCTGAAATAAGTAAATGATGGATGTAGTTTTATTTTTACTTATACAGGGCTGTTAATTTTAATCTATTCAAACAGACCCCATTTCAAAGGAAACAAGCACTCATTAAGATGAGGTGTGGCCAGTTATTGAGTGTGTCCAACACACTTAAACACACTTAACAAGATAGAGTTTTGTTGATGCTGAGAAGAACGGAATGAATATGTTTTTAGATAATGTTCTTTCAACTTTACTAAAGTTTTATTGTGGTTTTTAAGAAAGTTTTCTTAACGTTCTGAGAACGGAATGTATGTTTTTAAATAACATTCTTAGAACATACTCTGAACGTTAGGAAAATGTTCTTAACATTTTCGGAACAATTTTAGAACATGACTTTAAAGGTGCTACACCAGGAATTTCTCCCGTATGTGGAAGATAGGTGAATTGCAACAGCAGTAGGCTGCATTCAAAACAAATCAAGCCCCTCCCCCGCCTTCCATTTCCCCGTAGCATGGCGGAGACTCGCACTCGAGCCTTTTACTTTCGGTTTTGGTCCACCAACTTCAAATAGCTGTAAAACCAATATTTATTGTTATTGAAAACATTTCACAGCGATTTTGATGGTACAATGATTCCCTACACTATTGTTTTCTCACATAAACTGAAATTTAGCAAATAGTGTAGAATTTCATCAACCAGGAAATGACAGTCATTGGCCACTGCCATTTCCACTATATAACACAGCCACAAAGTCAAAACAGCTTTCTCATTTTGACAAATGCCGCTCCGACGGGAGAAATCAATAGATTTATACTGTTAGCACTAAGCCAGTGTGCCCTAGGAGGAAGTCCATTGTGAGCAGCTCACCCTGCACTAACATAAATAACATGAGCACATCTACTGCTGCTAAGCTTCCCAGTAAAGCAATGAAAGCAAGTAAGCATCCCAGAAGAAAAGTGCTCAAAATATCCCACGTTAATATATGTAGCATAAGAAACAAGGTTCATGAAATCCATAATTTGCTAGTAACAGATGACATTCATATTCTGACTATCTCTGAAACTCACTTAGATAATACCTTTGACGACACAGTGGTAGCAATATAAGGTTATAACATTTATAGAAAATATAGAAAAGCCAATGGTGGAGGTGTTGCTGTTTATATTCAGAACCACATTCCTGTAAAGATTAGAGACGATTTCTTGTCAAATACTGTTGAAGTATTTGCAAGGTTCATCTGCCTCACCTAAAGTCCAATGTGGTGGGAAGCTGCTGTTAAAGACTACCAAGTGCTAACAGTCAGTATCTGGATAACATGTGTGAAATGCTTGATAATATATGTGATATCAAAAGAGAGGTGTATATTCTGGGTGATTTAAATATTGACTGGCTTTCATCAAGCTGCCCACTCAAGAAAATGCTTCAAACTGCAACCAGTGCCTGCAACCTGGTTCAGGTTATGAGTCAACCTACCAGGGTAGTTACAAACAGCACAGGAATTAAATCATCAACATGTATTGATCACATCTTCACTAATGCTGCAGAAATTAGCTTGAAAGCAGTATCCAGATCCATTGGATGTAGTGATCACAATATAAGTAGCCATATCTAGGAAAACCAAAGTTCGAAAGGCTGGGCCTAATATAGTGTATAAGAGGTAATACAAAACATTTTGTCGTGATTCCTGCTATTGATGTAAAGAACATGTTGTTCCGTGGTGTGTAATGAGGAGCAAACAGACACTGCACTTGACACATTTATGAAATTGCTTATTCCAGTTGCTAATAAGCATGCACCCATTAAGAAAATGACTGTAAAAAGTGTTACATCCCCGTGGATTGATGAGGAATTGAAAAATTGTATGAACTTATTGCAAATTGAGAAATCGTGACTCAACTGAATAAAAAGAAGAAACTACACTGTGAAACCAAGATTAATGAAATAAAGAATGATAGTAAAATGCTTTGGAGCACCTTAAATTAAATTCTGGGAAAAATAAATAATCCAACTCAGCTCCATCATTCATTGAAACAGATGGCTCATTCATCACAAAACCAACTGATATTGCCAACTACTTTAATGATTTTTTCATTGGTAAGATTAGCAAACTTAGGCATAACATGCCAGCAACAAATACTGACACTACACATCCAAGTATATCTGACCAAATTATAAAAGACAAGCATTGTAATTTTAAATTCCGTAAAGTTAGTGTGGAAGAGGTGAAAAAATGATTGTTGTCTATCAACAATGACAAGCCACCGGGGTCTGACAACTTGGATGGAAAATTACTTAGGAGTGGCGATATCGTCCGCTGTTATCCTATTTGCCACATCTTCAATTTAAGCCTACTAGAAAGTGTGTGCCCTCAGGCTTGGAGGGAAGCAAAAGTCATTCTGCTACCTAAGAATAGGAAAGCCCCCTTTAATGGCTCAAATAGCCTACCAATCAGCCTGTTACTAACCCTTACTACATTTTTGGAAAAAAATGTGTTTGACCAGATACAATGCTATTTTACAGTAAACAAACTGACATCAAATTTTCAGCATGCTTATAGAGAAGGACATTCAACAAGCACAGCACTTACTCAAATGACTGATGATTGGCTGAGAGAAATTTATGATAAAAATATTGGGGGTGCTGTTTTGTTAGACTTCAGTGCAGCCTTTGACATTATCGATCATTGTCTGCTGCTGGAAAAACGTATGTGTTATGGCTTTAAACCCCCTGCTATATTGTGGATAAAGAGTTACCTGTCTAAAAGAACACAGAGGGTGTTCTTTAATGGAAGCCTCTCCAACATATTCCAGGTAGAATCAGGAATTCCCCAAGGCAGTTGTCTAGGCCCATTACTTGTTCAATCTTTCCTAATGAATTTCCACTGGCTTTGAGGAAAACAAGAGTGTCTATGTATGCGGATGACTCAACACTAAACATGTCAGCTACTACAGCAACTGAAATGACTGTAACGCTTAACAAAGAGTTGCAAAGAGTGGGTGGAAAAGAACAAGTTAGTCCTAAATATTTCTAAAACTCAAAGCATTGCATTTGGGACAAATCAGTCACTAAACCCTAAACCTCAACTAAATCTTGTAGTAAATAATGTGGAAATTGAGCAAGTTGAGGTGACTAAACTGATTGGAGTTACCCTGGATTGTAAACTGTCATGGTCAAAACATATTGATACAATAGTAGCTAAGATGGGGAGAAGTATGTATATGATAAGGCGCTGCTCTACCTTCTTGACAGCACTGTCAACAAGGCAGGTCCTACAGGCCCTAGTTTTGTCAGACCTGGACTACTTTTCAGTCATGTGGTCAGGTGCCACAAAAAATGACTTAGGAAAATTGCAATTGGTTCAGAACAGGGCAGCACGGCTGGCCCTTGGATGTACACAGAGAGCTAATATTAATAATATGCATGTCAATCTCTCCTGGCTCAAAGTGGAGGAGAGATTGACTTCATCACTGCTTGTATTTATGAGAAGTATTGACATGTTGTATCCACCGAGCTGTCTGTTTGAACTACTGACACACAGCTCAGACACACAAAAGGTCTCTTCACAGTCCCTAAGTCCAGAACAGACTATGGAAGGCGCACAGTACTAAATAGAGCCATGACTACATGGAACTCTATTCCACATCAAGTAACACATGCAAGCAGTAAAATTAGATAAAAAAACACCTTATCCTGTCTGGGAACCTGGGACGTTTGCGTCCCACCCTATTCAACAGCCAGTGGAATCGCGTCGCGCGAAATACAAATACCTCATAAATGCTATAACTTCAATTTCTCAAACATATGACTATTTTACACCATTTTATAGATACACCTCTCCTGAGTTGAACCACATTGTCCGATTTCAAAAAGGCTTTACAGCAAAAGCAAAACATTAGATTATGTTAGGAGAGTACCCTGCCAAAAATAATCACACTGCCATTTTCAAAGCAACTAGCATGCATCACAAATACCCAAAACACAGCTAAATGCAGCACTAACCTTTGACAATCTTCATCAGATGAAACTCCTAGGACATCATGTTACACAATACATGCATTTTCTGTTCGATAAAGTTCATATTTATATATAAAAACAGCATTTTACATCGGCGCGTGACGTTCCGAAAATGTTTTCCCTCAAATCCTTCCGGTGAATCAGCACTACAATTTACAAAATTACTATTCAAAAACATTGGTAAAATATAATATTGTCATTCAAAGAATTATAGATTAACATCTCGTGAATGCAACCGCATTGCCAGATTTAAAAAGAACTTTACTGGGAAATCACACTTTGCAATAAACGAGGTGCTTTTCTCAGAAAAATAGGCTAGGCGAATCCTAAATGAATCCTAACTCACGGTGTGTTTCATAGGCAAAGTGTTGAAGGTGATTCCACAAATCAGTTTTCCACTTCCTGCATGGAATCTTCTCAGGTTTTTGCCTGCCATATGAGTTCTGTTCTACTCACAGACACCATTCAAACAGTTTTACAAACTTTAGAGTGTTTTCTATCCAAATATACTAATTATATGCATGTTCTAGTTACTGTGGAGGAGTAGTAATCAGATTAAATCTGGTACCTTCTTTATCCGGCCGTGCAAATACTGCCCCCTAGCCCCAACAGGTTTTAAGGAACAGTGGGGACTGTGAAGCAACACAAACATAGGCGCATACACACACGATAGCATATACGCTATACACACACGTACACATGGATTTTGTACTGTATATATGTGGTAGTGGTGGAGTAGGGGCCTGAGGGCACAGTCTGAATGTATTGTGACGTTTTTAAAATTATAATTCATTTTGCTGTACCCCAGGAGGAGTGGGGATCCATAATAAATATAAATACAAATAGGCGAATATCACCGGCAATCATAACACTGGTGGATAAGTAATACTGTGAAACACAATGAACATTTTCTTAAATTAAAATGCAAAAACTCTAAAAAATCCTGAAACTTGTAGGAAATGTTATGCTGAAGTACTGTAATTCCCACAGAAGAATGTCAAACCATTTGGAGAACGTTACTAGAACATTACCAAAATTGAAATGAAACCGTCTTTGAACTTTTACTAAACGTTTTATTAAAGTAAGGAAATACCAAGAAAATATATATTTTTGTTAAGTTCCTTAAATGTGCTGAATGTTCCAATGTCAAGCAACTATCCTGCCCCATTCCCAGAAAGTTGTGGGAAGGTTGTATGCAAAATAACCTTAGGACAACCACACTTTTACCAAGCTCCTGCTTTAAGTTTGAATCCCAAATGGAACTGGTCTCTCTTTTACTTGAAACCATCCTGCATTTCACTTATACTGTAGGGGGTAGGTGATTGTTATTTCTGTAGTTATGCTGCTGATCTGTGTATACCTTGTTCGGAATTTGAAGGTTAGTGCACATTGGGGGTTAAAGCTGGATAATTCATAAATTGTAGCATTAGAGTCATGTATACCCTTCCTATGACTCTGCACACTCCTCTGATGTATTTATGGAAAGTGCTGGTGCTTGGTATGAGGATTGGTACTACAGTATATGAATGCTCAGCCTATAAAGTATGTGTTATTTGACTGTCTATTTCCAGCAGTCTAGTTGTAAGAGAAAATCTGTTGTGGTCTGAGTTGAAGATTGTGTTTTAGAGCATTGACCCTCACTGTTTACTATATTAATGTAAGTGTAAAGGGATTCCACGTCCATAGTCACAAGAAAAGAGGAGCCAATGTTGTTAAGCTCAGCTAATTTGTTCAGTGTATATATATATAGGTGGTGTCTTCCAAAAATTATGGTAGTTCGGATACTAGTGTTTTAATATGAAAGTCAACGTACTTGGAAGCAGGCTCTAATAGTGTAATTGTTGCTAATGATGGGCCTTCCAGGTAGATTATGTAGGTCCTTGTGCACCTTGGGTAGCATATAGAAAGCTGCTAACCTAGGATTAGTAAGGAGCAAAAAGTTATCCTCTTGTTTGGTAATACATATTTCTTCTCTAGACATCCCAAAAAATCTCCCATTTCATATATTCCATGGGATTAGACGAGAGAGGTTGATAGTAAACTCAGCAAAAAAAAGAAATGTCTCTTTTTCAGGACCCTGTCTTTCAAAGATAAATTATTTGGATTTTTACGAATTCACAGATCTTCATTGTAAGGGGTTTAAACACGGTTTCCCATGCTTGTTCAATGAACCATAAACAATTAATGAAAATGCACCTATGGAACGGTCGTTAAGACAGTAACAGCTTACAGATGGTAGGCAATTAAGGTCACAGTTCTAAAAACTTAGGACACTAAATAGGCCTTTCTACTGACTCTGACAAACACCAAAAGAAAGATGCCCAGGGTCCCTGCTCATCTGCATGAACGTGCCTTAGGCATGCTGCAAGGACTGCAGATGTGGCCAGGGCAATAAATTGCAATGTCCGTACTGTGAGATGCGTAAGACAGTGCTACAGGGAGACAGGATGGACAGCGGATTGTCCTCGCAGTGGCAGACCACGTGTAACAACACCTGCACAGGATCAGTACATCCGAACATCACACCTGCGGGACAGGTACAGGATAGCAACAACAACTGCCTGAGTTACACCAGGAACGCACAATTCCTCCATCAGTGCTCAGACTGTCCGCAATAGGCTGAGAGAGGCTGGACTGAGAGCTTGTAGGCCTGTTGTAAGGCAGGTCCTCACCAGACATCATCGGCAACAACGTCGCCTATGGGCACAAACCCACTGTTACTGGACCAGACATGGTTTTGTCTCACAAGGGGTGATGGTTGGATTCGCGTTTATCATCAAAGGAATGACCATTATATTGTTACACCGAGGCCTATACTCTGGAGCGGGATAGATTTGGAGGTAGATGGTCCGTCATGGTCTGGGGCAGTGTGTCACAGCATCATCGGACTGAGCTTGTTGTCATTGCAGGCAATCTCAACGCTGTGCATTACAGGGAAGACATCCTCCTCTCTCAAGTGGTAGCCTTCCTGCAGGCTCATCCTGACATGACCCTCCAGCATGACAATGCCACCAGCCATACTGCTCGTTCTGTGCTTGATTTCCTGCAAGACAGGAATATCAGTGTTCTGCCATGGCCAGTGAAGAGCCTGGATCTAAATCCCATTGAGGACATGGGACCTGTTGGATCGGAGGGTGAGGGCTAGGGCAATTCCCCCCAGAAATGTCCGGGAACTTGCAGGTGCCTCGGTGAAAGAGTGGGGTGACATCTCACAGCAAGAACTGGCAAATCTGGGGCAGTTCATGAGGAGGAGATGCACTGCAGTACTTAATGCAGCTGGTGGTCACACCAGATACTGACTGTTACTTTTGATTTTGACCCCTCCTTTGTTCAGGGACACATTATTCCATCTGTTAGTCACATGTCTGTGGAACTTGTTCAGTTTGTCTCAGTTGTTGAATCTTGTTATGTTCATACAAATATTTACACATGTTAAGTTTGCTGAAAATAAATGCAGTTGACAGTGAGAGGACGTTTTTTGTTGTTGTTGCTGTGTGTAGTTATAGTGGGGATTATTACATTGACGATGAGCTTCTTGCTCATATTTATCTCTGCCCCAAACCACAACTGCCCCTACTACATGCAACAGCTTTTTATCCAAGTGCTTTGAAATGTGTATGTCCCATGTATGTGAGACATTAGAAGGCTGAGTTTACATGTCTCTGGTATGTTTTTCATATAATACATGTTATGTCTAAATGTTAACCACCCTAATAAGTCAGATATTACAATAATCTTCTATGAATCTTGTAAGTGTATTTGCTGCCATATGTATTACTTACAATTTCCAAGTAGAACATTATACTGTAAGAATCTTGTTAAATTCTCCTATATCTTTTCCATATGGGGGAGGTTTAATCTGCCTGGTACGCTAGTAACATTGGGGTTTAAGGGATACCCCAGGAGGACATGATTACACATGGGCATTGCTCTGCTCTGCCTCTCCTTTCCTTTCTGCAGCAGGGATTAAACTGTCTACAGGTCCCTACTGCCTGCTGTGGACCGGACAAGGAGCCTCATTAACCTTCATGGCTAAGGACAGCCTTAAAGTAACTGACCAGTGTTTCCAGATTTCAATGAAATGGTCATTAAGTATGTTAAAAAGCAGCTTTTCTGTTTTGGAATGGTGTGAGCTTACCCTAAACAACAGAATGGTGTGGGTGTATACCGGTCATAAAAAATATTAACGCGAGTAGGGTGCTGATTGGCCAGCTCATCCTCCTCAGAAGGACTACATCATCCTCTGAGGAAATAGCAAGCACTGTTGAAATGGTCTGTTTGAGATACAAGTTTGAGGTGTTTTTTGTCCAATTTATGCTTTGGCCACAAATACGAGTATAGGATGAGTCAATATAACAGCATTTGTTCTGTCCTTCTCCTTGCCCCAACCTGGTCTCAAACCAGGGACCCTCTGAAAACATCAACAACTGCCTCCCACAAAGCAATGTTACCTATCGCTCCACAAAAGCCGTGGCCCTTGAAGGCCTCAGAGCGAGCGACATCACCGATTGAAATGCCTCTAGTGCGCACTGCTAACTAGCTAGCCATTTCACACAAGTTACACTCACCCCCCTTTGATCTCCTCCTCCGCAGCAAACCCAGCAGCTGGGCAGAGCCAAACTGAGTGATCCGGGTCAACAGCATCAATGTAACAGTCTTGCTTCCGTCCCTCTCCATGCCCCAACCTGAGCTCGAACCAGCTACCCTCTGAACACATCGTCAACAGTCTCCCACGAAGCATAGTTACCTATCGCTCCACAAAAGGCACAAATACTTCAAGGTCTCAGAGCGAGTGATATCACCTATTGAAATGCCACTAGTGCGCATGGCTAACTAGCTAGCCATTACATCAACAACATTATTTGGGTATGTGTTAACAGAATATTAACTTTTAAAAGTGAGATTTTCACTGGACAGTTACTTTAAACACACTTTGTTATGGAACCAGACATGTTATTTATTATGGACATAGCAGCCCTACTAGAGGTTTCTTGTCTGTATAGGTGGTTTACTTATGGAGATGTTTACTACAAGCTGCACACCACTTTTTCCTATAGGAAACTGAACCCATTTAGTCCTAGTATACTGTATGCCGTCTGACAGGACAGCTCAACCTTGTTTGCTGCAACATCGTGGGTCATCAGCCATGGCCTATGGCACTACTTTTATTTTTTTTATTTCACCTTTATTTAACCAGGTAGACAAGTTGAGAACAAGTTCTCATTTACAACTGCGACCTGGCCAAGATAAAGCAAAGCAGTGTGACACAGACAACAACACAGAGTTACACATGGAGTAAACAAACAAGCCAATAACACAATAAACAAGTCAATGATACAGTAGAAAAAATATAGTCTATATACAGTGTGCGCAAAAGGCATGAGGTGGTAGACAATAAATAGGCCATAGGAGCAAATAATTACAATTTAGCAGATTAACACTGGAGTGATAAATGAGCATATGAAGATGTGCATGTAGAGATACTGGTGTGCAAAAAGAGCAGAAAAGTAAATAAAATAAAAACAGTAAGGGGTTGCGGTAGGTAGATAGGGTGGGCAATGTACAGATGGGCTATGTACAGCTACAGCGATCGGTTAGCTGCTCTGATGTTTAAAGTTGGTGAGGGAAATAAAAGTCTCCAACTTCAGCGATTTTTGCAATTCGTTCCAGTCACTGGCAGCAGAGAACTGGAATGAACGGCGGCCAAATGAGGTGTTGGCTTTGGGGATGATCAGTGAGATATACCTGCTGGAACGTGTGCTACGGGTGAGTGTTGTTATCGTGACCAGTGAACTGAGATAAGGTGGAGCTTTACCAAGCATAGTCTTATAGATGACCTGGAGCCAGTGGGTCTGGTGACGAATATGTAGCGAGGGCCAGCCGACTGGAGCATACAGGTCGCAGTGGTGGGTGGTATAAGGTGATTTGGTAACAAAACGGATGGCACTGTGATAGACTGCATCCAGTTTGCTGAGTAGAGTATTGGAAGCTATTTTGTAGATGACATCGCCGAAGTCGAGGATCGGTAGGATAGTCAGTTTTACTAGGGTAAGTATGGCGGCGTGAGTGAAGGAGGCTTTGTTGCGAAATAGAAAGCCGATTCTAGATTTGATTTTGGATTGGAGATGTTTAATATGAGTCTGGAAGGAGAGTTTACAGTCTAGCCAGACACCTAGGTATTTGCAGTGGTCCACATATTCTAGGTCGGAACCGTACAGGGTGGTGATGTTAGTCGGGCGGGCGGGTGCGGGCAGCGAATGGGTGCGGGCAGCGAACAGTTGAAAAGCATGCATTTGGTTTTACTAGTGTTTAAGAGCAGTTGGAGGCCACAGAAAGGGTGTTGTATGGCATTGAAGCTCGTTTGGAGGTTAGTTAGCACAGAGTCCAAGGAAGGGCCAGAAGTATACAGAATGGTGTCGTCTGCGTAGAGGTGGATCAGGGAATCGCCCGCAGCAAGAGTGACATAATTGATATATACAGAGAAAAGAGTCGGCCCGAGAATTGAACCCTGTGGTACCCCCATAGAGACTGCCAGAGGTCCGGACAACATGCCCTCTGATTTGACACACTGAACTCTGTCTGAGAAGTAGTTGGTGAACCAGGCGGGGCAGTCGTTAGAAAAACCAAGGCTTTTGAGTCTGCCGATGAGAATACGGTGATTGACAGAGTCGAAAGCCTTGGCCAGGTCGATAAAGACGGCTGCACAGTACTGTCTTTTATCGATGGCGGTTATGATATCATTTAGGACCTTGAGCGTGGCTGAGGTGCACCAGTGACCGGCTCGGAAACCGGATTGCACAGCGGAGAAGGTACGGTGTGATTCGAAATGGTCAGTGATCTGTTTATTAACTTGGCTTTCAATTTGGATAGGCAGGGCAGGATGGAAATAGGTATGTAACAGTTTGGGTCTAGGGTGTCACCCCCTTTGAAGAGGGGGATGACCGCGGCAGCTTTCCAATCTTTAGGGATCTCGGACGATATGAAAGAGAGGTTGAACAGACTGGTAATAGGGGTTGCAACAATGGCAGCGGATAGTTTTAGAAAGAGAGGGTCCAGATTGTCTAACCCAGCTGATTTGTACGGGTCCAGGTTTTGCAGCTCTTTCAGAGCATCTGCTATCTGGATTTGGGTGAAGGAGAAGCTGGGGAGGCTTGGGAGAGTAGCT
This sequence comes from Salmo trutta, assembly GCF_901001165.1. NCBI lineage: Eukaryota > Metazoa > Chordata > Actinopteri > Salmoniformes > Salmonidae > Salmo > Salmo trutta. Next base: position 21,050,753 of record NC_042973.1, read on the forward strand.
GTTGGCCGGGGTTGGAGTAGCCAGGAGGAAGGCATGGCCAGCCGTTGAGAAATGCTTATTGAAATTTTAGATTATCATGGATTTATCGGTGGTGACCGTGTTACCTAGCCTCAGTGCAGTGGGCAGCTGGGAGGAGATGCTCTTGTTCTCCTTGGACTTTACAGTGTCCCAAAACTTTTTGGACAAGCTAGCCTTTGCTTTCCTGACTGACTGCCTGTACTGGTTCCTGATTTCCCTGAACAATTGCATATCACCGGGACTGTTCGATGCTATTGCAGTCCGCCACAGGATTTTTTTGTGCTGGTCAAGGGCAGTCAGGTCTGGAGTGAACCAAGGGCTACATCTGTTCTTAGTTCTGCATTTTTTGAATGGGGCATGCTTATCTAAGATGGTGAGGAAATTACTTTTAAAGAATGACCAGGCATCCTCGACTGACGGGATGAGGTCAATATCCTTCCAGGATACCCGGGCCAGGTCGATTAGAAAGGCCTGCTCACAGAAGTGTTTTAGGGAGCATTTGACAGTGATGAGGGGTGGTCGTTTGACCGCGGACCCATAGCGGATACAGGCAATGAGACAGTGATCGCTGAGATCCTGATTGAAAACAGCGGAGGTGTATTTGGAGGGCAAGTTGGTCAGGATAACGTCTATGGGGGTGCCCATGTTTACGGATTTGGAGTTGTACCTGGTGGGTTCCTTGATGATTTGTGTGAGATTGAGGGCATCTAGCTTAAATGGTAGGACTGACGGGGTCACCTAACAGAACGAACTCTGAGGCTAGATGGGGGGGCGATCAATTCACAAATGGTGTCCAGGGCACAGCTGGGAGCGGAGTCGATAGCAAGCGGCAACAGTGAGAGACTTATTTCTGGAGAGATTAATTTTTAAAATTAGAAGTTCGAACTGTTTGGGAATAGACCTGGAAAGTATGACATAGCCTGCAAAGTTATCTCTGCAGCAGATTGCAACTCCTCCCCCTTTGGCAGTTTTATCTTGACGAAAAATGTTGTAGTTGGGTATGGAAATCTCCGAATTTTTGGTGGCCTTCCAAAGCCAGGATTCAGACACGGCAAGGACCTCAGGGTTGGCGGAGTGTGCTAAAGCAGTGAGTAAAACAAACTTAGGGAGGAGGCTTCTGATGTTGACATGCACGAAACCAAGGTTTTTTCGATCACAGAAGTCAACAAATGAGGGTGCCTGGGGACATGCAGGGCCTGGGTTTACTTCCACATCACCCGAGGAACAGAGGATATGTAGCCAAGTGATCATAGGGTCCAGGGGGCAGCGGTAGATGGAACAGGAAGGCCGCGGAGTAGTCGCTACTACGCTAGCACGCGGGCGACATGGCGCTTACAGTTAGTAGCCCGGAGCTAGTAGAAGCGTCTGCTCTGACGTCCGACGGAGGCCGGTTGGAGGCACAGCGGATGGAGTATTCGTCGGCAGACCAGTCATGGTGGTGCGGCGGGGCGCCGTGTCGACAAAGGATCCAAGCCTGATGGCGAAAGAGGTATTGTAGATGTAGTAATTTAGTTTGCTAGCCGGGGGATGCGCCTGGCTCACGGCTACCTGGTGCTAGCTTCAGGGCATGGAGCGTTAGCCACTATAGCCACTCGGTAGCAGCGGTGATCCGGTGCCAAGGTCCAGAGCTTACGGCAAGGATCCGGTGGAGTAGTGGGTTCTAGCCGTGTTTGGGTGGGGTTGGGGTGAACAACTGAGTAGGCCGGGAGTGGGTCTCAGGGATAGCTTTGGTACTGGGTAACTCGGTGGGTGCTAGCTAGCTGTGAAGATCAGGAGTAATGGTCCAGGGATTATGGCAGGAATCCGGCGTTGTAGTGGAGAGACAGTCCGATACTGGTAGGCTGGCGAGTATTATCCAAGCTAAAAAAAGGGCTGGTATCTGTGCAGAAGGTAAAGGCCGCTAGCAGTGGTTAACAATGACTAAATAGCTTGTACCTAAATTAGCTGGTTAGCTTCTGATGGCTAGGTGGCTCTTGCTATAAGGTCTAAAAATTAAAAATAATAGCGGTTCTGTATCACATTGGGTGAGGCAGGTTACCGGAAGGTATAATTGAGTTAAAATGGAAAGAGATTGAAAATAAAAATATATCCAAAAAAGGACAAAAAATACAAAAGTACACGAGAGGAGGAACAAAACACGTCTGCACTGCTACGCCATCTTGGGTCTTGATGATCTTTACTTAGCTAATAACGTTCACACCAGGGGCCAAACCTGGTCTAATTATGCAGATCAAAGTGTTGTGAGCTAGTAAATCTAATGGGATTAATATTGAGAGAAAGAGAATGACAGATAACGGGAGAGATGTGGTTCCTTTCATGGCATCCATGTCAGTCTGGCCCAGTCATTCTAAGGATGTAAAGTGTTAATTAACAAATTAACCGGTTGCGAGACAGCCGCACAGTTGTTATCTGTGGCCAGAGGTCTCACTGTAAAGATCTACTGATCAGTTCTCTGCCTTCAGGACATGATGTTGCCTGTAACACTCTTCCTGTAGAAAGATCAGAGCTGCAAAATTCTCCTGCTCAGACCTCAAGGCCTTGTCATTACATTTACTGGATGACAGTTTTTTTGTTGCTCTGGTTCCTGGCACCTAGTCTGACAGTAATGGTGTGGTGTGGCAGTGAGTTATGTCTGTTTCGTTACTGAGGCAGCACTGCTTTAAACATTGTTCATTCGTACTGAGGGTTTGTATCCTAGATATGTTCTGAATGGAACAGGCCCATGGTTTTCCTCGATCGCCCTGCTGGTCCTAGAAAGTTCAGGTTGAATAGTTTGGCACATTAGGGTCGTGTTTGTTTTGATTGTTGCCATTTCTCTTGCAAACTGCCACAATTCACTGCACAGGTACAGTGAAACAACTGCATATGCGTTGCTTTGGAATTATCTTACATAATTATGAATGATTGATTCCAAAAGATTTAGTTCAAAGGTTAAATGTGTTGCCTGTCTGCATACTGTATACTGTATATCTAATGCAATTTGATCTATTTCCATTCCACTATTTGTGTTGTGAGGAAGGCACATGAATTGCAAGCATGTTGAGTTTTGGAATCTCGCCAAAGATAGATTAACACACACACACACACACACACACACACACACACACACACACACAGAGTAACACTGAGGCTCTGTAACAGAGTGAGCTACAACCTGGAGTCCACAAGCTGATCTTGATGACAAGGGAGTGTGCTGGGGTGATTTACTCCACCAACACTCTAGAGTTCACTTATCCGTGTCACTGTTTGACATTTGGGCAGTGGTTCAATGGTAGAGTTAACGCACAAGGGCATTTTTAACACAGCCAGGTGTGTTCTTCTAGTCATAGCTCAATGGGTGGGCTGCCCCTGACGCACGCACACACACACACACACACACACACACACACACACACACACACACACACACATACACACACAGCCAGACAGACAGACAGTAGTAAGAGAAAGGGGAACTGACTGAGGCCCCATTTTACATGTGTCATTTATTCCCCTTCAGGGTTAGAAACAGCACAAGCCATGCACAGCTACAGCAAATGCAGTAATTTTACCTGGAATGGAACCCTAAGAAAGATGGAACTACTCCTGCAGTGGTAAGCAGGATGTGCATCCTTGATACAGAATGTCTTGTGCAATAACAATTCATGCTGTTACTTATGCCTCTTGGAGGAGGGAACGCAACAACCTGATACATCTCAACTCCCTGTGGAGTGAAAAAGTATGTGATCGTAGGTGCGGGGAAGGACGACAGAGGCAGATTAAATACTGTTTACAGGGAATTTATTATTACTTAACACGGTAATGTGGGGAAAAGGGGCTGGACAGAACCAAAGCAAAGAAAGTACAAATTAAAAAGTTCCTCCTCCTACCTTACCTGCCTTCCACCTTCTTACCTAACCTTTAGCGCCACCTGGCGTGCTAACCAAAATACAGGGGTGGTCCGCCCAGGTCTTACCTAGTGTGCATAGACAGATTAAATAAACTCAGCAAAAAAAGAAACGTCCTCTCACTGTCAACTGCATTTATTTTCAGCAAACTTAACGTTTAAATATTTGTATTGAGTTTGAGTTTATTTTTACAGGGACAGTGCACATTAATCAACGTTTCAGTAAAAGTGCCGGTTTTTGCCAGCCGGCTAATTTTCAACCGCAGTCCCTGGGCAGGTTATTAAAAACAATTACAATATAGACAATCATTGAGCAGTGAGCACACACAGAGCAACATAGGACAAGCAAGACATAGCATGCAGACAGAGAAACATGGGACAAGCAAGATGTAGCATACAGACAGAGCAACATAGAACAAAAAGCAACAAGACAAATTCCATAAAAGCAACAAAGTGTTTCCACACCTCACAAGCTACAGACAACAGACAACATGGAAAGCGACAATACACAGCTAGGGATTATGTTCACAAATCTGATTGACCTTTAGCCATGTCTTCATGCATTTTGTGAAAGTGTGATATGTGGTGCAGTTATGTGTGTCTGATGGCAGTGTATTCCAGACATGGGGAGCTCTCACAGAGAAAGCGGATTTACTAAAGGTGCTTTTCCTTAAGGGAACTATACAGTCACCTCTCATGGCAGACCTTGTGGATCTAATGCCATATGTTTGGGTTTTCTGTTTAACAAAAATACTGAGTGGAGGGGGAGCCAGGCCATTTAGGATCTTGAATACAAGACATGCGTCGGTGTATTGCACAAAAAGCTCATGCTTTCTGAGGATGTAACATTGATGATGGCTATTGGGCTTCCTATCAAGCATTTTGAGAGCCTGTTTGTAGACAGACTGAATAGGTTTTAATGTTGTACAGCAAGCTTGGGCCCAACTAATCAAGCAGTATTTTAAGTGGGGGAGTATCATAGACTTGAAGTACAGTTTTGCTACCTCTATAGTCAAACAATTTCGTAAATTAGCTAGGTTGAATTTGGTTATTTGAATTACCTTTTTCACATGCTTTTAAAAAAGGAGGTTGGAATCAAGTATGATGCCAAGGTACTTAAAATCAGATACCACCTGGAGCTTCTCTCCTGACACATAGACATCTGGCTCAGTAAGTAGCATCTGTTGCCCTCTTTGTGAAGAACATGCAAACAGTTTTTTTCACATTGAGATGCAAACACGAGTCACTGAGCCACTTTGTAACCTGGACCATTACAGTAGAGAGTTCTTGTGCAGCTTGTTGTTTGCTCTTTGCATGCACATATATCACTGTATCATCTGCATACATTTGAACTTCAGACCCAGTACAGACAGAGGGCAGATCATTAATCTACAGGCTGAACAGGAGGGGCCCCAGTATTGACCCTTGGGGCACGCCCACATCATAGCTAAGAGTGGGCGACAGCTCATTGCTCACTCTGACACTGAGTTCTGCCTTCAAGGTATGATTTCATCCATCTCAAGGCATTGGGGGAAAAGTTGAACTTGGACAATTTTGTAATGAGAATCACATGGTTAACAGTATCAAAAGCCTTCGTTAGGTCCAGAAACACAGCCCCAACAACGCCCCCTTTGTCCATCTTGGACGTCACATTTTCCAGAAGAAAGCAGTTGGCCGATTCTGTGGAGTGTTTCGCTCTGAAGCCAAACTGCATGGAGTGTAATGTGAAGGGGCTGTTGTTGAGGTGGGCAATCAGTTGTTCTGCTATACACTTTTCAACAACCTTCGACACCACAGGTAGTATACTAATGGGCCTGTAGTTACTCACGTCAGCAGGGCCGCCCAATTTAAAGATGGCCGTTATTATGGCCGACTTCCATACCCTTGGAAACACCCCCAGACCAATAGATGTGTTGGTGACCTTAGTAATGGGGCCAATGAGTGACTCCTTGTAGTTTTTAAGAAAGGTAGTCCAGCCCAAACACATCTTTGGATTTAGACTTCTTTAGTGAGCTAATCACCTTGTTCACCTTTGACTCAGAAATCTCCCTTATGATGAAGACAGGTTGAGCGTCATGCACTAGCACTGAGCCCAAGAAACCAGTGGAGGGTTCTGTGTCAGTACCCTTACAGAGTCAATAAAGTAGGAATTGAAGGCTATTGCTATTTCGACTGCATCCTGTGTTAGATTGTTATTCACCATGATTTCTAGTCTTTTTGCAGTGTTACTATGGTCTTTCCCTGTTAACTTTTTTAGATTCTCCCAGATCAGTTTAGAATTTCCCTTTGCCTCACCAATTATGTTAATAAAACATTTTGCCTTGGCCTGTCTGATTTCTTTCATCACCTTATTTCTCAACATGGTAAACCTACATCTGTCATGCTCTAATTTGGATTTTAGGGCTGTTTTTAGAGCATAATCTCGTTATTTCATCAATTTCCAGATTTCTCTATTTAGCCAAGGAAGAGTGCCTTTTTGGCCAGGATTGGATTTGATTTTCTTTAGGAAACCATTTATTGTAGTCTGGATTGTGGATAGAAAAACCTGACTATCAGCTTCCACGTCTGTATAGGACAAGAGATCATTCCAGTTAATTCCATTAATTGCGTTTTCAAAATAGTTTAATTCACTCTAAGGTATTCTTAGTTGATACGGCTTTCTAACAGTAAAGAGGTTAAACCAGCTCTTAGACAGCTTTCTGGCTATAAGTGTCAGATTATGATCAGATAGCCCAGTAACCATATTGAATGGTTTAGTCACTCTCTCTGGTTTATTACTGAACACCAAATCAATCTGTGTTTAAGAGCAACAAGTCACCCTGGTTAGCCCTTTAACTAGCTGTGTAAGGTCAAAGCTATTAGTGATCTGTTTGAGGGTTTTCCTACAAGACTTGTCTTCATAATTAATATTAAAATCTCCCATTAAGATGACCTCTTTCCCAAAATCACATTCCTTAACTAAGCATGTTATTAAACTGATCAAAAAACACACTTTTGGTGGAAGGTGGTCTATACATTCCAATAAGGGTAAAAGACATTTGGGGAGACAGTGTAACGTTCAGGCCAATACATTCTAGTTCATTATCACATGACCACTCAATTTGTTTACATCGGATATGTTCTTTAATGTAAATCATCAGACCCCCTCCTCTTCCTTCAATCCTGTCTCTCCTGAAAACATTGTAGCCAGGCACAATCAAAGCAGCATATGGAGAGTTTTTATGGAGCCATGTCTCTGAGAGGCAGAGGAAGTCAAGGTTGGAGTCTGTGAGTAGATGTTGAATTTGATAACTTTTTGGAATGACACTATGAATGTTCATGTGCCCCCCTAGTAGTCCCTTGGGCTTAGCTCGTGGGTCCCAGATGACTCGAGAGTTATTGACACATTGAAAAAAGTTACATTTTCTGTGTTTTCTGACGGCTGGGTTTAGGCCGTTTTGTTTTGTTTTGATTAGGGGCAGTTCGGTAGCGAAATTAACAATCCCTCCCGCTTGCACTGGATGCAGAGAACTAATTAAAACAGCTTGCGTACCAGAAGCAAAGTCAGGGATTGCATATAGCGGCTTGGGTATGTTTGAAGAGTCAAAATCTATCCTGGAGCCGGGTAAGTCGAGAAAAACCATGGGACCATACCACTCACCCACTTCCACAGCGGCAACGATCAGTGGACGAGGCCATCCACTGCTTTCCACTCCGTGGAGTATCGCTGGCTCGGTGATGTTAGGCCCAGGATTGAGTTGCACATCCCCGTGAACAGGTAGTTTAACAGTTTCCGATATATGTTGGACTTGTGTTTGTTACGCCTAAGCGGTTCAGTGGAATAGGGAGCGAGGTAGACTTGGCCATTATTCAGAACATTATGGTATGCTGTGTACTGTCCGCTCCCGTGGAACGGTGAACCAATGTGTTTGGTGTTGATATTCTCCGGCAGTAGATTTGTGTCATCCCAGCAAGGATGCACTAAGATTATCAGTAGAGCAGCTACATAACTGACAATCATGGCCAACAAAACAAGATTCAACAACTGAGACAAACTCAACAAGTTCCACAGACATGTGACTAACAGAAATGGAATAATGTGTGTACGGCTGAGAACATCACTGGGGCAAAGCTGCCTGCCATCCAGGACCTCTACACCAGGCGGTGTCAGAGGAAGGCCCATAAAATTGTCAAAGACCCTAGCCACCCCAGCCATAGACTGTTCTCTCTACTACCGCATGGCAAGCGGTACCGGAGTGCCAAGTCTTGGACAAAAAGGCTTCTCAACAGTTTTTACCCCCAAGCCATAAGACTCCTGAACAGGTAACCAAATGGTTACCCGGACTACTTGCATTGTGTGCCCTCCCCCTGCTACTCTCTGTTTATCTTATATGCATAGTCACTTTAACTATACATTCATGTACATACTACCTCAATTGGCCCAACCAACCAGTGCTCCCACACAATGGCTAACCGGGCTATCTGCATTGTGTCCCACCACCTGCCAACCCCTCTTTTTACGCTACTGCTACTCTCTGTTCATCATATATACATAGTCACTTTAACCATACCCACATGTACATACTGCATCAATAAGCCTGACTAACCGGTGTCTGTATATAGCCTTCCTACTCTTATTTTCAAATGTCTTTTTACTGTCGTTTTATTTCTTTACTTACCCACACACCCACACACCTTTTTTCGCACTATTGGTTAGAGCCTGTAAGTAAGCATTTCACTGTAAGGTCTACACCTGTTGTATTTGGAGCACGTGACAAATAAACTTTGATGTGAAATATTTGGATTCTCACTTTAGCTGGATTACAATATTTTATGAGGCATGAATGTAGCTTTATAGGAACAATGTGTCTCTTTCGTCCATTAAATTTCAGAATTATACAACTCATACTACCATTAATATTTTATTGCCTGCATATGTTTGATGACTGTATTCAATGCCCTTTTTGGTGTTGGGGGAGTGAAGATTAATTTCACTGCACACATTTCACAGGCCAAACTAAATGGAGAACATCTTTGATGTTTAATGACATTTGAGGTGTCTGTCTACATATAAAGTTATAATATTTTGTTAAAATGATAGGGTCAGCCATTTGGTGCATGATCACATATTGGCTGACCACTGTCATTTTTTCCCTTTGAATAAGGGATGTAATTTGGCAAACAATAGTTTAATATCAATCCTCTCCCTCACTATAATTATACGTTACAACATACACACCCCTCGGGTTCATTGTAGGTTCGTACAGGTTTCCTTGACTTGAGAAAAAGTGTAGCTGGCCTCCTCTGTGTTTTCCTTGATGTGAGGAAGAGCGTGTACCTGACCCATGCTCTAAAGGCTGCTTACGGTGTAATAACGTTATCTGATCCAGCAGCTGGCTGCTCTCCTCTCTGGTTCGTCCTCGGCACAGCCAGTTTCATCTCCCTGCCAGTGGGCTGCTGTCCTGGCTTGTGTCATCAACAGGGGTGACAGGGAGAAAAAAATACGTGGTTGACTTCTCAACCTCACTGGCATCTCCATTTTGACGCCACTAACACTATACATCAAGCACATAAGCTGTACGCTTAAAAAACACCTGCTCTCACAGGTAAATAGCACCCATTCTCTATCCCCCTCAGATCCACACACGTTAGATCCTCAGATCAATTCAGTTATTTCTGATTTATTGTTGTATTTGCAAGTCAATGGCTGGCGAGGTTAAATCCATGCACCTACCTTCCATTAAAGAAATTAATATAAGCTCTTAATTTCATCTGATTAGCGGTTGCATTTCACGTACATGTTTAGAAACGGCTTACAGCAAGATAATATTTCACAACAGCTGATGTGGTTTTTGAATATGTTAAATTGTGATGGTCTATATATATATATATATATATATATATATATATATATATATATATATATATAAATAGGCCTAGCTATACACAGTGTACAAAGCAGAGACACTGTTGGGAGTGAAAATCCCAGCAGCGCTGCAATTCTTGGCACACTCAAACCAGTGCGCCTGGCACCTACTACCATACCCCATTCAAAGGCACTTAAATATTTTTTCTTGCCCATTCACCCTCTGAATGGCACACATACACAATCCATGTCTCAGCGGTGTCAAGGCTTAAAAATCATACTTTAACCTGTCTCCACCCCTTCATCGACACTGATTTGAAGTGGATTTAACAAGTGAAATGAGTATGGGATCATAGTGTTCACCTGGATTCACTTGGTCAGTCTGTCATGGAAAGAGCAAGTGTTCCTACTGTTTTGTACACTCAGTGTATGTGTTGAATGTACAGTAGAGTTTTTTCCACCCTATTTCTTATTCATTCTTATTCAAGCCCTGTGTCCTGCCCTTCAGCCTGACCCCCTGAGATCTTTGAAGCCTTAGCGCTCTCCCCTTTTCCACCTTAATTGTTTGCTGTCACCCACCCAGCTTACTGCCAACTCTTTAGCCCATGAACTTCACAATGCCCTTTGCTTCCCCGTTAAAAGTTCACAGCGTTAATCCCAACCTGACATCATTCAAGCCATTCTGTCCAAGGAATCCTTTCTGTCAGTGTTTCCCCGCTATGGGTCCTGCTACAGGTTCAACAGACAGTTGTGATTGGTCTCTGAAGATAGTAAAAACATGGCCGTGGCTTAGCATAGCAGATAGAGTATTACATAACATTTTGTGTCTCCTTATGTTACGGGGTGAAAACATTTTATGGGCACACAAATCCGAAATAAATGCAATTGTCCAAATAGAATGCTGCTAACCGAAAAGAGTCACCTTACCTTCATACTTAAAACCTAAATCGATATGGTCATTAACGGGGTTCATCAATAATTATGCATAATACTTGGAGGCGCGTTTGGTTCCCAGCTGATTAGTTACACCGTGATACTTTCACAAATCATCTGATTTGAGTTTTAATGACTCCAACCTAAGTGTTTCAACCAATCCACAAATTTCTTGCTAACAAACTATAGTTTAGGTAAGTCGGTTCAGACATCTGCTTTGTGCATGACACAAGTCATTTTTCAAACAATTGTTTACAGAAAGATTATTTCCCTTATAATTCACTGTATCACAATTCCAGTGGGTCAGAAGTTTACATACACTAAGTTGACTGTGCCTTTAAACAGCTTGGAAAATTCCAGAAAATTATATGTCATGGATTTAGCAACCAGCTTCGGGGCTGGTGGGTGGGGTGCTCGTGGAGAGGACAGTTAAGGAAGTCTTACCAGCTCTGAATAGCAATAAAGAACAGATCTCAAAGATTGTAGAATCCCTTAACACACAGATGCAGTCGAAAGGCCGGGAGCTCACAGAGTACCGGGAAAAATACAACATCTGATTGGTGGGAGAAGGGGAGGAAGGCCAAATCTGCAGCGTCTTCCAATGGGGGCGAAGGGAGCGCGTCTATAGGCGGTGCCAGCATTCTAGTTTCGTAGCTTTGTGTAAAGGCTTTAGTAAAATAGGAAATTGTGCAGAATACCATCGAGTCAGCACAGACCCTGAAAGGCATTACTTTGGGCAATAAATAAGTTTTGCATGTTTTTTTTTTGTCTTATTTTGTTTCTGGATTTTCTTTGACTTTGTATTCAAGCAAGAGGGTGTCAATTTGATGTGGTTATTAGGCAGGGTTTCGTGTATAAGTACTATGTGACATCTGCGGATGTAAAAAGGGCTTTATAAATAAATGTGATTGATTTAGAAGCTTCTGATAGGCTAATTGACATAATTTGAGTCAATAGGAGGTGTACCTGTGGATGTATTTCAAGGCCTACCTTCAAACTCAGTGCCTCTTTGCTTGACATCATGGGAAAATCAAAAGAAATCAGCCAAAACCTCAGAAAAAAAAATTGTAGACCACAAGTCTGGATCATCCTTGGGAGCAATCTCCAAACGCCTGAAGGTACCACACTCATCTGTACAAACAATAGTACGCAAGTATAAACACCATGGGACCCCGCAGCTGGCAGCATCATGTTGTGGGGGTGCTTTGCTGCAGGAGGGACTGGTGCACTTCACAAAATAAATGGCATCATGAGGAAGGAAATTTATGTGAATATATTGAAGCAACATCTCAAGACACATACTTCTGACTTCAACTGTATATAACGTTGGTAGATGATGTAATGATTGCACTAAAAATACAGAGCTACACAAAACAAAAGCAGAAAAAGACTATGCGCACACTTCTAACAATTAAACAAGTTCAAGTCGAGCAGTCATTTGAAAGAGTAAGAACATTTCAGCGAGACAATTCAAATGAGAAATCCATTATTAACCACAAGATAATGTAATTCATTGCCCTTGACAATCAACCGTTGTCTGTCGTGGATGATGTTGGCTTTCGCCGACTGGTCGAGCACCTTGAGCCCCGATACGCACTACCTAATAGGCGCTATTTGTCAATGTTGCCCTACCGGAGTTACACAGTATTGTTGGAACGCACATCCATGAGCTACTAGCTGTGGGTGTCACTGCTATTAGCTTCACGACTGACATTTAGACCAGCGACGTCAGCCCCATGAGCATCCTGAGTCTAAGAGCACAGTGGGTCGACGAGGATTTTGTACTTGTTGCATGCTCAGGAATGTGCTGGTTCTTATACTACTGCTGCCATTTCAATGGCATTTGAGAACATGTTTGTAAATTAGAAACATGAACACGCTCCATTCGAACAACTGACTCAAGAAATAAGCTCATCAACTGCGTCTGTAGCAGACGTGATATCCTATGTAATGGCATTGAAATGCCTGCTCAAAAAACTGCCGACAAGACCGTGGGGTTAAAACTTGCAAAAGTACTCTACAAGAGGCTGTGAACAAGCGATTTGGTGGCATTCTCTCTGAGCCTCTTTACTCTGTTGCCACTACGCTCGATGCTAGGTACAAAGACCGCTACTTCGATGCAGACAAGAAACAGGGTTTACATGAAATGTTAGACACAGCTGGACAAGATGGAAACGGACATAGTGATAGTGCACACTGAGGAAGAGAGGCCTCGGACAGACAGAGCTGACACTTCACTGCCTGACATGTATGGATGAAATCCTGGTTGAGACTGAACAAATTAACAATGAAACAGCACAGCAATAAGTGAAAGAAATACGTTTTGATTATATTGGTAATGGGGACATAGGTAAATGCCAACAAAGCTTTTTGGTGTGTGTTTGAACTATTTAACTGTACTAGAATGCTTAAAAAAGGCCGCTAAAATGTTTAGTATCGGTATCAGCCCCAAATGTAATATCGGTGCATCCCTATTCAGTATATTGTCTTAGGCCTATGGGTCAACTTGCATATATTCACTTTTATTCTTCTAAGTACACATGTGGCACTGCATGAAAATCCTATTTATTTTTGTTTCTAACCATTTTGAAATTTCGATCCCAATGTCACAAATTGACCCCATTTTATTTATAGATAGCCCCATACACACACAACTATTTCCCAATCTGTTTGTTGGATAACGGTAAACACTTTTTGTAACAAAGTTGGCATAATCTGTACACCGCTTGTATAACATTACTACCACCGTGATTGGATTGAGCAAGGACAGGTGTACTGCCGTCTAGTACCAAGGACAGGTGTACTGCCGTCGGGCACCATATGCAACTTACACATTAGGGACCACATGGACAAACCATACGTGCATCCCAAGCCCCCACCTGTGGAAATATGCCAAAACATGACATGTCAATTCAATGGAAAATGGATAGGAAAGTTCATAGCTGCTGATATATTATCTACCTGTTCAGAGTTTGTCCAGAGTTACACCACATTTTTACTGGATGGTTTTGATCAATTAATATTAATTTTCTTCTAAGCTAAGCAGCAATAGTTTTATATAGATTATAGAAAGAACTGGACATACAAGAAGAGTCACTCTTCAAGGATGTTGTCATGAGGCTAGAAATGCCAAAGACAGCTCTTTAGACTGATTTTAGTATATTGATACCTAATTCCAATCCAGAAAAAGCAATCCTAAAGTTCATTCAAAAGTGGTCCATCAGTCTGTTAAACATTGGCCATCATGATAGACATTATTGGTTTGAGTCTTGTTTTAGCTCAATAGCAAGCAACGTCTAAGGACATGTACCCTCTGATGAACAGCTGAAATACGTATGGCGTTAGAAAACACCTTAGTCATTCATCAGTCAGAGCTCATCAGTGGTACGGATGGGTAAGCTAAGCCTTTCCGTTTTATCATCCAGCATCATAGCACATCATTAAGCCTTGAGTTTGACCTCGGCCGCTGCTATCAGAGAATACGGCACCTTGTTTCCCTAGACGCGTGTCTATTTGGATGACATATTTATGGAGAGGATTTGCTACAGTATGTGCTATGTACAGTAGTGGTTGTTACAGTATCTCTGACAAACCTCAAGTATGGACATAGAGGTTGTCCTTTAATTAATGTTAGGTCACAGGAAAACAGTTCTAAGGCCAGGCCAGTCAACTGAGATAAAAACAGTTGATTATGTTTATGAGCTTTTCCATGGCAACGGATTTATGCTGACTCTTTAAAATGTATACCGAACAAAAACGTTGATTTCAACATTTAATAAAACTTAGAACAATATGCACAAGGACTACTTTTTACAATTTTCACAGATTTTTTACAAAAACACATTTACTGGAACAACTGTGCAGATAGCAAACAGAATAAAAATGAAGGAGATTTTACCATAATTCTGTTACCAAACTTTGCATCTGCCTATTCTGTTTTTGTCCTAGGCCGGGTGAGTGGGACTTCTGTTAAACTGATACCAGATCAGTATTATCCCCAGAATTCCATATTCCTGCAGAGAAAACACAATGTTAATGAATCAATTATGTCCAGAAAGTTCCTCCTGACCTACCCTGCTGTCATCGCTCATAATTTACAGCCTCTCATCTCCATCCTTTCTCTAATTCACATGGTAGAAATAGCCAGCTCTTACATACTTACTCTGCCTTTCTCTTCAGCATGGAGCCATACATTGATTGGGTTTTGAGGAGGAATAGGGCCCATTACAGTGTTGTCATATGATTAGATGAAACACTGTCTTCATATGATATTTTAATGAGTACTTAATAAAGATGAGCCAGGGCTTGGGGAGGATGGCCCATGTCATAAGAATAGGATCTTCTTACTGTGGGCCTCCTAAAGGGAGTTTTTTTTGGGAGAAGTCGGTGTGTACGAACTGAGGCAATGATTTCTGTGTTAGCCCACCAATTGGGCTTGAGTCTGCCTTTTTTGGCATTAGGTTCCCTCCCCTCTCTCTACCCAGACTTTGCTCTCTTCACAAGGGCCTGAGTCAAAGACCTGTCAATCCAAACCACTATAAACATAAGGGAAACCTAAAGAAGAAGAGGATACATTTTCAAAAGCAAGGACACTTCACCTTTGTATGATCTCTCTCATGAGAGCGTGTGTAGCTCAGGCTTTTGTAACTGTACCTTCACTGATATCCCTACTGGCACTGACCACTTGTGGAACAGCATTTTGCACTGAATGTGGTGCTTGAAACATTTCTTAAAGCAGAAAGTTCTCAGTCTATTTCTGTACGTGTCATGTACCTCGTATAAACCGGGTCATTACTACTGTGTGGTGCCTTTTCTGTCCCCAGGAAATATTGCTTCTTATTTAGAGTAAAATGTGGATTCCAAAAGGCTTTAAATTTAAGGTGAGGTGTCCTTTACCTTAACACAAAAATATGGATCTTTATGCATTTTTTTCAGTGTATATAGGCGTTTTTGGAGTTATTCATCAACTTCCACAAGAAATATTAGCCGTAAAATACAATATTTAAAATCTTTCTTCATTGATTTTAGTCCTAGATAAATTCTCTCAATGTTTTTTTCATGATTATTGTCTTTTATTATTATTAAGATTTTCTGTGCGTGCCTAATATCACTTTCCACCCTGTTAGTTTGTTAAAATTCTCCATTTAAGAAATCAACCCCTTCCTACAATGACACCACATTCAGAAAGTGTCATAATTTCTTTGGTGGAAAAACAATGGTGCAAAGTTAAAACTGAGTGTTTTATATTAATTTTGCTATTTTTTTCATGTGGATATTCAGTATGTCCCACTCATTTCTGCCCTGTTAGGATAAATTACAGAGAATTATCATTTTAAAATGTAAAAATGTGTTTGATAGAGAAGTTAAAATCCTGTTCAAGCGTTCATTATGTTAGCTCAGTCTTGTTCACTCACAGAGCTATGGCTAATTTTAGGCTCCAAATTTCCACCCTGTTAGGTACCACCCACTGGCGTAACGTAGTTTCTCTGGTCCCCTGCCAGGTTGGAATTCGCTGTCCATGGTGCTGAAATTGTGGCATGTCTATGCGGCTGCATGCCTATCGACTCAATAATAGGCTTTGCGTTGCAAGGGCTTTGCATTAGCTAATGGAAAACTGTTTATTGGTAGGCCTATTTGGTTGTCTTTTTCTCATGTTAAGCCTAACATTTCAGGAAGCTATACACGGGTCCGCAATGCTGCCATTTTTAGACAGCTGGCGGGTGGCAATAATGTAATTACTCGTTCAGTAATTTAAAGTTCAATTCAAACATTGCAGATTGAAAAATAAATGTTAAATGCAACAGAACACTAATCAGCTACCATTTTTAATTTTTTATATACAACTGTCCTGTATAGGCTACCTGAACCTGCATGACATGAGCCATCCTGTAACGGCTGTTGAATGGAGTAGACCAAGGCGCAGCGTGGTGAGTGCTCATCATTTAATATATATATTCTGAGAACACAATAAACAAAGAGAAAACGACAGCCAAACAGTTCTGTCAGGTCTACAAAACACTAAACCCAAAGGAAAACAGGCTATGTAAGTATGGCTCCCAATCAGCGACAACGATGTACAGCTGTCCCTGATTGAGAGCCATACCAGGCCAAAACAAAGAAATACCAAACATAGAAAAAAGGACATAGAATGTAACCCCAAAACACACAGAAAAACACCCCCTGCCACGCCCTGACCAAACTACAATAACAAATAACCCCTTTTACTGGTCAGGACGTGACACATCCTCACACACTCTCCCAGATTGGATAGAAAGTTTTGTGTAAAACCTGTCTATTAATGCGAAATAATACAGCCAGTCCACCCTCAAAACTCTAGGTTACTAGGGATCGTTTCGTTATGCCGTGTACTGTCTATAGCTATATACCATATTTAGCCGCTTTTTACAAACGTTTTATAAAAATGACACTTTAAATAGAAAAGTAGTAGAGTCTTTCCTGCAACATTGTACATTATACTATATGTCCATTGCACTGCACCCAATTTAAACTTAGTCTTGAATGATGCATGCCAAGATATACCAGAGATAAGGGACTGTTGATATTGCAACCACACAACAAAGCCGGTTCACCAGTATGAATGAAATGGCAAACAGCTTTTTTTTGTTCGTGCTCTCAAACTGTTGTCTGCTAAAGATGATAATCTGTTTGTGTCTGCCAATTTATTGGCTGCTGGCAACTAAAGAGAATGAGTCTCAATTGAAAATGTTACTGAACTGCTGTATTTGAAGCACAACTCCCTTCTGCCCAGTTTCCCTGATCTTGCTACGGCAATCAAGATGTTTTTACCATCCCTGTAACTGTCGATTCTGCTAAAACTCTTAAGAAGCAAGTACTTAAGAAGCAATAAGCTCTTGGTCTGATATGAATTTTGAACACCTGAGTAAGCGCCATTCATTACACTGGCGCCATCGTAGCCTTGACCACTGCATTTGTTCACTGATATCCCCTTATACTTTTGTCATGACTGGGTCAGATCAGAATGGGTTAGATCAGACTGGTGGGGGGGGGGGGTGTTAGTAACCAGGCTGCTCTCTTTCCCACAGAGAGGAGAGGGGGAGCTGCTGGATGGTCACCGTTCACACCCTGCTGTAAATCTCTAGAGGGGGAAACTTTCTCTCTTCACTCTCCAGTATTGGCTAAAGCAGTGGTCGCCAACCAGTCGATCGCGATTGATCTCAAGGCATTCCTAGTTGATCACCAAATATTTCTGTAGAAAAGCCAACGAACGATAAAGGCTGGTGCTCCTTTTTTTAAATCGTGTTGAACTGTTGCCATTAGGTGCCCTTGATTCAAATGTCCTGCACAACGGGTAAGCAAAGTGTTCCCATGAGTCAAACTCTGCCTACCCAGTAGACCCGGAAAATGTGTGACTAAATCGAGTGCACCTACTGTGCTGCCCAATCGGATAGCTCAAATCACCGTGGCTACAGAGCTTCCATGACCCTGGCCACTGCCAGGTTTAATAGGCTACTAGCCTATGTAAGATTTAATAACTTTTAAAACCATGACCACAGGGAGACTGTCAATGAATACAACGAAGAGCTGCTGTTTTAATGAGTGAGTTTAAGTTTATATTCAGCACTGTCACTGTTTTTATTCAACACTATTACAAAACTTGCTTCTCCGTACTTCCGCTCAGGCCGCAGCTGCAATGAATGAGTAGCCAAGTATCGATAGCCCTGCGTTTTATTGTTATTAGCAGCTCGTCATGTCGATTTTAATATTATGGAATATTTAACTTTCTCTGGTCATAACATGAATTTGTGCATGAGGCAGATGCGGTGCGACTCGAGTTTCGCCATCAGGTGGAAGACTGTGTCCCCTCTCTCTGGTCAGTCTCACTGGAGGAAAGGAAGGAGAGAGCAGGGAACATGAGAGGCAGTTGGGAAAAATTGTTTTGAACAGTCATCCAATTCTGAATTCCAAGTTGGAAACTCTGGCATCTTTCTAGAGCTCTGACTTTTCGACCTGAAGATCACTTACCTCGTGTACCATCAGTCCATTAAAATAAAAAAGCTATTAATTTCAATTCATGCTCCACAGTGCCTCACAAGTGCTAAACCAACTGATCTATTTTGTTATCAAAGCTCGAGATTTGAAATATAATATGGTCTGATTAACAATATTGTCAGGCAATCATATAGCCAATATCCAGGGATAATGTATTAGGCCAACTGCCCAAACCTCATTCCTACAAAACTGTTTGTATCAGGTTAATGTAAAAAAAAATCTGAGCAGTAGATCTCAGCTTGCTTTTTGACTGCGAAAGTGATCTTGACTCAGAAAAGGTTGGTGACCACTGGGCTAAAGAAATGTCTTTTGTCTTCAGAGACTGTTGCACACCCAAAACTCTAATGCCCAAAAAGTGAATAATGGAACAATAATTCTAACAAAGAATTTGGGGAATGGTCAGTGGGGAGATGTAGAAAACTAATGTCATTGTTTTTCATTTTGTGATGTCATTCAAAACTGTATGAACGAAATCCTGTAATTTGGGAAGGATAATCCCTTTATCTGTCAAGTTTCCAACCAGTAAGTTGTCTGTGTGACATTTATTAAAGTATTTTTGTTAAGATAGGAATGAGATTTTAGGAGTCATAAGAGAACTTCTAATTATATCCTTTTCACATTAAGTAGCCACGCCCTGAGTGAGGTCAGAAGAGCATGTCAGTATGATGGAACTGTCCTTTTCGACCAGAGTGCTTAAAGTGACTGGCTCCGACAGAGAAACAGCGAACAGCATTACATAAATACATTAATGATTAATACAGGTATATGATTAATGTGAGGACAGTCCTAGAATGTATCCCTGATAAGTGACTGTCCTTTTTTTCTCTCTCTCTCCTCCCCACCCCTCTTCATTTGTTGTGTATAAGCTGCCATATTTTGTCAGTCCTCTAGGGATCTTTCTTCTCATGTATTGTGTGTATGTTATCCTGTTTTCTTTTTTAATTAGCTAGTAAATAAATAAACCAATTGGTGTGGTACTGAATCATGAGTAAGGTTGTTTTTTTTCTTATGCATGAGGTTACGACGTTCAGAATTAGGATATGATTAGAGGTAATGCTTAATAAGATGACTGTTTATTGAGGAAATATATATATATCGTAGAGTTTAATTCTGGAGATGGTGACTCTTTAAACAAATTCTTCTGTGGTGCCCCAAATTCCTAATGAGTTAGTTGTTACATGATTAATTTAATCGGGTAACAACTAAACATAGTTAATGGATTAAATAAATAACAGTCATCAGATTAATGAAAGTAAAGTTACGACACTTTTAATAATTTTATTTGTTATTTTTCACTTTTTCTGTCACATTCCTGAAGTCCAAGAAACAAACACTCAGCTTCCCAGAACATATGGAAATTAAAAAGGTTTATGAATTACTTTTTGGAGGGTTACTGTCAATATGTTTTATTAAATAAAAAGAATAGACATTGATGACAGGCTCATGGGGTGTCCGGTAAACCAGTGGTTCCACCCTGTTATAATTATGTACCTAACAGTTTGGAAAATGTATCTAAAAAAAGTGCCTGAGCTTGACTTTTTCTGATAGAATACAAAAACATCCCCAAAAGTTATGAGGTCCAAAAGTAACCGCATTGTAGGAATGACCCAAACTCATTTGACATTGACATAAATGATCATGGGAAAATATGCATAATGTACCCCTCTATGCGTCACACAAATTTGTCTTCAATAGTTCATTATGCAGACACCTTGCATTATGTGGAGAATCCTTCTTGCCTGCATTTAGCTGATCTAGGGTGTAATCATTAGTCCAACAGTTGCAAACAAGAGAATCTGTTGGACAAATTCAGATATGTTTATTCCCGTTTCGTTTGCTTCCGTTTAAGAAACATTTTTCACCAGAATCGGCAGAATGAATACACTCCTGATCACACGAAAACTCAGTTCACTTTCATAGTAGCCACATACAAACACCATTATACCTTCGATTGTTGGATAATTCCTTCTCACATCTACACGCTCTCCTCTTCTCACCATTTCCCTTTGCTTGTGGACTTCAGTGCACAACACATCAGCTGTCTGTGACCAGGCAAAAAGCCTTTCCAAGCCAAACCTTATCATAACCTCTAACCGCTACACACAGCCTAAATCATTGTCACCATAAAAGCTAACTTCTAGTCAGCATAGCTACTAAAACTAATCATGCAGTAAAGTGTTAACAAGTAGTTTAGCAGTTACACCGGCAGTCCCCAGTGGCAATAAATTAATAAAACCAAAAGCTTACCTCGACTTGGAAGAGTCCCAGTGTTGGATAGTCATAGCCAGCTAGGTAACATAGCATCCCTCTCTGTTTGAGCCGGTTGTCTGATTAGGCTAAACTAGCTAGCTGCATTTGTTAGCTAAGTAAATGAAAGTGAAAAAAATATGAACTACAGCTAGCTCTCTCTCTCTCTCTCTCATTCTCTGTTGCTTGTCCTTCATTTTTTTAATGAATTTGTTCAAAACTGTTCAATTATTGTCTTTTCTCTCTTTGAGTCAACTACTCAACACATGCTATGCACTGCAGTGCTAGCTAGCTGTAGCTATGCTTTCAGTACTACATTCATTCTCTGATCCTTTGATTGGATGGACATGTTAGTTCATGCTGCAAAAGCTCTGATAGGTTGGAGTACATCCTACAAAAGGTTTCATAATTACTGTGTAAGTCTATGGAAGGGGGTGAGAACCACGAGCCTCCTAGGTTTTGTATTGAAGTCAATGTGCCCAGAAGAGGGCGGAAACTAGCTGTCCTGCGGCTACACCATGGTGCTAGCCTACAGAGTGCTGTTGAGGCTACTGTTGACCTTCACTGCAAAACAGTGTTTTAAGCAATTATTTGGTGACATGAATATATTAAGTAAAGTTTTATCTAAAAAGCATGTCTTTTTTTTTTTTAAATTCACTGAGTAGGAAGGTCCTCCTCTGAGGAGCCTCCACTGGTCCCTATCCCATTGAAGTTGAAATGTAAAATGGTTGATGTAAGGCTAAGGTAAGAAAAGGGTTATGGTTAAGATTAGGGTTAGGGTAGGGACGTCCCAAGAATCCCAGACAGCACTGACCCATTCGCTACACCACTCTGTCCCCATGACGCCAATCACACTATGCAATATTTCCCAAACACAAACATCCCTATGCCAATGACACTATGCAAGTGAAACATTTTAAATAACACTGCATGTGAGACATTTAAAACACCATTATGCATGTGAGACATTTAGCCCCTGTAAGTGTGAATAGATCATTCTGCCCAAGAAGGCGGCATTGTAAGCAGTCAAATACCGAATGTGTTTTTTATGCATCCTCAGTGTGTTGGTTGTGTGCTGTTTCTTAAATATTTGTTACCACTGGATGTGTGTGACATATTGTTCACAAGTGTTACAAAATAGATAACAACACAGAAGATTTTACCATAGGTTAAAAGTGAGAGGATAGTTGTATTGTCTTTCATGTTCTTATTGTGTGTCATTCATGTTGACTTCTATAGTTACTAACCTACAGCCTAAACGTTTTTAATTGCATCTGACGTAACACTAACAAGACAGATGATGACACTTGTGCATTGTTTTGTTTCCCATTTGCCAGTCCAAATGTCCACTTCCTGCCATCCCCACCCACACCCCTCCACCAAAACATAATACACACACCCACCCACTCCTCTCTCTAGACCCTGTGTGTTTCCCTAAATACAAATGGGCACACTCCTGTGGAGTGAGAGGCTCTGTTTTATCCATGAGTCTTGTCATGCCCTTTTTATAGGAAACTAATCTCAACGTCCAGCAACAAATAGAGTACAGGGATTGATCCGTGGAGATAGATTTTCAGCCTACAGCTGAACGCCCCTCTCTCACAGCTCCACTGGGTTTCCTTGTTAAGTAAATCCACAG
Organism: Salmo trutta; assembly: GCF_901001165.1. NCBI lineage: Eukaryota > Metazoa > Chordata > Actinopteri > Salmoniformes > Salmonidae > Salmo > Salmo trutta. Next base: position 21,073,352 of record NC_042973.1, read on the forward strand.
GAAGACAATGTGTCCTTGCTGCTGATGCTCGCCTTAGCATGGCTAGATGGCTGTGTGTTTTGTTAAGGTGGGCTTGGCTCTAGTCTGATCTTCCTTTCTGTTTACCTCTGTGTGCCTCCAGAGCGAGTACGGCCCAGCATGGCAGCCCCTGGCAGCTCTAGCGGACTAGAGGTTCTCCCGTCTAAGCTGCAGGTAGGAATGCACAGGGTCTGGGACAAGGACTGTATGTGTGGCTGTGCCTGTGCTGTGTGACTGTGTCTCTGTTTATTCAGGTTCCCTGATAAGGCAGACTAAAGTGGAATGCTCCAAATAAAAGTAGGCAGGGATGCTGCTGACTAATGGGACTGCGACGCTAGGCTAGCAACAGGCACTTCCCAAGTATAGCTAAAAGAGGAAGATAAATGTTGATAACAAGTATTCTGGAAACATGTTTACAACTTTCACTTGCCAATCAGCTACTGTTCAACAAATCAGCACAGGGCATAGATCACTCTAGTATTACTTGGACAGCTAGTGTAATTGCTTTTGGAAATTGAATTGTCTAGTTTAAGTCTAATGGCTCTATTGAACAAGGACAACCATATCTTAAGAATTTAAAGAAGCAATAGGATTTTAAGCAAAAGCCTACAACTATTTTAGCACCGTTTCGCACTGCTCTGAGACAAGCATGGGGATTGTATTGTTGGGTATTGTTTACACTAGAACTAGAAAATGTAGGGTGCTGAAATGTTATGCTCTTAGTATAACCTTTATTTAACTAGGCAAGTCAGCTAAGAACAAATTCTTATTTACAAGGACAGCCTACTCCTTCCTCCCCATTGGGGAATTGATCTCCGGTCTCCCGTGTGCTGTGCCTGCAGGGCACAGGGATTCTTTCACTAAATAGCCAGGTACTGTACTGCCGACGTCACGTTGTACAGCGCCATATTTTCCGTTCCATCCTAACGGAAACCAAGAGGGTTTTTCATTTTTCTTGGAATAGAAACACCATAATATTAATCAAATTAATTAAGCAAGTACCAGTCAAAAGTTTGGACACAGCTACTCATTCCAGGATTTTTCTTTATTTTTGCTAATTTCTACATTGTAGAATAATAGTGAAGACATCACAACTATGAAAAAACACATATGGAATCAGTTAAGAACAAATTGTTATTTACAAGGACAGCCTAACTCCTTCCTCCCCGTTGTGGAATTGAACCCCGGTCTCCCGGGTGCCTGCATTCTCTAGTACAGACATGGCCTGCTCTCCCTTATGTAAGGAATTAGGCACTTTACCATGTTTACTACAGTATGTATTGTAGGCTATGTTTACTTGTCAGACTGCACAGTAGCCTAATAAACAAATGCAGGTGGCTTACATATTCAAAATGCTTTAATAAATGCTTTTTTTCATCTAAGTGTAAAAGCATATACTGTAGAGTACTGTATTTCTTCATCAGCATCTTTTTGCTTTCGTTACTAAAATAATGATAAAAATACTCTTTCAAAATGCAGATGTTGTTTCGTTATGGATCCATAACGAATTACTATGGGACTGATTTACAGAAATATTGGAACAAAGTTGTCTAATGAAGGCAAATCATTTAGAATCCTCCAATCCTCTTATGCTGTACCCTACTCCCGACCGCCACGTTGTACATCGCCATATGTTTTTCATTCCATCCTAACGGAAACCCTGAGGGTTTCGTTTTTGGTTTTTCTCAGAATAGAAACATCATAATAATCAAGTGAATTAAGCCAACTTTCTTAAAATCATTCCCATATACTATGTTATTACAAAAAAGGTTTTACATTCTCTAGTAATGCCAATATGGAAGACTGTCAAATGCTTCTCAAAGATGCCCTCTGGTTGTCAAACTAGCACTAACTTGCATTAACAGAAAAAATGGTTGACAATTAAATAACGTGCCACAGAATGCTGCAGCAGCAACCAAGAGAATGAACTAAAGAGAAAAAAGGAAAAGACAGAAGAAAACAGCAAACAACAATGCAAAAAAATACAAATAATAATACATTTAAAACAAAGTACATCAAGGACAACTGAAATCATAACAGTAATACCTACTTTAAATGTTTGTGTGCATGTCTGGCACTATTACATGTATGTGTGTGTTATTGTATGTGTTTATTTGAATGAGAGTGTCTGTATACGCATGTGTACAAACACCTGCATGGCATCAGCCTCATGCAAACTGGCATTTGTTGTTAAAACACTGCCACTTAGTGTCATTGAAATATACTTTTATTATGTTTTATTTTGACAATTTTTTTCTTTATCTTTTGACCATCATTCTCTCTCTCACACAGCAACTCCACTCCCACTTGTCTCCAATTCCACATACCAACCCTCAGCTTCCCTCAGTCCATCCCATCTATCTCTGCTGGCCACCCACTTCGTGTTTCTATGCAACACATATCTTTCAACTATGCTATGATGTTTAACGTGCAATTTCAATCTATCTAATCAAATAGAATCTACAGATTGCGTGTTGAAGATAAATATTTTACTAAGAATATTAGTAATTGACTGACCCGGTCTCTCCAGATCTTCTAACAGTACTATTTCTAGGGTCAATTTTAGATCAATGCTATGCATTTTCAGCCATTCCTGAATCTGACACCAGAAACAGGCTATCTGAGGGCAATACCAAAATAAATGGTCTATTGATTCTGTATCCTCACAACAAAATCTGCAGAACTTCAATGATTTTATGCCCCAAATATTCAACATTTTGTTGATGGCAAGACTTCTATATAATAATTTTAGCTGAAAAGCACAAAGTCTTGAGTCTTGCATTGTTTTATATATCAACTCATACACCCTGTACCATGGAATCGGTATATCAAAAATCTCTTCCCAACTATTTTGCAATCTGTATGGCACAGTTGTCAACATTCTGGTCCTCAAATGAAACTGGTTACTTTCCTATTTATGCTATTTTTATTCCTCTGCCAGTTTTGATCCTTTATATTGGGCAGACAGATCAGTTCCCTACCTCCTCCCGCTGCCACCCACCTCCTCCATTTTTGTGAAAATGCTGTAATCAATTGGTTGTACTCTTGGATTGAGCAGCCCTTCCCGTACAATTCTGATAACTCCATGAAAGACATAACTCTACCATTACAATTTACAATATCATTTAAGAACAAAATACCCCTTTCAAACATCTTTCACATAAATACAGGTATTTTATCAACCAGCACATTTGAGTTCAGCCATAATATTTGTTGTAATATTTGATCCATCTTTAAAGGGGGATGAAATTGCAATTGTAGCTAGCTCTGCAATGCTTGTTTGAAAAAGACAGATACTTTGAAAAAAGTGTCATTTTCAATTAATCGAAAATGAGACATGGCAATCTGCACAAAGGCAAAATGGCCATTTTTAAACAAAGCTTTTCTTATTAATCTACTTGAGAACCATTTAGGGTTCAAATAAAACTTTTGAATGAGTGAAGCTTTTAGAGAGAGGTTTAGTGCTTTTATATTTAGTAATCTCAACCCACCCAATTCATATTCATTATATAGATAGGCTTGTTTTATTTTGTCTGGTTTAGCATCCCAGATAAAGTGAAATCTTTTTTGCTCATATGATTTCAAAAACGAATCATCAGGAGTAGGCAGCGCCATAAGTGAGTAAACTGAGATATGACTAAGGAGTTAATCAGGGCAATTTTTCCATAAATAGACAGGTATTTACCTCTCCATGGTTGCAGGATCTTGTCTATTTTTACAAGTTTTCTATTGAAATTCATTGTGGAGAGCTTATGTATATCTTTTGTGATATGAATACCGAGTATGTCTACTTCACCATCAGTCCATTTTATAGATAAGCTGCAAGGTAATGTAAAAGTTGTATTTTTAAGGATCCAATACGTAATATTGCACACTTATCATAATTAGGTTTTAGTCCAGAGAGTACAGAAAGGTTATCTAGATCTTTAATGAGACATTGCAGGGATCTAGCTTGCGGACTTAACCTCTTTGGTATAGGGGGCAGTATTGAGAATTTTGGAAAAAATATGTTCCCATTTTTAACTGCCTCCTACACCAACTCAGAAGCTAGAATATGCATATTATTGTTCAGGTTTGGATAGAAAACACTCTGAATTTTCTAAAACTGTTTGAATGGTGTCTGTGAGTATAACAGAACTCCTATGGCAGGCAAAAACCTGACAAGGCTTCAAGCAGGAAGTACCCTGTCTGACAAGGAGTCGTGCGTCTTACCTCTTTTTATTGAAAAGTAAGGATCTTAGCTGTAACGTGACAATTCCCAGGGCTCCAATAGGCTCTCAGAGCCCGCGAAATAACTGAAGGTTTACGAGGGAACCTCAGGTTGAAATATATTATCGCCTTTTGTAAGTGGATGCTCGGAGGACCTTTCAATGATGCGCGTGCATGAGTCGCTTCTGAGGAGAAATTTTATTCGGCTGTTTAGGCTCAATGCATACTCCCGGTCGGAATATTAACACTTCTCTATGACATAAATGGCATAAAAATTGGTTTTAAACAGCGGTTGACATGCTTCGAAGTACGGTAATGGAATATTTAGACATTTTTGACACGCCAATGCGCCATGCGCGACACCGCGAAAAAGCATTCTACAACTCACGAACAAAACGTCGCTGTTGGAACATAACGATGGATTATTTGGGACCAAACCAACATTTGTTATTGAAGTAGAAGTCCTGGCAGTGTATTCTGATGAAGAACAAGCAAGGTAAGAACATCTTTCTTATAGGAAATGTGATTTTGGTGGAGGCTGAACTGGGTGGGTATCTAAATAGCTAGCCCTGTAATGCCGGGCTATGTACTTAGATTATTGCAAAATGTGCTTCATCCGAAAAGCTATTTTAAAATCGGACATATCGAGTGCATAGAGGGGTAATGTATCTATAATTCTTAAAATAATTGTTATGCTTTTTGTGAACGTTTATCGTGAGTAATTTAGCAAACTGTTAGTAAATTCACCGGAAGTTTGCGGTGGTTATGCTTTTTCTGAACGTCACATGCTAATGTAAAAAGCTGGTTTTTGATATAAATATGAACTTGATTGAACAGACATGCATGTATTGTATAACACAATGTCCTAGGTGTGTCATCTGATGAAGATTATAAAAGGTTAGTGCTGCATTTAGCTGTGGTTTGGGTTTATGTGACATGATATGCTAGCTTGAAAAATGGCTGTGTGATTATTTCTGGCTGGGTACTCTGCTAACATAATCTAATGTTTTGCTTTTGTTGTAAAGCCTTTTTGAAATCGGACAGTGGGGTTAGATTAACGAGATTCTTGTCTTTAAATAGCTGTGAAATAGTCATATGTTTGAGAAATTGAAGTTATAGCATTTCTAACGATTCAAAAATCGCGCCACTGGATTTCAGTGGCTGTTACGTAGGTGGGACGAAATCGTCCCACATGTACTAGAGAGGTTAACATAAAACTTGAGTCATTGGCAAACATGGACATCTTTGTTTTTAAGCCTTGGATTTCTAATCCTCCAATGTTGTTATTGGATCTGATTTAAAATAGCTAGCATTTCGATGGCCATAACGAATAGATATGGTGACAGCGGACACCCTTGTTTAACTCCTTTTGACAATTCAAAACTCTCCGAGAAGTAGCCATTATTTACTATTTTACACCTGGGGTTGCTATACATTATTTTTACCCATTTTATAAGAGAATTACCGAAATTGAAAAAATCCAGGCATTTATAAATAAAATCCAGTCTTACTTTATCAAATGCCTTTTCAAAATCCGCTATAAATACCATTCCTGGCTTCTTATATGTTTCATGATGTTCTATTATTTGTAGTAGTTGTCGTATATTATCTCCAATGTGTCATCCATGTAAAAAAACTGTCTGATCAGGATGAACAATACCTGGTAAAACCCTTTTAATTCTGAGTGCTATGCATTTTGCTAGTATTTTTGCATCACAACATTGAAGTATAAGGGGCCTCCAGTTTTTTAGATAGACCGGGTCTTTATATTTTCCATCTGGGTCTTGTTTTAATAATAGAGAAATCAGACCTTCCTGCTGAGTACCTGACAGACTACCATTTCTATAGGAGTAGTTAAAACAATCTAACAATGGGTTTTAGTATATCAAAAAATACTTGATAAACCTCTATGCCATTAAGCCCTGGGGTTTTTCCAGACTGAAAGGATTTAATAGCCTCAAAAAGTTCTTCCTCTGTAATTTGGCCTTCGCACTGATCTTTCTGTGCATTTGTTAATTTTCAATTTTTTATATTATTTGGAAAGAATTCCTTACCATAATCTTCATTCAGTGGGAGAGGATGAGACGGAAAAGAGAACATCTGCCTAAAATAATTAGCTTCTTCTTTTAAAATATAATTTGAAGAATCCTAGATGACTCCGTCTTCAGTAACGAGTGCATTTTTTTTGTTAGTGTTCCTGTATTGGAGATTCAGGAAGAATTTTGTGCATTTTTCTCCATATTCCATCCAGTTTGCTTCATTTTTGTAAATGATCATTCTTGAATAAGTTCCTCAAGTTCTTTTTGTTTTTCCTCTAAATTATTTTGTATCTCTGTAGTATCATTTTTATTGCCATCTACCTGTACTATTAGTTCATGGATTTCCCTTGTTAGTCTTGTTTCTTTAGCCAGAAACTGCTTTTTTATTATTGATGAATATTGAATTGAGTGACCCCTGAAGGTATATATTTAAAGGTATCCCAAACAATAAGGGGATTTGCTGAACCTATATTATACTGGAAAAATTCAGTTATAAATTATTTTGTCTTATTTTTAACTAAGTTGTCCTCCAGTGAACTTTGATTAAATTTCCAATATCCCATCCACGTGGAAAATCTATAAGAGTTATGTGAATGCCAATTAGATGATGATCCGATCGCATTCTGTCTCCTATTAAAACTTTTTTAACCTTTGATGCAAGAGAGAAAGAGACAAGAAAGTAGTCAAGACGACTAGCTTGATTAAGTCTTCTCCATGTATATCTCACTAGGTCGGGGATTTTTAGTCTCCAAATATCCACTATTTCTAATGTGTCCATAATATTTGTGATTTCCTTAAGGGCACAGTGATGATAGTTTGTAGAGTGATTACCTTTATGGTCCATTGAGGTACTTAACACTGTGTTATAGTCTCCTACCATAATGATTAGATCATTTGTTGCCTGTAAGTTCAATAAATTGGTATAAATGTTTTCGAAGAAGTGTGGATCATCCTGATTTGGACCATATAGATTAATGAGCCAAATCTCTTTTTCATCCACTACCATATTCAAAAGGATCCACCTTCCTTGTGAATCATTCCTGATTATTTGCACATTCAGATCGACATTTTTGTTAATTAATATCATCACACCCTTTGAGTTCCTTTGTCCATGACAGAAAATTATTTCACCACCCCATTCCTTTTTCCACGCAACTTCATCTAAGGATGTAGTGAGTTTCCTGTAAACAGTATATGTTATATTCCTTTTCTTTTAGCCACGTAAAGACTGATCTTTTTTATAATCTGCCAAACCGTTACAATTATAACTAGCTATACTTATTTCACCCCTTACCATAACTAGATACTATTCGCAGGCTAAATTGACCATAATTAGGGCTTGTAAAGATACTGCCATCAGAGGTATTATGAAGGTCAAAACTAGAGTTTTCAAATGTCTGATATTTAGAATTCAAGAAATAGGTTCTAGCAATATTTGTTTTATTCCCCTGCCTGTTTGCCTATGAGCCAATGCCACAGATGTTAGAAAATTGAGACAAATTATGTGTGTAACAAATCTGAGTAGGTTGATGTGTAAGATATTGGATATGATATAATGAGTGTGTGTATGATGTCTGTATAAGAGTAAGACTATAATGTGTGATGTCCAAATAAATAATAACTCTGCCAATTTGCATGTTTTAGTGTCTATGTGTGTAACATGTAGTGTGTATAGCCTTAATATTCATAATTGTAATCCATATGGTATCACCATCATAGTTGCATCATAATTACCTTTAACATAATTAAAAAACACATCCCAGTATTTCCATAGCAATTGACGTTTCACATGATCATGAAAGAGACCTTGCATTACTCTAGAGACGGCTTCACTACAGTACAAATGTATTCCATACAATATGTTATTATTCCCCAATGCCCCTATTTTGATATCTTCCCCTTGCATGTTGTAAACATATATAAACCTGTAGACAAATAGACAAACAATAAACACATTCAATTATAAAACAGTTCTCGACAATAGAGAGAGAGAAGAGAAAAGAGAGTGAGAGAAGAGAGCGAGATCAGGTGTGTGTGTGTGTGTGTATAAGTCCGTATGTGTAAGCAAGCATGTAGTTGCGTACGTGTGTGTTCATATCCACTTTATAATGTTCAGATATTTTAAACAGTTCCCATACCTTCTTTTTTTGTAACCTGAAGTCCCTGTAGAATTTAGTAAAGCCACGGTGTTATGGAGCTGTCTCGGAATAGCTGTCCATCTATAAAGGGTTTGTCCACATTGATAAAGGCACGCCTACCATCCATCCTTTGTTGTCTTTGTACCGGATACAGTCTCTTATGACGTTCGTTTATCTCCTTTGGAAATTTGTCATTGAGACAGAATTTGGTCCCTTTAAGCTCCCTTCCTCTTCTTTTGATCAGCTCCTTTTGTTGGTAGTGTTCAAATTTTACGATGATCGGTCGGGGACCCTTGGTCTTGTCACTCTGAGCTCCAAGTCTGTGTACTCGGTGGAAAGCCACCTTGTTTACAGTCTCTATAGGAAGTTTCAATGTGGATTTCATGAATTCTCTGATCGCGCCCTCTGGATTATTGGATGCGTCCTCAGGAATACCAAAAAATGTATAATTTTCACGCATGCTACAACTTTGTATGTCTAGTAGCGTCTCCTTCATCACCCTGTTTTCCCTGAGTAGACAATCCATGTTGGAATCGTGTATTTTTACCTTGGCTGTGAGTGTCTTGTTTTCTCTTTGGAGTTTATGAATTTTACTCTGGCTGAACTCCAAACTCCCCCTCAGCCCTGCTACCTCCTCACACAACTTTTCCATTGTTGCATTGTTGCCAGAGCACTAGCCTCTACCTCAATGGTAAGTAAATCGTCTGTGCCTGTAGATTCATCTGTTTTTCTTTTTTTTGTCGGGTTAAAGTTATTTTGTGAGGTGGTCGGATCTTTCCACGAAGGAGTATGTTCTTCCTCCATATTGTGAAATTCCCTCAGGATCTGCTTGATATCCAGATTGGCTCTATACTGCAACCAGTTGTTTTACGAAAAGATAACAATGAGTCTTTCCCACGACGACGACAGGTGTCTGTAGTACAGCCAGCTATCACTTGCGGAATCCACGCCAAAAAAAAGGAACACAAACTTGCAGTCCCAGCCGTAAAGGCTAACCGCGTTGTGGAATCCTTAGTAACAAAACTTTAGTTCGGATTAAAATCGATTGAATGAAAAAGTTTTAATGTAAACAACAAACCAAGTGTAGACAGTACAGTGTCCTGTTGCGCGCTCTGATGACGTGTCTCTCCTGGTATGGAATATCTTGGCAAAGGAGAGATGCATCTAGCATTTAGTTGTCAGTTTACAGCTCCCACCTTATCCCTTTCCAGATCTAAAATCATCCCAACAATATAATAAGACTGCCGCTGGTCTATAAACAAAGTTTTCCCTTTTCACCACATACTGTACAGTATTGTATTGGCAAATATTTTGCATGCCTTCTATCATATGAATTCTCTCAGCTATATAAATGTCAGGGTTCCAGGCCTGGATCGTGTAGGTCAGGTATTCCCAAACTGGGGCAATGCCGTCGGGGGTACGCCAAATAAAAATGTGATTCACATGTAAAAAGATGAAAAAACTTTTCTTTTTTTTATTCACATTATCAGACAGTCCATTTATATTTTTCCATGGAGCTATACAAATGGGTGAGTTGTTTTTCTCGCCTGAGTAGCCTCGTACCATCTAGTGTTGAGCGAAATACAGGTAGCCTAGTCAAATAATTAACATCCAATCACATTATTGGTTACTCTGTCACGGGAATTCCACTAACAGTCCGTATGTAGCCAGATGTACAGTGGCTTGCAAATCTATTCAGCCCCCTTGGCATTTTTCCTATTTTATTGCCTTACAACCTGGAATTAAAATGGATTTTTGGGGGGTTTGTATCATTTTATTTACACAACATGCCTACCACTTTGAAGATGCAAAATATGTTTTCTTATGAAACAAACAAGAAGAAAAAAGAAAACTTGAGCGTGCATAACTATTCCCCCCCCCCAAAGTCAATACTTTGTAGCGCCTCCTTTTGCAGCAATTACAGTCGTGGCCAAAAGTTTTGAGAATTTTCACAAAGTCTGCTGCCTCAGTTTGTATGATAGCAATTGGCATATACTCCAGAATGTTATGAAGAGTGATCAGATGAATTGCAATTAATTTCAAAGTCCCTCTTTGCCATGCAAATGAACTGAATCCCCCAAAAACATTTCCACGGCATTTCAGCCCTGCCACAAAAGGACCAGCTGACATCATGTCAGTGATTCTCTCGTTAACACAGGTGTGAGTGTTGACGAGGACAAGGCTGGAGATCACCCTGTCATGCTGATTGAGTTCGAATAACAGATTGGAAGCTTCAAAAGGAGGGTGGTGCTTGGAATCATTGTTTTCCTCTGTCAGTCATGGTTACCTGCAAGGAAACACGTTCCGTCATCATTGCTTTGCACAAAAAGGGCTTCACAGGCAAGGATATTGCTGCCAGTAAGTTTTCACCTAAATCAACCATTTATCGGATCATCAAGAACTTCAAGGAAAGCGGTTCAATTGTTGTGAAGAAGGCTTCAGGGCGCCCAAGAAAGTCTAGCAAGCGCCAGGACCGCCTCCTAAAGTTGATTAAGCTGTGGGATCAGGGCACCACCAGTACAGAGCTTGCTCAGGAATGGCAGCAGGCAGGTGTGAGTGCATCTGCACGCACAGTGAGGCGAAGACTTTTGGAGGATGGCCTGGTGTCAAGAAGGGCAGCAATGAAGCCACTTCTCTTCAGGAAAAACATCAGGGACAGACTGATATTCTGAAAAAGGTACAGGGATTGGACTGCTGAGGACTGGGGTCAAGTAATTTTCTCTGATCAATCCCTTTTCCGATTGTTTGGGGCATCCGGAAAAAAAGCTTGTCCGGAGAAGACAAGGTGTGTTTGTTCATACAAATATTTACACGTTAAGTTTGCTGAAAATAAATGCAGTTGACAGTGAAAGGACATTTATTTTTTTGCTGAGTTTAGTATGGACACTGACAGTAGTGAATCTGATGCAGCCGAAGAGCTACTGCCACCTTACCCGGGAAAGCACCGAAGAACAGACAGGGACGTTGGACCATCGAAAATGCGCAAATATGATGAGAACTACATTGATTTGGGGTTCACTTATATTGGGAGTAGTGACTTTCCTCAGCCACAGTGTGTTATATGTGCAAAAAGTACAATCTCACGACTCCATGAAACCTTCAGTCTTACACAGACATTTAGAAACAGAACATGCCAATTTGAAAAATAAGCCTTGGGAGTTTTTTGTGCTAGAATTAAGACAATTTTCGAGTAGTTAGACATGTATAAAAGCAACAGATACCATTAATAAGAAGGGGCTAGAAGCGTCTTATATGATAAGGTCCCAAGTGGCTAAGACAGGCAAGCCCCATACTGTTGTGGAGGACTTAATTCTTCCTGCTGCAGCGGATATGGCTGAGACAATGCTGGGGGAAAAGGCCCAAAAAACTATACAGACAATGCCTTTGTCAAACAACACTGTTTCACAACGCATCAGTGACATGGCAGGAGATGTTTTGAAACAATTACTGCTTCGCATACAAGCCAGTGAATTCTATGCATTATAGCTGGATGAGTCAACAGACGTAGCGGGCCCGGCACGGCTCCTGGTATATGGCCGTTACATTTATGGGGGGGTCAATTAAGGATGACATCCTCTTCTGCAAACCACTGGAAACCAGGACAATGTGAGAGGATATTTTTAAAGTACAGGACAGCTTTGTGACATCAAATGGACTTTGGTGGTCAAGATGTGTTGATATCTGTATTGATAGCGCAAAAGCCATGACAGGGAGACATAGTGGAGTGGCAATGCGTGTGAAAGCAGTTGCACACGCAACTTGGGTACACTGCAACATCCACCGAGAGGCTCTTGCTGCCAAGGGAATGCCTGACAGCTTGAAAGACGTTTTGGACACTGCAGTGAAAATGGTTAACTTTGTTAAAGCAAGGCCCCTGAACTCTCGTGTATTTTCTGCACTATCCAATGATATGGGCAGCAACCATGTAACGTTTTTACAACATACAGTAGTGTGCTGGTTATCAAGGGGCAAAGTATTGACACGTTTTTTTGAATTGAGAGACAAGCTTAAAGTTTTCTTTTACTGACCATAATTTTCACTTGTCTGACCGCTTGCATGATGACGAGTTTCTCACACGACTGACCTATCTAGGTGATGTTTTTTCTCGCCTGAATGATCTGAATCTAGGATTACAGGGACTCTCCGCAACTATATTCAATGTGTGGGACAAAACTGAGGCTATGATGAAAAAGTTGGAGCTCCTCTCTGTCTGCATCAAGGACAACACACTGGTCTTTCCATCATTGTATGATTTTTTTGTGTGCAAATGAACTCAAGCTTACGGACAATGTCAAATGTGGTATAGCGAAACACCTGAGTAAGGTGGGTGCACAATTACGCAGGTACTTTCCCGAAACGGATGACACAAACAATTGGATTTGTTATCCCTTTCATGCCCTGCCTCCAGTCCACTTACCAACATCTGAACAAGAGAGCCTCATCAAAATTGCAACAAGCGGTTCTGTGAAAATGTAATTTAATCAGAAACCACTGCCAGATTTCTGGATTAGGCTACGCCAAGAGTATCCTGCCTTGGCAAATTGCACTGTTAAGACACTGATGCCCTTTGCAACCACGTACCTATGTGAGAGTGGATTCTCGGCCCTCACTAGCATGAAACTAAATACAGGCGCAGACTGTGTGTGGAAAATGATTTAAGGCTGAGACTCTCTCCAATACAACCCAACATTGCAGAGTTATGTGTATCGTTTCAAGCATACCCTTCTCATTAACCTATGGTGAGTTGTTCACCATTTTCATTAAACAAATAAGCTTTTATATGTAAAATGGTTAAATAAAGAGCAAAATTATTGATTATTATTATTATTATTATTATTATTATTATTTGTGCCCTGGTCCTATAAGAGCTCTTTATCACTTCCCAAGAGCCGGGTTGTGACAAACTCACACTCATTCTTATATTTAATAAATGTATCGTATAATGTGTGTGTGTGGCAGGCTTACAATGATGGCAAAAAAACAACATCTGAGAGTGCGCTGACCCTGCTAGAGGGGGTATGCAGCTGGAGGTTGAATATTTGAAGGGGTACGGGACTATAAAAGTTTGGGAACCACTGGTGTAGGTGATCCATACACACTTCACCACCATGCCTGTTTAGGTGCTGTCTTTCTACAAAGAGCCGCCAAGCAAGGCAGAGGGTAGAGGCTCCATCTGTGGCTCCTTGGGTGGATCACAAATAGCACCTTATTTCCCATGTAGTGCACTACTTTTGACCAGGGCCCATAGTAGTGCACTCTATAGGGTGCCATTTGCGACTCAGACCATCACTCTGGGGATTAGTACCCCACCCTACAGAAGGTCTGTCATCTGTTGCTGCTTTATAACACAGCACCCAAAACACCTGCTGGACCCAGGGCATTCGGTTTACTGTCCCTGGGCTGGCTGCAGTATTTGGGACCGACACACTGCTGGGATGTTGTGACCTAAGGGATCTCTCCACCTAACTCATCAGCAAAATTAGACGTCCAAGTCATAGGTCCCTGGTTGGATTTTGGGAAATGCATTTGTGTTGCAATATGAGAGCAATGTCACATAGTTAAAATAGGTATGGAAATGTAACAACAATGCCAATTTCAGTACTCTCTTTCAAGTTGCCACTCTACAGTCAACATTACAGACAGCAACAGCAGCAGTCTGGCTGAGGTTTTGACGCAGTGTTGATCTTTTCTCCCCACAGAATGCAGGGGACATTGACAGCTACCTCAGTATCGTCAACATGCTGGATGAGCTGCTTTCAGCTGGTAAGTCTTCGTTGTTGATTCAGTTTCATAGAACAGATTCATAGTCATTACATGCAGATATATAACGCTACAGTACCTCTAATCTCCTTTGAGATCTACAGTCAATTACCCTTTTTTGGTTTAGTTGCCTCTAGCCACTGTGTTGTGTGTATTCCAGGCACAGACTGACGGATCACCTACATGATCTCGAAGGGGGGCAGCGAGGCCCTCATGAGTCCCCCAACTTCCCTATCCTCCTCCCCGTGCTGCACCTCCTGGCCAAGGTCAGACATAGAGGTGAGGCTCCGACTGAATGATTGGAGTGGAAATATAGTTTACAATAACGTGAAATTATACAAAAATAGAGGTATCGTAAGTGGGGTATTTATTTAGCTGTTGTCATGTAAGTACAGTATATCAAATAAAATTGTATTGGTCACATACACAGATGTTATTGCGATTGTAGGGAAATGCTTGTGCTTCTAGTTCCGACAGTGCAGCAATATCTAACATGTAATCTAACAATTCCACAACAACTACCTAATACACACAAATCTAAGTAAAGGAATGGAATAAGAATATATACATATGAATATATGGATGAGCAATGACAGAGCGGCATAGGAAAGATGCTGTTTGTCTCAGTTATATGTTGTAGTGAGAGGTTGTCAAATGGTTCGTAGATCCTAACCTTTCAACACTGTAGGTAGCTTGATTTTCTTAGCTTCCATCTTAGAATGTCAACACAACAAATAATTGAGACATCATTGCTTTCTCCTCATTGGCCGATGTGTCAGCTTTAAATAGAAAGGCTAGGCCAACAGGTCTATCTGACTAACAAACCATGTTATCCATTATGTGACAAAACTTAACTGACATGGATGCACCCCTCATATCTTCATTAGTGACATGTGGCCACTAGTTGTTGGAACCATGTTGTTGTCATGTTGTGTTGCTACCATGCTGTGTTGTCATGTGTTCCTGCCATGCTATGTTGTTGTCTTAGGTCTCTCTTTATGTAGTGTTGTGTAGTCTCTCTTGTCGTGATGTGTGTTTTGTCCTATATTGTTATTTAATTTAGTTTTAGGTTTTATCCCAGCCCACGTCCCCGCAGGAAGCCTTTTGGTAGGCCGCCATTGTAAATAAGAATTTATTCTTAACTGACTTGCCTAGTTAAATTTAAAAAATAAAAAATAGGGAGGAATAGACATTTTACATTTTAGAAATTTAGCAGATGCTCTTATCCAAAGCAACTTACTTATTCATCTTAAGATAGTCAAGTGAGACAGCCACATATCTCAGTCATGGTATGAACATATTTCCTTAATGAAGTACAGCTTTAGTCAGTGCTAGTAGGAAAAAGTCAAGTGTGAGTTTTAGTTCACGAAAGGCAAGGGTGTTTTTTGCGGAGGGGAGTGGAGGAGTGAGTGGCGATGCTGGGGTATAGGCTTTCTCCATTCATATTCATTCAGATGTTTATTCTTACCCAACCCAAACTAATGAAGCATTTATGGTAACTGGTATCAGCAGCTGTTTATCTCTAAAAACATATTTTGGTGTCATGCTATTTCCCCAAGAATGAGAAGCAACGGTCAAATTTCAGCGCTGAGTTGTTGTGATCTTTCCACCTAATTCACCAGCAAATTTAGACATCCATGTCAAAGGTCCCCAGCTAGCTTTTGGGAAATGCATGTGTTTCCACTCGAGAGCAAGGTCACATCGAAGCAACAGTCGATTTTATATGGTGCTGTGTGATAAAATTTATTTGAGCTTGCATTACTATTTGCATTAGATCCCAAATCACTTTATTTTATTGCTTTCATTATGTTATTGCTAAACAGCACATACTGTATTTATTGGTCTCATCTGCTTCACGATGAAAGGAAAGCTTTGCTCCTCACGCCAAGGCCTGATGAGCCTGTTGTGTCTGCGCTCCAAAACATACCGTACAGTCATCTAATGAATTCCTTTGACGGGACACTTCACATTTAATGGGTGTCCTCCAATCATAAAAAATTCCAGCTATGAATATTTATGCACAAGGCATTATCCAATAATGCCACTGAAGCTTTTTCCACACTAATTGCTGTGATATTTGTTCATAAGCTAGGATTGCTGTGCCTGGTTAAGCAATCTTTTCCACTCCTCGGACCGACAGGCAATTCACATGTGTAAAAGCACCAAGAAATCATTCAAGCAAATTGACAATTTATGATCATTGGCATTGCATATCATTCAGTGCAAATTTTGCCCTCATGCTACCAAGCAGCATTTATTAATGCCTTCATGTCATTATGGTGATTCTCACAGAAGTGTTTTCTTGTTATTTTAAGTGATAGATGAAATCATCAAAACATACAGTATTGTCATGTCCTGACCATTGTAAGAGGTCATTTGCCATAGTGGAGTGGTCAGGGCGTGACAGGTGGTTGTTTTGGGTGGTTTCCTGTTTCTAGGTGGGATCGTGCTAGAATTCTATTTCTATGTTTAGTTTTCCATGTTTTGGCCGGGTATGGTTTCCAATCAGAGGCAGGTGTCTTTCGTTGTCTCTGATTGGAAGCCATACTTAGGCAGCCTGTTTTCCTTTGGGGTTTGTGGGTAGTTGTTTCCGTTTAGTCTAGTGTACCTGACGGGACTGTTGTTGGTCGTTTTGTTGTTAAAGTGATTTCATTAAAGACAAAGAATGAGCACTATACATGCTGTGCCTTGGTCTCCATTCAACGACCCCTATGACAAGTATACACAAACTGTTTTAATTCCACTGATCAAACATTTATTTTGCTCGATAACTTTTTCTACGTCATAGAATGTTAATATTTGCATCGGTGCAAACAGTGTCAGTGGGTGGTCAGTCAGTTTTCAGTAGATCTGTGGGTTACTCATAGCTGTGTGTCTGTGGTGTTTTGTGTGTCTCGGTCAGACCCTCGTATTGAGATGAAGGTAGAGAAGGCCGATGCTGTGCTGCTGACACTGACTCTGCTGATACAGAATATAAAATATACCAGGAGGACGGCAGCCTGCCTTTGGGTACTCCAGGTCTTCTGCTCCTCTGGTAGGTAAACGGTCAAACTCCTTAAAGCTTCAAACACAATGTCAACAGTATCCAGAAGTAATACAAAGGTTTCTATGTAACTTTGGGAGTTCAGAGAATATGGAGGAGGTCTACATTCTGAAGTGGCGCCAAAACATTTGGCTTGGGTATAGACATATGCTGGTGCCCTTCATTTAGGATAGTAATGAGGATTTATTAAAAACATACTCTAAATATTGACCAGTGAAATTGTCAAATAACATGTCTGTGGTCACATGGTCAAAGCTGAAGTAGCTTTAAGTCTGATCATTACTATAAACTGTCAATGAGTCGTTTATAAATATAAAAGTATTGTCTGTATGCATACTGTACCTAGTTTATGTGGTTGAAGTTAGAATTTTGGTTGAAGTCTATTGAAATTCCCATGAGTCCAGTATATTTCAACTGTGGACTTGTAATGGATCGGACAGGGAGAAACATCATCAATTAGCACTAGCCAGTAAAAATGCAATATTCGAAGGACATTAATATCAATGTGTGTCTTTTGTTTACTTTTTTATCTTTCAGTCACCACAGCTACGCTGCTGGGACATCATCGAGGCCTGGATGTTATATTCAGACTGATACCCCCTCACACTTCGAGGCACATGCGCATTTTGAATACGTTTTCAATCCAAAATTATTAACTGGAATGAATCAATCAACATAATAGTGATGACAGATGTAAGTACATTTTTTATAAGGCCTACAGCTGCATAGGCCTGCATGATGCAAACATGCATAAAGCAAGCTCAGCCCTGTGAGTTCTATTGTCTATCAGTTGTTGTCTCTGTGTCTGGGTAGAGGAAATCCCCCACCTTATCTAGTCTAAATATAATTAATATGAACAAGTATAAGGTTTCTGCAGTTTGACAGGGTTTTCACTGCCCCCCCCCCCTCCCCCATTATAGGGTCCAGAGAGTTTACCTGGTTAGGTTAACAGATAAGGAAAAACTCTGGGCCCCAGGGGGTAAAAATTGTCTCCCAACTCTAGGACCTATGG
Organism: Salmo trutta; assembly: GCF_901001165.1. Classification (NCBI taxonomy): domain Eukaryota; kingdom Metazoa; phylum Chordata; class Actinopteri; order Salmoniformes; family Salmonidae; genus Salmo; species Salmo trutta. The sequence continues at coordinate 21,091,571 of NC_042973.1, forward strand.
TGCCACCAGTCTGCTTGCCGTCGTCAGATATCGCCAGGTATGTGGATGATCAGGGCTTTATTCAGGAACTTTTCTTGGGTTACTCTGATGTGTCATGTGGGCGAGATGCACAGTCTTTGCTTAACTTCATGGACAAACGTGTTGTTCAAACCTACAATGGCGCAGCTGTAATGGAATATATCTGCTTTTTGTATTTCTAGCTAAGTCCCCTCCTGTTCCCTGATTTAAGAAGTGATGACCATTCCACTCCACCAGGGACGTCACAAGAGATTCATGGATAGGGGGGTTAAGCCTCTTTTAGGGGGGTCTGGGCATACTCCCCCAGGATTTGTTTTAAAGTCTCCAAAACTTATTTTCATCATGTATTTTTATAGTAACAACGGGTGTAAAATCGATCAAAATAAGGTTATTTTTGGTCAAGGTTGACTAAAAGTATACCTGTCTCATAGTTTGTTAGACACTGATCTAATATGACTTACTTAAATTCTATCCAAATAAAGAAATTAAAGTCCACTCTGTCCCCATCCATCCAACACCAACAAAAGGCACACAAATGGCTGTACTATCTAGCCCAAATACTTTTTGGATGTTATTTTGAGAGAGAGAAATGTGAAGACATACAGGTCATATTACACCATTAGAAAAACATATTCATTTAAATTTTACCCTTTTGTTAATTGTTGCTCAAAATTAACCCAATAATTCAGACACATGGAACATCTTAAACAGTATCATCCACAATGGGGAAAAACTAAATTCAACGAATGAGCTAAATAACATTTTAAAAACGATCCCAAACAAATATTACAACCTATATTACAGAACTGCTCCTCCTGCTTCTCTCTTTTGATGCTTATTTTGTGGGTGGACGCATCAAAGTGTACCTCCTCCTACCTCAATAACACTATTGTGGCTTAGCGGCCCAAGCACTTCACCCTCAATGGAGATAGCTGCAAGACTTGCAAACCTTCTCTGACCCACTGTCTTACGCAACCAGGAGTGCAGCCGGCGCAGTGCACTAAATGACTTTTCACAGGAGCAGCTGCTCACAGGAATTGTGAGGGAAACCTGAATTATTTCCTTCACAGAAGGAAACATATGATCATCCAGGAGGTTATACACAGCAAGCATATCTTTGAGAGGACATCCAGCCTCTCTTTTCCGGTTAAGAAAGTTTCTGGCCACCAACATCTCTTCTGTTTTAACATCAATGCCGTAGTGCTTGGCAAACTCAGTTAAGCATGATGTGTCAAGGACGTTTTTTGAGTTGGGGCTGCATGCCTGTATGCCTTTAAGCAGACCTGCATCTACAGTCAAGAATGCTGGTCAAGCTCACAATCGGTCCTGTCCAAGCAGGGGAGCAGCAACTCTGTTTTCATTGTTTGGGAACATGACAATTCTGGGCTTAAACCCAAGGAGGTCTCCACCACAAAAGCTCTCATTTTCCTTTGTTTGCACTTTCTTGCTGCATCTGCCTCTGGAATGTTGTGAATTCCACCGAGTGCTTTGGTTCTGTCATAAAGTTCTGTGGCAAATGCATCTGTGTGTTTGCTTATCCGTGTGTCACATGCAGCTTGTTTGCCGAAACAAGCTTCTGCCAGGTCTACAGTCTCTTTCTGGAGGAACTTATATAGTCCCTCAGTTATAGAAAGAAGGGGCTGAAACATCAGTAGCAAATACATGGTGGAGAACTTATGAAGCTTTGCTCTCAGACCAACAGCCATGGGGGATCCAATGGCAGATAGACAATCAAAAATAGCAGTTAAAGTGTCCAGCACTGCATTTATGGAACACAGCTGGCATGCCCAGTGAGTGTTTGAGAGCTGTACAAGTTAAGCTGATGCTATTCCAAGTTTGGACTGAGCTTCTTGGACTTGTTGTGGTTAACTAGGGATGTACTGAAAAACGAATACACATTCTCCAAGAAACTGAAAAACTCAGCAGCCTCCAGAATAGCCCTGCAAGTATGACACAACACCAAATTAAGCTCATGAGCATAGCAATGTACATAAATTGCCTCTGGATGCAGCACTCTGAAATGTGCTTGCACACCTCCTTTGGACCCACTTATGACAGCTGCACCATCATAGGTCTGTGCAACGCACTTTAGGCCTGCTACCCCTCTCATTTGGAGCTGCTGTTGCAACTCATTTTCTATCGATTGGGCTTCAAATGACTTGATTTCTGATAGTGCTACTAAATGCTCCTTAACTGTCCCCTCTGTCACTTACCTAACACACAGAGCCAACTGTTCAGACTGCCCGTCCCTGGCCTCATCCGCCATAATGGCATACATTCCAGACTTTGACATCTCAGAGACCACGGTGTCCATAATCTCTTGAGCACAGCATTCGATCATGTCATTCTGAGATTCTGGAGAGAGATACGTCGCATTTGATGGAGTATTGTACCTTTGCAGAAAAGGGTCAAACTCCTTCAAAAGCTCCATACATTCAAGAAAGTTCACTGTATTTGTGCCTTTCAATAGATTCATCATTGGCACAGAAAGAGTCCCTTTCTTCCTAACGGTGACCGCAACAATTCTCCTCAGATACTCCCTTCTCTCTGCAATGTCACTAGCATGGGCAGATGTTAAAATCTGAGCAATGTTCCCATGACTGCTAGTTGCCTGGTAGCTTTGCCATGCCACAACACTGTCTGTGTGTTTGTGCCATTTCATGTTTACCGAAGATAAACAAAGCTTTTTTCAAATTTTTGCAGCCATTGCTGACAAAATCATCAAATGTAAATGTTTTTGCCAAAAACTCTAAATGGAAAGCAGAAAGCTGCGTTTTTGTGGACAGAGTACTCTACCCAATTGTATTTCTCAAACCAGCAGTGCTGAAATGCCCTTTTCTGTGTACCAAAACTTTCGTGTGGGTAGTTATTCAGCTTCACTTGTCTGGGCCCAGTGTCTTTGTCACCCAAATCGCTCTCTCATTTCAAGGTGTTGCTGCAGCGGCTTGATTACTTTCTTTCTCTGGATCAGTTTGTTGTCCCTCCCTGTCTAGATCTGTTTGTTGTCCCTCCCTCTCTGGATCTGTTTGTTCTCCCTACCTGTCTAGATCTGTTTGTTATCCCTCCCTGTCTGGATCGATTTGTTGTCCCTCCCTGTCTAGATCTGTTTGTTGTCCCTCCCTCTCTAGATCTGTTTGTTCTCCCTACCTGTCTAGATCTGTTTGTTGTCCCTACCTGTCTGGAACAGTTTGTTCTCCCTCCCTTTCTGGATCTGTTTGTTGTCCCTTCCTCTCTGGATCTGTTTGTTCTCCCTCCCTGTCTAGATCTGTTTGTTGTCCCTCCCTGTCTAGATCTGTTTGTTGTCCCTCCCTGTCTGGATCTGTTCCTCTCTCTAGATCTGTTTCTTGTCCCTCTTTCTCTGGGCATGCTTGCTCTCTCTCACTTATACAGCTCGCATGTTTATCTCTGCCTTGCATAGAAGCCTCTCTTTCTGCATGACCCTTTAAGATATCATGAACATCATTTATTTATGCCTAACAAAAGTAAGACAAATTTGTACAGCATATGACAGCATATAACTGAAAGCTTAAACATCTTCTTGCTTTGTATATCACTAACCTTCATCAGACATGCTCCCTCAGCCCTGTCAGCCTCCAGTTTCTTTCCCTCATTCTTGTCTGCTGTGTTTTGACATGTATTGTTATTAAACTCATATGTACAATAACTCAAGGCTTAATAGGTGATTAATCAGTTTAAGTTTTAATTTGTTTGTTTAAACTGGTAAAATCTTAATTTCTCACCGGATTGGCCTTCGGCAGAGCTGCTGGCACTGCCTCTCTTGAAGAATTTCCATATATCCATCTAACATTAGTCGTTAGCTAGCCTACAATTGAGAAATTGAGGATAATACAATTACATTGTGATCAACACTATGTCACCTTTTCCACACATTACCTACTGATAATTGTTTTGCAATGGCCTACTGAAAGAAAGCAATTTAGTATGAAAAGATATGTGCATTATGTTACGTCATCTGTCTCATTTATATCCTGGCACAGATAGCAAAACTACATTAAATACAATGTTAACTAGATATCATCTGTCTCATTTATATCCTGGCACAGATAACAAAACTACATTAAATACAACGTTAACTAGATATCATCGCCACATAACTTATGTCAAATTTAATTAAAAGACACAGTTAACGTTACCGTTAGCTAGCTCGCAACATCTGTTACACTGTAATTTACAGGCAGCCTCACTTAAAATGGTTAACATTGGTTAACATAGCTTTGATTATGACCAAAGTCAGTAGTGAACTCTCTCTCTCTCTGTTCTAACTTACCTCCAATTCACATCGTAGCCTATCTGCATGAATCCGTCCTGTCAGAGCCTTTTCCTGTCAGTTTACTGTTAGCTAGCAGCCTCAAGCCACAGCAGTAGCTAACGTTAACCAAAATGTTAGTTTCAAGTTGACCTAACTGTCACTAGCGCGTGCAGCAGCCTCTGCAGCAGCAGCCCCCCCAGGTCCTAGTGCCCGCCCGGTAAGAAGTTTAAGATGCGATGGAACAGTTGAAGAAAAAGAAAATCACAGACAAAATTTATTGGCTGATATATTGATTTATTTAGGGGGGGTAATGAATATTTAAGGGGGGCTAATGCCCCCCTATAATAGGCCTAGCGACATCCCTGCACTCTACTACCAATGTCAACTCTCTCCTGACATGAACTGAAGCCACGACTCATCTGCCCGCTCATCCACTGTTACATTTAATGTTTCCTCTCTAAGCACTGTGAGTACCCCTATCAATTTTCTCTCATTACTGTATGTAGTCAATCACATACACAAACACAATCACATTATTACACATCAATGATTTTACTCCTTGCTCGAACTAACTCATTCTTAGTTATTTTGTCTAACTGTGTAGTGTGTTGTGATATTGTTTTTTTGTCTTCCCAGTAAAGTCCTGTCCTGCACTGAGGTCAAGCCTCTGACCACCTCAACTCATGCCTCATACCCTCATTCAATCACTGTTGTTATCCCTTCCTTAAACGGTATAAGTTGCCCTCTCATTCCCTATAATATTGTACTATAAATGTATTTTATTAAATGCTTTATGTTAAAATAATGACTCTTTGCCGATTTTTGAAATACCCTTTGACGTCTCCGTGCGTTCTGTGCCTATACCGTGGGTCTCCCGTCCTCCTCAGTTTTTCAAGTCAGCAGCCTCCTCTGAAACGAATGTAAATATAAATTAAACATTCCAGTTAAATTAAACACTCCAATTAAATACTCCAGTGTTTAATTGCTAAATTGTAATTATTATTTCGCCACTATGGCCTATTTATTGCCTTACCTCCCTTATCTTACCTCATTTGCACACACTGTACATAGACTTTTTTTCTATTGGACTGCATGTTTGTTTATTCCATGTGTAACTCTGTGTTGTTGTTTGTGTCACACTGCTTTGCTTTATCTTGGCCAGGTTGCAGTTGTAAATGAGAACTTGTTCTCAACTAGCCTACCTGGTTAAATAAAGGTGAAATAAAAAAATAAAAATGTGATTCTGTTCTTTGAAAAAAATTGTCTTCGTATTCTGTTACCCAAGATCTTTGTAAACACAACCAAAGGGTTATTTTTTTCGATAGCATACACTGAGTGTTCAAAACATTAAGAACACTTTCCTAATATTGCCTTCAGAATAGGCTCAATTTGTTGGGGCATAGACTCTAGAAGGTGTTGAACGTGTTCGACAGAGATGCTGGCCCATGTTGACTCCAATGCGTCCCACAGTTGTGTCAAGTTGGCTGGATGTTCTTTGGGTGGTGGACCATTCTTGATACACACGGGAAACTGTTGAGCGTGAAAAACCTAGCAGCATTGCAGTTCTTGACACAAACCGGTGTTCCTGGCACCTATTACCATACCCTGTTTAAAGACACTTAAATTTTTTGTCTCGCCCATTCTTCTACATACACAATCCATGTCTCAATTGTCTCAAGGCTTAGAAATCCTTCTTTAAAACCTGTTGGGGCTAGGGGGCAGTATTTTCATGGCCGGATGAAAAACGTACCCAATTTAAACAGGTTACTACTCCGGCCCAGAAAATAGAATATGCATATTATTAGTATATTTGGATAGAAAACACTCTGAAGTTTCTAAAATTGTTTGAATGGTGTCTCTAAGTATAACATAACTCATATGGCAGGCAAAAACCTGAGAAAAAATACAAACAGGAAATGAAAATTTTGTGGCTGTACTATTTTCATGTCATTTCCAATAAAACACACAGTGACAAAGGATTCATTTTGCACTTCCTATGGCTTCCACTAGATGTCAACGATCTTTATAAAGTTGTTTGAAGCGTCTATGATGAACAGAGACCGAATGAGAAGGAAGGGAAGTTGACGTCCCTGGGATGTCGTCACTTCATTATTGCGCGCACATGCGCGTTCATGTGAGGCGAGACCTTTTTTAAAACGTGTTTCAAGACACAGGAGAGGTCGGGTTGAAATATTACTGATGTTTCACGTTAAAAATGGACCAAAAGATTGATGCTAAACAACGTTTGACATGTTTGAACGAACATAAATAGATTTTTTTTAAACTTTTCATCGTGACTTTTCCCTCCCGCGCCCTTCATTTTGAGTAGCCTACCGAACGCGCTAACAACACAGAACAGCATGGAGTTATTTTGACATAAATTATGAACTTCATCGAAAAAAACAACATTTGTTGTGGACCAGAGCTTCCTGGAAGTGCCTTCTGATGAAGATTATTAAAGGTAAGGGAATATTGCTAATGTTATTTATGGTTTTAGATGATTCCAACATGGCGGCTATCTGTATAGCCTAGTGTATTTTTCTGACCAGAGTACTGAGATTATTGCAAAGTGTGATTTCCCAGTAAAGTTATTTTGAAATCTGTCAATTCTTTGAATAGCAGTTTAATACTTTAACCACGTTTTATAATGAGTATTTTTTGTAAATTCACTGGCAGTTTTGGGGGAGACACATTTTCTCAACGACACGCGCCGATGTAAAATGATGTTTTTGGATATAAATATGAACTTGATAGAACAAAAATGCATGTATTGTCTAACATAATGTCCTAGGAGTGTCATCTGATGAAGATTGTCAAAGGTTAGTGCATAATTTTAGCTGGTTTTCTGCTTTTGGTGACGCCTGTCCTTGAATTGAAAATGGATGTGTGTACTTTTTTGCTATGTACTCTCCTAACATAATCTAACTTTATGCTTTCGCCGTAAAGCCTCTTTGAAAATCGGACAATGTGGTTCGATTAAGGAGATGTTTATCTTTTAAATGGTGTAAAATAGTAGATTTTTTGAGAAATTGAAATTATTAGATTTTTGATGTTTTGAATTTCCCGCCATGCTAGCAATCCCGTCAGTGGGATTAGGTTACCCTCGATCCCCAAGAGGTTTTAACCTGTCTTCTCCCCTTCATCTACACTGATTGAAGTGGATTTATCAAATTACATTAATAAGGGATCATAGCATTCACCTGGATTCACTTGGTCAGTCTGTCATGGAAAGATCAGGTGTTCCTAATGTTTTGTACACTCAGCATATATGAAATGTAATTATTAGACTGTTAGAATGTTGCAGTCAAAATGGCTGCACGTTGGCGTAGTTAAGGGGGTAGCGAGGCCCAGCAGTTTAAGTGTTAACTAAGCTGATTGTGTCTCATGAGTTAGCAAAGTGTAGCCTAACTCGGGAGAGGCAGAAGTGACTTCCTAGTACAGGAGGTTGGTGGCATCTTAATTGGGGAGGACTGGCTTGATGACTGGAGCCAAATTAGTTGAATGGCATCAAATACATGGATGCCATTCACTCCATTCCGTTCTGGCCATTATCATGAGCAGTCCTCCCCTCAGCAGCCTTCTGTGCTTCCTAGTACTGTTAAAAAGCATACTGTACCACCGCCATGAAGCCAAGAGCACAAAATAGAAGGTGTATTGTTGCTTATAGACTCAGACATTATTTTTGTCATATACAGTGTATTCAGAAAGTATTCAGACACTTTGACTTTTTTCACATTTTGTTATGTTACAGCCTTATTCTAAAATGTATTCAATAGTTTTTTCTCCTCAATAATCTACAAACAATATCCCATAATGATAAAGCAAAAACAGGTTTTTAGAAATGTTTGCAAATGTATTAAAAATGTCAAATGGAAATATTACATGTACATAAGTATTCAGAACCTTTACTCAGTATTTTGTTGAAGCACCTTTGGCAGCGATTACAGCCTTGAGTCTTCTTGGGTAGGACGTTACAATCTTGTTACACCTGTATTTGGGGGGGTTTCTCCTATTCTTCTCTGCAGATCCTCTCAAGCTCTGTCAGGTTGGGGGGGAGCGGCCCTGCACAGCTATTTTCACGTCTCTCCAGAGATGTTCGATTGCTTTCAAGTCCGGGCTCTGGCTGGGCCACTCAAGGACATTCAGAGACTTGTCACGAAGCCACTCCTGTGTTGTCTTTGCTGTGTGCTTAAGGTCGTTGTCCTGTTGGAAGGTGAACCTTCGCCCCAGTCTGAGGTCCTGAGTGCGCTCTGGAGCAGGTTTTCATCAAGGATCTCTCTGTACTCTGCTCCGTTCATCTTTCCCTCGATCCTGACTAGTCTCCCAGTCCCTTCCCCTGAAAAACATCCCCACAGCATGATGCTGTCACCACCATGCTTCACCGTAGGGATGGTGCCAGGTTTCCTCTGTACGTGACGCTTGGCATTCAGGCCAAAGATTTTATTCTTGGTTTCATCAGACCAGAGAATCTTGTTTCACATGGTCTGAGAGTCCATTAGGTGCCTTTTGGCAAACATCAGTCTGGCCACTCTACCATAAAGGCCTGATTGATGGAGTGCTGCAGAGATGGTTGTCCTTCTGGAAGGTTCTCCCATCTCCACAGAGGACCTCTGGAGCTCTTTCAGAGTGACCATCGGGTTCTTGGTCACCCCCTGACCAAGGCTCTTCTCCCCCAATTGCTCAGTTTGGCCGGGCGGTCAGTTCTAGGAAGAGTCTTAGTGGTTCCAAACTTCTTCCATTTAAGAATGACAGAGGCCACTGTGTTCTTGGGGACATTCAATGCTGCAGAAATCCTGTCTCGGAGCTACGGACAATTCCTTCGACCTTATGGCTAGGTTTTTGCTCTGACATGCACTGTGAACTCTGGAACCTTATATAGACAGGTGTGTGACTTTCCAAATCATGTCCATTCAATTTAATTTACCACAGGTGGACTCCAACCTTTTCACTTTGTCATTATGGTGTATTGTGTGTAGATTGATGAGGGTATTTTTTTTTTTAGAATAAGGCTGTAATGTAACAAAATGTGGAAAAGGGAAGGGGTCTGAATGCACTGTACCTTAAACTTCAATTAATAGTCAGGGTGTTTATTTGCTTAAATCCCTCCTGTCTCAGCCTCCAGTATTTATGCTGCAGTAGTTTATGTGTCGGGGGGCTAGGGTCAGTCTGTTACATCTGGAGTATTCTCTTGTCTTATCCGGTGTCCTGTGTGAATTTAAATATGCTCTCTCTAATTCTCTCTTTCTCTCTTTCTTTCTTTCTCTCGGAGGACCTGAGCCCTAGGACCATGCCTTGGGACTACCTGGCATGATGACTCCTTGCTGTCCCCAGTCCACCTGGCCATGCTGCTGCTCCAGTTTCAACTGTTCTGCCTGCGGCTACGGAACCCTGACCTGTTCACCGGACGTGCTTGTTGCACCCTCGACAACTACTATGATTATTATTATTTGACCATGCTGGTCATTTATGAACATTTTAACATCTTGACCATGTTCTGTTATAATATCCACCCGGCACAGCCAGAAGAGGACTGGCCACCCCTCATAGCCTGGTTCCTCTCTAGGTTTCTTCCTAGGTTTTTGGCCTTTCAAGGGAGTTTTTCCTAGGGAGTTTTTCCTAGCCACCATGCTTCTTTCACATGCATTGCTTGCTGTTTGGGGTTTTAGGCTGGGTTTCTGTACAGCACTTTGAGATTTCAGCTGATATACGAAGGGCTATATAAATACATTTGATTTGATTTGATTTGAAATCACTGAAAACACATGGTGATTATAAGAGACAGGCTTCTCTTTGAGCCAGGCGTCTACTTCCTAATGCACACAGCTTTTGCTTATTTGCATAGTTAATTGTTTATTTCCTGCCTTCACTTCTAGCATTTTTAATGTCCTGCACTAATGTGTTATCATTTACACACGTTGTCACATTTCTTTTGTCTTAGTATGCCTCTATTTCAAAATATATATTTTCCTTGAAAAATAACTATTCTCCTCTTTGACTGTGCATTTTTGGCAGGTCTTACTTTTGCCACTGTAGGGCGATCGGCCAATTTCTATGGTTCTGTACTCCTGAAGTTGTTGACTGTTTTTGTGCTTGCCAGTTAGCTAGCAGATGTTAGCATCCAATGGCTAGCAGTTTCTTACTGGTGATAAAAACAGATGATTGCCATAATCTTTTTGAATTATTACAGAATTATTTAATGTAACAAATCAAGCATTAAACATTGAAAACAATTCATTGTAATTCGTGTTAACTTCGTAACAAATTAATTTAGACCCTGCGTTTATTAGAAACAGGCATTTATTTGCTGAAATGTGTGCCATTGCCCTGCTATTACAAGGGACAGGCGGCTATTTGAGACTGTATTTAATTGACATTTTACAGTAGCTAAGAAATACCTATTTTTCCCCTCAATGAGCAAGAGAGGTTTCCATTTTCTAAAACTGAATTTCTTATGAAGCTGAACTTTTTCGGGTCGGCACAAATTCAACAATTTGCATAAGTTTGCCTGGCTCAGATTTGTAATTAAATGTGTGCCTTAAAGCAAGAGTCCGCCGGGCAGAGAGTGAAGGAACATGCTGAACCTACATTCATCAAAACTTTCCCCAGCAGCTCATTTAGAAGGAAGTAGCTAGGTTACTCATGTTTAATGGAGTTGGATCATGGCAGGGGGCATATGTATTGGCACTGTCTTACTGTGCAAATGGAAAGTAATCATTACTGCCTTTGGCAGCATGGGGGAGTTTGAACACCTGACGTTCTCACTCAATTTTACCAGCCTGAAGTCCTTAATAGATTTTGTTGTACGAAAGACAGTTTAACTAATCATAATATACAAAAACTTGTTTTTTATAATGCTTTACAAACACACACTGACACATTGAATGGCAGGCCCAAATGAGGACAGTGTGTGTGTTTGTGCGTGCATGCGGACCTGCGTGTGTGCTTCATTTAGTAATAGTTTAGAAGTGCTTATATCAACAATCCCAGCACCAGCCAGTCAGTGCTCTTCTTACTGAGTGGCATTTATTGTCCATCCATTGGTAAACAGAGTCTGACCCACAGTGACACTGGTGGCATTTCCGACCCGTCGTTCCCAGCCCACATACTGGATTGCTGGCATCAGCTCTGAGCTGTGAGCTTTGGGGTCCGGGCTGAGTGTCTCTGTGTCTCCTGATGAAGGACAGTCTACTGCCCTGAGCCTGCTCTCAGACTCTGGAACCCTGGTGGTTTCACTGTCTCGCTCCCCTTCCCATTCTGCTAGCGTCCAGTTTCCCTGTTATCCTCCCTGTGCAGTCCTCCATTCCCCACATGAGCTATAGTTATGCAAATAGCTTGGGATAGCATTTCCTGTATCTGTCTATACAGAACAGATGCAAAACAAGGTATGTTTACTTATCCATTTCTTATGAGGTTTAAAGAAAAGGGCCTAAACCTTCTCATTCCTCCGTATTACATTAATCTCTCTGTTGTTCGGCAAACAACTGTGAGATAATGAGATGACATGAGCTCCACAGAGAGAGACTGCTGGGAAATTGGACAGGTTCCATATCAACCTGCTGATAGCTACACATCCATGCAGGGTGAAGCACCACACAGTCAATTACAGAGCTCCCTGCTCCCAGCATGGATTCTGACTAAGAATTCTGAAACATGCAGTTATTCGATCACATGTGAAGTAAAACATATGGGGAATAGGAAGAGGCTTATCAGTAATGTACAGTATGTACAGTAGTGAACTGTGCCCTCAAAGCCTTTCCCTAGCATGGTATTGAAAACGCAATACTGCCAGATTTCCCTTTTTGCTGCCTTTAGTGTTCAGACTGTACACTATAGGCTGTTATTGCCCATAGGGAGACCTACAGTTCTGTATGGCTGCATCTCAACCACATCCCTGAGGGCTAACAATGACACACTCAGCTGGGTTTCAGAACAACAAGCTAGTCGATAAGAGGGGCTCCACAGGGCTAACCTGTGGTTATGAGCCGAGCCTCACAAAGGGCCTTAATTGTTATGGATCAAATCCCGTTAGCGGGAACGATTTGACAACATCCGTTGAAATTGCAGAGCGCGAAATTCCAAAATAAATCTTTAAAATATTTAACTTTCATACATTCACAAGTGCAATACACCACATTAAAGCTTAACTTCTTGTTAATCTAGCCACCGTATCAGATTTCAAAAAGGCTTTACGGCAAAAACAAACCATGTGATTATCTAAGGACAGCACCCCATCAAACAAACACATGACAATCATATTTCAACCCGCCAGGCGTGACACAAAACTCAGAAATAACGATATAATTCATGCCTTACCTTTGAAGAGCTTCTTCTGTTGGCACTCCAATATGTCCCATAAACATCACAAATGGTCCTTTTGTTCGATTAAGTCCGTTGTTATATCTCCAAAATGTAAATTTATTTGGCGCATTTGATTCAGAAAAACACCGGTTCCAACTCGCCCAGCATGACTACAAAATATCCAATAAGTTACCTGTAAACGTTGTCCAAACATTTCAAACAACTTTCCTAATCCAACTTTAGGTATTTTAAAACGTAAATAATCGATACAATTTAAGACGGGATAAACTGCGTTCAATAGCGGATAAAATGAAAGTGGAGCGAGCTTCAGGTCACACGCCCCAACCAAAACAGTCCACTTCGCTATCCACCCAGAAAGGAAATGGCTACCTCTTCATTTCTCAAAAGAAAAATATCAACCAATTTCTAAAGACTGTTGACATCTAGTGGAAGCTATAGGAACTACAAGCATATTTCTATTAAAACGGGCTTGCCATAGAAAACCAATGCGAAAACAGATTGACCTCAACAACAAAAAAATTCCCTGGATGGATTGTGCTTGGGGTTTTACCTGCAAAATCAGTTCTGTTATACTCACAGACATGATTCAAATACCTTTATAAACTTCAGAGTGTTTTCATAATTTATTTTTCACCACTCAAATCAGTTAGCACCATGGGCTCTTTTGTATACAGCACTGCAAGGTGCCTATGTTTATCTGTTTAAGTTGAACTGCTTCAATTTGAGTCTGAGATGGGAAGAAGGTGTGCTGTGTTAGTAGAACAAAGCATGTTAACTGAATAATTTGTTAGGTTACATGATACTCTGTGTGAGTGGTATTGATGTGGAATCATCAGAGGGGAAGCACACACTGCTTATCCTTCATAATGGAGCATGTCACAATAGCTGTGTCCTCTAAATGTGGATCAAAGACAAATCAACAGACAACACTGGCATGACATGTTCTGTGTTCCAGCGGATGCAACACTTTTGTTGTTGTGAATTGTTAGATACTACTGCACTGTTGGAGCTAGGAAGACAAGCATTTTGCTTCACCCGCAATAACATATGTGTGTATGTGTATGTGATCAATACAATTTGATTTGTGTTTGCCCTTCTCCTCGGCTCTAGATCAACATAACACACTACTACATCATCCTAATTTAGAAGACCGAACTAGGATTCATGGGGATGTAGATAACCACATTCATAATTAATGTACGTTCACACTGTTGTGGCAGAATATACTGTATGTCTGAAACCCTGAATCAGCAGTTATGTTGCTGGTAATAAATGTTTGTGATTGTAGTGACAGGGATTTTTACATTACTATTGAAGGGGCCTTTGCTTATGTAAACTACATTGCCTTCAGAAAGTATTCATACAGTACCCCTTGACTTTTACCACATTTTGTTGTTACAGCCTAAAAACATAAATTAAAAATAAATAAATACAGATATCTAATTCAAAGAAATATTCACACCCCTGAGTCAATACTTTGTAGAAGCACCTTTGGCAGCGTTTGCAGTTGTGAGTATTTTTGGGGAAGTCTCTAAGAGCCGATTTTAAGTCAAAACTGTAACTAGGCCATTCAGGAACATTCAATTTCATCTTGGTAAACAAGTCCAGTGTATATTTGGCCTTGTGTTTTAGGTTATTGTCCTGCTGAAATGTGAATTTGTCACCCAGTGTCTGTTGGAAAGCACACAGCCAGGTTTTCCTCTAGGATTTTAACCTGTGCTTATAGCTGTATTCTGTTTCTTTTTATCCTACAAAATACTCCTTAGTCCTTCCCAATGACAAGCATACCCATAACATGATGCAGCCACTACCATGCTTGAAAATATGAAGAGTGGTACTCAGTTGTGTTGGATTTGCCCCAAACATAATGCTTTGTATTCAGGACAAAAAATGTATTTATTTGCCAATTATTTTGCAGTATTAAGTGCAAACAGGATGCATGTTTTGGAATATTTGTATTCTGTACAGGCTTCCTTCTTTTCACTCTGTCATTAAAGTTAGTATTGTCGAGTAGCTACAATGTTTTTGATCCATCCTCAGTTTTCTCATATCACAATCATTAAACTCTGTAGCTGTTTTAAAATCACCATTGCCCTCATGGTGAAATCTCTGAGCAGTTTCCTTCCTATCCGGCAACTGAGTTAGGAAGGACGCCTGCATCTTTGAAGTGACTGGGTGTATTAATGCACAATCTAAAGCCTAATTAATAACTCAAAGGGATATTCAACATCTGCTTTTTAAATGTTTACACACATCTACCAATTGGTGCCCTTCTTTGCGAGGCATTGAAAAACCTCCCTGGTCTTTGTGGTTGAATCTGTGCTTGAAATTCACTACTCGATTGAGGGACCTTACAAATATAATGTTCAATATTGAGTGGTATTATGTGTTGTATAGCCTCCGCTCCAGCCCTTATTATGTGTTGCATAGCCTCGACTCCAGCCCTTATTATGTGTTGCATAGCCTCGACTCCAGCCCTTATTATGTGTTGGATGTCCTCGACTCCAGCCCTTATTATGTGTTGGATGTCCTCGACTCCAGCCCTTATCCTTGACTCCAGCCCTTGTCCTTGACTCCAGCCCTTATTATGTGTTGGATGTCCTCGACTCCAGCCCTTATTATGTGTTGGATAGCCTTGACTCCAGCCCTTATTATGTGTTGGATAGCCTTGACTCCAGCCCTTATTATGTGTTGGATGTCCTTGACTCCAGCCCTTATTATGTGTTGGATGTCCTCGACTCCAGCCCTTATCCTTGACTCCAGCCCTTGTCCTTGACTCCAGCCCTTATTATGTGTTGGATGTCCTCGACTCCAGCCCTTATTATGTGTTGGATAGCCTTGACTCCAGCCCTTATTATGTGTTGGATAGCCTCGACTCCAGCCCTTATTATGTGTTAGATACAGTGGCCATCTGTACTGTTTAAGATTGGGTATATATATAAGATATATATATATTTTTTAAATTCTGTTACAGCATATTGGATGACTGTCATCCATATTCCATCCGCACAGTTCAATGTAACATCGATAGGTTTAGGCTATTATGATACTAGAATTTTCCCTATACCCATCATGAGGTTGCTACAACCTAGTCTAGAATGAAAGTATATAACACAGGTCGAGAGACAAATTGTAATAATCAAGGTTACACATTCAATACCGTCTTGCACACTCTTGCCTGCATCTGGCTGACTAGGATGTAATCATTAGTCCAAAATGAGAGTTTCTATTGGACAAATTCAGGTAGCTAGGTCTATCTCCGTTTCGTTTGCTTCCGTTTAAGAAACGTTTTACAACAGAATCGGCTAAATGAATATACTGCTGATTGCCCGCACACACAGTTCACTTTCATATCAGCCACATACAAACAACATAATCACTTTTCTTGTTGTATAATTCCTTCTCGCATTTATGCGCTCTCCTCCTCTCACCTTTTCCCTTCGCTTTTGAACTTCAGTGCACAACACAACAGCTGAATGTGACCAGGCAAAAAAACCTCTCCAAGCCAAACCTTCACATCATAACCGCTACATCGTTGTCACAATAATAGCTAACGTCATAGTCAACATAGTTCTAGTAGCTAACGCATTAGTAAACCCACTACAGTCACCCAGTACAGAGTACAGCAAGCAGCTGAGAAATTACACTGGTGGGCCCCGGTGGCAATAAATTAATAAAACCAAAAGCTTACCTTGACTTGAAAGAGTTCCAGCGTTGGATAGCTTTAGCCAGCTACAGTAGCTAACATAAATAGCATTCCTCTCTGTTTGAGCTGGGTGTTTGAGTAGGCTAAATTAGATAACTGCATTAGTAAGTGAAAGTGAAAACATTTTACAAAAAATAGCTAGCTCTCGCTGATGCTTGTCCTTAATTTTAGAAGAAGTAAATTTGTTCAAAATGGTTTAACTCTTGTTTTTCTCTCTTTGAGTCAACTACTCAACACATTTTATGCATTTGCAGTGCTAGCTAGCTGTAGCTTATGCTTTCAGTACTAGATTCATTCTCTTATCCTTTGATTGGGTGGACAACATGTCCGTTCTGTGATGTGGTCTGTGTGTAGCTGGTGTAGAGGAGTCAGGCGCAGGACAGCAGATATGAGTAAATAAACGTATTTTACTCAAAAATGTCAAAGACAATACAAAATAAGCGAGCCCAGATAAATGGACCGTATTACATAAAAACAATCACTCACAAACAAACATGGTGGAACAGAGGGTTAAATAATGAGCAAGTAATTGGGGAATTGAAACCAGCTGTGTAAGACAAAGACAAAACAAATGAAAAGTAGATTGGTGATGGCTAGAAGGCCGGTGACGTCGACTGCCAAACGCTGCCCGAACAAGGAGAGGGACTGACTTCAGCGGAAGTCGTGACACTTTCATGCCTCAGGAGCTCTGATAGGTTGGAGGACGTCCTCGAGAAGTCATCATAATTACTGTGTAAGTTTATGGAAAGGGGTGAGAACCATGAGCCTCCTAGGTTTTGTATTGAAGTCAATGTACCCAGAGGAGGATGGAAAATAGCTGTCCTCCGGCTACACCATGGTGCTACCCTAGAGAGTGCTGTTGAGGTTACTGTAGATCTTCATTGCAAAACAATGTGTTTTAATCCGATTCTTCGTGACGTGAATATATTTATTATAGTTTTATCTAAAAAGGGGAACTCCTGAGGTGCTGACCTGTTGCAGCCTCTACAACCACTGTGATTATTATTTGACGCTGCTGGTCATCTATGAACGGTTGAACAGCTTGAAGAATGATCTGGCCTTAATGGCCATGTACTCTTATAATCTCCACCTGGCACAACCAGAAGAGGACTGGCCACCACTCAGAGCCTGGTTCCTCTCTAGGTTTCTTTCTAGGTTCCTGTCCTTCTAAGGAGTTTTTCCTAGCCACCGCGCTTCTAGATTTGCATTGCTTGCTGTTTGGGGTTTTCAGATGGGTTTCTATTTAAGCACTTTGTGACATCTGCTGATGTTAAAAGGGCTTGATAAATAAATGAGATTAGATTTTTAATGTTTCACTATTTTTATTTTTATGAAATTCACCGAGCAGGAGAGTTCTCCCCTTCCTCCTTTGAGGAGTCTCCTCTGGTTGGATAGCCTGGACTGCAGGCCTTATTATGTGTTGGATAGCCTCGACTCCAGCCCTTATTAAAGGAGCTGATTGTGGACTATAGGAAAAAGAGGGCCAAACAGGCCTCCATTAACATCGACGGGACTGAAGTGGAGCGGATCGAGAGTTTCAAGTTCCTTGGTGTCCACATCACCAACAAAATATCATGGTTCCAACACACCAAGACAGTTGTGAAGAGGGCACGACAACACCTTTTCCCCCTCAGGAGACTGAAAAGATTTGGCATGGGTCCCCAGATCCACAAAAAGTTCTACAGCTGCATCATGGAGAGCATCCTGACTGGTTGCATCACTGCCTGGTATGGCAACTGCTCGGCATCTGACCGTAAGGTGCTACAGAGGGTAGGGCGTACTGCCCAGTACATCATTGGGGCCAAGCTTCCTGACATCCAGGACCTATATACTAGATGGTGTCAGAAGAGGCCCAAAAAACTATCAAAGACTCTTCCGAAATGCCAAGTCTAGGACCAAAAGGCTACTTAACAGCTTTTACCCCCAAGCCATAAGACTGCTGTACAACTAAACTAATCAAATGGCCACCCAGACTATTTACATTGACCCCCCCCCCCCCCCCCCTTTGTTTTTACACTGCTGCTACTTGCTTTTTATTATCTATGTCACTTTACAAATGACCTCGACTAACCTGTACCCCCGCACATTGACTCAGTACCGGTACCCCCTGTATATAACCTCATTATTGTTATGTACATTTCTTGTGTTACTTTTTGATTGATTAGATTTTAGTTTTTTTACTTTAGCTTATTTAGTAAATATTTTACTATCTATATTTCTTGAACTGCATTGTTGGTTAAGGGCTTGTAAGTAAGAATTTCACGGTAAGGTCTACCACACCTGTTGTATTTGGCGCATGTGACAAATACAATTTTATTTGATTTATTGTGTGTTGGATAGCCTCGACTCCAGCCCTTATTATATGTTGGATGGTCAGTGCCACAGGCTTTGTTTTGACTGTACAATTCATCTATTCTCTTGACATCAAACCCCTTAATTAACTGGTCAAACGTGGTCATTTTATCAAGTCTATTACGAGCCAGTGGGTAAATTGTAATAGTAATGAGCAGTTTTAGCAATTTTGCTAGCGTAGGCAATGGTGAAATACACATAAATGACAAGCAATACTAATGGGATTTAAATGAAGTATTTTTAATTTGTACTTAGCTCACATCTTCGTGGATGTTTATAATGCAGATCCAAGCCCCATGTCTGTGTTTTTACTCAGAGTGATCATCTTTATGAAGTGGTTTAATTGATTTATTTTCTTGCAGCACTTCTATTTCTAACAGCTTCTTCCCAGTCGGATTCACTCAGTTGAAACACAATCATACTCAGTATAACATGATTACACTGAGCTTCTCCACAACTTTACAACTTGTCAGACAATGATTTAATATCACATCTCCCTCATAAGATATTTGCTCAGAACACAATCCATATTAGCTATTGATACCGTAGTAAATATCACTTTAATATAGCTCCCTGTGTACTTTAACAGAACTGTTATTTCCTTTTATCGTCGGGGGGAATACTTTTTTTCTCCAACAAAATCTAATTACTGTTTTTTCCCAGCATTCAAAATGCGTAAAGGCATGAAAACACACAAGCTCAGCTATTAATCTGCCAGGGAGAGGTTGCAATCATGCTCTCAGCTCTGTGAGGAGACATCCTCTCTTATAACAGCCAGGCAGCAGTGTTCTAGTCTAACTGTAGGTGGCAGTGTGACACTGTGCCTCACTCAGCCCCTCAGCTCACTCAGCCCCTCAGCTCACTCAGCCCCTCAGCTCACTCAGCCCCTCAGCTCACTCAGCCCCTTAGCTCACTCAGCCCCTCAGCTTACTCAGCCCCTCAGCTCACTCAGCCCCTCAGCTCACTCAGCCCCTCACCTCTCTCAGCCCCTCAGCTCTCTCTTTTGTGTATGCAGGCTCTGCACCTGTTGATGCACTGCAGTTGCTTGCTAAATGATTCTGCTTGTAAATAACATTAGGATCCTGGTTCTCTCTGAAGCCTATTTTAAAGATGTGCACCTAGGTGATGATGGTGCAATTAATTATCTTACATTCAGCAGCAGTTTCCAGCGCAGTCACTGCTCTTTGTCTATGTAGTCTACAGGGAGCTTTATTGCCCTTTTGTGATGTTATTTTTTTATGGTCCTGTTTTCCTGTTCTTTCAGGGGGATGTGAGTCAGAGGTAGTTATTAACCACTGAACAATTCAACAGGTTTTTCCTTGTACGGTTTGACGATCAGATAGTTGTGCATTTTATTTCAGTCTAACACATTTAGATGTTGAATGCTGGATGATGTTTCCGTATAGCTGCTCAGACGACAGCTACAAAGATGACATGAAATGTGAAAAGGAAGATTGCAGATGGATCATATTTTCATGCTGAATTACCAATGTTTAACTGGTTAAACTAGGCTTGAGCTGCATCCACTCTGTGCTGATGCGTTATTTCTGGGCTGCTGTCATGACACTGTTTCTCAATCCATATCTACATAGGATTACAAAATAAAAAATCCTAAAGTATTAAAACAAATACACTTTCTAGGATTTTCAGATCGATTACATACAAACATATCTGCCCCTGTGGTTATGATTGGATTAATGTGGATTAGTATGCATCACCTGTGTAGTATGCATTACCTACATACCTGCTCCTAACAAGTTGATCTCCAGTCCTGTGGGAGAGTGATCAAACCCATTGCAGTCATTCATATTTTAGAAAGCTGTGTTTGTGCTTTGCAGATGGCTGGAACTCTAAGAACCCATGGACCTTATGCTGAGATATAGGGGAGAGAGTGTGTGTGGGAGAGAGAGACAGAGGGCGGGGGAGAGAGGAGCTCTTGCACTAGTGAGATAATCCCAAGTCCTTACTCATTTGTTTCTATACTCACTCTACACTCCATCTCCTGTGATCATCTGTCAGACTGGGGAGAAACACTTGATAACTTCCCATGCTGCCCCAGTCCAACATACAATGCAGTACACACGTCAGGCTGACCTTCACAACACTACGCTTGCTCTGTGCACTAATGCAGTGGCTCTATAGATTCTCTATCAGCAGCAGAGTGTAGCTCTGGCTCTGGCTTGGGTACTGGCCAGGACCCAGCTTCTTCATCAGATACAAGGATGCATTCTGTTATAAGATCAGCAAGCTGTGTCAATGGGAGTGTGTACGTCGTCCTCCCCTTCACTGCACGGTAATGAGGTTCATGGCCATTGTGGATAGTAGATATAGTTACGCTTATGTCTATACCTAGATAACTAAACAAAGCCAGGGCATTTTTATACAGTCCCCTTAAACTCATATTCCTCATGTAATTTTCCTTCAATTATGTAGATGTTGCAGCACTCACTAGACCTTCGTTATCATACCAGTTGACCTAAAGGGCTTCTTACCGTATTCTTCTGAAGTTTTTTGATACACACAATTGTTCTGCACAATGGTATCATCACAGAGCCTACATGTGTTATAACACAAACTGCCATCATCTCATTGAGTTTCTCATCTCATATCCATTGGATCAGTCTTCCTGCATTCCACATCTTCTCCAACATCTTCGTCATTATTATAACCAAATGCCACATGTTTTTATTTCATTTCATTATAGCATTGTTTATTTGGCCTCTCAGTGCCAAAATGATGCACGCTCTTATTACATTTTTCTAATAAAATGCACAGTGAAGCATAACATGGAGAAAACATTATGCGCCAGCCAGGATCAATTTTAATATGAATAGCTAATACAGCTGCTTGAAGTAAACATTTACCCAGACCCAGAGTAAACAGACAAGGAACTAATGCAAATGCAACACGCTTTTTTCTTTAACACTAAGGTGGTTGCTAATATTTAAATTGATGCAAAGGTCAAATGTGAAGAAATACTTTAAACAATTTAGCACTCAAGCCTCAGCTCTCTGCTGGACATATGATGGATACTATGTTTTGGCTTCATTTAGGCCTTGCCAAATTATCATTGACGAGAAGTAGAGGGGGTTCAGACTTCAGAGAGGTAGATAAAGTGATGCCAACAGGAGAAAGTCCTTCACATTTCCAAGTTTATTTCATTCTGTTGTCTTTCAGTGAGCTGGAAATGAGGATGTTTGAGTGTTTCTACTGCTATTAAACCTGATAGAAAAGCTTTTCTGTGTCTAGAGAGCTGTGATAAAAGCTTACCCTGCAGATACGTTTGCACATGTCAACTGAATGTTATAGTGTATATTTTTCCGGCCTTGACATCTCACGCTGTGTGCAATGCAATATTTTACATCTTCCAAGAAAAGGTAGCTCTCCTTGTCAAAGTAACAACAGTCGTTGATCATCAGCTCAAGATCCTTGACATCACTGCCATGGGCTTGATAAATAGGCCAAGGAAGCATTGCTAAACATAGTGGCTCAATAAATAAATAATATAGCACGGCTATATACTGTAACAACTACTTTGTGGACATTAAAACCTCTACATTTCTCTCTTATTTTCAATGTCAGGACTGCTGTAGCCATGCCCTGCTATATCAGGCATTCCCCAGGGCAGCTGTCTAGGCCCCTTACTTTCTTCAATCTTCACCTGCCACTGGCACTGAGAAAAGCCTGTGAGTCTATGTATGCTGATGACTCAACACTATACGTCAGCTAACACAGCAATTGAAATCACTGCAACATGAAGAGCTGAAGTCAGTTTCAGAATGTGTGGCAAGAAATAAGCTAGTCCTAAATATTTCAAAAATGAAAAGCATTGTATTTGGGACAAATCATTCAAGAAATCCTAAAGCTCAACTAAATTACAGACATTTTCAACCTCTCTCTGACCGAGTCTGTAAAACCTACATGTTTCAAGCAGACCACCATATTCCCTGTACCCAAGAAAGTGAAGGTAACCTGCCTAAATTACTATCATCCCGTAGCATTCACATCGGTAGCCATGAAGTGCTTTGAAAGGCAGGTCATGGCTCACATCAACACCATCATCCCAGAAACCCTAGACCCACTCCAATTCGCATACCGCCCCAACAGATCCACAGAAGACTCAATCACAATTATACTCCACACTGCCCTTTCCCACCAGGACAAAAGGAACTCCTATGTGAGAAAACTGTTCATTGACTACAGCTCAGTGTTCAAGTGGTCCTGTGTGGCTCAGTTGGTAGAGCATGGTGTTTGCAATGCCAGGGTTGTGGGTTCAATTCCCACGGGGGACCAGTATGGAAAATATATATGAAATGTATGCACTCACTACTGTAAGTTGCTCTGGATAAGAGTGTCTGCTAAATGATGTAAATGTAAAATCATATTGCCCACAAAGCTCATCACTAAGCTAAGGACCCTGGGTCTAAACACCCCCCACTGCACCTGGACTTCCTGACAAGCTGCCCCCTGGTGGTAAGGGTAGGCAACAACACATCTGCCACGCTGATCCTCAACATGTGGGCCCCTCAGGGGTGCATGCTTAGTCCCCTCCTATACTCACTGTTCACCCAGGACAGAGTGGCCAAACATGCCCCCATTCACATTGATGGGGTTGTACTGGATTGGGGTTGAGAGTTACATATTCCTTGTTATCCACATCACCAACAAACTATCATGGTCCAAACACAACAAGACAGTCTTGAAGAGGGCACGACAATGTGTTTTTCCCCTCAGGAGACTGAAAAGATTTGGCATGGATCCTCAAAAGGTTCTACAGCTCAAAAGGTTCTACAGCTGCACCATCGAGAGCATGGTTGCATCACCGCCTGGTTTTGGCAACTGCTCGGCATCTCACCGTAAGGTGCTACAGATGGTAGTGCATATGGCCCAGTACATCACTGGGGCCAAGCCTCCTGCCATCCAGGACCTGTATACTAGGCGGTGTCAGAGGAAGGCCCACAAAATTGTGAAGAGTGTAGTACACAGCGTTGTACGAGATCTTCAGTTTCTTGGCAATTTCTTGCATGGAATAGCCTTCATTTCTCTGAACAAGAATGGACTGACAAGTTTCAGAAGAAAGTGCTTTGTTTCTGGCCATTTTGAGCCTGTAATATAACCCACAAAAGCTGATGCTCCAGAGACTCAACTAGTCTAAAGGCCAGATTTATTGCTTCTTTAATCAGGACAACAGTTTTCAGCTGTGCTAACATAAACGCAAAAGGGCTTTCTAATGATCAATTTGCCTTTTAAAATGATAAACTTGGATTAGCTATCCCAACATGCCATTGAAACACAGGAGTGATGCTGATAATGGGCCTCCGTACGCTTATGTGGATATTCCATTGAAAAATCAGTTTCCAGCTACAATAGTCATTTACAACATTAGCAATGTCTACACTGTATTTCTGATCAATTTGGTGTTATTTTAATGGACAAAAAACGTGTTTTTCTTTCAAAAACAAAGACATTTCTAAGTGACCCCAAACTTTTGAACAAATTGTGCAAATTACCTCGACTAACCTGTACCCCCGCACATTGAATCGGTACCTGTATAAAGCCTCTTTGTTATTTTATGTTACTTTTACATTTTTTTTTACTTTAGTTTATTTAGTAAATATTTTCTAAACACTATTTCTTGAACTGCATTGTAGGTTAAGAGAATGTAAGTAAGCATTTAACGGTAAGGTTGTATTCTGCACATGTGACTAATAAAATATGATGTGGAAATTGAGCAAGTTGAGGAGACTAAACTGCTTTGTGTAACCTTGGAATGTAAACTGTCATGGTCAAAACATGTTGATGCAACAGTAGCTAAAATGGGGAGAAGTCTGCCCATAATATAGCGCTGCTCTGCTTTCTTGACATCACTGTCAACAAAACAAGTCCTACAGGCACATGTTTTGTTGCATCTGGACTACCGTCCAGTCATATGGTCAAGTGCCACAAAGTGGGACATAGACAAATTACAATTGACCCAGAACAGAGCATCCTAGCTGGCCCTTAAATGTACACGGCGAGCTAACATTAACATTAGCATGTCAATCTCTCATGGTGCAAAGTAGAGGAGAGATTGACTTCCTCACTACAGTACTTGTATTTGTGAGAATTATTGACATGTTGAATGCAGCTAGCTGTCCATTTAAATGACTAGCACACAGCTCAGGCACTCATGCATACCCCACAAGACATGTCACCAGAGGTCTTTTCACATTCCCTAATTGCCTTGGCAGCAGCTAATTTGGATCCATAATAATATACAAATACAAAATATATAACTACTTCTTTGTTGACATTAAAACCGATTTCTGTCTCAGAGGCCAATGTCAGGCCAATGTCACTGTAGCCAAGGGTTACGACTCTGTCCTGCTGATGCTGTATGAGGACTGGCACAACAAGGACCCAGACCATAAAGCCATCCCAATCCACCTGGCCTTGCTCGCTGCCTACACCAGACCACCCACTGCAGCACCGGCAGGGATTCCCTGGTGGCACAGGGGGGCATCTCAGTCACCTTTACTACACAATACAGGTATACCCTCACATAGTTTCAAAGGCTACCTGTCACTGTTATAAGCCATAACTAATATTCCTTACTCTAACTGGTTTCTCTACTGCTTTTTGCTTTCTCTACTCCTTAGAATTTGAAATTCATTTATCTTATTACTTTAATGATATTGACATATTATAATTGGAGTTGGTATTGCCTGGCAATTCTGATTGCCCTCGGCAAGTTATTTGAGTATAATACCGAGCTTGATAGTAATGCTGGACAGGGCTGCTAATGTGACAGTTAAAAAATAACAACAAACAGGGCTCAGGTTTTGTGGTGTCACTACAGCCTGGGGTTCGATCCCAGGCTGTGTCACAACCGGCTGTGACCGGAGGCCCAATGGGGCGGCTCACAATTGGCTCAGCGCCATCTGGGTTAGGGGAGGGTTTGGCTGGGGGGGCTTAATTTGGCTCATTGCGCTCTAGCAACGCCTTGTGGCAGGCCGGGCGTCTACAGGCTGACTTCAGTCGTCAGTTGAACAGTGTTTCCTCCAACACATTGGTGCAGCTGGCTTCCGGGTTAAGCAAGCGGGTGGTAAGAAGCGCGGCATGGCGGGTCGGGGGACGCATGACTCGACCTTTGCCTCTCCCGAGCCCGTTGGGGAGTTGCAGCAATGAGACAAGATTATAATTAGATCGGAATTGGATATCACGGAATTGGGGAGAAAAAGGGGTCAAATAAATAAAAATGTAAATATTATCTCAACTACCTCGTACTCCTGCACATTGACTCCGTACTGGTACTCCTTGTATATAGCCTTTTTATTGTTATTTATTGTGTTACTATTTTCTATTTTTATTACCAAATATTCTTACTTTTTAACTCTGCATTGTTGGGAAAGGGCTCGTAAGTAAGCATTTTTCACTGTAAAGTCTACACCTGTTGTATTCGGCGCATGTGACAAATAACATTTTATTTTATTTGAACAATCTAGGAGGTGACTGTGTGTGTTTCTGTTGTTGTTTGAAAGACCTGCCTGGCCAGTAAAGGTTTGGAGTCTCTGGTGGAGCCTGCTGTCCGGCTGATGAGGAAGTGCTATCCTAAACGCCGCCTTCCACTGACCTCCAATCAGTGTTTATACCTTCACCCTGCATAGGAGGACTACTGACACTGCTCCAAGACCCCAAGGTATTGTTTACCTTTCTATATTTTCATCAGTCTCACTTTCTCGTACTGTCTCTTTCCTCTCTTGCCTGCTCTCTCTCTCTCTTGAACTCTCGCTCTTCTTAGTGCATGCTGGGAGTGTTTTGTAGTTGTGAGAGGCCGTGTGAATGGCTCTGTCCTTACTTATTTTCTTGATTCTTTCCTTTGTAATTTCTTAAGATTTTGATTTTCTATGGTGGAGGGTTATCACACTGTTAGTTTAGCGGTACCCACTGTTTGTTTTCAAAGTTAGGGAGGAAGAGGACAGAGTTTTAGTTTCCTGGGGTTTGGAAAGTGTGCTGTGCTCGATGGATTCACAGCCTAGCGCATGGAGTCAGGTGTGTTTCTTAGAATGGAGTTAAGATGGAGGAGGTTCTGCTCATGGTCAGCAAACAGGTAGGAACTGAATTTATACATTTCGCATCCATAATGAACAAAGCTGTGGTTGTGTTCATGAAAAGAGTGAATTTGGTGGGTAAGCTAATTGCTAGTGGAATATTTGTAAGGAATGTGTTGGTGCCGATTTCTCGTCTTTCGACTCCTTCGAATATGGTGGTAGTTGAGAATCTGCATTCGTTTATTACGGATCATCAAATCCAGAAAGAGCTGAATAGATTTGGTAAGTTTGCTAGCGGGTTTCGTGTACTGTCGGCAAGTGTTCATTTTTCTGAATAACAATGAGTAACCGTTAAATGTGCATTTTAAAGTGAGGCATGGGGAGGGGCTCTGTGCAGGGTTTGCCAGCACAGATAGTGTACGCTGCTTGAGTGTGGCGATTTGGGGCATAAGAGCTTTGCGTGCTCACATCAAGGCTGTTCACAAGGTGAGGGTACAAGCTCCAGTGGGGGAAATCGAGGTCAATGTGCAGGGGGGCATGAGACGCAGGCAGCAGAGGCTGGGTTTAGTCATGCTATAGATGGTGGTGTAGATGAGGCTGGGTCAAGTCATGCTATGGATGGTGGTGTAGATGAGGCTGGGTCTAGTCATGCTATGGATGGTGGCAGGGATGTCGCTTGGCCTATTTTAGGGGGGCATAAGTTACGTGGCGATGATATCTAGTTGACATTGTGTTTAATGTAGTTTTGCTATCTGTGCCAGGCTATAAATGAGACAGATGACGTAACATCATGTACATATCTTTTAATACTCAATTGCGTTCATTCAGTAGGCCATTGCAAAGCAATTATCAGTAGGTAATGTCTGGAAAAGGTGACATAGTGTTGAGCACAATGTCATTGTATTATCCTCAATTTCTCAACTGTAGGCTAGCTAACGACTAATGTTAGATGGATATATGGAAATTCTTCAAGAGAGGCAGTGCCAGCAGCTCTGCCGAAGGCCAATCCGGTGAGAAATTAAGATTTTACCAGTTCAAACAAACAACTTAAAACTTAAACTGATTAATTAAGCCTTGAGTTATTGTACATATGAGTTTAATAACAATACATGTCAAAACACAGCAGACAAGAGTGAGGGAAAGAAGCTGGAGATTGACAGGACTGAGGGAGAATGTCTGATGAAGGTTAGTGATATACAAAGCAAGTAGATGTTTAAGCTTTCAGTTAAATTTGTACAGCATATGACAGCATGTCTTACTTTTGTTAGGCATAAATAAATTATGTTCATGATATCTTAAAGGGTCATGCAGAAAGAGAGGCTTCTATGCAAGGCAGAGATAAACATGCGAGCTGTATAAGTGAGAGAGAGCAAGCATGCCCAGAGAAAGAGGGACAAGAAACAGATCTAGAGAGAGGAACAGCGAACAGATCCAGAGAAAGAGGGACAACAAACAGATCCAGAGAGGAAGGGACAACAAACAGATCCAGACAGGTAGGGAGAACAAACAGATCCAGAGAAAGAAAGTAATCAAGCCGCTGCAGCAACACCTTCCAGAAATGAGAGCGATTTGGGTGACAAAGACACTGGCCCAGACAAGTGAAGCTGTATAGCTACCCACACGAAAGTTTTGCTACACAGAAAAGGGCATTTCAGCACTGCTGGTTTGAGAAATACAATTGGGTAGAGTACTCTGTCCACAAAAACACAGCTTTCTGCTTTCCATTTACAGTTTTTGGCAAAAACATTACATTTGATGATTTTGTCAGTAATGGCTGCAAAAATTTGAAAAAAGCTTTGTTTATTTTCGGTAAACATGAAATGGCACAAACACACAGAGCCAGTGTTGTGGCAGGGCAAAGCTACCAAGCAACTAGCAGTCATGGTATGTCACATCCTGACCATAGTAAGATGTTATTTTCTATGGTAGAGTAGGTCAGGTCGTGACAGGGGGTGTTTTTCTATGTTTTGTATTTCTATGTTCATGTTCTAGTTTTGTATTTCTATGTTGGTTTTGTTTGGGATGATTTCCAATTAGAGGCAGCTGGTCCTCGTTGTCTCTAATTGGAGCTCATACTTAAGTAGGGTTTTTTTTCCACCTGGGTTTGTGGGAGATTAGTTTTGAGTAGTGTCTGTTTCACCGCTGCGTCACGTTTCTTTTTTTGTCTGTCATACAAATGTATTTATGTATTGCATAGTTTCACAGTATAAATAAAATGTGGAACGACACACACGCTGCACTTTGGTCCGCTCATTCCTATGACAACCGTGACAGAATCTCCCACCACCAAAGGACCAAGCAGCGTGTTATAGACCAGTGGACTATTAAGGAGATAAGGAGAAGTATATCCAGGGCTTTGGAGGATTTAGGGGCAGGAGAAAAGCGCCTCCCATGGGAACAGGTGGAGGCAGCGAGAGCGCGGCAACAAGGGAAGCACGAGAGGCAGCCCGCCCCCACAAATTTGGGGGTGCACACGGGGAGATTGGCAGAGTCAGGTTGGAGACCTGAGCCAACTCCTCGTGCTTACCGTGAGGTGCGTGTCATCAGTTAGGCGCCACCTGTGCCAGCCCCATGCATCAGGTCTCTAGTGCGCATGCCCAGTCCGGTGTGTCCTGTTCCTGCTCCTCGCAAATGTCCTGAGGTGCGTGTTACCAGTCTGGCGCCACCTGTGCCAGCTCCACGCATCAGGCCTCCAGTGAATCTTCCCAGTCCAGAGCTTCCGGCGACGTCCCCCAGTCCGGAGCCTCCAGCGACGTTCCCAGTCCGGTGAGACCTGTTCCGGCTCCACGTAAGAAGCCTCCAGTGATGATCCATGGTCCGAAGCCTCCAGTGATGATCCATGGCCCGGAGCCTGTAGGGATAATCTATGGCAAGAAGCCTGTAGGGATAATCCATGGCCTGGAGCCTGCAGTGATGATCCATGGCATGGATCCCGCAGCGACGGCCTGCAGTCCGGAACCTCCTGAGACGGCCTGCAGTCCGGAACCTCCTGAGACGGCCTGCAGTCCGGAAACTCCAGCGGCGGCCTGCAGCCCAGAACCTCCGGCGATCATCCACGGTCCAGTGACACAGAAGCAGAAGGATCAGCGGGCGGAGCGGGGGTTACGCCCCGAACCAGAGCCGCCTCCTCTGTTGGAGGATCTGCGGGATAAGAAGGTTATGTGTACTGCACCAGAGCCGCCATAGACAGTAGTTACACACCCTACCCTCCCTTTTGTTTTGTTTTTTGGAGGGGGGGGTTGTTGTGTTTTTGTTTAGGTGCGGGTGGAGTCCGCACCTTTGGGGGGGTACTGTCACGTCCTGACCATAGTAAGATGTTATTTTCTATGGTAGAGTAGGTCAGGGCGTGACAGGGGGCGTTTTTCTATGATTTGTATTTCTATGTTTATGTTCTAGTTTTGTATTTCTATGTTGGTTTTGTTTGGGATGATCTCCAATTAGAGGCAGCTGGTCCTCGTTGTCTCTAATTGGAGATCATACTTAAGTAGGGTTTTTTCCGACCTGGGTTTGTGGAAGATTTGTTTTGAGTAGTGTCTGTTTCACCTCTGCGTCACGTTTTTTTTTTTTTTTTTTTGTCATTCAAGTTTATTTATGTATTGCATAGTTTCACAGTATAAATAAAATGTGGAATGACACACACCCTGCACTTTGGTCCGCTCATTCCTACGACAACCGTGACATGGTAACATTGCTCAGATTTTAAAATCTGCCCATGCTAGTGATATTGCAGAGAGAAGGGAGTATCCGAGGAGAATTGTTGCGGTCAATGTTAGGAAGACTGTCACGTCCTGACCTGAAAAAGGGGTTATTTGTTATTGTAGTTTGGTCAGGGCGTGGCAGGGGGTGTTTTTCTGTGTGTTTTGGGGTTATATTCTATGTCCTTTTTTCTATGTTTTGTAGTTCTTTGTTTTGGCCTGGTATGGCTCTCAATCAGGGACTGCTGTATTTCGTTGTCACTGATTGGGAGCCATACTTAGGTAGCCTGTTTTCCTTTGGGTTTTGTGGGTGGTTAATTTCTGTTTAGTTGTCTAACCTGACAGAACTGTGGGCTGTCGTGTTGTTTCTTTGTTTATAGTGTTCTCTGTTTAATAAATTACAAGATGAG
The DNA here is from genome assembly GCF_901001165.1 of Salmo trutta. NCBI lineage: Eukaryota > Metazoa > Chordata > Actinopteri > Salmoniformes > Salmonidae > Salmo > Salmo trutta. The sequence continues at coordinate 21,122,371 of NC_042973.1, forward strand.
CACTAACCACGCTGCACCTTGGTCTACTCCATTCAACAGCCGTTACAGAACTACCCACCAACAGAGGACCAAGCAGCGGAGGAGGAAGCAGCAAGAGGAGTATAAGGAGTCATGGACTTGGGAGGAGATATTAGCTGGAGAAGGACCATGGAGGAAGACTGGAGAGGACCGGGAACGTTATGTGGGGACACGGCTGGCAAGGAAACCCGAGAGGCACCCCCAACAAAATGTTTTGGGGGGGCACATGGGTAGTTTGGCTGGGCCAAGGGTGAGCCCTAAGCCAACTCCCTGTGCTTATCATGGGGAGCATTTGGCGGTGAGAGCGCCGGTCTATGCGGAAGTGCGCACGATCTCGCCCATGCGCATGCACAGTCCATTGCAAGCGATACCAGCCCCCCGTAAGTGCTGTGCTAGAGTGGGCATCCAGCCTGGGAGAAGTGCGCTGGCACAATACTTCTGGCCACCAGTGCGTCTCCTGGGTCCAGGCTACCCTGCGCCTGCTCTACGCACGGCAGCCATCAGTACTCTGCACAGCCCAGTTCGCCCTGTGCCAGCACTCCGCCCATGCAGGGCTACTGTTACAACCCAGCCAGGACGGGTTGTGCAGGTTGTGGCTCCAGACCTCCAGTGCTTATTCATGGCCCAGTGTATCCAGTTCCTGCTCCTCGCACTAGCCTTGAGGTGCGTGTCCCTAGTCTGGCGCCTCCAAGGCCAGTACCCCACACCAGGCCTCCAGTGGGTAAGCCCAGTCCAGTATGTCCTGTTCCTGCTCCTCGCGCTAGCCCTGTGGTGCGTGTAAATAGTCTGGCGCCTCCAAAGCCGGCCCCACGCATCAGGCCTTCAGTGCGCAGTGCCCGTCCAGAGCTTCCGATTACAGCCCCGTCCAGAGCTTCCGGCGACAGTTCCCCGTCCAGAGCTTCCGGTGACAGTTCCCTGTCCAGAGCTTCCGATGACAGTTCCCTGTCCAGAGCTTCCGGTGACAGTTCCCCGTCCAGAGCTTCCGGCGACAGTGCCCCGTCCAGAGCTTCCGGCGACAGTGCCCCGTCTAGAGCTTCCGGTGACAGTTCCCTATCCAGTGCTTCTGGCGACGGCCCACAGTCCGGAGCCTGCAGAGACGGCCCACAGTCCGGAGCCTGCAGAGACGGCCCACAGTCCGGAACCGGCGCAGCCAGAGTCGCCCTCCAGTCCGGAACCGGCGCAGCCAGAGTCGCCCTCCAGTCCGGAGCTCCCAGAGTCGCCCTCCAGTCCGGAGCTCCCAGAGTCGCCCTCCAGTCCGGAGCTCCCAGAGTCGCCCTCCAGTCCGGAGCTCCCAGAGTCGCCCTCCAGTCCAGAACTCCCAGTTCTCCAGTGAGGCGCCTCAGCCCGAGGTCTCCAGTGACGCGCCTTAGCCCTGAGCCTTCAGCGGGGGTGGACAGGTTAGGTTGGGGACTAAGGCCGGAGCCTGAGCCACCTCCGTAGTTGGAGGATTGGGGAGGGGGGGTAGCACGGGAGCCATTGGTGACGGTAGCCACCCTCCCTTCCCTCCCTTTAGTTTGGGATTATTTTTGTTTTGGGGTTTCTTTTTGTGTTTTTTTGTTTGAGGTGCACCTTTGGGGGGGGGGGGGGTACTGTCATGTCCTGACCAGTAAAAGGGGTTGTTTGTTATTGTAGTTTGGTCAGGGCGTGACAGGGGGTGTTTGTTTAGTGTGTTTCGGGTTTTTTGGGCAATGTTCTATGTTAGTATATTTCTATGTCTGTGTCTATTTCTATGTTCAGGGTTTTTGGTTTGGCCTTCAATTAGAAGCAGCTGTTCTTCATTGCTTCTAATTGGAGGTCATATTTAAGTAGTGGTTTTTGTCACTGTGTTTGTGGGTAGTTGTTCCATGTATAGCGTGTTGCCTTACAGGACTGTCTTTGTCAATTGTTTGTTATTTTGTTAAGTGTTCACGTTTCCTTCTAAATAAAAGAAGATGAGTATACACATTCCCGCTGAATTTTGGTCCCATCACTACGACGATCGTTACAAAGACAGGGACTCTTTCCGTGCCACATTTGTTAGGGACAGACGTTCCGCTAGCGGAATACATGCATGTTTTGTTCAATCAAGTTCATATTTATATAAAAAAACAGCTTTTTACATTAGCATGTGATGTTCAGAACTAGCATACTCACCGCAAACTTCCGGTGAATTTACTAAATTACTCACGATAAACGTTGACAAAAAACATAACAATTATTTTAAGAATTATAGATACAGAACTCCTTTATGCAATCGCGGTGTCAGATTTTAAAATCGCTTTTTGGTGAAAGCACATTTTGCAATATTCTGAGTAGATAGCCCGGCCATCACGGCTAGCTAATTTGACACCCACCAAGTTTGGCCCTCACCAAACTCAGATTTACTATAAGAAAAATTGGATTACCTTTGCTGTTCATTGTCAGAATGCACTCCCAGGACTTCTACTTCAACAACAAATGTTGTTTTGGTTCGAAATAATCCATAGTTATATCCAAATAGCTCCGTTTTGTTCATGCGTTCAAGTCACTATCCGAAGGGTGAAGCGCCGGAGGCGCATTTCGTGGCAAAAAAATTCAAAAAATTCCCTATCCCAAACAGGTTTTAAGAGTGCTGCATCTGGAGGCAATTTATGTACATTGCTATGCTCATGAGCTTAATTTGGTGTTGTGTCATACTTGCAAGGCTATTCCAGAGGCTGCTGAGTTTTTCAGTTTCTTGGGGAATGTGTATTTGTTTTTCAGTACATCCCTAGTTTATTTACCACAAATTCAAAGAAGATCAGTCCAAATTTGGAATAGCATCAGCTGAACTTGTACAGCTCTCAAACACTCACTGGGCATGCCAGCTGCATTCCATAAATGCAGTCCTGGACACTTTAACTGCTATTTTGTATTGTCTATCTGCCATTGGATCCCCCATGGCTGTTGGTCTGAGAGCAAAGCTTCATAAGTTCTCCACCGTGTATTTGCTACTGATGTTTCCGTCCCTTCTTTCTATAACTGAGGGACTACATAAGTTCCTCCAGAAAGAGACTGTAGACCTGGCAGAAGCTTGTTTCAGCAAACAAGCTGCATGTGACACACTGATAGGCAAACGCACAGATGCATTTGCCACAGAACTTTATGACAGAACCAAAGCACTCGGTGGAATTCACAACATTCCAGAGGCAGATGCAGCAAGAAAGTGCAAACAAAGGAAAATGGGAGATTTTGTGGTGGAGACCTCCTTGGGTTTAAGCACAGAATTGTCATGTTCCCAAACAATGAAAACAGAGTTGTTGCTCCCCTGCTTGGACAGGATGGTTTGTGAGCTTGACCAGCGATTCTTGACTGTAGATGCAGGTCTGCTCAAAGGCATACAGGCATGCAGCCCCAACTCCAAAAACTTCCTAGATACATCATGCTTAACTGAGTTTGCCAAGCACTACGGCATTGATGTTAAAACAGAAGAGATCTTGGTGGCCAGAAACTTCCTTGCCCAGAAAAGTGAAGCTGGATGTCCTCTCAAAGATATGCTTGCTGTGTATAACCTCCTGGATGATCATATGTTTCCTTCCCTGAAGGAAATCATTCAGGTTTCCCTCACAATTCCTGTGAGCAGCTGCTCCTGTGAAAGTTCCTTTAGTGCACTGCGCACTCCTAGTTGCGTAAGACAATGGGTCAGAGAAGGCTTGCAAGTCTTGCAGCTATGTCCATTGAGGGTGAAGTGCTTGGGCCACTAAACCACAATAGTGTTATTGACTGCTTTGCCACCTTTATAAATAGGAGGTACACTTTAATGCGTCCACCACAAAATAAGCATCAAAAGACAGAAGCAGAAGGAGCAGTTCTGTAACATAGGTTGTAATATTTGTTTGGGATCTTACTTTTTTATCAGATTTTATTCCTAGTTATTTTTCAGTTTTTTAAATGTTATTTAGCTCATTAGTTGAATTTAGTTTTGCCCCATTGTGGATGATACTGTTTAAGATGTTCCATGTGTTTGAATTATTAGGTTAATTTTGAGCAACAAATAACAAAAGGGTGAAATTTAAATTAATATGTTTTTCTAATTGTATAATATGACTTGCATGTCTTCACATTTCTCTCTCTCTCTCTCAAAATAACATCCAAAAAGTATTTGGGCTAGATAGTACAGCCATTTGTGTGCCTTTTGTTGTGTTGGATGGATGGGGACAGAGTGGACTTTAATTTCTTTACTTGGATAGAATTTAAGTAAGTCATATTAGATCAGTGTCTAACAAACTATGAGACAGGTATACTTTTAGCCAACCTTGACCAAAAATGACCTTATTTTGATCGATTTTACACCTGTTGTTACTATAAAAAATACATGATGAAAATACGTTTTGGAGACTTTAAAACAAATTCTGGGGGAGTATGACCAGACCCCACTAAAAGAGGCTTAGCCTCCCTATCCATGAATCTCTAGTGACGTCCCTGGATGGTGGTGTAGCTGAGGCTGGGTCTAGTCATGTTATGGATGGTGGTGTAGATGAGTCTGGGCCTAGTCAGGTTATGCTAGTGGATGAGGAGAGTATAGTGAGGAAGGGCAAGCGACTAGGGATGGTGGAGGAGGGTGTCAAGCGGAAGAGGAAAAAGGGGGTGAAGAAAGGAGCTGGGAGGCTGGTGTGGTCAAAGTCACTAAAGAACCTTTGTCTGGTGCTGGGGGGGAGGCCCCTGCTCGAGAGAAAGGGCAGGTGGTCAGGATGGGAGATGGAGATGACGAAGGTGAGTCAGAGAAAGAGGATGATGAGGAGGCTTTCTTTTTAGACTCCTCCTCAATGGGTCCAGAGCTGACAGCCAGTCAGGCAGAGGGGTCAAAGTACACAGTGAGGGAATTGTCAAGGTTCCTGAATGAGACTAAAGGGAAAAAGGTTAATCTTGGATTCTTTTTTTAGCGATCTGGGAAAGTTTGTAAGATCAGTACAACACGCTATGAAAAATTAGGGGAATGGGGTCCTCTCACCCAGGAAACGTTTTAGGTTGAGAAAGTGGGTCACAACCGTACATAAGGGTCTACCTTCAGATGCTATTTAGATGAATAGTTGTTTGGCACTGGGGCTTTTTGAGCTTTGCTATTGGTCTCTTTCTTTGCTGACTATTCTCCCACTTCTTATGGAGAGACTTCAGGTAGGAGAACCAGACATCCCAACACAAGACAGTGTACATGGGTAAAGGTTTTTGGGGCTAGGGTGAGTGTAGCCTGACTTGATCGGTTTTATATGTCCAGGGATCAGAGCAAAAGGCTGTTTGGTGCTACCATTCTCCCGTTGGGTTTTTTGGATCACCACATAACCATGGCTCGGCCGTCTATTTCACCAGGGCCTCGGCAGGCATCCTATTGGAAGTTTAATGTAAAGCTCTTATAAGATGCCACTTTTTTCTCAGGTTTCTATACTTTTTGGGAAAGGTGGGGGCAGCGAAGAGAGGAGTATGAGTCTCTGAGTCAATGATGGGATGTGAGAAAAGTGAGAATTTGGCTTTTCTGTCAACAGTATACAGCTCTCTCACCCTCAGAGGTTAGGAGAGTATTGGGGGAACTCAAGCATAGTATCAGTGAAGTGGAGGTAGAGCTGGTGGGGCAAGGCAATGTAGGCCTCCAGGCTAATTTAGCTGAATTACGTTGGGACCTGGGCAGTTTTTCCAGGTTAAAGCAAAGGGAGCACTTGTAAGAGCTAGCTTCTCCATGCTCAAGGAGATGGATTCTCCTTCTTCTTTAGTTTGGAAAGACAGAGCAGTGAAGCCAAGGGTATACATTGTCTGCGGCTGTCGGATGGGCGGGTGACCTCTGTGGTGGGGGAGATGTGGGAGCGGACTGTGGAGTTTTATATTGAGTTGTATAGGGCAGAACTGTGTGATCCTAAATGTGCTCAGGTTTTGTTTCCCTTAGCTCTCTCTGGCATAGAGGGATGAAATGGACATTCCCATGTTGTCCCATGGACCGTAAACCAGATGTCTCCCGGTGGACTCCCAGTGGAGTTTTCTAACAAAATTCTGGGGAATAATTGGCGTGTTGCGTTAGTGCATCAGGATAGGAGAGTTGCCGATGAGCTGCCATCTGGCCACTCTGACTCTCCTGCCCAAAAAGGGGACTTGTGTGAACTTAAGAACTGGAGGCCTGTGGCATTGCTCTGTGCAGACTACAAAATATTTGCCAAGGTCCTTGTTTTAACAGACTGAAGTCCCATCTTGTCTCTATAGTACACAAGGACCAGCCATATTGTCTACAGGGACGCTCAATCACGGACAACTTGTTCTTAATCAAGGACATTTTGGACTTGTCAAGGTTTTATAATGTGAACTTTGGACTGGTCTCTCTAGACCAAGAGAAGGCTTTTGATAGAGTGGACCATGAGTATCTGTTTAACCTGTCAAGGTATAGGGTGCAGTATTTTCGATTTCGGATGAAAAGCGTGCCCAGAGTAAACGGCCTAATACTCGGGCCCAGAGTCAAATATTTGCATATTGTTAGTGGATTTGGATAGAAAACACTCTGAAGTTTCTAAAACTGTTTGAATGATGTCTGTGAGTATAACAGAATTCATATGGCAGGAAAAAAACTGAGAAGAATACAACCAGGAAGTGGGAGATCTGAGAATTGTAGTTCTTCTTTTGAATCCCTATCGAAACTACCGTGTCTGTGGGGTCACGTTGCACTTCCTAAGGCTTCCATTGGCTGTCAACAGCCTTCAGAAAGTTTTTTCATCATTCTCCTGTTACTGGGCAGAGAATAGTAGCTCAGTCAATGAGTGGACTGCCTGAGGACAAAGGGCTTGGTGATGCTCGATCCCGCCAGCGCGCCCCTCCTTCTTTTTCTCCTGGAATGAATACGCTATTGTCCGGTTGGAATATTATCGCATTTTTACGTAAAAAATACCCTAAAGATTGATTGTAAACAACGTTTGAAATGTTTCTACGAACGGTAATGGAACTATTTGACTATTCGTCTCTGGTACTGCGCTAGTGCGTTATGCCTTTGGATAGTGATCTGAACGCACAAACAAAACGGAGGTATTTGGACATAAATATGGAGTATTTCGAACAAAAATAACATTTCTTGTGGAAGTAGAAGTCCTCAGAGTGCATTCTGACAAAGATCAGCAAAGGTAAGAGAATATTTATGATACTAATTCAGAGTTTTGTTGATGCCAGAACTTGGTGGGTAGCTGTATAGCTTGCTTCGATGGCTGAGCTATGTACTCAGAATATTGAACAATGTGCTTTCTCCGTAAAGTTTGAAATCTGACAAAGCGGTTGCGTCAAGGAGTAGTGTATCTATAATTCTTTCAATAACTTTTGTAAATTTTATCAACGTTTATGATGAGTATTTTTGTAAATTGGTGTGCACATTCACTGGGGGTTTTGGTGGGAATACATTTTCTGAACATCACACGCCAATGTAAAATGCGGTTTTTGGATATAAATATGAACTTTATCGAGCAAAACATAGATGTATTGTATAACATGAAGTCCTATGAGTGCCATCTGATGAAGATCATCAAAGGTTAGTGAATATTTTAGCTGTACTTTTGGTTTTTGTGATGCATGTCCTTGCTTGGAAAATGGCTGTGTGGATTTTCTTGTGAAGTTTGTCCTGACATAATCTAATTTTATGCTTTCGCCGTAAAGCCTTTTTGAAATCGGACAATGTGGTTAGATTAACGAGAATCTTACCTTTAAAATGGTGTAAAATAGTTGATTGTTTGAGAAAAGGAAATTATGAGATTTTTGCTGTTTTGTATTTCGCGCCATGCTATTTCACTGGCTGTTGAATAGTGTGGGACGGTCACGTCCCACCTAGCCCAGAGAAGTTAATGTGCTGTTTGGGGAAAGGTTTATGGATTGTGTGAAGATGTATGCTGGGGCGTCATGTATGGTCAAGGTGTGAGGGTGAATCAGTAGGCCAGCTTTGGTGAGGCGGGGAATTAGACAAGGATGCCCTCTATCGGGGCAGTTATATACACCAGCCATTGAGCCTTTTCTGGGCCTCCTACACAGGAAACTGTAGGGAGTGTGCTGGACAGGTATGGGTGTGTTCACAGGCATAGCAGTGTCGGCGTAACCAGATGACAATTCTGTGATGATCTGGGATGGGTAGGATATGCAGGCACTAGAGACTAAGGTGAACTGGGTCAAGCGCAAAGCTCTGTTATGTGGGGCATGGAGGCATAGATCCCCCCCCTTCTGCTTCCAGGGGGTTTGCAGTTGGGCTGTGAAGGGTTTAATATTTTGTGGATGTACCTGGGCTCGGAGAGGTGGGTCAGGAAGAACTGGGAGGGGCTGTCACAGGCAGTGGTCAAGACTGACCAGGTGGAGGTGGCTCCAGTCCCAAGTGTCATATAAAGGGAGGGTGCTGATAATCAACAACCTGTCGGCACCCTCCCTGTGGTATAAACTGGCTGTCCTCAACCCCCCCGCCGGTATGCTGGCAGACCTGCAACGCAACTGGTAGATTTTTTTCTGGCCGGGCCATCACTGGCTGAGGTCGGCAGTGTTGTACATGTCCATCCACGAAGAAGGACAGGGCCTGGTGGAACAAGAGAGCAGGGTGGCTGCATTCCGAGACTGCTGTACCATACTGATGTTGGCTGGAGGGAAGCAGCATGCGGGCTGCTGAGGAGAGCTGGCGGATTAGGGTTGGACCGGCAGCTGTTCCTCATTGAGTACAGCAGGTCTCTCTGATTTTTACTCTGTAGTGCTGAGGGCCTGGCAGCTGCTAACCTCTCTAGGACCGGCGGGACGAATTCGTCCCACCTACGTAACAGCCAGTTGAATCCTGTGGCGCGATTTTCAAATACCTTTGAAATGCTATTACTTCAATTTCTCAAACATATGACTATTTTACACCATTTTAAAGACAAGACTCTCGTTAATCTAACCACACTGTCCGATTTTCAAAAAGGCTTTACAACGAAAGCAAAACATTAGATTATGTCAGCAGAGTACCCAGCCAGAAATAATCAGACACCCATTTTTCAAGCTAGCATATAATGTCACAAAAACCCAGAAGACAGCTAAATGCAGCACTAACCTTTGATGATCTTCATCAGATGACACACCTAGGACATTATGTTATACAATACATGCATGTTTTGTTCAATCAAGTTCATATTTATATCAAAAACCAGCTTTTTACATTAGCATGTGACGTTCAGAACTAGCATACCCCCCGCAAACTTCCGGTGAATTTACTAAATTACTCACGATAAACGTTCACAAAAAACATAACAATTATTTTAAGAATTATAGATACAGAACTCCTCTATGCACTCGCTATGTCCGATTTTAAAATAGCTTTTCGGTGAAAGCACATTTTGCAATATTCTAAGTAGATAGCCCGGCATCACAGGGCTAGCTATTTACACACCCACCAAGTTTAGCACTCACCAAAGTCAGATTTACTATAAGAAAAATGTTATTACCTTTGCTGTTCTTCGTCAGAATGCACTCCCAGGACTTCTACTTCAATAACAAATGTTGGTTTGGTCCCAAATAATCCATAGTTATATCCAAATAGCGGCGTTTTGTTTGTGCGTTCAAGACACTATCCGAAAGGGTAAATAAGGGTTATGCGCCCGACGCGTTTCGTGACAAAACATTTCTAAATATTCCATTACCGTACTTCGAAGCATGTCAACCGCTGTTTAAAATCAATTTTTATGCCATTTTTCTCGTAAAAGGCGATAATATTCCGACCGGGAAAGCGTGTTTACATTCAAAGAGAGAGAAGATAAAAACATGGGATCCCCTCGTTCACGAGCCTCAGTCTGATGGTCCCCTGATAGAGCACCTACCAAAGGCGCTAATGTTTTTCAGCCAGTGGCTGGAATTACATCATTCAGCTTTTTCCCGGGTTCTGAGAGGCTATGGGAGCCGTAGGAAGTGTCACGTTACAGCAAAGATCCTAAGTTTTCAATAAACAGAGCCAAGAAGCTCAAGGAATGGTCAGAGAGGGCGCTTCCTGTTTGGAATCTTCTCAGGTTTTGGCCTGCCAAATGAGTTATGTTATACTCACAGACACCATTAAAACAGTTTTAGAAACTTTGGAGTGTTTTCTATCCAAAGCTAATAATTATATGCATATTCTAGTTTCTGGGCAGGAGTAATAATCAGATTAAATCGGGTACGTTTTTTATCCGGCCGTGAAAATACTGCCCCCTATCCATAACAGGTCAAGTCTTTACTGAAGACTTATCTCTTCAATAGGTCCTATGATTAAGTATAGTCTGGCCCAGGAGTGTGAAGGTGAACGGAAAGGCTGGAGCAACGAACCGCCCTTGCTGTCTCTGCCTTGCCGGTTCCCCTCTCTCCACTGGGATTCTCTGCCTCTAACCCTATTACAGGGGCTGAGTCACTGGCTTACTGGTGTTCTTCCATGCCGTCCATGGGAAGGGTGCGTCACTTGAGTGGGTTGAGTCACTGACGTGGTCTTCCTGTCTGGGTTGGCGCCCCCCCCCCTTGGGTTGTGCCGTGGCGGAGATCTTTGTGGGCTATACTCGGCCTTGTCTTAGGACGGTAAGTTGGTGGTTGGAGACATCCCTCTAGTGGTGTGGGGGCTGTGCTTTGGCAAAGTGGGTGGGGTTATATCCTGCCTGTTTGGCCCTGTCCGGGGGTATCATCGGATGGGGCCACAGTGTCTTCTGATCCCTCCTGTCTCAGCCTCCAGTATTTATGCTGCAGTAGTTTATGTGTCGGGGGGCTAGGGTCAGTCTGTTACATCTGGAGTATTTCTCTTGTCTTATCCGGTGTCCTGTGTGAATTTAAATATGCTCTCTCTAATTCTCTCTTTCTCTCTTTCTTTCTTTCTCTCGGAGGACCTGAGCCCTAGGACCATGCCTCAGGACTACATGGCATGATGACTCCTTGCTGTCCCTAGTCCACCTGGCCATGCTGCTGCTCCAGTTTCAACTGTTCTGCCTGCGGCTATGGAACCCTGACCTGTTCACCGGACGTGCTACCTGTCCCTGACCTGCTGTTCTCAACTCTCTAGAGACAGCAGGAGCGGTAGAGATACTCTCAATGATCGGCTATGAAAAGCCAACTGACATTTACTCCTTAGGTGCTGACCTGTTGCACCCTCGACAACTACTATGATTATTATTATTTGACCATGCTGGTCATTTATGAACATTTAACATCTTGACCATGTTCTGTTATAATATCCACCCAGCACAGCCAGAAGAGGACTGGCCACCCCTCATAGCCAGGTTCCTCTCTAGGTTTCTTCCTAGGTTTTGGCCTTTCTTGGGAGTTTTTCCTAGGGAGTTTTTCCTAGCCACCGTGCTTCTTTCACATGCATTGCTTGCTGTTTGGGGTTTTAGGCTGGGTTTCTGTACATCACTTTGAGATATCAGCTGATGTACGAAGGGCTATATAAATACATTTGATTTGATTTGATTTGTGTTGCTTTAAAAGTGTGCTTTGTGTAGCCTAATAGCAAATCTACCCAGGATCGGATCCACTCTTTGCATCCGTGGACTACACATCTCTGTTGTTTTTCGTGGCCTATCTCCGCTGGAGATCTGTCGGCGGATTGGCTTGTCTGACTGACCGACTCACTACAACCTTTTTTGAATACGGTATTTCATTTGTTTTGGTGTGATGTATACCGTGATGATTTATGTAGTTAGTTGTAGTTGAGGACTTATTAAGATGTGATACGCTTTATAGTTGTGTGGTAAAATATTTGTAATTTTGATTGTATGATTGACACTGGGTTTACACTACACTGTATGAACGGGCAAACATTGCGTGACTAAGGTCACTTGAGTTCCCTGAACTTGTTTTCCGGGCTGGACTCTTTTTAGGCCTGAGGTACAGGACATTTCTGGAGGAACTAGAGCTGTTTAAAGCTCATTATTGTATATTGTTATATGTGTGTGATCATTTGTTAGTAATACAACCACGCAAAAGAATACAGTTGTTTTGTAAGTTCTTTCCAATGTTTTAAGGGTTTATGAAAAGTGTATTTCCATCCTGACTTATACATGAGTTCTTTGTATTGGTGTAGACTTGACGGACCAGATGGGACTCATTCCCTCCCAAACTAAAAGGAGAAACCAATATTTTCTCTGGTAGGCACAACCTACCTGGCACCCCTATAAATGATAACCTCAAGTCAAAACCGTTACATTTACATTACATTTAAGTCATTTAGCAGACGCTCTTATCCAGAGCGACTTACAAATTGGTGCATTCACCTTATGATATCCAGTGGAGTTACAATACATACATACATACATACACGCATACACACATGCATACATATATACATATATACACACATACATACATACATGCATACACACATATATATATATATACACTGCTCCAAAAAATAAAGGGAACACTTAAACAACCCATCCTAGATCTGAATGAAAGAAATAATCTTCTTAAATACTTTTTTCTTTACATAGTTGAATGTGCTGACAACAAAATCACACAAAAATAATCAATGGAAATCCAATTTATCAACCCATGGAGGTCTGGATTTGGAGTCACACTCAAAATTAAAGTGGAAAACCACACTACAGGCTGATCCAACTTTGATGTAATGTCCTTAAAACAAGTCAAAATGAGGCTCGGTAGTGTGTGTGGCCTCCACGTGCCTGTATGACCTCCCTACAATGCCTGGGCATGCTCCTGATGAGGTGGCGGATGGTCTCCTGAGGGATCTCCTCCCAGACCTGGACTAAAGCATCCGCCAACTCCTGGACAGTCTGTGGTGCAACGTGGCGTTGGTGGATGGAGCGAGACATGATGTCCCAGATGTACTCAATTGGATTCAGGTCTGGGGAACGGGTGGGCCAGTCCATAGCATCAATGCCTTCCTCTTGCAGGAACTGCTGACACACTCCAGCCACATGAGGTCTAGCATTGTCTTGCATTAGGAGGAACCCAGGGCCAACCGCACCAGCATATGGTCTCACAAGGGGTCTGAGGATCTCATCTCGGTACCTAATGGCAGTCAGGCTACCTCTGGCGAGCACATGGAGGGCTGTGCGGCCCCCCAAAGAAATGCCACCCCACACCATGACTGACCCACCGCCAAACCGGTCATGCTGGAGGATGTTGCAGGCAGCAGAACGTTCTCCACGGCGTCTCCAGACTCTGTCACATCTGTCACATGTGCTCAGTGTGAACCTGCTTCATCTGTGAAGAGCACAGGGCGCCAGTGGCGAATTTGCCAATCTTGGTGTTCTCTGGCAAATGCCAAACGTCCTGCACGGTGTTGGGCTGTAAGCACAACCCCCACCTGTGGACGTCGGGCCCTCATACCACCCTCATGGAGTCTGTTTCTGGCCGTTTGAGCAGACACATGCACATTTGTGGCCTGCTGGAGGTCATTTTGCAGGGCTCTGGCAGTGCTCCTCCTGCTCCTCCTTGCACAAAGGCGGAGGTAGCGGTCCTGCTGCTGGGTTGTTGCCTTCCTACGGCCTCCTCCACGTCTCCTGATGTACTGGCCTGTCTCCTGGTAGCGCCTCCATGCTCTGGACACTACACTGACAGACACAGCAAATCTTCTTGCCACAGCTCACATTGATGTGCCATCCTGGATGAGCTGCACTACCTGAGCCACGTGTGTGGGTTGTAGACTCCGTCTCATGCTACCACTAGAGTGAAAGCACCGCCAGCATTCAAAAGTGACCAAAACATCAGCCAGGAAGCATAAGAACTGAGAAGTGGTCTGTGGTCACCACCTGCCGAACCACTCCTTTATTGGGGGTGTCTTGCTAATTGCCTATAATTTCCACCTGTTGTCTATTCCATTTGCACAACAGCATGTGAAATTTATTGTCAATCAGTGTTGCTTCCTAAGTGGACAGTTTGATTTCACAGATGTGTGATTGACTTGGAGTTACATTGTGTTGTTTAAGTGTTCCCTTTATTTTTTTGAGCAGTATATATATATATATATATATATATATATATATATATATATATATATATATATATATATATATATATATATATATACATATATATATATATATATATATATATATATATATATATATACATACGTACATGCACATGCGTGCGCACGCACACACACCATTACATATAATTATTATTATAATACCAGTGCCAATAAAATTAAGAATAGTTGTAAACAAATTAATAAGAATGGAATAAGATTGTACTTATTTGTGCAATGCTGCAACCCTGTGCGTGTGAATTAAAGGGTCTGTCTAGCTCAGTAGTCTGCATATTAGTTGCAGTAGTTGGCACACCTCTCCAATCTCTGATTGTTCTAGGCATCTTTTGCCAAAGGTTACCTCAGCATATGTAGGCTGATGATCTGAATGATACATGGTGTGGACTGCATCATGTGATGTACTTCTCTGAAGGACAGTGTTCTGTCCAACCCTGGAGTAGTGGTCAGAGCTGTGTTGTGATGGGCCAGTAGAGCTGTGTTGTGATGGGCCAGTAGAGCTGTGTTGTGATGGGCCAGGTCTAGTAGAGCTGTGTTGTGATGGGCCAGGTCTAGTAGAGCTGTGTTGTGATGGGCCGGGTCTAGTAGAGCTGTGTTGTGATGGGACGGGTCAAGTCGTGCTGTCCTGAGGCGGGTCTGGTCTGGTAAATCTGTGCTGTGTTGGGCCTGGTCTAGTAGAGCTGTGCTGTAATAAGCCGTGTCTGGCTCTTCTCTCCTGGGGATGGTGGCGGTACTGTTGTTTCAGAATGTGGGGCAGGGGACCTCTGTTGCTGGGGTGATGGGTGTATGGGTCCCTGTCAAGTGTTGCATCTTTTAGGTCCTTGGCAAAGGTTCTGATACTGTCCTGATCAAGATGTACATTATCGTATAAGTGTTGACATGTCAGAGTGGGGTGGTGAGCCGTTCTGACGTTGAGCAGTGAGGCACAGTCCGCAGTGATCTGTTGATTTATTTTGTTGATCAACTGTCCTGGGAAGTCTTTTCTTGGTAGGAGGGTGGACACAACTATATTGGTTGTTGGGAACATAGCCTGTGCCCGTTCTGCCACTCTTCTCACTGCCCCAGATACATTTTCACCTTTGGCATGAAGGTCGTTTGTGCCAGTGTGGATGAGGATGTTGTCGGGGGTGTCAATCCTGGTCTGACTGAGTAGCTGCATTGCACTGTCAGTTGTAGGACACCAGAACTTATACACCTGGTGTCTAGGGAATAATCTTTACTGGACTAAGAACTTCCCATTTGAATCAATAAGGATTGCAGTTGTTGGTGATTGTCTGGGTGGAGCAGACTGGGAGGCTGGTATTCTGACCTGGCTGGAGCAGATTGAGAGACTGGTAGGTTGACCTGGGCTGGAGCACACTGTGCTGGAGCAGACTGGGAAGCAGGTAGGCTGACATGGGCTAGAGCAGACTGGGACACTGGTAGGCTGGTGCAGTGTCATCAGGCCGTGGGGTGGAGGCCATGCTGGTCTCAGGTTCTGCTTGTGTTATGCCAAGCTGGTTGTCATGTTCTCTAGATGCAGAGGACATAATGACTCGCTGCTGGTTGAGGGTGTCAATGTCCTCTCTTTGTTCTAGCTCCTTTCTTATTGTGCTCAGATGGTCTCTGAGGTCATCATTTGTTTGACTCAGTTTGTCCATTTTGCTTTCTAATTTAGCAATAGATGCTCTGCTCTCCTCCCCGAACTGTTTCATCTCTTCTTTTAGTTTTTGGACAGTGTCCTCCTCTTGAAGCTTGTTCTCTCTGAGTTCTATGACCTCTGCTTTGACTAGAGAGAGGGTGTTGTGGAAACGTTGCATAGCAGGTGTTCTTGGTGTTGTAGGCATGTCCTTGGCTCTGTCTGCTGCAGGTGAGGTAGGTAGAGGGCTTCTTGCTGGGTCACAGAGACCGTTGGGGCCTGCTTTTCTCCATCTCCCTCCTTGATTTTTTCCTCAGTTTCTGAGATGATTTCAGCTTCTGCTTTTAGGGTAGCGAACCTTTTCTCAAAAGCCTGGAGGCTTGAATCATTGCCTTGTATCAATACAGTTCCATTATTATATAAGTTTACTGTTTGATACGTGTTGCTCTGGTCAGCCTCTTCAAAAATGCTGATCTGACATCCTTGGCTGATGCCTCTCTTTTTTGAGAAAGGGAAATGGTTGCAAATAAGCCTTTTCCATATGTGCCCTCGTTTGGTATTAAAAATAAAATTTGCTCTTGTTTTGTAACTGGTAAGATCTGCAAACAGGCATTCATGGTTCTGTCCCATCAACAAACCTTTGAAACTTTTCTTAGCTTTCTCTGTTTGGATGTCTGGTGGGTAAACAATTTCCATAGCAATGCTGGTGATGTTGGCTACAATGTTGCGATAGAAGTGTTGTTTATTGTATTATTGTCTCTTGTGTCTTTAGAGGACTGTTTCACTTTGATGTCCTTTTTCTTCTGTCCTTATTTTGTCTTTCTTTTCTTCTGTTAACTATATATTATTTGTTATTCTTTGTTAGCTAGCTAGCTTCTTCCAGGAGAGTCCCTAGCAAATGCTTAGCAACTGGTAAACAATTCAGCTAGCTAAGATAACTGTACGATTTATGAAAAATAGTTACTTTTTCAAAAGCCTATCTTCTTTGTTTGTTGCTTGTTTTGTCTCCTATTCGGTCTTGCAGTTTTCTTTTGCTTTTTTCCGATGTACTGCACTCTAAAAACCATGTAAATTTCAATATTTGTAGGAGCTCAATTTGGAACTCCGGAACACACACACTCTCTCTCTCTCTCTCTCTGTCTTTCTGTCTCTCTCTCTCTGTGTGTGTGAGTCCTTACTGAAGAGTTCAGTGACTTTCAACGTCGCACCTTCATAGGATGCCACCTTTCCTAAAAGCCAGTTCGTCAAATTTCTGCCATGCTAGAGCTGCCCCGATCAACTGTAAGCACTACTATTGTGAAGTGGAAATGTCTAAGAGCACAAACGGATCAGCTGCGAAGTTGCAGGCCACACAAGCTCACAGAACGGGACCGGCGAGTACTGAAGCGCGGAAGCGCGTAAAAATCAGCTATCCTCGGCAGCCGCACACACGCCTAACATCACCATGTGCAATGCCAAGCGTTGTCTGGACTGGTTTAAAGCTCGCCGCCATTTGGACTTTAGAGTAGTGGAAACATGTTCTCTGGAGTGATGAATCACGCTTCACCATCTAGCATCCGACGGACAAATCTGGGTTTGGCGGATGCCAGGAGAAAGCTACATGCCCGAATGCATAATGCCAACTGTAAAGTTTGGTGGAGGAGGAAAATAATGGTTCGGGCTAGGTCCCTTAGTTCCAGGGAAGGGAAATCTTAATTCTACAGCATACAATGACGTTCTAGACGATTCTGTGCTTCCAACTTTATGGCAATAGTTTCAGCATGACAATGCCCCTATGCACAAAGCTAGATCCATACAGAAATGGTTTGTCGAAATTGGTGTGGAATGACTTGCCTGGCCTGGCCTGTACAGAGCCCTGTCCTCAACCCCATTGAACACCTTTGGGATGAATTGGAATGCCGACTGCGAGCCAGGCCTAATCACCCAAAATCAGTGCCCGACCTCACTAATTCTCTTGTGGCTGAGTGGAAGCAAGTCCCAGCAGCAATGTTCCAACATCTAGTGGAACGCCTTCCCAGAAGAGTGGAGCACTCTTCATCTAACTTGCCTAGAAACAGACAGGAGTGAATAAACAGGCAGCAGTGAAACTCTGAGAACAGAGTAGCACAGGATGATCCATCCAAAGGAAAGAATATAAATACCCCATGCATTGATTTATGATTGTACATGTTGCAGAGCTACAGACTGCCATAGGGCTTTTCCAATCTGACAAAAATCTGAAAAGCCATTGAAAATCTATATTTACAATTCCAACAACAAGGACATATTTCACAACATTCAAAAGATATATTGTCTGCAACACGGAACATCAACAAGGTCAGTCTGCTATGTTGAAATTGACTGTCTCTAGTTACATCAACAGTGGCACACCTCTAGAATCAGTTAGGGGGCGATTTGGTCCTTTAAGAGCCCCTGCAGCTACCAATTCCACACGCCTCTCTCAATAATGACCCTCCAAATTGAAATACTTTTATGGCTGCGAGGCAGATTTCAGTTTGACATATTCCTAGCTCATTCTGTTGGAATTGAGGCCTTTCTGAGGAGGTTCTGAATTCTTTCTCTTTGTGAACCATCATTCATTCCCCTATCTGTCTGCTGACATGACATGGAGTTTAACTCTATCATCTGCCAGTCACGTTAGCGGACTAGAACATCAGGGTGACATGTCTACAGAAACAAAAGTAGATCAAGTTATTATTTTTTAAGGTCAGGGGCATTACTGTAAAATCCATATGCGATGGAAGTGTTTGTCCTTTGTAGAATATAAAAGATACAGGACAAGATAAAAGCTCTCATATTGTATGTTTATTGATTTGGAGGTATGTCTTTTTTGGAGGTATGCATCTATTTGTTTTGGTCACTGTTACAGGTCCGTACTGTGCATTTTACAATTCGCATTTTAGTCATGCACATGTATATTACATGTCAGACAGGGACAGATTTCTCATATACCAGTTTGTTTCATCCTACACAAGTTGTTCAGAAGTCTGACACATCTTGAAATGTACGTATTTGAAATGAAGAGCTGACTGCAGCAAGGAATACGTGAGTGATTTGTGATTTTAGCACACATGCACTCAGTAGTCATGCACACACACACGATACACACACACACACACACACACACACAAGCACACATTCACTCACTCAAGCACTCACTGGCATGGGCACAGACATAATCTGACACATGCAATTTTCCTCCGTAATTTCTCCTAAATGAGTAAAATGGGAGCCTATTTGACTGATCCATTACTTGCGAAAAGGCTTGACCGAGGAAGTGCGTGCTGTGAGTTTGATGTGCAGCGATTTCTGACTTCACATTACTTCAATAACAGGGCCTCTGATGCAGGCATAAATCAATGCCACCACCTTGCCTCATTCACACACACACTGGGAAGAAGTCGTTCCGGAGCCCCCATTATACTCCTCTTCCTAATATACTTATTTTATTCTATGTGCCTGACTGATGTGACCAGGAATAGGCACCGCGTGGCTGTCTGTGAATAACAACATTTGGCATGCTGTAACCCCTACTTCTTGTGGGTAGAGAGAGAGGAGGAAGGAAGAGCCATGGTATCAGATCCATACTGACACACCCAAGCAGGCACATCTAACACTCCTGCTGCTCAACATACAAGTACACTACCGTTCAAAAGTTTGGGGTCACTTAGAAATGTCCTTGTTTTCCATGAAAACATACATGAAATTAGTTACAAAATGAATAGGAAATATAGTCAAGATGTTGACAAGGTTATAAATAATGATTTTTAATTGAAATAATCATTGTGTTCTTCAAACTTTGCTTTTGTCAAAGAATCCTTCATTTACAGCAATTATAGCCTTGCAGACCTTTGGCATTCTAGTTGTACATTTGTTGAGGTAATCTGAAGAGATTTCACCCCATGCTTCCTGAAGCACTTCCCACAAATTGGATTGGCTTGATGGGCACTTCTTATGTACCATGAGGTCAAGCTGCTCCCACAACAGCTCAATAGGGTTGAAATCCGGTGACTGTGGTGGCCACTCCATTATAGACAGAATACCAGCTGACTGCTTCTTCCCTAAATAGTTCTTGTATAGTTTGGAGCTGTGCTTTGGGTCGTTGTCCTGTTGTAGGAGGAAATTGGCTCCAATTAAGCGCTGTCCACAGGGGTATGGCAAAGCATTACAAAATGGAATGATAGCCTTCCTTCTTCAAGATCTCTTTTACCCTGTACAAATCTCCCACTTTACCACCACCAAAGCAACCCCAGACCATCACATTGCCTCCACCATGCTTGACAGATGGCGTTAAGCACTCCTCCTGCATCTTTTAATTTTTTTCTGCGTCTCACGAATGTTCTTCTTTTTGATTCGAACACCTCAAACTTAGATTTGTCTGTCCCTAACACTTTTTTTCCAATCTTCCAGTGTCTGTGTTCTTTTACCCATCTTAATCTTTTATTTTTATTGGCCAGTCTGAGATATGGCTTTTTCTTTGCAACTCTGCCTAGAAGGTCTGCATCCCGGAGGCGCCTTTTCACTGTTGGCGTTGAGACTGGTGTTTTGTGGGTACTATTTAATGACGTCAGCTACTACAGCGACTGAAATGACAGCAACACTCAACAAAGAGCTGCAATTAGTTTCAGAGTGGGTAGCAAGGAATAAGTTAGCCCTAAATATTTATAAAACTAAAAGCATTATATTTGGAACAAAACACTCACTAAACCCTAAACCTCAACCTCAACTAAACCGTGTAATAAATATTGTGGAAATTGAGCAAGTTGAGGTGACTAAACTGCTTGGAGTTAGACTAGATTGTAAACGGTCATGGTCAAAACATATTGATGCAGTAGTAGCTAAGATGGTGAGAAGTCTGTCTATAATAAAGTGATGCTCTGCCTTCTTAACAGCACTATCAACAAGGCAGGTCCTACAGGCCCTAGTTTTGTCGCACCTTGACTACTGTTCAGTCAGTGCCACAAAAAAAGGACAAAAAAAAGGACTTAGGAAAATTGCAATTGGCTCAGAACAGGGCAGCATGGCTGGCCCTTGGATGTACACAGAGAGCTAATATTAATTATATGCATGTCAATCTCTCCTGGCTGAAAGTGGAGGAGAGATTGAACTACTGTCTAAACTACTGGCACACAGCTCGGACACCCATGCATCCCCCACAAGACATGCCACAAGAGGTCTCTTCACAGTCCCCAAGTCCAGAACAGACTATGGGAGGCACACAGTACCACATAAAGTCATGACTACATGGAACTCTATTCCACGTCAAGTAACTGACGCAAGCAGTAAAATTAGATTTAAACAACAGATTAAAAAAACACCTTATGGAACAGCGGGGACTGTGAAGCAACACAAACATTGGCGCACACACACACACACACACACACACACACACACACACATGAATTTAGTACTGTAGATATGTGGTAGTGGTGAAGTAGGGGCCTGAGGTCACACAGTGTGTTATGAAATCTGTGAATGTATTGTAATGTTTTAAGAGTAGCTGCTGCTTTAACTCCCTGACTGATGTCTTGAGATGTTGCTTCAACATATCCACATCATTTTACTTCCTCATGAAGCCATCTATTTTGTGAAGTGCACCAGTCCCTCCTGCAGCAAAGCACCCTCACAACATGATGCTGCTACCCCCGTGCTTCACGTTGGGATGGTATTCTTCGGCTTGCAAGCCTCCCCCTTTTTCCTCCAAACATAACGATGGTCATTATGGCCAAACAGTTCTATTTTTGTTTCATCAGACCAGAGGACATTTCTCCAAAAAGTACGATCTTTGTCCCCATGTGCAGTTGCAAACCGTAATCTGGCTTTTTTTATGGTGGTTTTGGAGCAGTGGCTTCTTCCTTGCTGAGCGGCATTTCAGGTTATGTCGATATAGGACTCGTTTTATGTCGATATAGATACTTTTGTACCTGTTTCCTCCAGCATTTTCACAAGGTCCTTTGCTGTTGTTCCCGGATTGATTTGCACTTTTCGCACTAGGAGACAGAACGCATCTCCTTCCTGAGCGGTATGACGTCTGCGTGGTCCCATGGTGTTTATACTTGCGTACTATTATTTGTACAGATGAACGTGGTACCTTCAGGCGTTTGGAAATTGCTCCCAAGGATGAACCAGACTTGTGCAGGTCTACAATTATTTTCTGAGGTATTGGCTCATTTCTTTTGATTTTCCCATGATGTCAAGCAAAGAGGCACTGAGTTTGAAGGTAGGCCTTGAAATACATCCACAGGTACACCTCCAATTGACTCAAATTATGTCAATTAGCCTATCAGAAGCTTCTAAAGCCATGGCATCATTTTCTGGAATATTCCAAGCTGTTTAAATGCAGTCAACTTAGTGTATGTAAACTTCTGACCCACTGGAATTGTGATACAGTGAATTATAAGTCAAATAATCTGACTGTAAACAATTGTTGGAAAAATTACTTGTCATGCACGAAGTAGATGTCCTAACTGACTTGCAAAAACTATAGAAATGTATGGAGTGGTTGAAAAATGAGTTTGTATGTAAAGTAAATGTATGTAAACTTCCGACTTCAACTGTAACTAGGAATAAAATGACACATAATAAACAATAGCAGCAGCATATGTGATGTCAGAGGTTAGTGCAAAAAGGGTCAATGCAGATAATCCTGACAGCTGTTTGGTTAACTGTTTAACTATTTTGCATTGTTATGGGTTGGGGGTAGAAGCAGTTCAGGGTCCTGTTGGTTCTAAAGTTGGTGCATCGGTTCCGCTTGCCGTGCGGTAGCAGAAAGAACAGTATATGACTTGGGTGGCTGGAGTCCTTGACCATTTTTAGGGCCTTCTTCTGGCACCGACTGGTATAGAGGTCCTGGATGGCAGGGAGCTCCATGCCAGTGATGTGCTGGGTTGTACACACTACCCTCTGTAGTGCCTTGCGGTCGGATGCCAAGCAGTTGCCATACCAAGTGGTGATGCAGCCAGTCAAGATGCTCTCAATGGTGCAGCTGTAGAACTTTTTGAGGATCTGAGAGCCCATGTCAAATCTTTTCAGGCTCATGAGGGGGAAGAGGCTTTGTCGTGCCCTCTTCAAGACAGTGTTGGTGTGTGTGGCCCATCCACCACCCCCCCCCTCTTCGGAGGACAAATATATATATATATATATATATATATATATATATATATATATATATATATATATATATATATATATATATATATATATATACATACATACACATAAATGTTTTAAGCTTTTCATTTTGCATATACATTTTACATACACATTTTACATATATAAAGCAGTCGCATAACAATACATTACACATAATAATACATTACCAAACATAAGCTTTTTAATCCCATGTAACGGGGTGTCGTAGTGATCAGAACAAAACGCAGCGGGAATATGTATACTCATCTTCTTTTTTAATGGCAGAAAGAATGGAAAACCGAAACAAACACGTATACAAAAATAACGACGATAATGAAACAGTCCTGTCAGGTGCACAAACACTAAACAAGGAGACAACTACCCACAAACCCCCATAGCAAAACATCCCTATACATAGGACCTTCAATCAGAGGCAACGAGGAACAGCTGCCTCCAATTGAAGGTCAATCAAAAACCCTAAACATAGAAATAGAAAGACTAGACTAGAACATAGAAATATACTTACATAAAACATAAACCAAAAACCCCGGAACACTCTAAACAAACACCCCTCTATATAAACACACAGCCCAACAAACCCCGAACCACATAAAACAAACACCCCCTGCCACGTCCTGACCAAACTACAATAACAAAGAACCCCTTTACAGGTCAGGATGTGACAGTACACCCCCCCCCCCCAAAAGGTGCAGACCCCGGATTCACCTGAAACAAAAAACTAGCAAAACAATAACCCACAACAAAAAAATCCCAAAACTACATGGGAGGGACGGTTCTTCTGCAACACCCCCCCTTCCCAATACTCCCCCCTACGGAGGTGGCTCAGGAGCGGGACGCAGAGCCCGCTCCACCACTGGCTCACCCCACTTCAGTGTTGTCTCTAGAGCGAAGTCCCTCTCCGTCGACCCCGGACTGAGGACCCTCGCAACGGGCGACTCTGGCTGCGTCGGACTGGAGGACGTCTCTGGCTGCTTCGGACTGGAGGGCGTCTCTGGCTGCTTCGGACTGGAGGGCGTCTCTGGCTGCGTCGGACTGGAGGGCGACTCTGGCTGCGTCGGACTGGAGGGCGACTCTGGCTGCGTCGGACTGGAGGGCGACTCTGGCTGCGTCGGACTGGAGGGCGACTCTGGCTGCGTCGGACTGGAGGGCGACTCTGGCTGCGTCGGACTGGAGGGCGACTCTGGCTGCGTCGGACTGGAGGGCGACTCTGGCTGCGTCGGACTGGAGGGCGACTCTGGCTGCGTCGGACTGGAGGGCGACTTTGGCTGCGTCGGACTGGAGGGCAACTCTCTTGGTTCCGGACTGTTGGCCGTCTCTCTCGGTTCCGGACTGTGGCCGTCTCTGCTGGCTCCGGACTGTGGGCCGTCTCTGCTGGCTCCGGACTGTGGGCTGGCTCCAGACGGTGGGCTGTCTCTGCAGGCTCCGGACTGTGGGCCATCTCTAGACGGGGCACTGTCGCCGGAAGCTCTGGATGGGGCACTGTTTCTGGACACTCTGGACGGGGCACTGTTTCCGGACACTCTGGACGGGGCACTGTTGCCGGACACTCTGGACGGGGCACTGTTGCCGGACACTCTGGACGGGGCACTGTTGCCGGACACTCTGGACGGGGCACTGTCGTCGGAAGCTCTGGATGGGGACTGCGCACTGAAGGCCTGATGCATGGGGCTGGCCTAGGAGGCGCCAGACTAGGAACACGCACCACAGGGCTAGTGCGAGGAGCAGGAGCAGGACGAGCTGGACTGGGCTGACGCACTGAAGGCCTGGTGCGTGGGGCTGGTACTGGAGGTACCAGACTGGAGGCATGCACCCCAAGGCTAGTGCGAGGAGCGGGAACAGGACGTACTCGACTGGGCTGACGCACTGGAGGCCTGGTGCGTGGTGCTGGCTTTAGAGGTGCCAGCCTAGAGACACGCACCTCAGGGCTAGCACGAGGAGCAGGAACTGGATACACCGGGCCATGGGTAAGCACTGGAGGTCTGGAGCGCACCTCCTGCACAACTCGTCCTGGCTGGATGGTAATAGTAGCCCTGTACAAGCGGAGTGCTGTCACAGGGCGAACTGGGCTGTGCAGAGGCCTGATGGTTGCCGTGCGTAGAGCAGGCGTAGGGTAGCCTGGGCCTAGGAGACGCACTGGTGGCCAGATGCGCTGCGCAGGCATCCTCTTTCCAGGCTGGATGCCCACTCTAGCACGGCACTTGTGAGGGGCTGGGATCGCTCGCACCGGACTTTGCGTGCGCATGGGCGAGATCGTGCGCACTTCCGCATACTCCGGCGCTCTCCACGCCATACGCTCCCCATAATAAACACGGGGGTTGGCTTAGGGCTCACCCTTGGCCTAGCCAAACTACCCGTGTGCTCCCCCCCAAACATTTCTTGGGGGTGCCTCTCGTGCTTCCCAATCGGCGCGTATAAAGCCTCATAACGGAGCCGCTCCGCCTTGGCTGCCTCTATCTCCTCCGGTGGGCGACGGTATTCACCAGCCTGGTGCCATGGTCCAGCCCCGTCCAGAATTTCCTCCCATGTCCATGACTCCCTGTAGTCCACCTGCTGCTCCTACCTCCGCTGCTTGGTCCTTTGGTGGTGGGTAGTTCTGTAATGGGCGTTGTAAGGATTGGACCAAGGTGCAGCGGGAATATGTATACTTATCTTCTTTTTTAATGGCAGAAAGAAGGGAAAACCGAAACAAACACGTATACAAAAATAACGACGATAACGAAACAGTCCTGTCAGGTGCACAAACTCTAAACAAGGAGACAACTACCCACAAACCCCCATAGCAAAACATCCCTATACATAGGACCTTCAATCAGAGGCAACGAGGAACAGCTGCCTCCAATTGAAGGTCAATCAAAAACCCTAAACATAGAAATAGAAAGACTAGACTAGAACATAGAAATATACTAACATAGAACATAAACCAAAAACCTCGGAACACTCTAATCAAACACCCCTCTATATATACACATAGCCCAACAAACCCCAAACCACATAAAACAAACACCCCCTGCCACGTCCTGACCAAACTACAATAACAAATAATCCCTTTACTGGTCAGGACGTCACATCCCAACCCTCAGCCACTCTCAGCCCATCCCACCTATCACCATAGACCACCCTCGTTTGGTTTCCATGTGCCATATATTTTTCAATTGTGCTTTGATGTTTTACATAATTTGTTAACATTTCTAATCGTATAGTATCCACCGATTGTGAGCTAAAGATAAAAACCTTTCCTACGAGTATTATTATATTATTTTTTGACTGACTATGGCTTTCCAAATCGCCCAACACTGCTATTTGTAAGGTTACTTTTAAGTGCATGTTGTGATTTTTTGTTGTTGTTGCCATTCCTGAACCTGTGGCCAGAAACAAGCTACATGGGGGCAATACCAGAATAAATGATCTATTGATTCTGTCTCTGTCACGCCCTGACCATAGAGAGCTTTTTATTCTCTGTTGGTTAGGTCTAGGTGTGTGTCAAGTTGTGTATGGTTCACACTGCAGCTCTTTGCCCAAACTTGAAAAAGGCCTTTAAGGACTGAAGGACGCAAGGGACAACTCAATTTTCTTCCAACTTCTTTTATTTCTTTAGTCAGTTAGTTAGTTAATTAGTTCTTTAGTTAGCTTGATAATTAGTTCATTAGGTTGATAACCTTTAAAGGCAAAACACAAAAATAAATATACATTACTTCAAGTAAGGTCATTTCAAATTAAATACATAATCTCAATGTAGTCATATTATCTAAATTATACTATATACTAAATTAGACAATTGGTCTCAATTCTCAACACAAATAAACACCTAAGTTGCAACAATTTTACACAACAATGTCCATGTGCCTACCGGTTGAGTCTCCAGAATCCTAAATGAGCTGAATGTGTATGGATGAGTCTCCTCTTCCGTGAAGGACTTCCAGTGAAATGCTTTTCCACCAAACATTTCACCACCTGCTATCACAAAGGTGCACCAGTATATATGTTCCCCAGGGAAACACAAGCTAATGATGGGTTCCACAATGCATACACTCTTTCGCCCCCTGCTGGTGTTTTATCTTTGAAATCAGTTGAAAATCTGAACGCCTTGAATATCAATACCTGTCTTTTGACGCAACACCTCCCACTTGATCTCCTGGTTCTTGAACCCAAGGAGGTCACATCGGCTCCATCTTCGATGGCTTTACTTCTGCTCTTCTACAGGTAATAACACAACCAATCGCCTGACGTCCCTGTGAAGAATTGTAGCAGGGATTTTGGTTGAACGTTTCTTTGCTTTGTCTCCACAAACATGCTTCAAAGTTGAGATGGGATAACTTGGGAAGGTTCGTATATTTGCATCTCTCACAATGCCCTCCTTGTCAGCGTTGACATTGACGACCCTACCAAGCTTATACTGACTCCTCAAAGCGTTCTGGTCTGCAAGCCAGACGACGTCTCCAACGGCCACGTTTCGCTGCTTTGTGTGCCACTTACTCCTCACAAACAGGTTAGGTCCAGCCAACTGACTCCACTTCCTCCAGAACCAGTTAACTTCTGCTTGAATGACTCTTAACCGTTTGTAGGAGTAGTCTTCAAACTCAAAGCTTTCTAAGTCTCCCCTAGGTCCAGTCCTTCCAAGCAGAAGAGAATTAGGGCTGATGTATTCTATGCAGTCCTCCCGGCTCTGAGTCCTGGCATCTATGGGCCTTTCATTGGCAAGGTTAGCAGCCATGAACATAAATGTTTGAAACTCACTCCATGTGAAGAGTCCTTCGCCTCTCATATTGTGCAAGGCCCGCTTCACAGTGCGAACAGCTGCTTCTGCAGCACCATTCCTGTGAGGGGAGTCTGCTGGGTGGATCTTCCAGCTCCACTCTGTTCCATGCTTTGAAGCTTCATTTTCAAGCTCAGATGTAATTTGTTGATCCAGGAAGTGGTAGAGCTCTTTGAGGGCAGGTCTGGCCCCCACAAAGTTCTTTCCAGCATCTGACCACAGTTTCTTTGGATGCCCTCTCAGTGCCGTGAATCTTTGGTAGGCCAGTAAGAAGCCTTCAGTTGACTGGTCACTGATAACATCTGTGTGTATAGCTCTGGATGCCATACAGCAGAAGACAATTCCCCACACCTTGAGCTTGACTTTCTTTCTCACCTCGTCCTTGACTTCATATGGTCCAAATAAGTCCACTGTTGTATACTCAAATGGTCTGGCTGGTGTTATACGCTCGGGTGGAAGGTCACTCATGATCTGTTGGCACTTTCTGGCCCTAGCCTTTCTGCACACCACACAGTTGTCAACTCTCTTTTTAGCCAGCTTCCGGCCTTTTATCACCCAGGCTTTCTTCCTCATCCGGAGGAGTGTACCTGCTATTTCTTCATGGTTTGCATCATGAGCCTCTTGGGCTAGGAGAGTGGATATCCATGCCTCATATGGTAGAATTGGTACAGCAGTCTCGTCCTCATCAAAGATCTTGAACCTCCCTCCACAAACCAAGAGCCCAGTCTCTTCATCTCTGTAAACAGCGAGTCTGTTGAGAGTGGTGCCTTGAAAGGTTATACCTTCTTGAGCTGCAAGGAACAGGTCTCTTAGTGCATCTTCACACTCCCCAACAGTGAGTACAGCTTGTTTGCCTCTGGACTTCCAGTTTGTTGAAAGAATTTCCTCCCACTTTGGTTTATCTGAGGCTGAATTCCTGGTCAACACTTCTTTCCATTTCGTTGCAGCTCTCCAAACCCAGGCAATGACTCGGATCAGCCTGGTCAGGCTGCTGAATTTCCTGATGTCAATCAGTTTTGTTACCGCAGAGCCAGCTGGTGGTCTTCGGATCTTAGTCTTAAGTTCATCTGGGTTATTTTGCCTGCTTTGCTGTGCATCCCTCTGACTTTCCTTCTGAACTCCCACTTCAGGAAGTACATCATTCTTGTTTCTCTTGGCCTGCGCTCTGGTCAGTGCTGCAGAGAAATATTTCCTTTGAAGTTTGTTTATGCCTTCCTTGGCATAAGCTGCAATTTCTTTGGCTGACTTTTGTGGCCACTCTTCCATGGGTTGCCGCAGGAACGCTGGTCCATTTTGCCACATGGAATCTTCTTGGAGGTCTTCCGGGGCTGCCCCTCTTGTTATGATGTCAGCACTGTTCAGGCCTCCCGGGATCCACCACCAGTCTTCGACAGATGTGGATTTCTGGATCTCTCCAACTCTGTTCGCGAAGAAAGATTGATACCCATAACTGTCTCTCTGGATAGCTCCCACCACAGTTTGACTGTCCAGCAGATGGAGCCATCGTTCAATTTCTATACGACTGTGTTTTTCAACGTACTTTCGAAGTCGTGCTGCGCAGACAGCACCGCAGATTTCAGCTTTCACTGCCTCCCCCTTTTGGTCCAAAGGTGTGAGTTTTGCTTTGGACTCAACCAACCTGACTTGGATGCCTTGCTCGGTTTCCCATCTGAAGTACACTACGGCTCCATAGCTCTTCTCACTTCCGTCAGAGAATGTTATTCCCCAAGGTTTACCAATCCAGTTGACTGGTGTGAGGCTTCTGTGGAAGGTGATTTGGCTAAGATGTGTGGACTCCTCAAACAGTTTGATGGCTTCTTCTCTCAATTGTTCAGACAGAGGTTTGTCCCACGTGTTTCGGGTCAGAGTTTTGCCTCCAGCTTCTTGAAACCACCTTTTGTTTGGCAGGTGTGACGAGGCCTATTGGGTCATACAGGCTAGCTACTTGGCTTAGCAGTTCTCTTCTCGTCAGTGGGTTTGGAGTTTTCCCTCTCACCTCTTCTTCAAGGAGATTTTGTCCGACTCATCTTCTTTTTCCTCTTTGAGAAATTGATTGAAGTCATTAGGTACAGTTTGTCCTCTTCAACAAGGTATCCAACTCCAAGGGCTTTATTGTCTCCTTTCCTCATCTGGTTTGGGAGAATAAGTACTGTCCCTGACACCGCTCCTTGTTCTCCTGGTACGATCTCCTGCCTCCCACTTTGGCCTGACCGGACCCAGGGTTTGAGGAAGAATCCGCCTGTCCTCAGGATCTCTTCAACTCCTTTGGTGTCCTTGTCCAGCTTTTGTAAGTCATTATGGGAAGTCAGGATGTCATCGACATAGGCATCCTCTTCAAGGATCCTACGTTCCATCTCCAGGTGAGCGAACATGGGCAGTTTTGCTGTCTCTCTCATGGCCAGTTGTGCAATGCACCCTGCTGGTCGATCGCCAATGTTGACTCTGGTGATGGCATACTCTTCAATCTCTTCCTCCTCAGTGTTTCTCCAGAGAAATCTGTGGAGATGCATCTCCAGGTTTTCTAACCACACCGAATTGTACATCTTCCTGATGTCGCCAAGAGCAGCATGGACACCTCTTCTGAACCTGAGTAGTACTGCTCGGATGGGATTGAGAACATCAGGCCCTTTCAGCAGCAGGTCATTCATGCTGACCCCTTTAAACTTCTGGCTGCTGTTCCATACCAGTCGCACAGGTGTTGTGACAGAGTGTGGGTTTGGCGCCACCAAGTGGCTGACATACCATACTGGTCCTTTCCAGCTGGCGATCATCTCTTTGGTGAGTTTCTTTGCTGCTCTTCTCTCCACCATTTCATGCACTTGAGCTGTGTAGGCTATTTTCCACTCTGGCTCTTTCTTGAGTTGTTTTTCTGTTCTTAAGAAGGTGGCTTCAACCCCACTCCTGTTGTAAGGAAGGGAACTTGGATCTTGAATCCAGGGGTATTTTGTGTCCCAGTGCGGTTTATCGCTGTGAGCATCTGCTTTGATGTAGGTGAGGCCTTTCCTTATGATCTCCAGCTCCCTTTCCTCACTCAGAGTCATTTCCTTGCCTCCTGGTTGACAATTGCCGCACCGGCATCCTCAACACTTCGGTTCGCAAGCTGCTCCAATGCTATCCCATTTCCACCAATCCAAGAACTCTCTGCGAGCTACTGTGCTTTTGGTTTCAGCTGTGAACTCTTGTGTTTTAGTTATCTCTTGATACTTGACAGCGGTTGCTCTCATGGATCGAGCAAAGTGCGTTCCAGATCTGTGCGCGGCCATATCGACTTCTTCAAACAGATCTGGATGTGCTCCACCAACAATCTTTCCTAGCGGGCTCTCCCATAAGACAAGGTCTCCAATCACCTTCACTCTTTGCGGAGCAAGTCTTCCTTCGCGGTGGCTTATCAGTAGCTCAATGCTCTCCGGTCTCCTCAGAGCTCCTAGACTGACTTCTGGGAAGAACTTCTTGAGTTGCTCAGGTTTGATGACTCTGTGGATGTTGGCAATTTCATTCAAACCATAGCAGACAAGCTCATGGGCTCTTTCTGTGCCTCTAGGCATTTTGACCCTCACTCTGAGGAGATATCTTCTGGTTTTAACCTTCATGGCCATCCCCCCAACTCCATGGACGACTAAAGTGATGTTTTCACTTCGAAGATTTAATCTCCTGGCAGCTCTGTGGGTGATATAATTTGTGTCCGATGCCAAGTCGATCAGGGTTCCAATTTTTTGTCCTGCATTGGCAGTTACCTCGAGCAGCATTAGAATAACTGGCAATTCTTCTACTGCACTTGACACAATCTCTCCAAGCTGGATCTTTTCACCACAGTTTGTCTTTGCGGTGATGTTGGTGAACGCTCTCTTGAATTTGTCTACCATCTCTGGGGAGAGTTTAGATACAAATTCTTCTTGCTCCTCAGTCCGCGTTCTCACATTGAATTGTCTTCTTTCTGAGTCACTCCTCCTGAAGTCTCCCTTCAGGCATAGAAAGAAATGGTGGTCTTTTTTACAGTTTCTGTTCCTGCACAGGTATGTCTCTTTGCATTCATCATCTTCTCCATGACAGACCAAGCACCTCTTGCAGGCCCCCAGCTTTTCTACAGCAGCCAACTTTTCCACTGGCTTCAGTTCCTTGAAACGCTTGCAAAAGAATATTTTTTCTCTGTGCTTTTCATCACCACACACAACACAGCCTCCTTTCGTTGTGGACCGCGTGGACGCATATTTCCTCTCCATGCAAGCATTTCTCTTTTCTGGCCTTTCACTCACTCCCAGCTGCTCCAGTTTTTCAAGAATTTCCTCTTGTGTTTTCAGGAATTTAAGAAGGTTCTCAAAGTGATTATCTGGTGTGACATTATTCCTCGGATTAACCATGAAGACAAGCCACTCCCTCTTGATGTCGTCAGGTAACTTGCTTTCTATGGATCTGATCACTAGAGGGTTGTTGATGGCTCCTGTGTTTCCAAGCTCCGTGAGGTCATCCAGGGCCTTCTCTATAGTTTGGATCATGTCGATAACTTTCCTAGGCTGATTTGCCCTTAAAGCAGGAATTTTCTCCAGATCCTCCATTATCTCCAAGGCAATTGTAGACTTGTTTCCATATCTGTTCTCCAGCACCCTGAACATGTCCTCAGCAGTGTTGTAGGAAGACAAACGGAGGCCTCTGCATATCCTCTCATCTATACTGTCAATGAGTTGGATCCTCTTTACCTCGACTGAGCCTGTTGGTTCCCGCTGCTTTTGCAGACTCTCCCAGTCTCTTCTCCATCGATGGAAGTTCCTTTTATACCCACTGAACTTGGGTAGACAGATTGGCTTTATCCTCAGTGTCGGTTGTGGAGCTGCCATGGGCACCTGCGGCACTCTCCCTCCGACTCTCTCCTCTTCTGCAATTCTTTGTGCTGTGAGAAATCCTGCCCTCCTTGCTTCAAGGTTGTTGCCGAATGCCTTCAGATCCTTCACTCTCCCTCCGAGCCTTTCCTTTTCTGCCACCGGAATCCACATCTCCCACTCTGCTAGGCTTGCGATTGCATTTTGGACTTGTGTTTTCACCCTATCCCACCGTAGCTCAAAGCCATCTCTGTTTACAGCGGTAACAGGTATCTGAGCAACTCCATCACAGGCTGTCTCGGCTTCATGGATTGCAGACTTCACCTCATTTTCGCCATATCTAGGCCATAGATTGGACTGGACCATCTCCCTGACCTCATCCAATCGTGCTTCGCATTCTTGGAATGTCTTCTCAACTTCAGTCTGCTTCTCCTTGCTCAGTTCAGCTTCTTCACCCTCATCGGTTCCAGCTTCAATGTCTGCCAGAAGGCCAGCCCTGTACTCGTCATTTGTCTCACTGACCGTCCTCGCCTCCGACTTGAGCTTCTTGAACTCCTCTTGTAGTTCTCTTTTAGTCATGTGCTTTGCAACTCTGCTGAGGAAGTTCGCCTGCTTGGTAAAAGTGCTTTTAGCTAAAGTTCTTTTTTTCTTCAGCTCCTTCACTGTTATTCCAAGAGCTTCCTCCGCCATGTTGAGATGTCAGTCAATACTCCTCTCTGCGACGACAGCTTTCCTGACTTCAGGCCGTTAATCCTTTTGTCTTCACTGCCACGCGGTTATCAACTGTCAAGTTGTGTATGGTTCACACTGCAGCTCTTTGCCCAAACTTGAAAAAGGCCTTTAAGGACTGAAGGACGCAAGGGACAACTCAATTTTCTTCTAACTTCTTTTATTTCTTTAGTCAGTTAGTTAGTTAATTAGTTCTTTAGTTAGCTTGATAATTAGTTCATTAGGTTGATAACCTTTAAAGGCAAAACACAAAAATAAATATACATTACTTCAAGTAAGGTCATTTCAAATTAAATACATAATCTCAATGTAGTCATATTATCTAAATTATACTATATACTAAATTAGACAATTGGTCTCAATTCTCAACACAAATAAACACCTAAGTTGCAACAATTTTACACAACAATGTCCATGTGCCTACCGGTTGAGTCTCCAGAATCCTAAATGAGCTGAATGTGTATGGATGAGTCTCCTCTTCCGTGAAGGACTTCCAGTGAAATGCTTTTCCACCAAACATTTCACCACCTGCTATCACAAAGGTGCACCAGTATATATGTTCCCCAGGGAAACACAAGCTAATGATGGGTTCCACAATGCATACACTCTTTCGCCCCCTGCTGGTGTTTTATCTTTGAAATCAGTTGAAAATCTGAACGCCTTGAATATCAATACCTGTCTTTTGACGCAACAGTGTGACTAGGGTGGGTAATCTAGGTTGTTTATTTCTATGTTGGCCTGGTATGGTTCCCAATCAGAGGCAGCCGTTTATCGTTGTCTCTGATTGGGGATCATATTTAGGCAGCCATTTCCCCACTGTGTTTTGTTGGGATCTTGTTTTGTTTTTGTGTAGTTGCCTGTGAGCACTCCAGAACGTCACATTTTGTTTGTTCTTTATTGTTTTTTTGTGTGGTTCACTTCAAATAAAATGTTGAACCGATTTCACGCTGCACTTTGGTCTGAATGTTCTTACGACGATCGTGACAGTCTCTTCGGCAGCAAAATCTACAGAGCTGAGATTGTTGTGTGCCCCATATATACAGCATTCTGTTGGTGGCAAGAATTGTATATAATAATTTAAATTGTGAAACACTTAGTGTTGAATCAACTGTTGTTTTTTTGTACCAGTTCATAAACCATGTGCCATGGAATCGGTACATCGAAAATCTCTTCCCATTTATTTTGAAACCTGTATGGCGCAGCTGTCAACATTTTAGTCCTGAAATAGAATATTTTTCTATTTATGCCAATTCCTTTCAGCCAATTTGTATCTTTAATATATGGCAGGCAAACAAGTTCCCTACCTTCTCCCTTTTCCACTTGCCTCCTACATTTTTGTGGTAATGCTGCAATCAGTTGGTAGTCAGTTTTGGATTGAGCAGATATTCCCATATATTTTTGATGGCTGCAAATGTGACAACTCCTCCGTTTCTATTCATAACATCATTAATAAATGTAAAACCACCAAAAACATTTCCATCGCCCTCACCTCGATTTGTTTTATATATAGCTATTAAAATATAGCTATTATAATCACCCCTTTGACTTTCTTTGCCCATGACAAAAATATATTTCTCCCTCTGTCCATTTTCCACCCAACCTCAAGACTTTCTTAACAGTAAAGATTGCGCACCAGCTGTTGTTAACAAAGAGACACACAACTCCCCTTAAGTTTCCCCTACACTGCCATTCTGTCCTGCCGATGTATAGAAAAATCTGCTAGATGTATATTAACCATGTCCTTGTTCAGCCTTGACTCCGAGAAACATAGGATATTACAGTTCTTCAGGTCCCATTGATATGATAGTCTCTAACAGAGTTTGTCCAGTTGTTCTCCAGTGATTGTACCTTCGTCGATAGAATGGAGGTTATAAGCGGTTTATGTACTCGCCGACGCAGTCTCGTCAGGTTGCTCACACATCGGCCTCTCTTACGACGCCTTTTTCTTTTTCAGCCCTGGTCCAGGGTGAGCGGAATGTCCTGCGCCTCCTACTCGTTGAAGTCGAAATCTTCATCCAAATCGAGGTTAGTTATTGCTGTTCTGATATCCAGAAAGCTCTTTTCGGTCATAGGAAACGATGGCAGAAACATGATGTGCTAAAAAGTTAAGATCAGAGCAAAAAAACACACAAAATAGCAGAATTGGTCAGGAGCCCATAAAATAGCTGCTATCCATTGCAGTGCCATTCTTGTGTCATGGCATGATGGAAGGCCTTGTATCAGTGTGGTACTAACCATTACAAGCATCCCATCACTTCTATTTGCATAAACACCATTTGTACAAGGAATTTATGGAGAAGTTTAGAAAGGAAGATGTAAAATATATGCTTGGTCTTCCTGCTATCCCCACTGTCTTGATTCTTTTCTCTCTTTGTATCATCTGTTGTTGCTCCTCTCTGTCACAGATGGCACAGCACAGATAGCATTCATCCTGTCAATTGTCTTGGATTCATTTAA
The DNA here is from genome assembly GCF_901001165.1 of Salmo trutta. Classification (NCBI taxonomy): domain Eukaryota; kingdom Metazoa; phylum Chordata; class Actinopteri; order Salmoniformes; family Salmonidae; genus Salmo; species Salmo trutta. The sequence continues at coordinate 21,157,830 of NC_042973.1, forward strand.
TGTTTGGTGAGTGCCATCTCCGAAAAGTAGTTGATGGAAGCAGGTTTCTGGAAGTGATTGCCAGAATTGTTTTTGAGAAGAGACAGACTTGCCGGAGATATTAAGAATTATGGCAACATTTTCCCTGTCTTCTTCAATGGTCATCTCACTGTAGTGGTTTAACCATCTGACACCTTTCATTGACACTAACACAGTGTTCAACACTGGGAATGTTTGAGGGGGGTTGTTACTGTACTGAACAGATTTTCCTGGTTGAATAGTTTAGATCATTTTACACTCTATTTCTACTACTATATTTATTCTACTACACTACTACAGAGTAGTCAGTGTAGTTAGTCATTTTGAGGGGCCATACAAACAGAGGGAGAAGTTTTGGCTCATGAAACAAATTGCTTACTGCAGCTTTCTGAAGAGTGACTAATATAGGCTTTAAATATGCACAGAAAGATGGGATTTAGATAGGTCTTGAAATGTTTTTCCACATAATCTGATTATGGCCTTATTTATAAGATAGACTGTGCATGTAATGCAATTGTATTCTATGAATTTTTTTGTCTTATTGATGACAGTGCTTTTATCATTTGTTTCTGAACCTGAAATCATTGGCATTTGTGAGACTCAACAAATGCTTTAGTATCTTTGACATGTAAAATCCATAGTTGATACACTACATGACCAAAATTAAGCAGACACACTTCAAATTAGTGGATTCGACTATTTTAGCCACACCCTTTGCTGACCGGTGTATAAAATCGATTACACAACCATGCAATCTCCATAGACAAACATTAGCAGTAGAATGGCCCATTCTGAAGAGCTCAGTGACAATATATTTTTTTATCCCTTTTTCTCCCCAATTTCGTAATATCCAATTGGTAGTAGTTACAATCTGGGCCAATTGCTCATCGACCTCATGGGTCTCCCGGTCGCGGCCAGCTGCGACACAGCCTGGGATCGAACCCGGATCTGTACTGAAGCACCACACGTGAGGCCCCGGTTTGTCAAATTTCTGCCCTGCTAGAGCTGCCCCAGTCAACTTTAAGTGCTGTTATTGTGAATTAGAAACGTCTAGGAGCAACAATGTCTCAGCCGCGAAGGGGTAGGCCACACAAGCTCACAGAGTGGGACTGCCGAGTGTTGAAGTGTGTAGGGCGTAAAAATCGTCTGTCCTCGGAAGCAGCACTCACTAGCTAGTTCCAAACTGCCCATGGAAGCAAAGTCAGCACAAGAACTGTTCGTCGGGAGCTTCATGAAATGGGTTTCAATGGCCGAGTAGCCACACACAAGCCTAAGATCACAATGCGCAATGCCAAGCGTCAGCTGGAGTGGTGTAAAGCTTGCTGTCATTGGACTCTGGAGCAGTGGAAGCGCGTTCTCTGGAGTAATGAATCACGCTTTACCATTTGGCAGTCCGATGGACGAAGCTGAGTTTGGCGGATACCAGAAGAACGCTACTTGCCCGAATGCATTTTGCCAACTGTGAAGTTTGATGGAGGAGGAATACTGTTTTTCATGGTTCGGGCTAGGCCTCTTAGTTCCAGTGAAGGGAAATCTTAACGCTACAGCATACAATGGCATTCTAGACGATCCTGTGAGTCCAACTTTGTGGCAACAGTTTGGGGAAGGCCCTTTCCTGTTTCAGCATGACAATGCTCCCATGCACAAAGCGAGGTACCATACAGAAATGGCTTGTCGAGATCGGTGTGGAGGAACTTGACTGGCCTGCACAGAGCCCTGGCCTCAATCCCATCGAACACCTTAATTAAGGATGAATTGGAACATGCTGCGGGGACTTGCCATTCAGCCACAAGAGCATTAATGAGGTTGGGCACTGATGTTGGGCGATTCAGCCTGGCTTGCAGTCTGCGTTCCAACATCTAGTGGAAAGCCTTCCTAGAGGAGTGGAGGCTGTTATAGCAGCATAGGGGGGGACCAGCTCCATATTAATGCCCATGATTTTGGAATGAGATATTCGACGAGCAGGTGTCCACATACTTTTGGTCATGTAGTGTAGATATCCACCTCTTGCTTATCATTATCTCAAGCAGGATCTTTGTCAGTCTCTTTTGTTCTGCTTCCCTCAACTGAAGTCAGTCAACCCAAATGTATCCCAAAGTGCCAACCTTTTATTAAACACTCAGTAATCTAATTAGGCTGTGTGGCGAGTGCCTGGACCAAAACTTTTCTTTTCCTGGATAACTTTTCCAGGTGCAAATAGCAGATTGTGGGAAAGGACGTTTATTTCACTCATTTCACAATTCATTGTGTTCACCCTGGGGAGAGAAGACTACTGTATGTTAGCTCTATTTAGTGTCTTCTGTGCAAAATCCATATTTGGGGACTTAAAGTGTTTGGCAGTCTGCAACATTTAGGTTGCACAGATGCAATTTTGTCAAGCACTTTCATTTTTGGGAGTCTGAGTTCACATAACATGGTTCTGAATACTTTTAAATTCAACTTTCACCAGAAGTGTATGTAAATTGTCCCAAGTTAAATTGAGATTTCCCTGATGTAAAACTCCTCTTCATGAAGAAAAACAAGTAGACTCATGTCATTTGGAGGGTGTCTGGTCTGCTGGGCCCTGCTTTCTTAGAGAGCGTGAGAAAGTGTTTTCAGCCACCCTCTGACTCTCTCTCACTCAGTGGGATGGTTACTGGCCGTTCTCTCCCCTCAGGACCTGGTGGGATAGATGCAGGGCAGTGGTCCTCACAGGCATGGCCTGATCAAACAGCCACACCCTCAGGCTCCATCCAGCATGTGTTCCCCTAGCCTCCTGATGGTGGATCTCCCAGACTTTATTATTGTCCTCTGGTGTATTTCTTTAGAGTGCACCCTGCACAGAGATGAAGGAGGGGATGAGGAGGGCTGTGTGGTTGCAGTGGAGACATTTCTCCAGCCCATCTTGTAATCCTGTATTCACAGAGAGGAGGAAAGGAATGGCTGTCTGATGCAGTGCTCCTCTGTGGCTGGCACCTCTCTTTTGAAGTTGGGGAGATGTGAGGGACCTTGGGGAGTCGGCGATGGAATAGTTATAGGAGAAGGGTAGAGAGAGAGAGCAGTGTCTGCACCACAGTCTCTCTCCTGCTACAGAGAGAGAGGAGGAAATATCAGGTCCCGTTGCTGTGCTGACTCACCACACTGCTACACAGAAAAACTAGGTCTGCAGGTGTTGGATGTATCCCGGTGTTTATATTTAGTTGGGGGAAATCTAGAAGTGTCCAGTTGAATTGCCATATAAGTTAACATGCAGGGTTTAGGCTGACTTCCAGGGTTTATGAAGTCAGCCATTTATTAAAGTAATTACTGAACCATAATTAATCAACTAGATTAATGCTGATTGCTGTGTTATTGAAGTTTACAGTGGTGTAACTATATTATACTAGATTATCCTCATTGGATAATTACTCACTGGTCACCATAGCAGCACCCACCCGTAGCACGCGCTCCACCAGGTATATTTCACTGGTCACCCCCAAAGCCAATTCCTCCTTCAGCCGCCTTTCCTTCCAGTTCTCTGCTGCCAATGACTGGAACGAACTGCAAAAATCACTGAAACTGGAGACTCATATCTCCCTCACTAGCATTAAGCACCAGCTGTCAGAGCAGCTCACTGATCACTGCACCTGTACATAGCTCATCTGTAAATAGCCCATCCAACTACCTCATCTCCATACTGTTATTTATTTAATTTATTTTGCTCCTTTGCACCCCAGTATCTCTACTTGCACACTCATCTTCTGCACATCTATCACTCCAGTGTTTAATTGCTATATTGTAATTATTTCGCCACTATGGCCTATTATGGCCTATTTATTGCCTTACCTCCCTTGTCCTACCTCATTTGCACACATTATATATAGACTTTTCTATTGTATTATTGACTATGTTTGTTTATTCCATGTGTAACTCTGTTGTTTTTGTTGCACTGCTTTGCTTTATCTTGGTCAGGTCGCAGTTGTAAATGAGAACGTGTTCTCAACTAGCCTACCTGGTTAAATAAAGGTGAAATAAATAAAAGAAGAATCCTCATTGGATATGTACTGACCTGTCTCTAACAGGAAGGTGTTTGAGGACATCCAGCATCTCCTCTACCCTGAGGACATTATTAATGAAGTTGTGTTTGACCTGGAGGACCCCAGGTAAGTGCTGACAAGTCAGCCACTCTGACTGATTCCACACAGGCAGTTATCATATGGCGGTATCCTCCTGTGGATTATTAATGGGTGTCTACCATAGCTGCTTAAAACATCTGCTACCAGGCAGTGAAATACCCTTCTTGTTACTGACCAAATGTTGAAATAGCAATGCACTTTGGTGGGTATGTCTGGAGAAAGCATATTGAAGGAGATATTTCTAGGCTCTGCTGCTCCAGACTCATCTATTGATGTGAAAGTTGAATGAGGTGGAAATAGAGGACGTCAGATGAATAGCATGGATACTGTAAGAGCAGCTAAACCATCCTGACTGGTGCTGTGTTCTTACTGCATGCCTGATAATCAGAGCATCGCCAGGCACACTCAGCTAAATTAGGTGCATAATGAGAAACCTCAGGTGCCATTTTCTGTTACTGGTCAGACTGTTATTGGATGGGTCCGGACACTGAATTACTAAAGTTTAAAAATCAAAATGACCATTACTCTCCTAGCCATCTATACTTGTTGATGTTGTCAAGGTACTCTATATTAATGAACCTCCCCCACCCCCAGCTCCCTGTGCTCTATTGATCACTCCAACTGCCTGAGCTTCTTCTCCAAGTTTGAGTGCGGGAACCAGCGCAAAGCCATTCACGTCCGCAGGTACGGTTCTTCACTTGGTTCCAGCTCCTTACTGCTTTCTTGCTGAGATCTGACTACAGGAAGTCCATCCCCCTCTGGGCTCATTGACGCTGCATTGGAAATAAAACAGCGTCGCACTAACTTCTCCTTTTGGTTCTGTATGGAAGGTGTCCCATTGACATATTTCAGATCAAATTAAAGGTTTAGTCTATACCGGGACTGGAATGTCATTAAATAATACAGCAATTCTTTGTAAAACGGCTACACTCTAGAGCAGTTAGAATATACCAGAGAGACTTCTTTCTTCATAATGTAGACTGTGTCCCAAATTGCACCCCATTCCCTTTATAGAGCACTACTTTTGACAGGCTCTGGTCAAAAGTATAGTGCACTATACAGGGGATATGGTGCCATTTGGGATTCAACTGTAATCTCTGACTTCAACCGCCTGCCTCCTCCTCAGTCACGAGTATGATCTGACCCTGAATGCAGAAGCCAACTGCTCCCAGCACCACAAGTGGTTCTATTTCGAGGTATGGCGGCCAACGTGCCCTATCGCTTCAACATCATCAACTGTGAGAAAGCCAACAGCAAGTTCAACTACGGTAAGCAGAAATAGCCAGGATAAAGACCTCCTCCCTGGATAAGCACTGAGGTAGATGATTGTCAAAATAGATATTTTAGGGTTGGCTGCCCACCCCCTGTGTTGTTGATCTCTCTACGTGTTGGGGGTGGGTTCCCTCAGTAGCTGCCCCTTAAAGCCTCCCTCTCTGTGTGGCTCCCCCCTCAGTCCCCCTCACTGTGCTGCTCCATCCCCCACGCAGTGCTCTTCTTCATTCAGAACCTCACCTTCCCCAGTTCTAAAGCTCAGCGGGGAGCCTGGCCACAATGACACTTGCCGTAAATGTGAAATTGGGTCTATATCCTAGGACAAAAGTACAATGGCATTTTAAAGTCCCCTACTGAGTATACTTTCTATAGATCTTGACTTATTTTGTACACTCTAGTAAACTGTATGTGCTCCCTGTACTGTGTGCTCCCACCTAACGGTACAACGTTCCTTGTAATTGATGTTGTGGTATCAATCTGTTCATTAGATTTGTGACATAAAGGGTATAGATAGGTGTAGTGTACTGTAGCTTACAGATGCCTTTCTGTCTGTCCCCAGAGATGCAGCCGGTGCTGTACTCTGTCAGAGAGGCAATGGAGGGACGACTCAACTGGATCAGAACTGCGACTGAGATCTGCTTCTACAGGTGAGTGCCGGGAGGACATTTATTTTACAAACTCTCAAATAGACTGCAGATGCTTTTTTTAATGATGGTTAGAAGAGTGAGCGGTGCCATGTCATTTGGTGCATGAACAAACCATTATTTAGTGATATCCATTGCAAGCAGATTGTAATTGCTTTATTTATTTATTAAATGGTGGACCATTTCAGTTTGTCCGTGATGTGTACGCCAAGGAACTTAAAACTTTCCACCTTCTCCACTACTGTCCCTTCAATGTGGATAGGGGGGTGCTCCCTCTGCTGTTTCCTGAAGTCCACGATCACCTCCTTTGTTTTGTTGACGTTGAGTGTGAGGTTTCAGAGACTTGTCCCAAAGCCACTCCTGCGTTGTCTTGGCAGTGTGCTTAGGGTCGTTGGCCTGTTGGAAGGTGAACCTTCAACCCAGTCTAAGGTCCTGAGCGCTCTGGAGCAGGTTTTCATCAAGGATCTCTCTGTCCTTTGCTCCGTTCATCTTTCCCTCAAACCTGACTAGTCTCCCAGTCCCTGCTGCTGAAAAACATCCCCACAGCATGATGCTGCCACCACCATGTTTCACCGTAGGGATGGTGCCAGGTTTCCTCTGTACATGACACTTGGCATTCAGGCCAAAGATTTCAATCTTGGTTACATCAGACCAGAGGATCTTGTTTCTCATGGTCTGAGAGTCCTTTAGGTGCCTTTTGGCCAACTCCAAGTGGGCTGTCATGTGCCTTTTGCTGATGAGTGGCTTCCGTCTGGCCACTACCATAAAGGCCTGATTTGGTGGATTGTTGTAGTGATGGTTGTCCTTCTGGAAGTTTCTCCCATCTCCACAGTGGAACTCTGGAGCACTGTCAGAGTGACCATCGGGTTCTTGGTCCCCTCCCTGACCAAAGCCCTTCTCCCCCGATTGCTCAGTTTGGCTGGGCGGCCAGCTCTAGGAAGAGTCTTGGTGGTTCCACACTTCTTCCATTTAAGAATGATAGAAGCCACTGTGTTCTTGGGAACCTCCAATGCTGCAGAAATGTTTTGTTTACACTTCCCCAGATCTGTGCCTCTCACAATCCTCTCTGGAAGCTTGACGGACAATTCCTTGGTTTTTGCTCTGACATTTCCAAATCATGTCCAGTCAATTGAATTTATCACAGATGGGAGTCCAATCAAGTTTTATAAACATCTCAAGGATGATCAATTGAAACAGGATGCACCTGAGCTCAATTTCAAGTCTCATAGCAAAGGCTCTGAATACTTATGTAAATAAGATATTTGTTTTTTTATTAGTAGTACGTTTGCTAAAATTTCTAGAAACCTGTTTTCACTTTCTCATTATGGGGTATTGTGTGTGATGAGAAAATTGTTTTATTTAATCAATTTTAGAATAAGGCTGTAACGTAACAAAATGTGGAAGAAGTCAAGGGGTCTGAATACTTTCCGAATTTTCTGTACACTGAGTGTAGAAAACATTAAGAACACCTGCTCTTTCTATGACATAGGCTGACAGGTTAATCCAGGTGAAAACTATGATCCCTTATTGATGTCACTTGTTAAATCCACTTCAAATAATGTAGATGAAGGGGAGAAGACAGGTTAAAGAATGACATATAAGCCTTGAGACAATTGAGACATGGATTGTGTTGCAAGACAAAATATTTAAGTGCCTTTGAACGGGGTATGATAGTTGCTGCCAGGTGCACCGGTTTGTGTCAAGAACTGCAACTTTGCAGGGTTTTTCACGCTCAACATTTTCTCGTGTGTGTCAAGAGTGGTCCACCCGCCAAAGGACATCCAGCCAACTTGACACGACTGTGGGAAGCATTGTCATCAACATGGGCCAGCATCCCTGTGGAATGCTTTCGACACCTTGTAGAGTCCATGTCCTGACGAATTGAGGCTGTTCTGAGGGCGAAAGGGGGGGTGCAACTTAATATTAGGAAGGATGTTCTTAATGTTTTGTACACTGTGTAGCATAACATTCTGTAATCAGAGTTTTTTTTTAAACTTGTTTTGTCCATGCAGAAACAACTTCTGCCCGAGCCGAGGCCAGAAGAGCTCTTCCTTCTACACCTTGACCGTTACCGTAAACTTCAAACACAACAACAATATTTGCTACCTGGCCTATTACTACCCCAACACCTACTCTGCATTGCAGGTACAGATGTAGGATCTTCATTTCAGCCGGTTTGCTACAGCAGGAATATAATCCTGCAGCAACAGGAAATTAGAATTATAAAAGTGGATTATATTTAATGGACATTTTTTGTTAGGGCAGATCAACTCTGACATTTTAAAGTGGAAATTACAAACTTTAACCCCTGGTCGGGCTCGGGACGGACATCCAGTGAAAAATCCTATCGCCATTAGCATAACGAAATTGAATATATATTTTTTTTCAAATATAGGACTATGTTATATCGTTTTATAGATACACCTCTCCTGAATCAAACCACGTTGTCCGATTTCAAAAAGGCTTCACAGCAAAAGCAAAACATTAGATTATGTTAGAGGAGTATATCGTAAAAGTAGCCACATAGCCATTTTCCGACCAACCAAATGCATCACAAATAGCCAAAAAACAGCTAAATGCAGCACTAACCTTTGACAATCTTCATCAGATGACACCCCTAGGACATCATGTTACACAATACATGCATTCTTTTGTTCGATAAAGTTCATATTTATATACAAAAACAGCATTTTACATCGGCGCGTAACGTTGACTAACTATTTTCCCTCAAATGCATCCGGTGAAACAGCGCTACAATTTACTAAATTACTATTAAATTACTATTTAAAATGTAATATTGTCATTCTAAGATTTATAGATGAATATCTCTTGAAAGCACCTGTAATGCCAGATTTAAAAATAACTTTACTGGGTAATCACACTTTGCGATAAAAGGGGATGCGATACTCAGAAAAATAGGCTACCGTTACAGGTCAGCGCCATCTTGGAACAATCGCATATCAAATCTAGTCTTGTATACTATTGTCAATAATCCCTTACCTTTGATTATCTTCATCAGAAAGCACTTCTAGGAATCCCAGGTCCACAACAAATGTATTTTCATTCGAAAAAGTTAATCCTTTATGTTCCAATAGCTTGTTCTTGTTAGCGCGTTCTGAAGGCTGCACCAAAAGTTCCGTCGTGCGCGGGACTCCACTTTCGAAAAAATGAATTTTTTAATTATTTAGGTTCGTTCAAACATGTCAAACGTTGTATAACATAAATCTTTAGGGCCTTTTTCAACCAGAGCTACAATAAGATTCAAGGGGGACGATTGCATTGTGTTTCAAAACGTTTCGAAAGGGGAGGGTAGCCAGGGGCGCCGGCGTCATAATGGTGATGGCCCTCTCCGTGTGACCACGTTCCACTGCGTCTCATTCATTCAGTTTTCACAGTAGAAGGCTCAAATCACTTTGTAAACACTGGGGACATCTAGTGGAAGCAATAGGAAGTGCTCAATGAACCATTGCTCACTGTGTGATTTACAGGCAAACTGATGAAGTTGAGTCCGCAATTCAGAATTCCACTTCCTGTTACGATCGGTCTCGGGGTTTTGACTGCCATATGAGTTCTGTTATACTCACAGACACCATTCAAATAGTTTTAGAAACTTTAGGGTGTTTTCTATCCACAAGTATTAATTATATGCATATCCTAGCTTCTGAGTTTGAGTAGGAGGCCGTTTAAAATGGGCACACATTTTTTTCAAAAATCGCTGTAGCGCCCCCTATCCTAGGCGAACGACAAGAGGTTAAAAAGCCTTTTTTAAACCTCGACAACACTACGAGTTTGCATTCTCAACATCAAAAGACTGATCAAATGAAGATCCTATATCTGTACAGCACTCAACACCCTGCTGTGTAGATATGTTGTGTGGTGTGTGGTGTGTGTGTGTGTGTGTGTGTGTGTGTGTGTGTGTGTGTGTGTGTGTGTGTGTACATACACCATGGGGACCAGTACGGAAAAAAAATGTATGAAATGTATGCATTCACTACTGTAAGTCGCTCTGGATAAGAGCGTCTGCTAAATGACTAAAATGTAAAATGTACACCCACACCAGCCTTGAGATAGTCTTGACATTCTCCTTCCAGAGCATGTGTCCAGTGTGGTTATTATGTGTGTGTTTGGGTGTATGTTGTATTTGAGTCAGCAATTATGCTCCGTGCATTACAGGAGGTAGTTTACAGGCCAGTGCTTATTGCTGTGTTTCAGAGTCAACTGCAGGTGCTGCAGTGGTCATCGGACCCTCGCAAGGTGTTCTTCAGCCAGCAGAGTCTGTGTAACACACTGGCTGGTAGCGCTCACTATCACCGCCTGCCTCTCCTCCAAAAGCTGTAAGGACCTGCATCAGCTGCGTGAGTCTACGAAGCCATATCCCGTTGAGCCTTTGTGTGTGTGTGCGCGTTACCTGTCTCTGTCTGTGTGTGTGTGTGTGTGAGAAAGAGAGAGAGAGTCAAACTAATGGGCCAGATAGAAGGTGAGTGAGAGGACTTTGAGGTGAGACATGTAATCCCTCTGAAGGACAGTGTGTTTATGTCTGGATTTTCCTCATGGCTTTGTGGGCATTGTTAATAGGCTGAGGCTAATTCCTTAATGATGATGCTATATAAATGAGACAGAGGCTGGGTGATGGATGTGTGGGGTGACGCAGGGTAAAGAGGGACAAGCTGATCCAAGTGTGGGACACAACCAGGGCCGTGCTATCGGGGAGGGGAGCATTGTCCCCTTCCCAGCCTCCCCTGCCCCCCACCTCCCCTCCCTCCCAAACCTCTCCACCGTTGCCAGCCCCACAAGCCTCTCCCGAGCCTCTCTCCACCCTCCCCACCCTCCACCTCCATTACATTTCACCCATCTCCCCTCTTCCAGTTCCTGCTGATTAATATTTAGGGAAGACAGCTGCCCTGCCCTCCCCACAGCCAGCCTGCCACCATTTGGCTGACTGTAGAGGCACAGGAATGCCTTTTCAGATCTGCAGTATTAGTGCTCATAGTAGAAACCTCAAGGGGAGAAAGAATGTGACCCTTGATTGGGTACCTGCTGTTGCAAACCAAATAATAGCATGGGAAAATTGTGTAGACGAAATGCCTGCCTGAGCTGCAGGACAGTGGAAATATGACATTAACACATGTTGTGAAAATTCAGTACTGAGAGAGACTTGGTCATTTCTTCAAACAATCATCTTTATTTAATATTGATTAATTATTGCAATAATGAGGCTGGTCGATCTCACACCCTTGAGTGTTGGACCGAGTAACCTAACCTTTACACAAATGCAGAGTACTATATATAGCTGACACTAACAATGCTCAGTCATGGTTGGTTCAACCTCCCTCATGCAGACCAAGGAGCATCATAAGCCACTCTGGGTTCATCCTGTCATTATCTGCACGTGGGTTGTTGTCTTAACCCCACCGTGACTTAGTTTCCCAGATGCAAGGATGATTTTGAGACAATGAGTGATTGTTCTACTCCTAAGCTATGTAATGCAGTCTTTAACTCATTTGTCAGCTCAAGCCATCTCCAGTGACCATACGCCCAGATTAGTTGCAGTGAACTAGAGTGAAGCCCATGAAAACACAGACACTAGCAGGACAGAAATGTCTCACTATTAGTTAAATATTCATTATTAACCATTCATATCAAATAGATCAGTTAAATACGTAATTTTTCTATCTCATACACATCATGGTATTTTGCGGGAGTTGTTGTTATAATCTATAAAAATCTCCAATCTGATAGGCTGAAATGAGTTCCAAGCCTTTGACAATTCCCTTTCATCTGCAGTAGTCTGGTCACTCACTGAATGAGTGCCACTTTTCTAAATAACAATATGCTGAACTGCTCTCTCTCCTCAGATCTGTAACCAGTAGTAAGAGCAAACTTCAATTAAGGTTATCTTAAAATAAAACAGGCTAATCTAATATTCCCGCACAAGAATAATACCGTTTGTCACGTAGTATTCACACCAGCCCTTGACTTTTTCCACATTTTGTTGTTACAGCCTGAATTAAAAAAAATCGATTTTGTGTCACTGATTTACACACAATACCCCATAGTGTCAAATGGAATTATGTTTTAAGTAACAAGTCAGTGGTGTGAATACTTATCTTGCTCACATCTCTTGCTCACATCGGCTTCAGAGAGAGCGTGATCGCACTGTCGTCCGGAACTGTTGGTTCTCCCATGCATGCTTCATTGTTGCTTGCCTTGAAGCGGGCATAGAACGGGTTCTACAAGGAACCCAAAATGGTTCTAACTGGTACCAAAAGTGTTCCACAATCAACCAAAAAGGGTTATTAAAAGGGTTTTCCTATGGGTACATGGTTATCCTATGGAGACACCCGAAAAACCCTTTAGGAACCCGTTTTTCAAAGAGTGTATAGTATGCCTGATTAAGCACAATTTGTGAATTCTTAAGAAATTATTATCTAATCAACAATTTCTTAAACAAATTACATTGAAATCAATTTATACACAAAGAAAAAGGTCTAAAAACAGGTTCTGCTGGAAGTCACAAGTCTCACTTTCTGGTGAGTCAAGTTGCTGTGATATTTTTATGACGTGAAGTTGTAGAGTATGTGGACCACTTTCACCGAACTATTAAACCCAAGAAAGTTTTCTTGAAACCTTTGCTATTTTCTTGTGCTTTCTTTCAGTCCTGCTCTAAAAGCCACCTCACTCTCTCTCTCTAACATTAATTATTGTACGTAGTGCTCATTTGGAAAGTTACCTGTGGTTTCCTAAGGCTAGAATATTATCCCCCCCACCATGAACAGGAAGTGGTCAATTATCCCCTACAGGCAATTTTAAAGTAGGTAATTTGATAGCTCTCTTCCTAATGTCTCTTATCACCAGTAAAAGAGATGCCCAGCGCTGTCAAGCCCTGACCTTAGAGATCCTTTTTATTCTCTATTTTGGTTAGGTCAGGGTGTGACTAGGCTGGGTACTGTCACGTCCTGACCATAATAAGATGTTATTTTCTATGGTAGAGTAGGTCAGGGCGTGACAGGGGGTGTTTTGTGTTTTTCTATGTTTTCTATATCTATGTTTAGTTCTAGTTTTCTATTTCTATGTTGGTTTTTTGGGGGGATGATCTCCAATTAGAGGCAGCTGGTCCTCGTTGTCTCTAATTGGAGATCATACTTAAGTAGGGGTTTTTCCACCTGTGTTTGTGGGTAGTTATCTTCTGTTTAGTCTATGTACCTGACAGAACTGTGCGCTTTCGTTTTTTTCTCTTTGTTATTTTTGTCTTTAGTGTTTTGAGTTATAATAAATATAATCATGAGCAATCAACAAGATGCGCTTTGGTCACATCTCTACGACAGCCGTTACAGGTACTCTAGTTTAGGTATTTCTATGTTGGCCTGATATGGTTCCCAATCAGAGGGAGCTGTCTATCGTTGTCTCTGATTGGGGATCATATTTAGGCAGTCTTTTCCCACCTGTTGATTGTGGGATCTTGTTTTTGCATTGCGCTGTATTTAGCCCTGCAGAACGTTACGTTTTCGTTTTGTATTTATTTAAAAAAAATTTTTTGGTGTTAATCTAATAAAAGTAAGATGTACGCTTACCACGCTGCACCTTGGTCTCCTTCTTCAGACGGCCTTAACAGAAGATCCCACCAAAACCGGACCAAGCAGCGTGGCCAAGATGAGTGGACTTTGGAGGAAATTATGAATGGAGAAGGGCCCTGGACGCGGATTGGGGAGTATCGCTGTTCAAGGGAGCAGATGGAGGCAGCAAGAGAGGAACGGCGACGATACGAGGAATTAGTGCAACAACGGAAGTCTGAGGTGCAGCTCCTAAAAAAAATGTGTGTGGGGGGGGGGCACACGGGGAGATTGGCGGAGTCAGGGTTTAGACCTGAGCCAACGCCCCGTGCTTACCGTGGGGAGCGTGTGACCGGTCAGGCACCGTGTTATGTGGTGATGCGCACTGTGTCTCCAGTGTGCATTCACAGCCCGGTGTGCTCTGTGCCTGCGCACCGCATTTGCCGTGCTAGAGTGGGAATTCAGCCAGGACGTCTCTCCAGCTTGGTACGCCCTGTGCGTGCTCCACGCACCCAGTCTCCAGTGCGTCTCCCCAGCCTGGTATGCCCTGTGCCGGCTCCACGCACCAAGCCTCCAGTGATGATCCATGGCCCGGAGCCTGCAGTGATGATCCATGGCCCGGAACCTGCAGTGATGATCCATGGCCCGAAGCCTCCAGTGATGATCCATGGCATGAAGCCTCCAGTGATGATCCATGGCCCGAAGCCTCCAGTGATGATCCATGGCACGAAGCCTCCAGTGATGATCCATGGCATGAAGCCTAAAGTGGTGATCCATGGCCCGAAGCCTCCAGTGATGATCCATGGCACGAAGCCTCCAGTGATGATCCATGGCCCGAAGCCTCCAGCAACAGTCTGCAGTCCAGAGCCTCCAGCAAGGTGCAGCATTGTAAGCGTGGTAAGATGTACGCTTACCACGCTGCACCTTGGTCTCCTTCTTCAGACGGCCGTAACAAGCGCAAAGGTACAGTTGAAAGCAATGCGTGTGCTGAAGCAGAGACAGACAGGCTGGATGGATGGCACATAACAGTTATTTGGGGGAGTCACGTAAAAAAAAAATTGCTGCCTCTTAGCGGTAATGATGTGAACCTTCTGTACTTATGAATATTAAAGCGGCAAAGATAGATCTTTAGTTACACATGTAGAAAACAACTATTGGCCTCAATGAAGATCAATTGCAATACCAATTATTATAGGGATTACTATAGTCATCTGTGTATTACAATGGCATTACCAAAATAGTAAGTGACTGACAAAAATACGTTGTTTTTACAAAAACATATGAGAAGTGTTGACTCAGAACAGCCTATGGAGGATGTGGGTGTCAAGTTGATAAGAGTATTAGGGAAGGACCAGCAAAGATAATGAGCAACCTAGACTGGATGTCACGCTGGTATAAAGGATTTTAGAGACAGGCGCAGGAATGCGTAATAGTTTTTTTTATTATACCCCAAATTACGGCGTGCCGTGTAAGGGCACGGAGACAAAGACCAAACAAACAAGTAACAAAAACACAGGTTTCAAACCCAAACAAAAGAGCAAGGAGTACGTCAAATAAATAACACTAGAGCACAATGATTATAACACGGGACGAGACCCGTAATCATCTGCGCAATCCACAAGGACATGAAAACCCAAAACCCACAGCACAGGTACTCAAACGCAACAACGGACGTAGTAACAATAATCGACAAGACCATGGAAACCAAAGGGCACATATATACAAATACTAATCAGTGGGAATAGGGAATAGGTGTGCGTAATGAAAGTTCCGGATTGTGACACTGGATCTGCTTTGACAGCAGTAGCAACACACAACAGCTAGGACAGACTAATGAAGCTCAAAGGAGAGAATAGTCAATAAAGTGGTGCGTTCTGTCTGACCAAAGCATTATTAAGTAAAACTCCCACCTACCTACCTGCTATTTACTTAGCAGATGTACGCTATTGCCATAGCAATTCCGAATTTTACTTCTAAAAGGGTAAGATGATAATTTGAGTGATATCTTCCTGTTGAATATAACATGCATTTGTTCTGTAATGAATAAAGCATGTGCTCATCAGAGAAGAAAGTGGGGATGCTGAAAAATACTGAAAGAAACATGAGCAAAACATGAATAATAAAACTAAACCTTGACTTGTAAATTCATTATGTTCTGTTGCAGACATGCTTCTATGGAAGTGTGCAGGGTGGGTGTTTATCTTAACACGTTTAAACTATGTGCCCAGATGCAAGAGTCAGTATGTGCTGAGGAAAGAAATTGGAGGAACTGATTCTCAAGCAGTGATTACAGGTTGTGAAATGGTCAAAAGTAACTGCAACATATAAAACTAACAGAAACGTTGAATCCGAAGACCACAATCATTGGCAACATAAAGGGCTGGATAGAGGGAGCAGTAGGACATTTCTGTGAACAGAAAAACAGGGTTTGAGAGGGTTGAATTAGTCAACATGCATCAACACCCCAAAAAAATTATAACTTACTTTGCTTAGAGGCATTCTATTTTGCTGATGAGCCCAGCATTGCATTGTCATTAAAACACTTTTAATTAGTTTAGATTGGATTGCACCAATTACATCTAAACTCAGCTGATAAAATAATGGACAAATACCCCACCTACTGTGACACATTGGTTTTCAAAATGTAACTGGCAAAACATCTCAGAGACCAATGTGTTTGTAATATCTGTTGTTATTGAACTGTCATTAATGGACAGATGCTTCCAGCGGTCGTACAGTTTGAGTCAATGGACAGTCCAGACTCAATTACATCCTTGTGGTGGCTGATAATGGAATTTTAGATGCAGCCCATCAAACCAAAATTGGTTCTGTGAAAGTTCCCAGAACATTCGTTAGGTTGTGGCAAAAGGTTCTCATAACACAAAAACTGTCCTGTTGTGCTGATGATTATAGAATGTTTGAATAAAACATTCGCCTGATGTTACAAGAACGTTCCTTGAACACATTTCGTCTGTTCTTTAAATGTTTCCAGAATGTTTTATTTGGTTGTGGGAACGGTCTGGTGGGAACATTGTGGGGACAGAACAAACGATATGTTCCCAAAACACAAAAACTGTCCAGTTGTGCGGATGATTCTTTAGGGTGCAAAAAACATTCACCTAATGTTACAAGAATGTTCCTAAAACACATTTCGTATGTTCTTTAAATGTTCCCAGAATGTTTCTTTAGGTTGTGGGAACATTGTGGGGTATGACAAGAGATTAGTTCCCGAAACACAAACTGTCCTGACATTCAGATAATGTTTATACCAGGTTGCACAACAAATTCCTTTGATGTTTAAAGAATGTTGACAAAACAGCCTTTCTGAGTTATTTAAAGGTTCCCAGAATATTTATTTAGGTTGTGGGAACAGAGTTTGTACATACCAAGAGATAGCTTCCCAAAACACAAAATATGCTTAGTTGTGATTCATACAATGTTTAAGTTAGATTGCACAGGACATTCCCTTAATGTTTAAGAATGTTAACAGAAAACCTGGTCTAAGTTCTTTAAAGGTTCCCAGAACTTTTAATTAAGTTGTATGGGATGTTGCAAGAATATTCTTGTGATATTCACAGAGATTGGACAAAACATTCCCACAATGTTACACAATGTTCCCCAATTTCCAAATAAGTCAGTTTTTATTACGCTCATATATTTGTTTTAGGTGTAACATAATATTCCATTGATGTTCACACAATATACATGTTAACTTGTATTGGAGATCCTCAGAACACTTTAATAACATTTAGAAAATGTTACATATAAGTTTTACATAATGTTCTCAGTAAATGTGTAGCTCATTACAGCAGATTGGAATATATCCCGTTATGTTTCTTTCCAGATTTAATGGTAATTGAGGACTGTATTGTAGGTGATATAGAGACACATGGAATTTTATTCATAGGACATTTGAACAGCATTTAATCACAGAAATACAACCATATTTTTAAAACTTCATATGTTGACAATCGACACATTTCTTCATATTACCTTTGAACAGCATTTAATCATGCAAACACAACCATATTTTTACACTTCATGTGTTGACAATCTGTGTGGTCTGAACCTGCAATGTTTGGTTCCCATGCTAGGTCTGTTATCCTGTGTGCCACCGGGGAATCTCTCATACATCTTATTCTGTCAGTAAATAGCCATGGCAGTATGGTCAATCAGGAATTCTCTGCTTTTCTTTTAGCCTTCTTAAACATACGGTAACTGGGTTATTCACCATTACTTCACCCATCCTCTTTTATACTGCGCACTTCTTGGCCCATATTTACAAGGTATTCAAGACTATGAGTGCTGAAATAGGATACCTTTGCCTTTTCAAATCATAAAAAATAAGACCGGGGGGACCATATCAAGCGTCTCAAAGTAGGAATTATATCGGGTGCTCTTTGGCCTGAATGCAAAGTGCTATGTCTGGAGAAAACCAGGCACAACTCATCATCCATCTAACACCACCCTTAGCGTGAAGCATGGTGGTGGCAGCATCATGCTATGGGGTTGCTTTTCAGCAGCAGGGACTGGGAGACTGGTAAGGATAGAGGGAACAATGAATGGAGTTAAATACAGGCAAATCCTTGAACCTGCTTGAGAATGCAAACAACCTTAGACTGGGGCAAATATTTACATTCCAACAGGACAATGACCCCAAGCATGCAGCAAAAGCAACACTGGAACGGCTTCAGAACAAGAATGTGAAAGTCCTTGAGCTACCCAGCCAAAACCCAGACTTGAATCCAATTGAACATTTGTGGAAAGACTTGAAGATTGCTGTTCACCGCCACTTCCCATCTAATTTCACAGAGCTTGAGAAAATCTGCAAGGAATAATGAGAAAGAATTCCCAAATCCAGATGTGCAAAGCTGATACAAACATACCCAAGACGACTCAAAGCTGTAATCGCCGCCAAAGGTGCTTCTACAAAGTATTGACTCGGGTGTAAATTAGATATTTCTGTATTTCATTTTGAATAAATTGTTAAAAATTCTAAAAACATGATTTCACTTTGTAATGGGTGAGAAAATAAGTCAATTTTGAATTCAGGCTTTAACACAACAAAATGTGGAATAAGTCATGGGGTATGAATACTTTCTGAAGACACTGTATATACTGAAAAAAAGATTATGTGAAAACTCTACTCTGGTGGTGCAGAGAACAAAATAATCTGGCTTGGAAAACAATCCCTGCAGGTTCAATTTCCCACATCTGCTGATTGTCAACGTATAAAGTGTAACATATATGGTTGTGTTTGTGATTAATGCCCTATGTACAAATGCCCTATGAATGAAATCAAAATGTCAGGTGTCTCTAAATCACTTACAATTCAAGTAGAAATTGCCATTATATCTGGAGTGAAACATAATGAGGATGTATTCCAATCTGCTTTAAGGAGCTACAACTGTATGCTGAGAATGTTATGGTTAAACTAAAATATAACATTTTCTAAATGTTCTGACGACCTCCAAGACTTGGTAAAATGTATATTGTGTGAATATCAGTGGAATATTATGCTAAACCTAAAACAAATATGCTATGAACATCATAAAAGCTGACTTATTTGTAAATTGTGGAACATTGTGCAACATGTGGGAATGTTCTGCGCAAAAATGTTATTGGTCACATACACATGGTTAACAGATGTTATTGCAAGTGTGGCGAAATGCTTATGCTTCTAGATCCGACAGTGCAGCACTATCTAACAGGTAATATATAACAATTCCACAACAAAACCTAATATCTGACAAATTCCACAACAAAACCTAATACACACAATCTAGTAAAGGAATGGGATAAGAACATATAAATAGAAAATATATGGATGAGCAGTGACAGAGCGGCTAAGATACAATAGACAGTATAGAGTAGATAGTGTAGGATACAGTGTACAGTATATACATATGAGATAAGTAATGAGAGATATGTAACCATTATTAAAGTGAGTAGTGTTCCATTTATTAAAGTGGCCAATGATATCAAGTCTGTAGGTAGGTAGCTACCTCTCTGTGCTAGTGATGGCTGTTTAACAGTCTGATGGTCTTGAGATAGAAGCTAGTAGTTTGCCTCCGGTGATGCGTTGTGTCGCACCACTCTCTGGAGAGCCCTGCGGTTGTGGGCAGTGCAGATGCTGTACCAGGCAGTGATACAGCCCGACAGGATGCTCTTGATTGTGCACCTGTAAAAGTTAGTGACGGTTTTCTGTGACAAGCCACATTTTTTCAGCCTTCTGAGGTTGAAGAGGCATTGTTGCGCCTTCTTCACCACACTGTCTGTGTGCGTGAACCATTTCAGTTTGTCGGTGATATGTACACTGAGGAACTTAAAACTTTCCACCTTCTCCACTGCTGTCCCGTCGATGTGGATTTTTGCTGTTTTCTGTTACCTGAAGTCCACGATCATCTCTGTTGATAATCAAGCCTACCACTGTTGTGTCGTCTGCAAACTTGATAATTGGCAATATTCACATTTGCCTTGCCATGATTAAATGTGGTGGTACGTGCTTTCAGTTTTGTGCGAATGCTGCCTTTAATCCACGGTTTCTGGTTAGGGAAGGTTTTAGTAGTCACAGTTGGTACAACATCTCCTATACACTTCCTTATAAACTCGTTCACCGAGTCAGCATATATGTCATGTTGTTCTCTGAGGCTACCTGGAACATATCCCAGTCCACATTAACGAAGCAATCTTGAAGCGTGGAATCAGATTGGTCAGATCAGCGTTAGATAGACCTAAGCACGGGCGCTTCCTGTTTGAGTTTCTGCCTATAGGAGGGGAGCAACAACATGGAGTCATAGTCAGATTTGCCAAAAGGAGGGCAGGGGAGGGCCTTGTAGCAGTGGTCGAGCGTGTTACTCGTTCATGTAAGGCAATCAACATGCTGATAGAATTTAGATAGCCTTATTCTCAAATTAGCTGTGTTAAAATCCCCAGCTACAATAAATGCAGCCTCAGGATATATGGTTTCCAGTTTGCATAAAGTCCAGTGAAGTTCCTTGATGGCCGTCTTGGTATCCGCTTACGGGGGGATATACACGGCTGTGAAAATAACCGAGGAGAGTTTTTTTTGAATATCATTATAATATTATTGTAACGTCCCAGATGATGACATGTTCTGGGAACCTTTAAAGAACTTAGACCAGGTGTTCTGTCAACATTCTTACAACATTAAGGGTATGTCCTGTGCAACTGTATCTCTTGTAAGGTACACATACTGTTCCCACCGTTGATGCACCATTGAGTGCATCCTGTTGGGTTGTATCACTGCATGGTACGGCATCTGCACCATCCACAACCACAGGGCTCTCCAAGGTGGGGCGGTCTGCCTAACGCATCACTGGGGGCACGTTGCCTGCCATCCAGGACATCTACAGCACCCGGTGTCACAGGAAGGCCAAGAAGACCAAGGACCTCAGCCTGCTCCCCCTGCTACCATCCAGAAGGCGAGGTCAGTACAGGTGCATCAAAGCTGGGACCGAGAGACTGAAAAACAGCTTCTATCCAAGGCCATCAGACTATTAAATAGACACCACTAGCCGGCCTCCGCCCAGTACCCTGCCCTGAACATTAGTCACTGTCACTAGCCGGTTCCCACCGGGTTAGTCTGCCATGCATCTTAGAGGCTGCTGCCCTTTGTACATAGTCATGGAACACTGGTCACATTAATAATGTTTAAATAATGTTTACATACTGTTTTTAACCACTTCATATGTATACTGTATTCTAGTCCAGGCCAATCCTATTTAACTACTGCTGTACATACTATTAGTCAGATATACTACATTCTATCCATATACTGTCCATATTGTCTATACATACCACCCCTACCTTGTCACAATACAACTGATTGACTCAAACGCATTAAGAAGGAAATTAATTCCATAATTTAACTTTTAAGGCGTGTCTGTCAATTGAAATGCATTTCAGGTGACTCATGAAGGAATGGTTGAGAAAATGCCAAGTGTGCAAAGCTGTCATCAAGGCAAAGGGTGGCTACTTTGAAGAATCTAAAGTATATTTTAATTTGTTTAACACTTTTGTGGTTACTACATGATTCCATTAGTGTTATTTTATAGTTTTGATGTTTTACTATTATTCTACAATGTAGAAAATAGTCATAAAAAAGAAAAACCTTTGAATGACTAGGTGTGTCATAACTTTTGACTGGTATTGTACTGTATGTACAATGCATTCTAAAACAGGTTTTTAGAATTTTTAGCAAATTTATAAAAAATGTAAAACAGAAATAACTTCTAAGCATTCAGATCCTTTGCTATGAGACTCGACATTGAGCTCAGGTCCATCCTGTTTTCATTGATCATCCTTGTGATGTTTCTACAACTTGATTGGAGTCCACTTGTGGTAAATTCAATTGCTTGGACATGATTTGAAAAAGCACACACCTGTCTCTATAAGGCCCCACAGTTGACAGTGCATGTCAGAGCAAAAACCAAGTCATGAGGTCGAAGGAATTGTCCGTAGAACTCTGAGACAGGATTGTGTCGAGGCACAGGTCTGGGGAAGGGTACCAAAACATTACTGCAGCATTGAAGGTCCCCAAGAACACAGTGGCCTCCATCGTTCTTAAATTGAAGAAGTTTGGAACCACCAAGACTCTTCCTAGAGCTGGCTGTCTGGCCAAACTGAGCAATAGGGGGAAAAGCACTTCGGTCAGGGAGGTGAACAAGAACCCAATGGTCACTCTGACAGAGCTCCAGAGTTCCTCTGTGTAGATGGGAGAATCTTCCAGAAGGACAACCATCTCTGCAGCACTCCACCAATCAGACCTTTATGGTAGACTGTCCAGACAGAAGACACTCCTCAGTAAAAGGCACATGACAGCCCACTTGGAGTTTGCCAAAAGACACCTAAAGGACTCTCAGACCATGAGAAGCAAGATTCTGTGGTCTGATGAAACCAAGATTTAACTCTTTGGCCTGACTGCCAAGTGTCACGTCTGGAGGAAACCTGGGAATACATTACTGACACATTTTCTTATTACATTACCTGAAAACCTAATGAAAAGTTTTGGAGAATATTCTGTGGTGGTTATTACAGATGTTGCGCACAACATTTTTGTGAATGTTAGAACATTCCAAAGATATTTTGTTATCAAAAATGTTTTGGGAATGCTCATGGGATGTTATCATTCGAATGTTAGATACAACCCTAACTAGAACTTAACTGGAATAGTAGCTAATGTTATGTGAATGTTCCTGGATTGCTGGAAGGGAACTTGGCAATAAATGTGGAATGGTCACCATCTGAGAATTCTGAGAGCTCTTAAAGACATGGAATGAAATTGGATTAGAGAAACAATTACAATATAAATCAGGAAAATTAAAACATGGCTGAGTCACTTGAAGGAAAATGTTGTCTGCATTCGCTATTCATGCGCCATCCTTATCGTAACGTTTCCAATATGGTTGATTGAATGCTCACCTGATTTACTGTAATTGTTTGGGTCAAGCTAAATATTGATTATTCTTTCATAAGATGCATTTTTTTGTCTGATGAGAAATGCACTTTTTGAGGAATTTGTTTAGAAATAGCCTGTTAATTCTTCCTATTTACAGTTTCTGTGTGGAGATGGCTGACAATGTAGGCAGTTTTAACAGTATTACCACCAGTCCACACAGTACAGCACACCATGACCATACAGGTAATAATATAATCATATAACGATTGGGTGTGCTGTGCCATGAGGACTAGGGTGGGCAATCAGGAGTTCGTATAGCCCAGGGGTATTTGTCCTCTCTAGTCCTGTTTGGGAAACATACAATTAATCAGACTTACTGCAGTACAACTTTTGCAAAACCTACTTTTCTTCCTGGATGTTTTCACCTGATGTAGTCGGGAGAAATACTTCTACAGCTGTCAAGACATGCTTAGGATTCTCTCTGGTTTATTAAGTTAAAGATACTCATATGATGAGGACACAAGAGGACCCTCCTAATTAAAATCGTTAACTTTTAAGGTCTTCATTTGAAGTTGGGAAAAGTTTTTAAGTCTCGAGTGAGATAGCGAGTAATACACAGCTCTTAGGTAGCTAACAGGTTGCCCTGGTGACACACTAAATAAACCAACAGTGATGTTTTGGTAAAACTGAGTACTGTGTTGTCTTGGAGTCTTTTAATTTGCAAATCAGATATATTTTCAGGCATAAAATCTATATTTGAGTCCATGTATTTCTACCTCAACCCCGAAACATGGTGATTTGGTACGCAGGACAGCCAGTATTCAGGCCAGTGGCAAAGTCTCAAACTCAATAAGCCATGATATACAAATTGAGTTGCAGAGAAGAGTGGCAGGCAGACACAGTTCCCTCTGCCAGTGGTGGAAAAAGTAGCCAAGTGGCATACTTGAGTAGAAGTCAAGATACCTTAATAGAAAATGTAAAAGTGAAAGTCACCCAGTAAAATACTACTTTGGTAAAAGTCTGAAAGTATTTGGTTTTAAATATGCTTAAGTATCAAAAGTAAATGTAAATGGCAAAATATACTTAAGTTTCAAAATGTAAAAGTTTAAATCATTTCAAATTCCTTATATTAAGCCAACCAGACGTCACCATTTTATTTTTATTTTTATTTATTTACGATAGCCAGGGGCACACGCCTTCACTCAGACATCATTTACTGTGCCTTTGGAAACTATTCAGACACCTTGACTTTTCCCACATTCTGTTACGTTACAGACTTATTCTAAAGTGTATTAAATAATTTTTTCCCTCATCAATCTACACACCATACCCCGTAACGACAAAGCAAAAACAGGTTTTTAGAAATATTAGCTAATTTGTTAAAAAGAAAAAATGGAAATATCACATTTACATAAGTATTCAGACCCTTTACTCAGTACTTTGTTGAAGCACCTTTGGCAGCGATTACAGCCTCGAGTTTTCTTGGGCATGACGCTACAAGCTTGGCACACCTGTATTTGAAGAGTTTCTCCCATTCTTCTCTGTATATCCTCTCGATCTCTCAGGTTGGATGGGGAGCGTCGCTGCACAGCTATTTTCAATTCTCTCCCGATATGTTCGATCGGGTTCAAGTCTCTGGTTGGGCCACTCAAGGACATTTAGAGACCTGTCCCCAAACCATTCCTTCGTTGTCTTGGCTGTGCGCTTAGGGTCGTGTTCCTGTTGGAAGGTGAACCTTCACCCCAGTCTGAGGTCCTAAGCGCTCTAGAGCAGGTTTTCATCAAGGATCTCTTTGTACTTTGCTCCATTCATCTTTCACTCAATCTTGACTAGTCTCCCTGTCCCTGCCACTGAAAAACATCCCCACAGCATGATGCTGCCATCACCTTGCTTCACCGTAGGGATGGTGCCAGGTTTCCTCCAGAATTCAGCATTCAGGCCAAAGAGTTCAAACTTGGTTTCATCAGACCAGAGAATCTTGTTTCTCACGGTCGGAGAGTCCTTTAGGTGCCTTTAGGCAAACTCCAAGTGGGCTGTCATGTGCCTTTTACTGAGGAGTGGCTTCCGTCTGGCCATCTCAAGGGTAATTAATAGAGAAATAATGCACTTGAGCTCAATTTCGAGTTTCATAGCAAAGAGTCTGAAGAGTTTTGTAAATATATATTTTTTTAAATTTGTATTAATGCATTTGCTAAAATAAAATAAAAACTGTTTTCACTTTGTCCTTATGGGGTATTGTGTGTAGATTGCTAAGGAAATTGTTTCATTTAATCCATTTTAAAATAAGGCTGTAACGTAACAAAACATGGAAAAAAATCCAGGGGTCAGAAATGAATTGTATATACAGTAAAGTCAAGTACAGATACCCCCCAAAACTACTCAAGTAGTACTTTAAAGTGTTTATACTTAAGTACTTTACACCACTGCTCTCTGCAGTCTGCAGATACTGTGGAAGAGCTGCAGGAGAGGAATAGCTCTATTATTCTAGCAGCATCTAATTCACTGGCATGTTCCTCAATTTCTAAACTTTGTAAAGTAAACAAAGTGTGCTAAAGCACCTTAATATGAAGTAGAGAACTAAGTCAGATGTTGGAATAG
Organism: Salmo trutta; assembly: GCF_901001165.1. Classification (NCBI taxonomy): domain Eukaryota; kingdom Metazoa; phylum Chordata; class Actinopteri; order Salmoniformes; family Salmonidae; genus Salmo; species Salmo trutta. The sequence goes on from NC_042973.1 coordinate 21,183,427, forward strand.
TGTAAATGTTCATATTGACGATACATACTGTATTATGAAAGGATCAATCAAGATCCTATTTAACAAATCATGTATATTCCGCCAATGTTCTGTAATTATGTGTTTTTTACAAAAGAGCATGTGCTGATTTATACAGGCTTTTCTCATTGAGATAAAGTATATTTTTCAACAGAGACCTGGTCCAACAGCAGCAGGGGGAACAAAGTTTCAGAAAAAACAACTTACATACACTAACACAACATTGAACAAAACTATAGACACTTATACATCAGTGCATACCCGTGTTTAAGCCTACGCAAGTCAATGACGACCAGCCAACGGCATTGTAGAGATCACAGTGATGTGTTAGATGTTTTTGATTGGTAAGGAACCTGAGGACCGCATGATGCTCTTTGGGCATTTTCAAATGCTAAAGATAAACTACTACCACTTGAATAAAGAACAGTGTCATCTGCATAAAAATTAGCATCTGCTGTTCCAATGTTGCTGATATACAAAATTAACAACAGTGGGCCCAAAATAGAACCTTGCGGAATACCTGAGCACAACTCTACAACTCTATGGATTTACAACCATCCGCCATTACACATTGTGTACGATTTGATAGGTAATTTATAAACCAATCTAGAGCATGACCAGTAATTCCACAACATTATAACCTTTGCACCAACACAGAATGGTCCACGGTGTCAACTGCTTTCTATAAATCATTATAGTACAACAGATAGCAACAGATGTATTGAAGCATCCTCTAGTCTAGAAGTGGGAACCAGAAGCTAGATCCCACAGGTACTGCTGTTGCACCCTTCAGAAAACCATTGACCTGGATTACTCAACATTCATCTGCACAAACACATAACATGTAAACCATAACAGCTGAAGATCGAGGCTGTGGAAGAGGACATCTGCAAAGCAAATAAATTGTTTAATATAATGTCATAGACATGATCATATAGCTTTGAAGGCCTCTCTACAGGGCTTCCCTACATGGAGTGCAGGCAGTGCATGGGAGAAGGGGGGGGTAATGGTGGACTGATTCAGCTATAAAGAGGCAGGCAGTACTGGAATGAAACACTAATTAAGAAATGCAGTCATGTGTGCAGGCAGCACTAGCCCTGGCTCTGCTCACAGCATATCAATGAAGGCCTGCTTACCTCTCTGTGCTCAAGTAGCTCACCATGCCGGGATCTAATTAGACCATCTATCTGTAAAGGGAATGAGATAACAATACATGACAGCGCTGGGTTGCAGTGTTGGGTGTTGCAGCGTAAAGACAGGCGGGTAGGTCACAGCTAAGTCATCAGTCCATTTAAATTGATCAAACTTAGACACAGCTTTTATTTAATTATTTAAAAAAATTACCCCCCTTTTCTCCCCAATTTCATCATATCCAATTGGTACTTACAGTCTTGTCCCATCACTGCAACTCCTGTACGCACTCGGGAGCGGCGAAGGTCGAGAGCCGTGCATCATCCGAAACACAACCTCGCCAAGCCGCACTACTTCTTGACACAATGCACGCTTAACACGGAAGCCAGCCGCACCAATGTGTCGGCGAGAACAGTGTACACCTGGCGACCGTGTCAGTGTGCATGAGTCCAGCCCACCACACGAGTCGCCAGAGCGCGATGGGACAAGCACATCCCGGTCGACCAAACCCTCCCTGGCCTGGACGACGCTGGGCAAATTGTGCGTCGCCTCATGGTTCTCCCGGTCACGGCCGGCTGTGCCACAGCCCAGTATCGAACCAGGATCTGTAGTAACGCAGCTATCACGACGATGCAGTACCTTAGAGCGCTGCACCACTCGGGAGGCCAGACACAACAATGAAAAAAAGATAAGATCAAGCAGAAAGCTGCTAATAGTGTTGCATTCCGTAGCCGACCCACTGAAGATGATTTTTTTATTAGACTAACAACCAGAAAACCACTTGCTAGGCGATAAGGATTTTTATCAGTACCTTTTTCACAGTTTCTCTAGTCTCTAAAAGGCCAGATTTAACGTTTAATACACTGCTATGCTGACGCACTGTCAGCTGGCTCAGTTTATCCAACAAAACTAGCACCCAGGAAGTAATGAAGATTCTGACTGGTTCAGCCAAGAAACACTGGCGAAGCATCAACATCCATCATGCCAAAGTGCTAAGGTGCTATCCAGATCAGCCTGTATCAGTAAAAGAACCTGACAGCCTCTGGCTTTGTTCCAAGTGGCACCCTATTCCCACACTATTTTTGATCAAGACCCTAACCCATTTGTTCCTCAGCACCACTTGGGCTCCCAAATGGCACAGCATCTCAGTGCTAGAAGCATCAATTAATTGTTTAATGTTTATTTAACTAGGCTAGTCAGTTAAGAACAGATTCTTATTTACAATGACAGCCTAGGCCGGCCCAACCTGGACCAATTCTGCGGCACCCGATGGGACTCCCAACCACAGCTGGATGTGATACAGCCTGGATTTGAACCAGGGACTTTAGTGACACTTTTTGCACTGAGATGCAGTGCCTTAGACCGCCGCACCACTTAGGAGACCAACAGACTCTGGTTCGATTCCAGGCTGTATCACAACCGGCTGTGATTGGGAGTCCCATAGGGCGGCACATAATTGGCCCAGTGTCATCCGGGTTAGGGTTTGGCCAGTGTAGGCCGTCATTGTAAATAAGAATTTGTTCTTAACTGGCTTGCCTAGTTAAATGAAGGTAATTAAATAAATTAAAGAGACCTCACAATGCCAGGCAAGTCAGCCATACAAAATAAGACACATTTATCAGTCGCCTGGAATAACACAGTGTGTGGCAAGGCCAGCGAGCCTCAGTGGAGGTCAGGGTTCCTGTTTGCTTCCTATCTGTGGGAAACTGCCGAGCAGATCTGGATTGAAAACACTGATGCAGGGAGGTGGAAAACTTGAACCCACTATGGATCACAATTCCTTTTCTTTTTGTGGCTGTGTGACACACAACTATGGATGCAAAGTTACCGGTAATTTACCAAAGTTACCGGAAACTTTAGTAATTTTGCTAATTAACAGAAAATAAATGGCAATCTATCATAACTTTCGTAACTTAAACTTTATTCATATATAGCATTCGTTTTTTTAAATGTGTCCATATTGTCCATGAGTTTCTAATAGATAGACCATATGATTCAAGAGAAAATAGTCAAATGTGAATGTAAAAAAGCATCTAAATAACAATGGAATTACTAACTCTAAATCTTCGAACTATTGACTTTTCTTCACAACTGCCACCGGTTTTTCGCAGAAACATTGACAACAAATACATTTCCACATAGTAAAATAAATAAAAAATATGTAAAATAAATAAGTATGTAAAAAAATACAACCTCATATTATACACCAATGGTATTCGCTAAGTTTATGGTTTATATTTAGGATAATGTTTTACAGCTTTGTCATTCTATTTTATTTATTTCATATATTTTACATGTGATGAGGCCACATAGAGGGCAAGAGATAATTACAGACAGCTGTGGTAATCTGAAGTGCCCAAAAGTGCCACTAGATGTCCTGTGTCAGACTACATAAAATCCTTGAAAGATACCAAAATTCTGGTGATTTACTAGTAAACTTCAGAAGTTTCCAGTAATATACCCTCCCTTTGCAACACACATATATTTCTTCAGAGGTTTTGTTTTTACATTGGATTTTCCTATAGGCACTGAGGGTAGGACCGTACGACCCCCCAACTTGGTTGTGAACAGTACAATATCAAGTAAGAGACAAGGAACAGTTGATTCAAGAAAAATCTATTTTATTGTAGTGCTCTTCAGTACCAACATATTTAAGATTAAGGAAAACATGTAGAGTTCCAGTCAAAAGGTGAACACACCTACTCATTCAATGGGGTTTCTTTATTTTACTACTTTCTACATTGTAGAGTAATAGTGAAGACATCATAACTATGAAATAACACCTAGGGAATCATGTAGTAACCAAAAATGTGTTAAACAAATCTAAATATATTTTATGATTTAGATTCTTCAAAGTAGCCACCCTTTGCCTTGATGACAGCTTTGCACACTCTTGGCATTCTCTCAACCAGCTTCACCTGGAATGCTTTTCCAACAGTCTTGAAGGAGTTCCCACATATGCTGAGCACTTGTTGGCTGCTTTTCCTTCACTCTGTGATCCAACTCCTACCAAACCATCTCAATTTGTTTGAGGTCGGGTGATTGTGGAGGCCAGGTCATCTGATGCAACAGTCCAACACTCTCCTTCTTGGTCAAATAGCCCTTACACAGCCTGGAGGTGTGCTTTGGGTCATTGTCCTGTTGAAAAACAAATGATAGTGGAACTAAGCGCAAACCAGATGGGATGGCGTATCGCTGCAGCCATGCTGGTTAAGTGTGCCTTGAATTCTAAATAAATCACAGACAGCGTCACCAGCATAGCACCCCCACACCATCACACCTCCTCCTCCATGGTTCATGGTAGGAACCACACATGTGGAGATCATCCGTTCAACTTCTCTGCGTCTCACAACGACACAGCGGTTGGAACCAAAAATCACAAATTTGGACTCATTAGACCAAAGGACAGATTTCCACCGGTCTAATGTCCATTGCTTGTGCTTCTTGGCCTGAGCACGTCTATTGTTCTTATTTGTGTCCTTCAGTAGTGGATACTTTGCAGAAGGCCTGATTCAGAATTCCAAGAGTGTTCAATGCTGTCATCAAGGCAAAGGGTGGCTAGTTTGAAGAATGTCAAATATAAAATATATTTTAATTTGTTTAACACTTTTTTCGTACTAAATGATTCCATATGTGTTATTTCATAGTTTTGATGTCTTCACTATAATTCCACAATGTAGAAGATAGTAAAAATAAAGAAAACCCCTGGAATGAGTAGGTGTGTCCAAACTTTGACTGGTACTGTATATATATATATATATATTTTTTTTTTTTTTTTTTATTATTCCACATAACTACATTTTACTGGTTAGCACTATGCAAATGCGTGCAAAGGTAGGAACGTTAAAAAAGTAACAATGTCTGTTATTTTGGAAATTATATCATGCTGAATATTTATAAAAGGTAAACATTGTAACAGCAACATCCTATTTCTGATGTATATGATACATGAACTATACACAAATAATAGATATAATCTCATACAATATAACACTGACTAGCACACTACTTCACCCATATACCCATTTACTCTTGACTCTCTGTGGAGCATATAGACTCAACACGCCCACGCCATGCCAGACAATCCTTCAAATGCATCTCATGCAAAGGCATATATACATGTTATATACTGAACAAAAACATAAACACAGTTTGCAACAATTTCTAAGATTTTACTGAGTAACAGTTCATATAAGGAAATCAGTCAATTGAAATACATTAATTAGGCCCTAATCTATGGATTTCCCGAGTGGGAATACAGATATGCATCTGTTGGTCACAGATACCTTAAAAAAAGGTAGGAGCAGGTAGGGGATCAGAAAACCAGTCAGTATCTGGTGGGACCACCATTTGCCTCATGCAGCGCGACATATCTCCTTCACATAGAGTTGATCAGACTGTTGATTGTGGCCTGTGGAATGTTGTTCCACTCCTCTTCAATGGCTGTGCGAAGTTGCTGGATATTAGCGTGAACTGGAACATCCTGTCGTAGACGTTGGTCCAGAGCGTCACGAACATTATCAATGGGTGACATGACTGGTGAGTATGCAGGCCATGGAAGAACTGGGACATTTTTAGCTTTCAGGAATTGTGTCCAGACCTAGCTACATGGGGCCGTGCATTATAATGCTGAAACATGAGGTGAAGGTGGCGGATGGATGGGCGACAATGGGCCTCAGGATCTCATCACGGTATCTCTGTGCATTCAAATTGCCATCGATAAAATGTGTTTTTTGTCCGTAGCTTATGCCTGCCCGTGCCATAACCCAGCACCACCATGGGGTACTCTATTCACAACTTTGACATCAGCAAACCGCTCGCCCACACAACATCATACACTCTATCTGCCATCTGCCCTTTACAGTTGGAACTGGGATTCATCCGTGAAGAGCACACTTCTTCAGTATGCCAGTGGCCATTGAAGGTGAGCATTTGCCCACCGAAGTCAGATACGATGCTGCAGTCAGGTCAAGACCCTGGTGAGGACGACGAGCACACAAATGAGATTCCCTGAGATGGTTTCCGACAGTTTGTGCAGAAATTCTTCAGTTGTGCAAACCCACAGTTTCATCAGCTGTCCAGGTAACTGGTCTCAGACGATCCCAAAGGTGAAGAAGCTGGATGTGGATGTCGTGATTACACATGGTCTGTGGTCGTGACACCGGTTGGACGTACTGCCAAATTCTCTGAAACAACATTGGCATCCAATGTTGTTTCAGAGAATTTGGCTTATGGTAGAGAAATGAACATTCCATTATCTAGCAATAGCTCTGGTGGACATTCCTGCAATCAGCATGTCGATTGCACTCTCCCTCAAAACTTGGGAGGTCTGTGGAGTTGTGTGACAAAACTGCACATTTTCAAGTGGCCTTTTATTGTCCCCAGCACAAGATGCACCTGTGTAATGATCATGCTGTTTAATAATCAGCTTCTTGATATGCCACACCTGTCAGGTAGACGGATTATCTTGGCAAAGGAGAAATGCTCACTAACAAGGATGTAAACAAATTTGTGCAGAGAGAAATAAGCTTATTATGCGTATGGAACATTTCTGGGATCTTTAATTTCAGCTCATGAAACATGTGACCAACACATTGCATCTATATTTTTGTTCAGTATACAAAGGCATTGTCCACTATTCTACTATTATAGCTTATACTGCGTATTCAAGGGAGAGATCGATTAACTAAACAACCATAGAGACTGAAAAGATTTGGCATGGTTCCTCAGATCCTCAAAAGGTTCTACAGCTACACCATCGAGAGCATCCTGACTGGTTGCATCACTGCCTGGCATGGCAACTATATAGTCGTTGCACCTTATTGGACTGTTTTCGTCGTCTGTTTATTTGGTGATTAAGTGTTTTCTTTAATAAATAAGAAGATGAGCACTTTACCCACTGCATTTTGGTCCACTCCTTACGACGCCTGTGACAGTTATGTAATTTTCTTGTGTTACTTTTTCATTTGATTAGATTTTTTTACTTTAGTTTATTTTGTAAATATTTTCTTGAATTGCATTGTTGGTTAAGGGCTTGCAAGTAAGGATGCCACGGTAAGGTGGCATCCTTAATACCTGTTGTATTTTGTAATGTATTTTGTAATACCTGTTGTATTTTTCGCATGTGACAAATGCAATTTGATTTGAACCTCTAGAGTACTGCATAGTGAGCAGTACTGCATAGTGAGCACACATGTAGTATGTGCTGAGTTTGGATTGGATACTGTATGTTATCATTGAGATGTCTGATTAGAAACAATATCACCAATATGTAGTGCCTGGGAAAAACACCACTCCCTCCACAATATCAGCAGTGTTTTGTCCAAAAATGGCATTAGTGTAATGATGTTTGAGATGACACTAGCTGTGACGCAAGCTGATGTTGGTATTGTGCAAGGTAAGGCTGGGTGTCCGTGCATGTAAACATCACCACCTGTCTGGTTTGTCTGGTTTCGAAATACCCACATTAATGTATGCAGGAGCCCATAGGAATGGCTACAAATGTACAGATTAATTTGATCACCCTGTTGCAGGAGAACTTTCCTGCAATGCAGAACATTTAAAACGTGTAGTGTATTTGAGGTTTAAAAAGGATTCTGAAGTTTGTAATTTACACGAGGAATTTCAGAATAGATTGTCCCTTACGAAAAAGGTATGAACGACTACAAAAATGTCCATTAATTATAATCCACATAATAAATTCACATTTTGTGTTGCTGTATGATTATTTTCCTTTGTAGCAATCTGGATCAAATTAAGATCCTACATCTGTAACGCATAGTCATATTGTGTCAGAAAAATGATGTGTGCAGGCAAATTCTAATTTCTGTGATGGTTGTAAAGATGCCAACTGACTCCACCTGCAGTTTAGATGTGTGAAGGATGCTGTGACCTACAGATAGCCTGAACCTTGATTGACATTAAACATAAAGCCCTTCTACACTAATCAGATTAGAACACACTGAGATACATGGGGGACAAGGATGTGTCAGGCACACTGATTTACACCCTCTCCACACACATCCCCCTTAGTGTGTGTGTGTGTGTGTGTGTGTGTGTGTGTGTGTGTGTGTGTGTGTGTGTGTGTGTGTGTGTGTGTGTGTGTGTGTGTGTGTGTGTGTGTGTCTGTGTCTGTGTGTGTGTGTGTGGGTGCGTGCGTGCGTGCGTGTGTGTGTGTGCGTGCTTGCATGCATGCACGTGTGTCTGTCTGAGTGCTTGTCTATTTCTGTTCTGAAGGAGAATTAAATAGAAAATATCATCTGGTACATCCCGTACAGACGGGATGTCTGATTCTCCTAAAAGAAAGCAGGATGATTATTTCTTGGTCATTTAGATTTTCCAGGAGGGCACCAAGAGCGGCAAGGGTTCTATGCTTTTAAAACCTTCTTTGAAAAGTCACATTACAATTTTACACCTTAACACAATATTTTCAGATTGGTCTTTTATTATCGGCTGCCAAGATGTCAGGAGCTTTGAAAGGTCATTAAATGATCAGTGGCTCCTCCAATAGCCTTAGATTATGCTACACAATCTTGATCAGATGAGTATACCGAAAGGGCTATAGCTGCCTATGCAAATGCCTACTGTGTTGCAAATGACCTCTCTCAAAGTATTAGTTAAGCAGTTATCAAAACTGATAAGATATACAGTTGAAGTCGGAAGTTTACATACACTTAGGTTGGAGTCATTAAAACTTGTTGTTAAACCACTCCACAAATTTCTTGTTAACAAACCACAGTTTTAGCAAGTCGGTTAGGACATCTACTTTGTGCATGACACAAGTCATTTTTCCAACAATTGTTTACAGACAGATTATTTCACTTATAATTCAATGTATCACAATTTCAGTGGGTCCGAAGTTTACATACACTAAGTTGACTGTGCCTTTAAACAGCTTGGAAAATTCCACAAAAATGATGTCATGCTTATTCTGACTAAATAGCTAGTAGCCAATTAGCTGGCTAGCTTCTGATGGCTAGAGGTACACCTCCAATTGACTCAAATAATGTCAATTGGAGGTGTACCTCTAGCCATCAGAAGCTAGCCAGCTAATTGGCTACTAGCTATTTAGTCATTGTTAGCTGTTGCTAGCGGTCTATACCTTTAGCACGGACACCAGCCACTTTAGCCTGCAGAGCCCGGATAATACTTGCCAGCCTGCACAGCGCGATATCAGCCCTGCTTATTTTTCCACTACATCACCAGATTCCTGCCGCAAGATCTGGACCATTACACTGGATCTTCGCAGCTAGCTAGCTGCTACCGAGTGGCTATGGTGGCTAACGCCCTTGTCCAGAAGCATGCACCAGTTAGCCTCGAGCTAGCCTCGAGCTAGGCCCATCTCCAGAAGCATGCACCAGTTAGCCTCGAGCTAGCCTCGAGCTAGGCCCATCGCAAACGAAGTACACCAACTACAATACCTCTCTTGCCAATTTGGCCTGGACCCTTTGTCGACACGGAGCCCCGCCGATCCATCACGACTGGTCTGCTGATCTGCTGACGTAATTCGGACGATGTGCTTTCAACCGGCCTCTGCGTTGTGGATATGGTGAAGATCCATCTGCTATACTCCCTGTTTCATCAATTGTTGCTCATTGGAACCTATGATCACTCGGCTACACAGCTGATGCCTGCTGGAATGTTCATTAACACAGTACTTCATTTTGTTAATCTGTCGGCCCCAGACTCGAACTCAGGCCCTGTGTGTAGCTAACTGACCCTCCCTGCCTATTTATCGCCATTTACCCGTTATTGTTGTCTTAGCTGTTTACCCGTTGTTGTCTCACCCGTTGTTGTCTTAACTCTCCCAATCAACACCTGTGATTGCTTTATGCCTCTCTCTAATGTCAATATGCCTTGTGTACTGTTGTTTAGGGCAGCTCTCATTGTTTTATTTTACTGCGGAGCCCCTAGTCCTGCTCAACATGTCTCAGATAGCCCCCCTGTCCCACCCCCCACACATGCAGAGACGGCACCTAGATTAATACATGTATCACTAGCCACTTTAAACAATGCCACTTCATATAATGTTTACATACCCTACATTACTCATCTCATATGTATATACTATACTCTATACCATCTACTGCATCTTGCTATCTTGATGTAATGTATCACTAGCCACTTTAAACAATGCCACTTTTATATGTTTACATATCCTACATTACTCATCTCATATGTATATACTATACTCTATACCATCTACTGCATCTTGATGTATTGTATCACTAGCCACTTTAAACAATGCCACTTTTATATGTTTACATATCCTACATTACTCATCTCATATGTAGATACTGTACTCAATACCATCCACTGCATCTTGCCTATGCTGTTCTATACCATCACTCATTCATATATTATTTTGATGTACATATTCTTATTCATTCCTTTACACTTGTGTGTATAAGGTAATTGTTGTGAAATTGTTAGGTTAGATTACTCGTTGGATATTACTGCATTGTCGGAACTAGAAGCACAAGCATTTCGCTACACTCGCATTAACATCTGCTAACCATGTGTATTGTGACAAATACAATTTGATTTGATTTGATTAACTGCCACCTCCAGAGATGCAACCTCTCTCATTGTCACTCAATGCCTAGGTTTACCCCCACTGTACTCGCACTCTACCATACCCTTGACTGTACACTATGCCCTGAATCTATCCTACCACACCCAGAAATCTGCTCCTTTATTCTCTGTTCCCAAAGCACTAGACAACCCGTTCTTATAGACTTTAGCCATACCCTCATCCTACTCCTCCTCTGTTCCTCTGGTGATGTTGAGGTTAACCCAGGCCCTGTGTGTCCCCAGGCGCTCTCATTTGCTGACTTCTGCAACCGTAAAAGCCTTGGGTTCATGCATGTTAACATTAGAAGCCTCCTCCCTAAGTTTGCTTTATTCACTGCTTTAGCACACTCCGCCAACCTTGATGCCCTAGCCATGTCTAAATCCTGGCTTAGGAAGGCCACCAAAAATTCTGTAATTTCCATCCCCAATTACAACATTTTCCATCAAGACAGAACTGCTAAAGGGGGCGGAAATGCAATCTACTGCAGAGATAGCCTGCAGAGTTCTGTCATACTATCCAGGTCTATGCCCAAACAGTTCGAGATTCTACTTTTAAAGATCCATCTCTCCAGAAATAAGTCCCTCACTGTTGCACCTTGTTATAGACCCCCCTCAGCTCCCAGCTGTGCCCTGGACACCATATGTGAATTGATTGCCCCCCATCTATCGTCAGAGTTCGTAACTGCTAGTTGACCTAAATTGGGATATGCTTAACACACCGACCATCCTACAATCTAAGCTAGATCCCCTCAATCTCACACAAATTATCAAAGAACCTACCAGGTACAACCCCAAATCCGTAAATATGGGCACCCTCATAGATATCATCCTGACCAACTGTCCCTCTAAATACACCTCTGCTGTTTTCAACCAGGATCTCAGTGATCACTGCCTCATTGCCTGCGTCCATTATGGGTCCGCGGTCAAATGACCACCCCTCATCACTGTCAAACGCTCCCTAAAACACTTTAGCGAGCAGGCCTTTCTAATCAACCTGGCCCAGGTATCCTGGAAGGAAATTGAACTCATCAGAGGATGCCTGGTAGCTCTTTAAAAGTGCTTTCCTCACCATCTTAAATAAGCATGCCCCTTTAAAAAAATGTAGAACTAAAAACAGATATAGCCTTTGGTTCACTCCACACTTGACTGCCCTTGACCAGCACAAAAAAAACCTGTGGCGTCCTGCACTAGCATCGAATAATTCTCGCGATATGCAACTTTTCTGGGAAGTCAGGAACCAATATACACAGGCAGTTTGGAAAGCAAAGGCTAGCTTTTTCAAACAGAAATTTGCATCCTGCAACACTTTTTCCAAAATGTTTTGGGACATGGATAATAAGAGTACCTCCTCCCAGCTGCCCACTACACTTAGACTAGGAAAGATTGTCACCACTGTTAAATCCACGATAATCGAGAATTTCAACAAGCATTTCTCTATGGCTCTATGCTTTCCACCTGGCTACCCCAACCCCGGTCAACAGCTCTGCATCCCCCGCAGCAACTGCCCCCCCGCCCCCCCCCGCTTCTCCTTTACCCAAATCCAGACAGCTGATGTTCTGAAAGTGCTGCAAAATCTGGATCCCTACAAATCAGCTGGGCTAGAAAATCTGGACCCTCTCTTCCTAAAATCATCCACCGCCATTGTTGCAACCCTTATTACTAGTCTGTTCAACCTCACTTTCGTATCGTCTGAGATTCCTAAAGATTGGAAAGTGGCCGGGGTCAGACCCAAACTGTTACAGTGCCCTGCCTTTCTAAAGTCTTCGAAAGCCAAATGAACAAACAGATCATCTACCATTCAGAATCCCACCGTACCTTCTCCACTATGCAATCTGGTTTCCGAGCTGGTCACAGGTGCAACTCAGCAACGCTCAAGGTCCTAAACGATATCATAACCACCATCGACAAAAGACAGTACTGTGCAGACATGTTCATCGACCTGGCCAAGACTTTTGACTCTGTCAAACACCGTATTCTTATCGGCAGACTCAACAGCCTTGGTTTCTCTAATGACTGCCTCGTCTGGTTCACAAACTACTTCTCAGATAGAGTTCAGTGTGTCAAAATGGAGGGCTTGTTGTCCGGACCTCTGGTAGTCTCTCTGTATACATCAATGATGTCGCTCTTGCTGCTTGTGATTCTTTGAACCACCTCTACACAGACGACACCATTCTGTATGCATCTAGCCCTTCTTTGGACACTGTGTTAACAAACCTCCAAACGAGCTTCAAAGACATACAACTCTCCTTCCGTGACCTCCAACTGCTTTTAAATGCTAGTTAAATGAAATGCATGCTCTTCAACCGATTGCTGCCCGCACCCACCCACCCGACTAGCATCACTACTCTGGACGGTTCTATCTTAGAAAATGTGGACAACTATAAATACCTAGGTGTCTGGCTAGACTGTAAATTCTCCTTCCAGACTCATATTAAGCATCTCCAATCCAAAATTACATCTGGAATTGGCATTTTGCAACAAAGCCTCCTTCACTCACGCTGCCAAACATACCCTCGTAAAACTGATTTCTCTGTTGCCAATGACATTTTTTTGACTGGAACGAATTGCAAAAATCGTTGAAGTTGGAGAATTCAATCTCCCTCACTAACTTTAAGCGTCAGCTGTCAGAACATATTCCCGATCGCAGCAGCTGTACACAGCCCATCTGTAAATAGACCATCCAACCAACTACCTACCTCATCCCCATATTTGTTTTTGTTTTCCTGCTCTTCTGCACACCAGTATTTGTACTCGCATATCCTCATCTGCACATATATCACTCCAGTGTAAATTGCTAAGTTGTAATTACTTCGCCACCATTGGCCTAATTATTGCCTTACCTTCTTACTTAATTTGCATACAGCTTTTTGTATTGTGTTATTGACTGTACGTTTCTTTTTCCCATGTGTAACTCTGTGTTGTTGTTTAGTTGCACTGCTTTGCTTTATCTTAGCCAGGTCGCAGTTGTAAATGAGGATGAATTCTCTGCTAGCCTACCTGGTTAAATAAAGGTGAAATAATGTCACGACTCCCGCCGAAGTCGGCCCCTCTCCTTGTTCGGGCGGCGTTCGGCGGTCGACGTCACCGGCTTACGAGTTGCCACCGATCGATGTTTCACTGTTCGTTTGGTTTTGTCTTTATTGTGTACACCTGTTTTTGATTTCCCTAATTATGTTTATTATTTAACCCTCAGCATTTCCTGTTTGTCTTGTCGGTGATTGTATCCTGTATCTTGTATTAGAAGAAGTTTATTCATGTATTTTAGTAAACACGTATTTTTGTTTACACTCATCCATGTGTCCTGCGGCTGACTCTGACACTTCTTCTAACTAGTGCATTACAGAATCACCGACCTGCATAATGGAGTCAGCAGGAGCAGCTAGCCCTCCTATTTCGATAAAGGAGCGTGTCCAGCAGCACGCGATAAGCTTACAGAGTCTCGGGACAGCCATGGATGCAGAATATGGAGAGAATTGAAAGAAGAGGGGTTCCCTTCAACCCAGCTATTCCACCACCACCAGCACCTCATCATACACCCATACCCACCCATCCGTCGTCAGTATCCAGTGGGATTCGGCTCTCGCTCCCGGGAGCGTATGACGGAACAGCTGCCGGGTGCCAGGGTTTCCTACTGCAGCTAGAGCTCTACCTGGCGGCTGTCCAGCCGGCACCCTCGGGACGCGAGAGAGTGAGTGCCCTCATCTCCTGTCTGACTGGTAAAGCCCTGGAGTGGGCCAACGCCATCTGGGGAGAGGAAGACCCGACTCGGGATAATTACGAGGACTTCTCCCGCCGCTTTTGGCCAGTATTTGATCATCCACCAGAAGGAAGAGCGGCGGGAGAGCGCTTGCTACAGTTAAGACAGGGGATGAGGAGCGCTCAGGATTTTGCGCTGGACTTTAGAACTCTGGCGGCGGGTGCGGGATGGAATGAGCGGGCCCTGATCGACCACTACAGGTGTAGTTTGCGAGAGGACGTTCGTAGGGAGCTAGCCTGCAGGGCCACCACCCTCCACCTGGACCAGCTGGTGGACTTATCGATCCAGCTGGATAACCTGCTGGCCTTCCGCGGACGTCCGGATCGGGGTCCGTTGGTTCCATCCCCCAGCCCCTTAGACCCTACTCCTATGGAGTTGGGAGAGGCTGGTACTAGGGAGACTGGAGGGGAAACCATTCCATGCACTAGAGGTGACCGCAGAGGGCACACTGCTGCTCGCTGCTGGGGAGGTTTTCCTGGTAGTCGAGGTGGCAGGCGGAACACTGGTGGTTCATCTCAGGTGAGTAGGCACACGACTCACCCAGACCCCCCTGTTGCTCATATGTGGTTATCTATAGGATTTCCGGGGTTTTCCCCGCATTCCCAGCATAAGGCGCTAGTAGATTCAGGCGCAGCTGGGAACTTTATTGATCGGTCCTTGGCCCATAGATTAGGGATTGCTATTATTCCAGTTGATGTTCCCTTCCCTATACATGCCCTAGATAGTCGTCCTTTGGGGTCGGGGCTGATTAGGGAGGACACAGCTCCCATTGTTATGGTAACACAGGGGGGTCATGAGGAGAGGATTAGTCTCTTTCTGATTGACGCTCCTGCGTTTCCCGTTGTGTTGGGTCTTCCCTAGTTGGCTTCCCATGATCCTATTATTTTGTGGCAACAGAGGGTTCTCAAGGGATGGTCCTGTCAGTGTCAGGGAGGTGTTTAGGTGTTTCCTTAGGTGCCACTACGGTGGAATGTCCAAACCAGGTCGCCACCATGCACATTCCTCCCAAATATGCCGATATGGCAATCGCCTTCTGTAAAAAGAAGGCGACTCAATTACCACGCCATCGACCGGGGGATTGTGCGATAAATCTCCTGGAGGGCGCTGCACTTCCCAGGAGTCACGTGTATCCTCTGTCACAGGAGGAGACGGCGGCTATGGAAACATATGTCACCGAATCTCTGGGACAGGGATACATTCGGCCGTCCATTTCACCTGTCTCCTTGAGTTTCTTTTTCGTGAAGAAGAAGGATGGAGGTTTACGCCCGTGCATTGACTATCGAGGTTTGAACCAGATTACGGTAAAATACAGTTACCCGCTGCCTCTTATCGCCAGTATGTGGGAGTCATTGCTCGGGGCGCGCTTCTTCACAAAATTGGACCTCAGGAGCGCATACAACCTGGTGCGTATCAAGGGAGGGGATGAGTGGAAGACAGCATTTAGCACCACTTCTGGGCACTATGAGTACCTCGTCATGCCATATGGGTTAATGAATGCTCCATCCGTTTTCCAATCATTTGTGGATGAGATCTTCAGGGACCTGCACGGGCGGGGTGTAGTGGTGTACATAGATGATATTCTAATATACTCCACTACCCGCGCTGAGCATGTGTCCCTTGTACGAATGGTGCTTGGTCGACTGTTGGAGCATGACCTTTACGTCAAGGTGGAGAAATGTCTGTTCTTTCAACAGTCCGTCTCCTTCCTTGGGTACCGTTTGTCCGCGTCAGGGGTGGAGATGGAGACTGACCGCATTTCAGCCATGCGTAATTGGCCAACTCCAACCACGGTAAAGGAGGTGCAGCGGTTTTTAGGGTTTGCCAACTACTACCGGAGGTTTATCCGGGGTTTTGGTCAGGTGGCGGCTCCCATTACCTCCATACTGAAGGGGGGACCGGTGCGATTGTGGTGGTTGGCTGAGGCGGACAGAGCTTTGGTAACCTGAAGGCTCTGTTTACCACGGCTCCAGTGCTGGCACATCCTGATCACTCCTTAGCGTTCATAGTTGAGGTGGACGCATCCGAGGCTGGAATAGGGGCTGTGCTATCTCAGCGCTCGGGTAAGCCACCAAAACTCCGCCCCTGTGCTTTCTTTTCGAAGAACAGCCCGGCGGAGTGAAACTATGATGTGGGGGATAGGGAGTTGTTAGCTGTTGTCGGGGCTCTGAAAGCGTGGAGACATTGGCTTGAGGGGGCTAGACACCCTTTCCTCATTTGGACTGACCACCGAAATCTGGAGTATATTCGGGCAGCGAGGAGACTGAACCCTCGCCAGGCTAGGTGGGTTATGTTTTTCACACGCTTTGTTTTCAATCTTTCCTACAAACCAGGTTCCCAGAACGTCAAGGCAGATGCACTGTCCCGGCTGTGTGATACAGAGGAGCGGTCCACAGAGCCCACTCCCATAATTCCAGCTTCATGCCTGGTGGCACCGGTGGTATGTGAGGTGGACGCGGACATCGAACGGGTGTCACGTGCAGAACCCACTCCCTCCCAGTGTCCCGTTGGACGTGTGTATGTGCCTTTGGATGTTCGCGATCGTTTGATCTGTTGGGCCCACACATCACCCTCCTCTGGTCATCCTGGTATCGGTCGGACGGTGTGCTGCCTTTACGAGGAAGTACTGGTGGCCCACGTTAGCCAAGGACGTGAGGGTTTATGTATCCTCCTGTTCGGTATGGGCACAGTGCAAGGCACCTAGACATCTGCCCAGAGGGAAATTACAACCCCTTCCCGTTCCGCAACGACCATGGTCACACCTATCGGGGGATTTCGTGATGGATCTCCCCCCGTCGCGGGGTAACACCACGATCCTGGTCGTTGTGGATCGGTTTTCTAAGTCCTGCCGTCTCCTTCCTTTGCCCGGTCTCCCTACGGCTCTACAGACTGCGGAGGCCCTGTTCACCCATGTATTCCGGCACTATGGGGTGCCTGAGGATATAGTGTCTGATCGGGGTCCCCAATTTACGTCTGGAGTCTGGAGGGCGTTTATGGAATGCCTTGGGGTCTCGGTCAGCCTTACCTCGGGGTTCCACCCCGAAAGTAACGGGCAGGTGGAAAGAGTCAACCAAGAGGTGGGTAGGTTTATGCGGTCCTATTGCCAGGACCGGCCGGGAGAGTGGGCATCGTCTATCCCTTGGGCAGAGATGGCCCAAAATTCCCTAAGCCACTCTTCTACTAACCTTACCCCTTTTCAGTGTGTGCTAGGGTATCAGCCGGTCCTGGCACCATGGCATCAGAGCCAGATCGAGGCTCCTGCGTTGGATGAATGGTTTCGGCACTCGGAGGAGACATGGAACGCTGCCCATGTACGTCTTCAACGAGCCATCAGGCGGCAAAAGGCAAGTGCCGACAGCCACCGCAGTGAGGCCCCGGGCTTATGCACCGGGGGAAACCTGCCCCTTCACCTGCCCTGCCGGAAGCTGGCTCCGCGGTTTGTGGGGCCATTTAAAGTCATGAGGAGATTGAATGAGGTTTGTTATAGGTTACAACTCCCCCTGATTATCATATTAACCCCTCGTTCCATGTGTCTCTCCTCAGGCCGGTGGTGGCTGGTCCACTCCAGCAGTCGGAGGTGCGGGAGGTTCCTCCGCCCCCTCTGGACATCGAGGGGGCCCCGGCATATACAGTAAGAGCCCTTATGGACTCTAGACGTCGGGCGAGGGGCCTTCAGTACCTCGTGGAGTGGGAGGGATACAGCCCGGAGGAGCGAAGCTGGGTACCGGCGGAAGACATCCTGGACCCATCGTTAATCCAGGATTTTCACCGCTTCCGTCCGGATCTCCCTGCTCCTCGTCCTCTGGGTCGTCCCCGAGGCCGGTGTCGGCGTGCTGCTGGAGCCGCGCGTCAGGAGGGGGGTACTGTCACGACTCCCGCCGAAGTCGGCCCCTCTCCTTGTTCGGGCAGCGTTCGGCGGTCGACGTCACCGGCTTACTAGTTGCCACCGATCGATGTTTCACTGTTTGTTTGGTTTTGTCTTTATTGTGTACACCTGTTTTTGATTTCCCTAATTATGTTTATTATTTAACCCTCTGCATTTCCTGTTTGTCTTGTCGGTGATTGTATCCTGTATTTTGTATTAGAAGAAGTTTATTCATGTATTTTAGTAAACACGTATTTTTGTTTACACTCATCCATGTGTCCTGCGCCTGACTCCAACACTTCTTCTAACTAGTGCATTACAAATAAAAACATTTTAAAAACCTGTGGATTTATTTCAAGACCTACCTTCAAACTCAGTGCCTCTTTGCTTGACATCATGGAAAATCAAAAGAAATCAGCCAAGACCTCAGAAAAAACATTTGTATACCTCCACAAGTCTGCTTCATCCTTGGGAGCAATTTCCAAATGCCTGAAGGTATCACGTTCATCTGTACAAACATTAGTATGCAAGTATAAACACCATGGGACCACGCAGCCATCATATCTCTCATCCACCTCTGGCCTGCTCGCCTCCCTACCTCTGAGGAAGTACAGTTCCCGCTCAGCCCAGTCAAAACTGTTCGCTGCTCTGGCACCCCAATGGTGGAACAAACTCCCTCACGACGCCAGGACAGCGGAGTCAATCACCACCTTCCGGAGACACCTGAAACCCCACCTCTTTAAGGAATACCTAGGATAGGATAAAGTAATCTTTCTAACCCCCCCCCCTTAGAAGAATTAGATGCACTATTGTAAAGTGGTTGTTCCACTGGATATCATAAGGTGAATGCACCAATTTGTAAGTCGCTCTGGATAAGAGCGTCTGCTAAATGACTTAAATGTAAATGTAAATGTAAGGAGACGCGTTCTGTCTCCTAGAGATGAAAGTTCTTTGGTGCGAAAAGTGCAAATCAATCCCAGGACAACAGCAAAGGACCTTGTGAAGATGCTGGAGGAAACAGGTACAAATGTATATATATCCACATTAATACGAGTCCTATATTGACATAATCTGAAAGGCCACTCAGCAAGGAAGAAGCAACTGCTCCAAAACCGCCATAAAAAAGACAGACTACGGTTTTCAACTGCACATGGGGACTAAGATCGTACTTTTTGGAGAAATGACCTCTGGTCTGATGAAAGAAAAATAGAACTGTTTGGCCATAATGACCATCGTTATGTTTGGAGGAAAAAGGGGGAGGCTTGCAAGCAGAAAAACACCATCCCAACGGTGAAGCACGGGGGTGGCAGCATCATGTTGTGGGGGTGCTTTGCTGCAGGAGGGACAGGTGCACTTCACAAATTAGTTGGCATCACAAGGAAGGAACATAATGTAGATATATTGAAGCAACATCTCAAGACATCAGTCAGGGAAGTTAAAGCTTAGTTGCAAATGGGTCTTCCAAATGGACAATGACCCCAATCATACTTCCAAAGTTGTGGCAAAATGGCTTAAGGACAACAAAGCCAAGGTATTGGAGTGGCCATCACAAAGCCCTGACCTCAATCCCATAGAAAATTTGTGGGCAGAACAGAAAAAGCGTGTGCGAGTAAGGAGGCCTACAAACCTGACTCAGTTACACCAGTCTGTCAAGAGGAATGGGCCAAAACTCACCCAACTTATTGTGGGAAGCTTGTGGGAGGCTACCTGAAATATTTGACCCAAGTTAAACAATTTAAAAGCAATGCTAACAAATACTAATTGCGTGTATGTAATCTTCTGACCCACTGGGAATGTGATGAAAGAAAAAATAGCAGAAATAAATAATTCTCTCTACTATTATTCTGAGGACTTGCTTAAAATGATGTGGTGATCCTAACTGACCTACGACAGGGGATGTTTACTCGGATTAAATGTCAGGAATTGTGAAAAACTGAGATTAAATGTAGTTGTATTTGGCTACGGTGATGCTGGACGGGCGAGCAGGTGCGGGCAGTGATCGATTGAATAGCATGCATTTAGTTTTACTTGCGTTTAAGAGCAGTTGGAGGCCACGGAAGGAGAATTGTATGGCATTGAAGCTCGTCTGGAGGTTAGTTAACACAGTGTCCAAAGAGGGGCCAGAAGTATACAGAATGGTGTCGTCTGCATAGAAGTGGATCAGAGAATCACCAGCAAGAGCAACATCATTGATGTATACAGAGAAAAGAGTCGGCCCGAGAATTGAACACTGTGGCACACCCATAGAGACTGCCAGAGGTCCGGACAACAGGCCCTCCGATTTGACACACTGAACTCTATCAGAGAAGTAGTTGGTAAACCAGGCGAGGCAATCATTTGAGAAACCAAGGCTGTCGAGTCTGCCAATAAGAATGTGGTGATTGACAGAGGTGAAAGACTTGGCCAGGTCGATGAATACGGCTGCACAGTAATGTCTCTTAACGATGGCGGTCATGATGTCATTTACGATCTTGAGCATGGCTGAAGTGCACCCATGACCAGCTCTGAAACCAGATTGCATAGCGGAGAATGTACGGGGGGATTCAAAATGGTCGGTGATCTGTTTGTTCACTTGGCTCTCGAAGACCTTAGAAAGACAGGGTAGGATAGATATAGGTCTGTAGCAGTTTGGGTCTAGAGTGTCACCCCTTTGAAGAGGGGGATGACCGCAGCAGGTTTCCAATCTTTGGGAATCTCAGACGATACGAAAGAGAGGTTGAACAGGCTTGTAATAGGGGTTGCAACAATTTTGGCAGATCATTTTAGAAAGAGAGGGTTCAGATTGTCTAGCCCGGCTGATTTGTAGGGGTCCAGATTTTGCAGCTCTTTCAGAACATCAGCTATCTGGATTTGGGTGAAAGAGAAATGGTGGGGGCATTGGCGGGTTGCTGTGGAGGGTGTCGGGCAGTTGACCGGGGTAGGGGTAGCCAGGTGGAAAGCATGGCCAGCCGTAGAGAAATACTTATTGAAATTCTCAATTATAGTGGATTTATCGGTGGTAACAGTGTTTCCTAGCCTCAGCTGGGAGGAGGTGCTCTTATTCTCCATGGACTTTACAGTGTCCCAGAACTTTTTTGAGTTAGTACTACAGGATGCAAATTTCTGTTTGAAAAAGCTAGTCTTAGCTTTTCTAACTGCCTGTGTATATTTGTTCCTAACTTCCCTGAAAAGTTTCATATCTCGGGGGCTATTCGATGCTAATGCAGAACGCCACAGGATGTTTTTGTGCTGGTCAAGGGCAGACAGGTCTGGAGTGAACCAATAAATATATCTATTCCTAGTTCTACATTTTTTGAGTGGGCCATGCTTATTTAAGATGGTAAGGAAGGCACTTTTAAAGAATAGCCAGGCATCACCTTCTGACGGGATGAGGTCAATGTCATTCCAGGATACCCCGGCCAGGTCGATTAGAAAGGCCTGCTCGCAGAAGTGTTTTAGGGAGCGTTTGACAGTGATGAGGGGTGGTCGTTTGGTCGCAGACCCATTGCGGATGCAGGCAATGAGGCAGTGATCGCTGAGATCTTGATTGAAAACAGCAGAGGTGTATTTGGAGGGTGAGTTAGTTATGATGACATCTATGAGGGTGTCTGTGTTTACGGATTTGGGGTTGTACCTGGTAGCTTCATTGATAATTTGTGTTAGATTGAGGGCATCAAGCTTAGATTGTAGGATGGCCGGGGTGTTAAGCATGTCCCAGTTTAGGTCACCTAGTAGCATGAGCTCAGAAGATAGATGGGGGGCAATCAATTGCATATGGTATCGAGGGCACAGCTGGGGGCAGAGGGAGTTCTATTGCAAGCGGCAACAGTGAGAGACTTGTTTCTGGAAAGGTGAATTTTTAGAAGCAGAAGCTCGAATTGTTTGGGTACAGACTTGGATAGTAATACAGAGCTCTGCAGGCTATCTTTGCAGTAGATTGCAACACCGCCCCCTTTGGCAGTTCTATCTTGTCGGAAAATGTTATATTTAGCGATCAGATTTCAGGGGTTTGGCAGAGTGTGCTAAAGCAGTGAGTAAAACAAACTTAGGAGTAGGCTTCTAATGTTAACATGCATGAAACCAAGGCTTTTACGGTTACAGAAGTCAACAAATGAGAGCACCTGGGGAGTGGGAGTGGAACTAGGTACTGCAGGACCTGGATTAACCTCCACATCACCAGAGGAACAGAGGAGAAGTAGGATAAGGGTGCGGCTAAAGGCTATACGAACTGGCTGTCTAGCACGTTCGGAACTGAGAGTAAAAGGAGCAGTTTTCTGGGCACGATAGCATAGATTCAAGGCATAGTGTACAGACAAAGGTAAGGTAGGATGTGAGTACATTGGAGGTAAACCTAGGCATTGAGTAATGATGAGAGAGATATAGTCTTTAGAGATGTTTAAACCAGGTGATGTCATCGCATATGTAGGAGGTGGAACAACATGGTTGGTTAAGGCATATTGAGCAGGTCTAGAGGCTCTACAGTGAAATAAGACAGTAATCACTAACCAGGACAGTAATGAACGGGGCATATTGATATTAGAGAGAGGCATGCGTAGCCAAGTGAACACATGGGTCCAGTGAGTGGTTGGGCTGACTGGGGACACAACGATTCAGACAGTTAGCAGGCCGATGCTAACAAGCTAACAGTTAGTAGGCCGGGGCTAAACAAGCTAGCAGTTAGCAGACCGGGGCTGGCAAGCTAGCAGTTAGCAGACCAGGTTAGCAAGCAAGCAGTTGGCAGACCGGGGCTAGCAGTTAGCAGACCGGGGCAGGCAAGCTAGCAGTTAGCAGACCGGGGCAAGCAAGCTAGCAGTTAACAGACCGGTGCTAGCAAGCTAGCCTTTGGGGGACGTCGCGATGGTGGTAAGTCTGTTTTTGCCTCTTCGTGCTGTGACGTCGATAGACCAGTCGTGGAATTAGTAGGGTTCCAAGTAGCTCTAGGTAGCTAGTAGGCCGCGGTTAGCAGAATGGGCCTTCAGCGGACGTCGCGCCTGAAGGGTCTTTTGGAATCCTCGGGCAGATTATGTCGGTATTCCAGTCGTAGAGGATCGGCGGGGTTCCGTGCCCCGTACCGGCAGTAGAAGGGGTCCGGATATTGTAGCCCAGGAGTGGGCTTCGGTGGTAGCGCAGAAGCCCTGCCAAGGCTAGCTTCAGGCTAATTGGTGCTTGCTCCAGGATGGAAATGCTAGCCAGGAGTAGTCACCCGGGATTGCGGTTAGCTAGTTGCAAAGATCCAGATGAAAATGTTCAGAGTTTGCGGTAGGAATCCGGGGATATGGGGGGAAAAAAAAGTAAAATAATAATAGGTCCGTTATGCTCTGGTTTGAGTCACGTTGTTCGAACTGGCGAGATCTTTCCGAGCTAAAGGTTAGCTGATGACCGCTAGCAATGGTTTGCTGACTGATAGCTGGTAGGTAGTTAGCTGGCTAGCTTCAGTTGCGGGACTCCAGATCCGAAGTAAATAGAAATACTTTAGAAAAAAAACAGATCCACCCCACATTGGGTGAGGCGGGTTGCAGGAGAGTATTTAGAAGTGGAGGTTTAGGAAAATATTTTAAAAAGATATGCGAAGAAAAAGATGTAAAAAGATATATACAAGGGACATGACAGGACAAAGACAAAGACGTCTGACTGCTACGCCATCTTGGATTATGGTGTTTATATATGGTGTTTGTACTATTGTTTGTACACATGAACGTGGTACCTTCAGGCGTTTGGAAATTGCTCCCAAGGATGAACCAGACTTGTGGAGGTCTACAATTATTTTTCTGAGGTCTTGGCTGATTTATTTTGATTTTCCTATGATGTCAAGCAAAGAGGCACTGCGTTTGAAGGTAGGCCTTGAAATACATCCACATGTATACCTCCAATTGACTCAAATGATGTCAATTAGCCTATCAGAAGCTTCTAAAGCCATGACATCATTGTCTGGAATTTTCCAAGCTGTTTAAAGGCACTGTCAACATAGTGTATGTAAACTTCTGACCCACTGGAATTGTGATACAGTGAATTATAAGTGAAATAATCTGTCTGAAAACAATTGTTGGAAAAAAGACTTGTGTCATGCACAAAGTAGATATCCTAGCCGACTTGCCAAAACTATAGTTTGTTAACAAGACATTTGTGGAGTGGTTGAAAAACGAGTTTTAATGACTCCAACCTAAGTGTAGGTAAACTTCCGACTTCAACTGTATGTCATGCTAACATGTCTTGTTTCATACCATTAGATTAACATATACCTACTCCAATGGCATAATAAAGAGCTCAGAATGGTACTTTGACCGTGGGAAGTATTTAGTTGGTGCAACATGTTTTGCAGTAATTCTCTCAGCACAAGGGGGACACCCATGAGACAAGGCAAACAATGGACTTACAATGAAAATCCTTTCATCGGTTTTATAATTGTTTGTAAATGCAATCTTAATCGGATTATTCATGTTACCCATTCAACCAGCAACATTGTAATCAAGCACAGTGATCTGGAGAGATGGCACAACCTCCATTACTGTACACACAATGGGTCGACAGAGAAACAGACAACATCTCGTTTCCAGCATTGCCTTCCCCTGACCCCAAGAACAACTAATCCAAGGTTATGTCCATTTTCCTTCTGTTTCTCTTTGTTTCCCTGATAATGAAAGTTAGCAGTCTAGGCTGTTAACAACTGCACTTCTCTATTATATAAAGGATTTAAACTTACCATGGTCTGTGGAAGGAAAATACGTTGTTCCTGCTGTATTTTAATCAAAAGCCTGCGGGTCAGAATGGAAACCAAAGAAGCCATCCATTTCATTTGCAGTGGAATGCTCTTCACAGAGCAGAGGGTCAGGAAACACAGAATGCAATACATAGCAATCATGAATTTTATTAGCAAGAATACAACTGAGTACAACTGACTTTTGGAGTTGACTATCGATTGGAAAAGTTCTTCATGTCAGTTTGCCTTTCCTTTCAAAATATTCAGAATAAACAATGTTCAATTATTCTGAAAAGGCCTAATCAAAATCTCTATAGGGTTCTCTCAACTCTTCCTTAACTCAATCCAATGGTTCAGCATATAACTATTTACTGTAATGGGTACACGTTCAGTACTAGTGTAACTAGCGCAATCTGTAAGTGTTTATGACTAGAGAAGCACCAACCATATCATCATTAGTAATAATGCTCTGACAGCAGGGGAGTAGGAAGTGTGTCTCAGCCCGTCTCTTCTCTTCCCAAACTGTCTAAAATGTATTTTCTGCTGGTGGTGTGAGAGTAAGTACTCACTGATCTCCTATTAAATCAGACTCACTCAAGTCATGCATGGTGATTATGAAAGCTTATTGATTTGTGCTGCACTTCTCACCCATTAACTTAATTCATTCTAAATGACTTATTAGCTGCCAATAGAATGGCAAACTCAATATGGCACAGAGTTAAAGAAATAATGTATTACGGCAGAAGTGTGTCAGTTTTGTCATCGCAGTTTTTAATTAACATACTACTGTCAAAACTCTTAACATTTGATTATGGAAATAAAGAGGTTTAACAAAATGACGGACTTGGAAAGCAGGCAGTTGGAAATGTAGGTTGCTGAACATCGTTTACCAGGGGTGCCAAACATTGTTTAAATGTGACAATTCAATTTAACACACATGTAGAGCACAAGTTCTACTAAATGTGTCTGTATCCACTTGTCTGAATTATTCTTTATCTCTAATTACTCTAGAGCAGTAATATGGTCATTTAAATGCATGTGCATTTCTTCATTATGTTGAATGACAAATAAATTCAGTTAAACATTTTGACTTGCCTAGTTAAATAAAGGTTACATTTAAAAAAAACTATAAAAAAAACTGTTTAGGGTGAGATTAACAATGCACCAACATCCATAATTATTTTCAAATCCCTTTTTACAAACCAGTGTCACAAGTTCTCCATACAAATGAGCTGATAATACACAATTGTTTTAAATTACAAATCACAACAATCTGATATGTTCCACCAGTCCAGTTTGAAAGATTAGTTGAATGACAGATTTTCCATAAATGCATAAAATACTGTAGATGCTCCACAACATGTAAAATTATAATCTGTTGTATGGTAAATTGTAATTGTGTAATTTAGAGGATTTAAAGGGGTAATCTGCAGTTGTTACATACATGTTTTACATGTAAACAAACACAGTATAGCCTCAAAACATGCATAAAACCATCAATTTGATATATTGGATGGTCAATCCTTGCATTCATAGCTCTGTCAATGAATTTGTGAGTGTTTACATTTCTCTAGCCCCAGCTTTTTTCTTAAACAGAGGCTTGGCGCTTTTAGGGAAATATGTTAAAAACTATTGATGAAAACACCTCTACCACCAGGCCAACTGTATGTGTATTGTGTAAATATGGTTGACCTGAATTGATATTCATTGAGATTGCTCCATCAGAAACACACAGGTCATTTGTCTTGTAAGCACTACCGACCCATTATAATCAACCTATGTGTGTTCATACCTAATTGAATCCATTTGTCTTCAAATGAATAGTTAGGTTTATTGACTTCAATTAAATTGATGGCTTTTTTGTACAGTATACACATGCAATATCACTGACCTTACTAGTGGTTGGTTCTACACAACAAATCAGAGATTGCTTAGACAGCAGCTATGATAGCATTGATTCATCACCTGTTAGAAAGGATAATACAAATATTTGTTGTTTCAAATCACCCATGATACAAAACTGAAAGGTTCCTTTTTTTCACGTTAAATGTAGTTCCATGACTTCACTCTAATTTCTAGTCATTTAGCAGACGCTCTTATCCAGAGCAACTTACAGTAGTGAATGCATACATTGCATTTCATACATTTTTTTTCTTCTCCATACTGGACCCCCGTGGGAATCGAACCCACAACCCTGGCGTTGCAAACACCATGCTCTACAAACTAGCTCTCACACTATGGGAAAAAAGGAGAGTTGAAGTCCCGCAAATAATTTAATTTGCAGATTAAAAGGTTTGCACATTGTGTGGGGTGTTACTGGAGAAGTGTTACTGGAGAAGTGTTTGTGTCAGTGTGACGGCAGGGGATAGAGATTTAATTACATCTCCTCTTGGAAGGGGGAGAGTGCCAGAGAAGGGCCACTCACAGTAGGGCTGGGCGATATATAATATATGTTGTTGCGTGATATTCCAAAGGCCTGTATCGCAAGAATCAAGGGCATTTATGTCCGTGTGCATACATGTTGTTTTTTTGCTCTAGTTTACTTCGCTCCTTCTGTGCTGTGTGCACCATCCCATTTACAACAGAGATCTGAATATAATGACGAGATGCTCATGTCTCCACCCTAACAATGGGAGTCGTTGTCCCAAAGGCGGGAAGGAAGGCGACAAGCTTAAATCCAAAATAAGACGATAGAAACGCATTGGGTTTATTTTGAACAGTTCTTGGAGAGTGAAACCTCTTGCTTTGCTTCTTCCACACCAAATCCCTCCCCCTGCCACTCACACAACAAAGCTGAGAGATCACATCTTCTCTGACAAGCAGTTTCAACTTGCTATTTGCGTTTGAGGTTTGGTCCAACAGAACCGGTCATATGGACACCGAAACACATTGAGACATTATTTACTGTCATCGAGAAGAAGTTTTCCTTTCAAACGATACCCATTTTATGTCTCAACTGCTCAAGTTGCACGCAGAGCAGACACTACTAAAACGGGACTATCAAAGATCATTGATTCTGGAAAATGAATGTTGTTTTTTCATTGCTGTACCGCTAGCAGCATTCTACTGGCTGTCTAGTCTGTGTAATATAGATGTGCAATAAGCATAAAACACAATTATATAAGGAATTGGCAACTCATTCTCATTCTGAGAAATGAGGTAGGCCACTTGATTTCAACATCTGAACAAAGTGGACAGGCTAGCATGCTGTTCAAACAGCTGGAAACGGACAGATGGGTGTGCTCATAACAAATCAACTGTTCTGCCTTGATAACTAGCAAATATATACAAGTTAGCTAAGCTTGAAAAAGAAAGATTCCTATAAAGATTAGCTGGCTACTCACTAGCACGTGGGCTTGTGCTTGAGAGATTGTTTATGAAACTTGTGTTAATTTTCTTTTATGTCTGCTACAACCACTCCACAAATTTCTTGTTAACAAACTATAGTTTTGGCAAGTCGGTTAGGACATCTACTTTGTCCATGACACAAGTCATTTTTACAAGAATTGTTTACAGACAGATTATTTCAATTATAACTCACAATTCCAGTGGGTCAGAAGTTTACATACTCTAAGTTGACTGTGCCTTTAAACAGCTTGGAAAATTCCAGAAAATGATGTCATGGACTTAGAAGCTTCTGATGGGCTAATTGACATCATTTGAGTCAATTGGAGGTGCACCTGTGGATGTATTTCAAGGCCTGCCTTCAAACTCAGTGCCTCTTTGCTTGACATCATAGGAAAATCAAAATAAATCAGCCAAGACCTCAAAAAAACAATTGTAGACCTCCACAAGTCTGCTTCATCCTTGGGAGCAATTTCCAAACGCCTGAAGGTACCATGTTCATCTGTACAAACAATAGTACGCAAGTATAAACACCACGGGACCACGCAGCCATCATACCACTCAGGAAGGAGATGCTTTCTGTCTCCTAGAGATGGATGTACTTTGGTGCAAAAAGTGCAAATCAATCCCAGAACAACAGCAAAGGACCTTGTGAAGATGCTGGAGGAAACAGGTACAAAAGTATGTATATCCACAGTAAACCGAGTCCTATATCGACATAACCTGAAAGGCCACTCAGCAAGGAAGAAGCCACGGCTCCAAAACCTCCATAAAAAAGCCAGACTACGGTTTGTAACTACAAATGGGGACAAAGATCGTACTTTTTGGAGAAATGTCCTCTGGTCTGAAGAAACAAAAATAGAACTGTTTGGCCATAATGACCATTGTTATGTTTGGAGGAAAAAGGGGGAGGCTTGCAAGCCGAAGAACACCATCCCAACTGTGAAGCACGGGGGTGGCAGCATCATGTTGTGGGGGTGCTTTGCTGCAGGAGGGACTTGTACACTTCACAAAATAGATGGCATCATGAGGAAAGAAAATAATGTAGATATATTGAAGCAACATCTCAAGACATCAGTCAGGGAAGTTAAAGCTTGGTCGCAAATGGGTCTTCCAAATGGACAATGACCCCAAGCATACTTCCAAAGTTGTGTCAAAATGGCTTAAGTTCAACAAAGTCAAGGTATTGGAGTGGCCATCACAAAGCCCTGACCTCAATCCCATAGAAGATTTGTGGGCAGAACTGAAAAAGCGTGTGCGAGCAAGGAGGCCTACAAACCTGACTCAGTTACAACAGCTCTGTCAGGAGTAATCGGCCAAAATTCACCCAATTTATTGTAGGAAGCTTGTGGAAGGCTACCCGAAACGTTTGACCAAAGTTAAACAATTTAAAGGCAATGCTACCAAATACTAATTTAGTGTATGTGAACTTCTGACCCACTGGAATTGTGATGAAAGAAATAAAAGCTGAAATACTCATTCTCTCTACTATTATTCTGACATTTCACATTCTTAAAATAAAGTGGTAATCCTAACTGACCTTAAACAGGGAATTTTTACTAGGATTAAATGTCAGGAATTGTGAAAAACTGAGTTTAAATGTATTTGGCTAAGGTGTATGTAAACTTCCGACTTCAACTGTACATTATGCATGGTAAAAAAATTAACAAAAAGTGTATTTTCATAGACTTGAAAGCCAGATCAGTGATTATTGAGAAAAAAAAGCTGGTTAATTTATTTTGAAAAAATAATACAATTATTAGTGGGTCTTAGAGCCACACAATTGATGTGTCATAATTCCCATAAAACCTAGTGGTCAAACACGGAAATCATTCCAATCGTTTTTCCGCCATTCATTTTATACATTGTGGATTTTTAGAAACATTGAAATTGGAGGGTGCGCAATTCAAATAAATAATCGTAATATTAAACATTTATGAACATACAAGTATCTTATATCGTTTTAAAGCTTAAATTCTTGCTAATCTAACTGCATTGTCCGATTTGAAATGATTTAAACTTTATACTTTTGATTCTTAAATATATGTTATCAATTCCATTCACTTTTGATACTTAATTATATTTAAAGCAATATACTTTTAGACTTTTACTCAAGTAGGTATTTTACTGGTTGACTCACTTTTACTTGAGTCATTTTCTATTAAGGTATCTTTACTTTTACTCAAGTATGACAATTGAGTACTTTTTCCACCGCTGTCCATAATCTTGAATGAATAAGCATATTTAATTGACAAGAATGAACTTAGTCACCCATAAATCACGTCAAACACCTGGACTCCAACAATTACATTGTTTTGAAGAAATCTAAATAGTAAAACAATGCATACATATGCCTTTTATACATGACAAACATCTGCATTTAAGTAAACATTAAATCATTTATTCATCAATGCCACTAACCTGGGACATCGAAGAGCACCATATGAACTACTATATCTATCCATGAGTGTACAGATTTTTCTGCTTTTCCATTTTAGGAATTAGACCAGCACAAATAACACAAAATGTAAAACAGCATATTGTGATTTTGGTGGGTGAGTTAGAAATGGCAAACCTGGATGTGTAAGGTAGATTTTATATAAAATACTAGGTTAAATCCAGCAGAATGAGGAACACACTTAACAGATTCAAAACAAGGAAGCCATGCCTAAACACAGCTATATCAACACCCTTCTTGCCAATTTAACAGGTCCATGTTGCTGCTGTCAATTGTGAGCAGCACATTTACCACTGCATTCAGTCTGAACCCCAGAATAAGCAGAAGGAGGACAGCAATAATAATAATTAGAAACTTGCTTGGGCCAAGAAACACAAGTAATAGACATTAGACTAGTGGAAATCTGTCCTTTGGTATGATGAGTCCAAATTTGAGATTATTGGTTCCAACCGTCGTGTCTTGTGAGACGCAGAGTAGGTGAACGGATGATCTCTGCATGTGTGGTTTCCACCATGAAGCATGGAGGAGGAGGTGTGATGGTGTGGGTGTGCTTTGTTGGTGATACTGTCAGTGATTTATTTATAATTCAAGGCACACTTAACCAGCAAGGTTACCACAGCATTCTGCAGTGATACGCCATCCCATCTGGTTTACGCTTAGTGGGACTATCATTTGTTTTCAACAGTACAATGACCCAAAACACACCTCCAGGCTGTGTAAGGGCTATTTGACCAATAAGAGGAGTGATGGAGTGCTGCATCAGATGACCTGGCCTCCACAATAACCCGACCTCAAACCAATTGACATGGCTTGGTATGAGTTGGACCGCAGAGTGAAGGAAAAGCAGCCAACAAGCGCTTAGCATATGTAGGAACTTCTTCAAAACTGTTGGAAAAGCATTCCAGGTGAAGCTGGTTGAGAGAATGCCAAGCGTGTGTAAGTATGTCAACAAGGTAAAGGGTGGCAACCTAAAATCTAACACTTTTTTTGGTTAGTACATGATTCCGTAAGTGTTATTTCATAGTTTTGATGTCTTCACTATTGTTCTACAATGTAGAAAATAGTAAAACAGGTTAAGAAAATCCCTTGAATGAGTAGGTTTGTCCAAACCTTTGACTTGTACTGGTACTGTGTGACTGGTAGTGTGTGTGAATGATGGAAGAGTCTTACCCCTGCTGTAGGTCCATTTGAGTGTGTGTGGTCACTTAGGCCTGCACATCAACCAGTACTGGGACCATTGGAGACAAGGGATGCTTGCTCTCAAAGTGCTCCTTGAATGTATTCGGGTCTGCATCTACAAAATGGAGGAATTGATCATATTGTGGGTTACATTTAATTCAAAGTTGACACGCATTATAAACTAAGCAATATGATGCAACAAACTACTACACATATGAAAGACTGTACCACACCGGCCAGTGCAATAGACTACACATGGAGAGGACCCTAAGGGCACATACAGTACCTAACCAATACTACTCACCAGAGGTGTGAACTCGAGTCACATGACTTGGACTCGAGTCAGACTCCAGTCACAAATATGACTTGCAACTCGACTTTGACTTTAACACCAATGACTCGTGACTTAACTTGGACTTTTGACTCGAACTGACTTGATACCCTCCCCAAGCCCAAATATTAAAAATGATGCTATTAACAAAAGTGTGCAGAGCTTCAACTCTTCATTTAACGGATTACAGTTTGAACAGCAGCAAATCAAATTGGACAGCAGCCAATCAAATTGTGCCAACTGAGAAAAAGTTGTGCATGGCAGTGCAGAGGAACGTCGGTGGGTGAATTCAGACGGAGCCCTTGGAAAGATGACACCCAAAATTATTATTTTCGGATATAAAGACTTCGCTGTAGTCAACAAAAAATGGATTGCAACTTGCAAAACATGCGGGAAGAAAATGACAGACGGAGGCGCAACAACTTCCAACTTTGTTCGACATTTGAAGCTGCACAAAGAACGGTAAATCGTGGCTAATATAGCCGACAGCTATATATAACTTGGCTAGCATAGCATGTAGGCTAATGTAACATTAAATCAATGAGCCTCCACACAGTCAGTCAGTGCGGGAACGTGATCATTGCACCCAAGATTGAGCTACAACTGGCTAGGCAGTTGGTGGCCTAAATCCTGCCTGATGTTACTGCTATTCCTAAAACCATTGACATCCGTTAGCCTACTGGAACCACACACACAGAGGGTTTGTGTTAAGGTTGGGCGATTGTGTACAAGCCTACAATGCCGGATTGGGCTTGATAGCGATTGTGGACAGTAGATAGCTATGGGGTGGGTGAGAGGGGGTTCTTTCTCATGGCTACCCATGTATTTCCATGGAAATAAAGTTTATTTGGAAAGTAATAAATATATATTTTAAAAGCATTCATGATTTGCGTAAATGTAATATGCTAACTATTACTCTTGTTGAAAATATGAAATAGTTTTACATTTGGTGAAGAGCACATTATGATTTGTTTAGGACTTGAAACCCAAAGTTTAGGACTTGTGACTTGATTTGAGACTTGCCTGTCTTGACTTGGGACTTGACTTAGGACTTGAGTGCTAAGTCTTGAGACTTACTTGTGACTTGTAAAACAATGACTTGGTCCCACATCTGCTACTCACCCAACACAGGGCAGGTGTGGACGGACCAGTGCTGCCCTGGCTGCAGTCTTCTGTTTAGCTGCTGCTTCCTTCTTCTTCACAGAAACCTCCATGGCATCAGTCAACAAGTTCAACTTCAAATCAAATCAAATTTTATTAGTCACATGTGCCAAATACAGCAGGTGTAGACCTTACAGTGAAATGCTGACTTATGAGCCCCTAACTGAGAGGGCAGTTTCAAAAAATATGGATAAGAATAAGAGACAAAAGTATCAAGTAATTAAAGAGCAGCAGTCAAAAATTAACAATATATACAGGGGGGTGCCAGTACAGAGTCAGTGTGCTGGGGCACTGGTTAGTTGAGGTACTATGTACATGTAGGTAGAGGTAACAAAAGTGACTATGCATAGATGACAACAGAGAGTGGCAGTGGTGTGGAGATGGGAGGGGGGGTCAATGTGAATAGTTTGGGTAGCCATTTGACTAGGAGTCTTATGGCTTGGGGTAGAAGCTGTTTAGAAGCCTCTTGAACCTAGACTTGGCACTCAGTGTACCGCTTAGCACGTGGTAGCAGGGAGAACAGTCTATGACTAGGGTAGCTGGAGTCTTCGACAATTTTTAGGGCCTTCCTCTGACACCACCTGGTATGGAGGTCCTGGATGGAAGGAAGCTTGGCCCCAGTGATGTACTGGGCCATTCGCACTACTCTATGTAGTGCCTTGGGGTCGGAGGCTGAGCAGTTCCCATACCAGGCAGTAATGCAACCAGTCAGGATGCTCTCGATGGTGCAGCTGTAGAACCTTTTGAGGATCTGAGGACCAATGCCAAATCTTTTCAGTCTCCTGAGAGGGAATAGGTTTTGTCGTGCCTGCTTCATGTCTGTCATGGTGTGCTTGGACCATGTTAGTTTGTTGGTGATGTGGACACCAAGGAACTTGAAGCTCTCAACCTGCTCCACTGCAGCCCCGTCGATGAGAATGGGGGCGTGCTTGCTCCTCTTTTTCCTGTAGTCCACAATCATCTCCTTTGTCTTGATCACATTGAGGGAGAGGTTTTTGTTCTGGCACCACACGGCCAGGTCTCTGACCTCCTCCCTATAGGCTATCTCATTGTTGTCGGTGATCAGGCCTACCACTTGTGTCATTGGCAAATTTAATGATGGTGTTGGCGTCATGCCTGGCCGCGCAGTCATGAGTGAACAGGGAGTACAGGAGGGGGCTGAGCACGCACCCCTGAGGGGCCCCTGTGTTGAGGATCAGCGTGGCGGTTGTGTTGTTACCTACCCTTACCACCTGGGGGACGGCCCGTCAGGAAGTCCAGGATCCAGTTGCAGACGGATGTGTTTAGTCTCAGGGTCCTTAGTTTATTGATGAACTTTAACCTCTCTGGGGTATGTGGGATGCTAGCGTCCCACCTGCGGGACACACTATTCAACAACCAGTGAAATAGCAGGGCGCCAAATTCAAAACAACAAAAATCTCATTATTCAAATGTCTCAAACATACAACTATTATATCCCATTTTAAAGATACACTTCTCGTTAATCCAACCACATTGTCCAATTTCAAAAAGGCTTTACGGCGAAAGCATAACATTAGATTAGGACAGCGCCTAGACAAGAAAAACCACACAGCCATTTTCCAAGCAAGGAGAGGTGTCACAAAAAACAGAAATACAGCTAAAATTAATCACTAACCTTTGATGATCTTCATCAGATGGCACTCATAGGACTTCATGTTACACAATACATGTATGTTTTGCTTGATAAAGTTCATATTTATATCCAAAAACCCCATTTTACATTGGCGTGTAATGTTCAGAAATGTTTAGCCTCCCAAAACTGCTGGTGAATGAGCACATAAATTTACAGAAATACTCATCATAAACGTTGAAAAAATATTCAACTGTTATTCAAAGAATTATAAATACACTCCTCCTTAATGCAACCGCTGTGTCAGATTTCAAAAAAGCTTTACAGCGAAAGCACACTTTGCAATAATCTGAGTACGGCGCTCAGTCACAAAACCAAACCCGCTATTTTGTGGAGTCAACAAAACTCAGAAATGAAATAGCATTATAAATATTCACTTACTTTTGATGATCTTCATCGGAATGCACTCCCAGGAATCCCAGTTCCAGAATAAATGTTCATTTGTTTCAATAAAGTCCATCCTTTATGTCCAAATACCTCCATTTTGTTTGTCCAAATCCACTGTGCTCGCGCAGTGAGTTCAGACAAAAAGTCAAAAAAGTTATATTACAGTTCGTAGAAACATGTCAAATGGTGTATAGAATCAATCTTTAGGATGTTTTTATCATAAATCTTCCATAATATTCCAACCGGACGATTCCTTTGTCTTCAAAAAAGAAAAGGAACACAGCTAACTCTCACGGGAGCGGACACCACTGAGCTCATGTCATTTTCTCAGTCATCTGATTACAATAGCTCTTATTCTCTCTCCATTCTCAGTAGAAGCATGAAACAACGTTCTAAAGACTGTTGACATCTAGTGGAAGCCTTAGGAAGTGCAAAATGACCCCACAGACACTGTATATTGGATAGGGAATCACTTGAAAAACTACAAACCTCAGATTTCCAAACTTCCTGGTTGGGTTTTTTCTCAGGTTTTTGCCTGCCATATGAGTTCTGTTATACTCACAGACATCATTCAAACAGTTTTAGAAACTTGAGAGTGTTTTCTATCCAAATCTACTAATAATATGCATATCTTCTAGGACTGAGTAGCAGGCAGTTTACTCTGGGCACCTTCTTCATCCGGACGTCAAAATACTGCCTCCTACCCCGATGAAGTTAAGGGCACTATGGTGTTGAATGCTGAGCTGTAGTCAAGGAATAGCATTCTCACATAGGTGTTCATTTTGTCCAGGTGGGAAAGGGCAGTGTGGAGTGCAATAGAGATTGCATAATCTGTGGATCTGTTGGGGCGGTATGCAAATTGGAGTGGGTCTAGGGTTTCTGGGATAATGTTGTTGATGTGAGCCATGACCAGCCTTGCAAAGTGCTTCATGGCTACAGACGTGAGTGCTACGGGTCTGTAGTCATTTAGGCAGGTTACCTTCGCTTCTTGGGGCACAGGGACTATAGTGGTCTGTTTGAAATATGTAGGTATTACAGACTCGGTCAGGGAGAGGTTGAAAATGTCATTGAAGACACTTGCTAGTTGGTCAGCGCATGCTCGCAGTACACGTCCTGGTAATTCGTCTGGCCCTGTGGCCTTGTGAATGTTGACCTGTCCAAAGGTCTTACTAACATAAGGAGAGCGTGATCACACAGTCTTCCGGTACAGCTGGTGCTCTCATGCCTGTTTTAATGTTATTTGCCTCGAAGCTAGCATAGAAGTAGTTTAGCTCGTCCGGTAGGCTCGTGTCACTGGGCAGCTCTCGGCTGATCTTCCCTTTGTAGTCTGTAATGGTTTGCAGGCCCTGCCACATCTGGTGAGTGTCAGAGCCGGTAGAGTACGACTTGATCTTCATCCTGTTTTGATGCTTTGCCTGTTTGATGGTTCGTTGGAGGGCATAGCTGGATTTCTTATAAGCTTCCGGGTTAGGGTCCCGCTCCTCGAAAGCGCCAGCTCTAGCCTTTAGCTCAGTGCGGACGCTGCCTGTAATCCATGGCTTCTGGTTGGGGTATGTATATACGGTCACTGTGGGGATGACGTCATCGATGCACTTATTGATGAAGCCATTGACAGATGTGGTGTACTCCTCAATGCCATTGGAGGTATCCCGGAACATATTCCAGTCTGTGCTAGCAAAACAGTCCTGTAGCTTAGCATCTGCTTCATCCGACCACTTTTTTATTGATCAAGTCACTGGTGCTTCCTGCTTAAAAATTTTCTTGTAAGGAGGAATCAGGAGGATGGAATTATGGTTAGATTTGCGAAATGTAGGTCGAGAGAGAGCTTTGTATGTGTCTCTGTGTGTCGAGTATAGGTGGTCCAGAGTTATTTTCTTTGTTGTTGCACATTTAACATGCTGATAGAAATTTGGTAAAACGGATTTAAGTTTCCCTGCATTAAAGTCTACTAGGAGCGCCACCGCTGGGTGAGCGTTTTCTTGTTTACTTATGGCGGAATACAGCTCATTCAATGCTATCGCAGTGCCAGCCTCTGACTGTTGTTGGATGTAAACAGCTACAAAGAATATAGATGAAAACTGCTGTGGTCTGCAGCTTATCATGAGAAACTCTACCTCAGGCGAGCAATAGTTCGAGACTTCCTTAGATATTGTGCACCAGCTGTTATTTACAAAAATACATAGACCGCCACCCTTTGTCTTACCAGATGCCACTGTTATATCTTGCCGGTACATCGTATAACCATATTGTCGTTGTTCATCCACGACTCCGTGAAGCATAAGATGTTACAGTTTTTAATGTCCCTTTGGTAGTTTAATCTTCCCAATATCTCGTCCATTTTATTGTCCAAAGATTGCATGTTTGCAAGCAGAATTGAGGGGAGGTCCCGTGTGGCTCAGTTGGTAGAGCATGGTGTTTGCAACGCCAGGGTTGTGGGTTCGATTCCCACCGGGGACCAGTACTGGAAAAATAAAAAAATAAAACATGTATGAAATGTATGCACTCACTACTGAAAGTCGCTCTGGATAAGAGCGTCTGCTAAATGACTAAAATGTGAATGTAAAAATGGGAGTGGGTGTTTATTCGAGTGCCTCCGACTCCTCAGAAGGCAGATCGCCCTCTGCCCTCTCCACCTTCTCTTCACGCAGAACACTGGGGTCGGGGCCTGTTCCCCAGGGAGCCGTATGTTCTCCGCCCCGAGCTCGTCAGAGTTGTGAAAGAAGAAAAAGGATTCTGCTAGTCCGTGGTGAGTAATCAGTCATAAGAGACAGTAGCGGCAACATTATGTACAAAAATAGTAAAAAAATAAGTTACATCAACACAGATAAACAAACAAAAAAACACAATCTGTTGAGGGCATGCAAAACATCTGCCTTCTGCTCCGGCGCCATCTTACTAAGCTCCGGCACCATCTGGTTAGCAGCTGCTTCCTTCTTTTCATCCACCTACATGTCATCAGTCAACAAGTTCAACTTCAACTTGAAAGTGACGCATGCGTTATCATTACCCCCACAATTCTACCTCAAAAACAAATGTGTGAATACCAGTTAACACCCACCATAGCATGTAGGACTAAATAAGGTTACATAACTTTGCCTACCAGCTATACTAACGATCTGCTGCCCAGAGGGTAACAGCAAACATATACATTTTTTCCCACAATAAAGTAAGCACACTGTTGAGTCAAGACAGGATGCTAATCAGTCCGTCTCTGTGAAACCTCTCAAAAAGCCAGACTAAATTAATACAGCTTGCTAGGGTAGCTACAAGTCAAGTAGTAGTTAAAGTAGGCTACCCACCCCTCACCCACAGACACAAACAAACATTATCAATAACGCCAAGCCCTGGCTTCACCATCTAAGTTAGCTAGCTAGCTAGTTAACTAGCAAGCTCGACTGTTGGTTTATAAAAGCCAAAGTAAGCTAAACTTGTTTTTATTAATTTCTCATGCATTTAAATGGCTAGACAAATAGACTGCTAATGTAGCCATATAGCCAGGCTAATGTTGCTAACTAGCTAACCACCAGCTAGCTAGATAACAGGCTTTTTCAATTTAAAACTTGCCCAAGACAGCTCACAGAATTTTTGCCAATTTATTAATTACTCAATTTAGCTAACATTAGATACTGTAGTTCATCCAGAGATTCTTACCTTTGACTCGATTCGGCAGTCTAGTCCAGATCATCATGACCCTGGTGAGTGATGTGAAGCTTGAGACAGGCATTTGTAGTTCTGTATGATAGCCACATTAGCAGCTAATTAGCATTTCATTTTTGGGGAGTAAACTTGTGAAAATATTCATAAAAGTCACCTTGTCCGAGAGAGATTTACATGGTTATCAAAACATCATGCCAGGTTAAGCCTAAACAAAACACAGCCCTTATTTGAAGTGTTTTCTAAAATCCACAATGGATAAAATGAATGATAGAAAAACAATTGGAACCATTTCTGTGTTTGACCGTAAGATTTTATGGGTATTATGG
Organism: Salmo trutta; assembly: GCF_901001165.1. Classification (NCBI taxonomy): domain Eukaryota; kingdom Metazoa; phylum Chordata; class Actinopteri; order Salmoniformes; family Salmonidae; genus Salmo; species Salmo trutta. The sequence goes on from NC_042973.1 coordinate 21,222,939, forward strand.
GTATTATGCCTCATACTGTGGTAGAGTATTGTTGTGGAAGGCTTATATTTAGCCTAGGTAGCTATAATTTCACTAGCGATTAATTAATTATATTATTGCAGACTGTTTGAAATGCAGTGTATTTGACCTTTAAATTGTACAACAAAGCTTATTTTGAGAAAAATACATGTTTTTATAGTGAATTGCCAATAAGTTTGAAAATAATTGCGATACGATTTTTAGACAATATTGACCAGCCCTACTTCTGTTTCTGTTTCTGTTTCTGTATCTGTCTCTCTCTCTCTGTCTGTCTGTCTGTCTGTCTGTCTGTCTGTCTGTCTGTCTGTCTGTCTGTCTGTCTGTCTGTCTGTCTGTCTGTCTGTCTGTCTGTCTGTCTGTCTGTCTGTCTGTCTGTCTCTCTCTCTCTCTCTCTCTAACAGGGTCTATGTCCCAAATATTTGCGTCCCTGACATTCCCTTATAGTACACTAATTTTGACCAGGGCCCATAAGGCTCTAGTTAAAAGTAATGCAATATATAGGGAAAAAGGGGCTACAGTATTTGGGACAAATTCAGTCTCCTCTCAACAACCCTTACAGACACTTCATAAAGGAACTGCCCCCCCCCCCCCCCCCCCCCCCCCAGGATCACATTAAAATCAACACTGCTCCACAGATGTATCTTTTCTACATTATTTCCCCTCAAATCTGCTTGAAACATGAGAGAAATACACTGTTGAGCATCACCCGGGAAAGAGACGAGTTTTGATGGAAGCTCTACATGTTTTTCAGACACATTTTTGTGATGTTATGAAAGTCTGACAAACACTTATAAATATTGTAACGTGGAGTGGAATAATTCTACAGTTAAATAAACTTGGACGACTAACTCAAATCACAGCTAATCCTTCATGCTAACCCAGACTGTGTTTGATCCCTTACAGATCACCAGTTAATTGGTTATCTGCAAAGGCCCTCAGATTATTGATACATTAACTCTAGTATAGTTGAAATAGTTTCACAGGAAAGGGACAACCAAAGAACCCTTTTGGAACCCTTTTTTCTTAGTGTACTGTTATTGCGCTGCTGAAACTGAGAGAGAGAGAAGTCACCAGAGAGAGAGAAAGAGTAAGAAAGAGAGAAAGAGATAGTGAGTGAGAGAGAGAGGGAGAAAGCGTGAGAGAGAGAGAGAGAGAGAGAGAGAGAGTGCAGGTCATGAGTAGATGAGCTCCTGAATCTTTCAACATTTTTCTACAAAAAGATAGATTTAGAATTGGATAAGCTTTTCTTTTTACATTTGACAGTTTTTACATTTTAGTCATTTGTCGCAACATGACTATCATTAATGTGATGACATGCTATTTATTGAATAATTACCTAATGTTTAATTATCACCCAATTAAATGAATCATGTAACAATTAAATCATTAGGAATCTGGGGCACCACAGGAAAAGTTTGTTTAATGAGTTACCATTTCCCGAATTAACTCAAGAATAGATAAGAATATATCTATCACATATATCTATCATCAATAAATAATTTCCTCATATCAGTCTCATTCTGAATGTTGTAGACTCAGTAAATCTACACAAACCCGGGTCTCATTGATCATTCTGTACCATACAAATTGATTTGATTATTTATTTACCAACAAACTAAATGATAACATAAGATTAACATACACACACATGGTATAGGTTACTGATTAAACACTTAACCTGATATGGATAGGGGGAAGTATTTTCACGGCCGGATGAAAAAACATACCTGATTTAAACTGGTTACTACTCTTGCCCAGAAACGAGAATATGCATATTATAGTAGATTTGGATAGAAAACACTCTGAAGTTTCTTAAACTGTTTGAATGGTGTCTGTGAGTATAACAGAACTCATATGGCAGGCAAAAACCTGAGAAAAAATCTACCAGGAAGTGTAGGATCTGAGAAATGTAGTTCTTCTTTCTAGTCCCTTTCGAAACTACAGTATCTGTGCTGTTACGTTGCACTTTCTAAGGCTTCCATTGGCTGTCTAAAGCCTTCAGAAAGTGTTTTGAGCATTCCCCTGTCACTGGGCAGAGTATAGTAGCTCAGTTTCTGAGTGAACTGCCTGGGGACAAAGAGATTGGATATGCGTGTTCCCGCGAGCACGCTGTTTTTTCTTTTCCTCCTTGAATGAATACACTATTGTCCGGTTGGAATATTATTGCAATTTTACGTAAAAAATACCATAAAGATTAATTTTAAACAGCGTTTGACATGCTTCTAAGTACGGTAATGGAACATTTTGACTTTTCGTCTCTGGTACCGTGCTCGCGCGTTATGCCTTTGGATAGTGCTCTGAACGCACGAACAAAACGAAGGTATGTGGACATAAATATGGACTATTTGGGAAAAAAAAACATTTCTTGTGGAGGTAGCAGTCCTGGGAGTGCATTCTGACGAAGATCAGCAAAGGTAAGAGAATATTTCTAATACTAATTCTGAGTTTAGGTTGCCCCGAACTTGGTGGGTGTCTGTATAGCTATGTACTCAGAATATTGAAAAATATGCTTTCTCCGTAAAGCTATTTTAAAATCTGACACAGCGGTTGCATCCAGGAGTAGTCTATCTATAATTCTTTAAATAATTATTCTATATTTTGTCAACTTTTATGATGAGTATTTTTGTAAATTGATGTGCACATTCACCGGACGTTTTGGTGGGAATACATTTTCTGAACATCACGCGCCAATGTAAAATGCTGTTTTTGGATATAAATATGAACTTTATCGAACAAAACATACATGTATTGTGTAACATAATGTCCTAGGAGTGTCATCTGATGAAGATCGTCAAAGGTTAGTGCTTCATTTAGCTGTGTTTTGGGTTTTATTGACACATGTCCTTTGCTTGGAAAATGGCTGTGATTATTTTGGTCTATGTACTCTTCTAACATAATCTAATGTTTTGCTTTTGCCGTAAAGTCTTTTTGAAATCAAACAATGTGGTTACATCAAGGAGACGTGTATCTTTAAAATGGTGTAAAATAGTTGTATGTTTGAGAAAGTTGAATTATAACATTTTGTTGTTTTTGAATTTGCCGCCCTGATATTTCACTGGCTGTGTCCCGCAGATGGGCCCACGTAGCCCATAGAAGTTAATAAAGACTGAATGCTAAGTTAAAAGGCAAGGAAAAAACAGACTCAGCAGCAACTTCAATTAGCACGGAGGTGTGAAGTGAGAGGTGTGAAAGCCCTTGAGCCCAGCAATGGCATCAGAGTTTCTCCCACACCCAAATGCAGTGGCCCCGTGCTCCATGGCTTCCCCCTGTGCAGAGGTCACCACAGTCCAGTACCCCTTGGATATAAAAAATGACAATGCACTGAAAGAGTGCAAAGAGAAGCTCCTCATGAACAATCCAGAGAAACTTTTTGCTGACTGCTACCAAAATGGGAACGTAAGAAACGTAATCTTCCAGACCATCCCTGGGCAATGCACTCTATAAGAGCTCACTACCCCTCTTTCAAGTGAGAGGGCATTGGCGGAGGGTGGAAAAACAGAATACTGGAAACCGAGGACCCTGAGACTGAGACAACCTCTGTCAACCTGTACAAGAACGGGACAGTGTTTGTGCAGGGGAACTTCATACACTTTCAACAGGACTTTCACAGAATCAAAGTGAGAGCACGGTGATGTTCAACTGTTCCATATCTTTTGAATTTTGTTTATAATTGCCCTGACAGTGATTTATGAAGGTCTACGACCATCTGTCTCTTTTGAACTGCCAGTTCTTTTGTTTTATTCATGGCGTTGGATGTCAAAGGGATATTGCATGCCTGTTACCTCCTTTTTATACCCTAGTGAAACAGGAAGTGATGTAATGACTCAATATAGTTCCTTAAGACTTAGATATACTTAAATACAATAAGTGGAATTGAATTCCTGGTTTAATTTTGGTAGATGTTATTTACAATAATCTGTAAGGGTGCCATTAACTGTGAAACCTTTATTTGGAGGACATAGATTTTTTTAATTAAATCAATAAATGATTTTGGTGGGTTCCATTGAAACATTAATAAAGTACAGTGTTTCTCACATGTTGGTATTTTGAGTTATCTATAATTATATAGTTTATATTTTTTTAAGCATTGTTTGTGCATTGCCAGTCAGTGGTGCCAGCAATTTTGGAGCCCACTGTATGTGGGGTGGGGTGCATGCCATGTGTTTTTACTGCCATGTGTGTATGTGTGTGCATGTTAACTGCCCTTATGGGTCTTTCTATAAATAATGGGGCTAATGTGTGACATTGGGATCAAAATTGCTAATTTGTTTGAAACAAAAATACAAAGGATGCAAACAATTACATTGCTAGAACCCTCAATCTGTCTGCAATATTAAAGCTGATCTACCCCCTACACTTAAAACATTGTCATGCTGTTCGACATGTTACAATTATTAGAACATTCTAAAATATGTGAGAATAACGTGGACATTGCCCGACTAAATAGATTGGATGCATGCATGACAATTTTTCTATAACCTATGTTGCCCGACTCAGGCACAGTTAATAAAGCCATGAATAGCGATATCATTAATCTCACCATTTTTATAATGAGAAAGTGACCAAAAAAATGACATTTTTTTTTAATGGAAAGACAAGTTGAAACCCACATTAGATGTTGTCATTCTCATAATAACCGCAAGTGGTTTTACCACAACAGAAAAGCATAACACGCTTCAATTGAAGTGGTGGAAAACAAACGAAAGTGAGCCACATCTCTCACAAAAACGGATAAAAAATAAAACCACAGATAATTATAAGGGAGAAGGAGAACTTATAAATTGCCTACAATAATTACAAGAACTTTTCAAGTACCAAATTGAGGAAATGTCATTTTCAATGTAGGCCTATTCCAGTAGGGGAGAGCGAGGTATGTTGTCACACTTTTCACACTGTCTAAGATTTACTGGGCACAATACATCACAATGGTATACATGTCATACCAAATGAAAGACGGAAGTCTTGGGCACATATTTTGTATTCATTAGATCTTCATATCTTATTTTAGTACCGAGTTGTAGACCGTTAAATAGAGAGTGTGCACTTGTGACAATTTGCCCCATCAGCGGGTAAATTGTCATTCTACATAGGGTAAATTGTGGCATCATTATGTGACAATTTGCCCCATCAGCGGGTAAATTGTCATTCTACATAGGGTAAATTGTCACATTGGAATATCAAAAAATAAGAACACAACAAATGAATTGTGAATATTGATTTTAATTTCAAATTTCAAAACCAAATTCAACTTCATTAAAGAACTCAAAATAAAACAATCATGCCTAGAGAATCTGGAAAATCATGCCTTTCAATCAAAACAATTATGCTGGCAGAGCACACATTAATGAAGTGGCACGCCCACTTTACTTTGAACTTTGAAATCGAATGTTCTCTGGCTTGCACAATTGTTGGAATCGGAATGGAATGTCTCCACATAGATGAGGCAGAAGCACTCCTTCATCTGATGATGACTTTTCTTTTTTTTAGCTGCCTTGTTCTTTGCAGATCCAGATTGGCTGGTAGGGTTGGGTTCTGAATGGGGCTATCTGTAACGTAGGATGGCGCAAACTAATTTTCCTGAAATACATCCCTATTGTAAGGTTGTACCCCAGACACCCTAAAGCCAGCCTGAATGTTCAAGGGGGTTGCAGCCAGAGGATAGGAGATTGCCACAATCCCAGAAATGTAATTAATTGATATTGTCTTCCCGGGATTGTTCCTCATCCAGGCATCACACGCGGTGTTGATGTGCCTCTTTAGCGGCCCGTAGACAGACCTGTCTAAGCGTTGAAGCCGATGAGAGCAATGGGGTGGGAATGACAGCATAATGATGCCATTTTCTTTGGCATAATTGAGTCCATCAAAGGACAGATGAGACTCGTGGTTTTGTCCAAAAGGAGTAAACAGGGATTCTCCTTTGAGCACTTCATATGCTCAACGAAATGTTTCAGGAAGTCAACAAAGTGCACATCTTTCATCCACCCAGAGGGATTTGCCCTTCCTATGCTGCCAGGTGGCCCGTTGATCAGGAAATGATCGTGGAAGTTGACACGGGGGAATGTAAAATATGGAGGTATACTATTCCCTATGTCTGAGACAGTACAGGCCAGTGTGACGAGGGTTCCCCTTTCAGCGAAGTTCAGTGACCCTTCTTGTTTGAATCCACGTCTGCCCACCACTTTGTCATGTTTCCATACAGTGGTCACCCCAGTTTCATCGACATTCCATATGTCTCCTGGTCCAAACAGATATCTCTGTAGCACTTATGCTACATTGTTGAAGAAAGCATTATCATTTTCTCTGTTGAAGCTACTTGCCCTGGCAAGGCTAGTTGCCTCTGGCTTTCTCAGCGACAGCGTTGGGTGCCACTTTAAGAAGCCTGTAAACCACTCCGAGCTGGCCTTATCTTTTTCTGCCCATATGGGCGCGTACTTCAGCTGGTGTACCACAGCAAACTGGTAGGCAAGTCTTCTGACCTCACTTGGCGACAGACCAAAATAAATGTCATCTGATCTAGTACTATACTGAACAAGCTGCATCTCCAAATCATGTGAAAAAACCTGCCGTGGCTTTGTATAGCCAACCACTGTATTTGGCATGGCTGTCTGACTTTCAACTTCTTCTCTTTGACAATACCAAGTCAAAGTACGGTAATTTATGTCAAAATCCTTCACTGTACTCCTGATTGATTTGTTTCTGCAACTTCACTTGCCTCACTGCCTTTAACATTATGCCAGGTGGTATGCTGCCATTCTCTGTCTTTATTTAATAATTTCTAACCATCTTTCCTTCCCCTCTTTCTTTCCTTCACTTCTTCTTTCCTTCAGAAACACATTTCCTCATTGCAATTATATATTCATTACAGGCTTATTATGCCCATCTCCCTGTGGACTATCCTTGTTGCCACAATGCAATTCATAACACCACACTAAATTCATGACACTGTATGTGGATATACTGTCTCATACAGTAGGCACGTAGTGTGTTAGTAGACACACACCAGAGCCTGTTTATTTTACTAAGCAAGTAAGTTAAGAACAAATTCTTATTTTCAATGACAGCCTAGGAACAGTCGGCTAACTACCTTGTTCAGGGGCAGAACGACAGATTTTTACCTTGTCAGCTCAGGGATTCAATCTTGCAACCTTTCAGTTACAAGTCCAACGCTCTAACCACTAGGCTAGGCTACCTGCCTGTCTTGTGTAGTCCAGGTGCTGCTCTAAACTATACGTATATATAATAATCTATTTACATTAACATTTAATACTATTATCAGAGCTGATTACACAATATCACAATGTTTTTTGAGCATGTTCTATATGTCTATGTATACTGGGGCAAGTTGTCACATGTGACGACTTGCCCCAAGGTCATTGAGACAACTTGCCCCAAACTGACATGTGTGCTAATGTTGGGTAAATCTTAAGGTTAGCTCAACATAGGACTGCAAATTCAAGTTCATTTAGGCTACTTCCAGCCCATTTTATTATTTAAAATTGCAGGTGTAACATGGAAAACTAAATGCATTTGTCATGTTATTTCATTACCAGATCATAATGTGAATAAGCCCACTAGGTTGTCATTTGTTGTCATTATATCCAGAATAATTAATAGTAATATCGTTGGGTGTTGCACAATAGTCTATCCAACACAATTGCGCACAGTAAACTCGGTGTCCAATCCGAGGCAGAAAAAAACATATGAAACATCAACTCATTACCTTGATGCTTTCTCTCTTAAATCTAACGAGACCCTGCTATAAATCAGGCAGACAACAACAGATGATCAACATCAATTCGCTAGGGATATTAGATCCAAAGTGGATTTAGGCAACTATCTTCACCGGCATAACCAATGAGACACGAAAGAATTCTGGACATTCCTTTTTACAAGCACTTGGGCTGTTGTTGCTTTGCATGCACTATCACAACAGCTGTTCATCACTTGACTGTCATTCTGAAAATATCAAGGCATAACTAATCAGCTGGACATGCGCATCCAACAAGTATTATGCACAATTATTGAAGAACTACGTACCCCTTTCCTGCAGTCAAAATACAAATATCATTTTTTGTTCATTGATTTCACCAGTGTTCATTTCTCACCTGGTCTCATCAGCTCTCTATTTAGTTCACTTCTTTCTGTTTGTATGGTTGTGAGGTATTGTTTGTTTTTGACTGCCTACCTGTGTTTGACCATTGCCTGCCTGTGACCATGATTCCTGCCTTCTGCGAAGGCTTAATAAACATCTGCTGCGCTCTGTGCATGAATCTATACCTTCATTACAATTTCAAGTCTATCTGACATGATACAGGTGTCTTCTTTTTTAAGCCCATAACCATGTGTGTGAGGTGTATACATTTTATTTTAAATAGATTTGTTTAAGACTTACCAAGAAACACTCTGTGTGACCCTGATTAAGCCCACTGCAGTAATTACATTATCAATTTATCAAGGTAAGGTGACACTTTTGCTTAGAAGCATTCAATTCTGCAATGGATACATAATTTTGGATTTGTATGCCCATGAAAACTGTTTTCAACACGTAACATAAGGAGATCCAAAATGTTTGTCTATGCAAAAAAAACTGTCCAACAGCTACGGTAGATTCATGATTCTGACAGGGTTCAAGTTCAATGTCTAATTTAACTGATTAATGCTTAATATATGATATAATGAAAACTTATACTGCTATAAATGCAAGGACAGAAAAGTGTTTTGTGTCTCACGATTTTGGACATCAACCACGATAAAGGGTTAAACAGGTTTTAAATCAACTCATGAATTTTATTGAATACAGATACGACACCCCTTGCATCTTAACGTAATGACAATTTTTTCCCAGGCTATTATCAATGACTTAACAGCTGCAACAAGTTGTCTAGTGTAGGAAATCCTCACTAGTACCTTAGTTTATAGAAAGACCCATATCATTTGATATGCCCTGGTATTATTTGACTTGTAAAATGAGTGTCAGATGCTTGAAACCTGCTAATTCTATGACAATTAGGCCCAACCAAATCATGAGAAAACAAAAGTGACAAATTGGAAATAAACGACAAAAACAGAGCAAACTGGAAGGCTATTTGGCCCTAAACGGAGAATACACCGTAGCAGAATACCTGACCATTGTGACTGACCCAAAATTAAGAAAAGCTTTGACTATGTACAGACTCAGTGAGCAAGCAAGGCCTTGCTATCGAGAGAGGCCGCCATCGGCAGATCTGGCTCTCAAGAGAAGACATGCTATGTGCCCACAAAATTAGGTGGAAACCGAGCTGCACTTTCTAACCTCCTGCCAAATGTATGACCATATTAGAGAGACATATTTCACACAGACCCACAAATAATTAATTATTCAGGACAAGCCCACTCCTGGTCACTCTGATTTAAACTGTTTTATCAAACATTTTAATGTAATGGTGTATCCTTGTAGGCTATGTAGCAATGTCACATTCAGAAATATCTGTAATCATGGTAGCATCCACATTAATATAGAAGTGTTCAGAAACATATTCTATTCTTATTTACAATAATATTGACTTCAAAAGGACTTAATACATGATTTACCATTAATTTCTAATGGATAAAACATAATCTGAAACAACCAAAACAAACTGTAAATGAATTCAACAAGTTTGTAGAGTCGTAAGGTTGATGTAGTCAATGCGTGCTAGGAATATGGTACTAAACATTTAACTACATTTAATACACCATAAGTGAATTTGTTGAAATACTTATGACACCTTCAAATGGGGGGACTAGATATATCAAGTGCATTCATTTCTAAACGGCTAAACAGACATGCATTCAAATACCCTTAAATAAAATATGACATTCTGTACTGCCACCTCATATAAAACATTTGATCTCAAATCCAAAATGCTGTAGTATAAATTCAAATTAAAAGTTTGAGCTTCAGTGTCCAAATAAATATGTAGGAGAGTGTATATTCACCTGACTTGTTCCATCTGTTTGAAACTAGGCTTGGGCACATGTCTTTGTTCTTTCCAAAGGCTGAGAAGGTGCAACTCCTGAAACAAGCTATACTAATGAACCTGATACTAATAAACTAATGAACCTGATTTCAAAACAAGCAGTTTGTATATCAAATCAAATCAAATCGTATTGGTCACATACACATATTTAGCAGATGTTATTGCGGGTGTGGTGAAATGCACATCTTAGGAGTTATGAGACTGTTGTTCAAATGAATTAACGGTAATGAATATAAGGGGGCTGTGCTGGACTGGCTTTTTCTGTCAGAGTAAGAAAGCATGCTTATTCAGATATCTAACGCAAGCTGACTATAGAAGACCTTGAGAAAACATAGGAAGAACATAGGTCAGGATGCTATTGAAATTACTATTTAGATCTTCAGGGAGGAGTAGTATTCCCACCAGCCTGCTCCCAGATCTAGTATGTGCTTTAGCCAACTCCTCCCATCATCACCATTATTATTACCATGCCATACACATCTTCTAACAAGAAGGATTACTCAGTGCATGTAATAGCCTCTCATCTTGGTTGTATTTGAGATGCACTTACAACTTCTATAGGATAACCCGTGTGAATCTACATCGGGTGCTATCTAGAAACCTTAAACGGTTATTCTGCTGTCCCATAGGAGGACCCTTCTACATAGGATTCTATACGGAACCCAAAAGGGTTCTACGTGAAACAAAAAAAGGGTTCTCCTATGGGGACAGCTGAAGAATACTTTGTGAACACTGTTTTCTGAGAATGTAGAAATAAGAATACTATGATTAGGAGAAATTAACCTAGATGAAAGCTTAACCTTACTGTGATGTTCCGGACGACTGTGTGATCACGCTCTCCGTAGCCTATGTGAGCAAGACCTTTAAACAGGTCAACATTCACAAGGCCACGGGGCCAGACAGATTACCAGAGCGTGTACTCAGAGCATGCGTGGACCAACTGGCAAGTGTCTTCACTGACATTTTCAACCTCTCCCTGACTGAGTCTGTAATACCCACATGTTTCAAGCAGACCACTATAGTCCCTGTGCCCAAGAATGCGAAGGTAACCTGCCTAATTCATGTCTGTAGCCATGAAGTGCTTTGAAAGGCTGGTCATGGCTCACATCAACACCATCATCCCGGAAACCCTAGACCCACTCCAATTTGCATACCGCCCCAACAGATCCACAGATGATGCAATCTCGATTGCACTCCACACTGCCCTTTCCCACCTGGACAAAAGGAACACCTATGTGACTACAGCTCAGCGTTCAACACCATAGTGCCCTCAAAGCTCATCAATAAGCTAAGGACGCTGGGACTAAACATCTTCCTCTGCAACTGGATCCTGGACTTCCTGACGGGCCTCCCCCAGATGATAGGGGTAGGTAACAACACATCCCCCATGCTGATCCTCAACGCAGGGGCCCCTCAGGGTTGCGTGCTCAGCACCCTCCTGTACTCCCTGTTCACTCATGACTGCACGGCCAGGCTCGACTCCAACACCATCATAACGTTTTCCGATGACACAAGTGGTAGGCCTGATCACCGACAACAATGAGACAACCTATAGGGAGGCGGTCAGAGACCTAGCCGTGCGGTGCCAGGACAACAACCTCTCTCTCAACGTGATCAAGACAAAGGAGATGATTGTGGACCTCAGGAAAAAAGAAGACCGAGCACGCCCCCATTCTCATCGACGGGGTTGCGGTGAAGCAGGTTGAGAGCTTCAAGTTCCTTGATGTCCACATCACCAACAAACTAACATGGTCCAAGCACACCAAGACAGACGAGAAGCGGGCACGACAAAACCGATTCCCTCTCCGGAGACTGAAAAGATTTAGCATGGGTCTCCTCAGATCCTCAAAAGGTTCTACAGCTGTACTATCGAGAGTATCCTGACTGGTTGCATCACGGCCTGGTATGGCAACTGCTTAGCCTCCGACCGCAAGGTACTACAGAGGGTAGAGCGAACGGCCCAGTACATCACTGGGACCAAGCTTCCTGCCATCCAGGACCTCTAAACCAGGCTGTGTCAAAGGAAGGCCTTAAAAATTATAAGACTCCAGCCACCCTAGTCATAGACTGTTCTCTCTGCTACCGCACTTCAACCGGCACCGGAGCACCAAGTCGAGGTCCAAGAGGCTTCTAAACAGCTTCTACCCCGACATCTAGTCAAATGGCTACCCAGACTATTTGTATTGGCCCCTCCCCCCTCCTTTCTCCACTCCACTGCCACTCTCTTGTCATCTATGCATAGTCACTTTAACAACTCAACCTACCTCAACTTACCGGTGCCCCCGCACATTGACTCTGTACCGGCACCCCCCTGTGTATATTGTTGTTTTTTACAGCTGCTCCTTAATTACTTGTTACTTTTATCTCTTAATCTTATCCGCATTTTTTTAAACTGCACTGTTGGTTAGGCGTTCATAAGTAAGCATTTCACTGTAAGGTCTACTACACCTGTTGTATTCGGCGCATGTGACTAATAAAATGTGATTTGATTTGATTTTGACCCCTTTACTTTTTCCACATTTTGTCACGTTACAGCCTTATTCTAAAATGGATTAAAAAATATATATTCTCATCAATCTACCCTATAATGAGAAAGCAAAAACAGGATTTTTATACATTTTTTTTTTTACAATTTATTGTATGTAACAAACTGAAATATCACATTTACATAAGTATTCAGACCCTTTATTCAGTACTTTATTGAAGGACCTTTGGCAGTGATTACAGCCTCGATTCTTCTTGTGTATGACGCTACAAGCTTGTGTCACAGGCCGGCTCATAGCCTGTGGCAAAAATGAGGGGACATGGACAACAGGTATAGGCCAATCAAAAGGTTCTTTATTGTAAACAAAAAACTATTAACTTTAAACAAAGAAAAAGGAATGAGGTGTGGAAATGTCATAATGTAGGGTGTATGTAAGGTGCATGGATGCATGAATCTGTGTGTGGGAACATGACTGAGTGGAAACTAAGTAAACCTACAAAAGGAACAAACAAAACAGGATCATACCTGGAGGAGCAGGGAGAGAGAGAGAGAGAGTGGTTAGTGAAGCAGTTTATACCCTGAGCCCAGGTGGCTCCAATCATGCCAACTCCAATCACTAACGACCCTCCTCTGCCTGCAGGAGGAACCACCCCTGCACTGCAGAGGAGGAGCCGTGACACTTGGCACACCTGTATTCTGGGAGTTTCTCTCATTCTTCTCTGCAGATCCTCTTAAACTCTGTTAGGTTGGATGGGGAGCATCGCTACACAGCTATTTTCAGGTTTCTCCAGAGATGTTTGATTAGGTTCAAGTCCAGGCTCTGGCTGGGCCACTCAAGGACATTCAGAGAGTTGTCCCGAAACCACTCCTTTGATGATTTGGCTGTGTGCTTAGGGTTGTTGTCTTGTTGGAAGGTGAACCTTCGTCACAGTCTGAGGTCCTGAGTGCTCTGGAACAAATTATGGCGCCGACAGAGATGGCAGCATCGCGACTAGCTCTTAGGAAACGTTGCAGTATTTTGTTTTTTTATGTACTATTTTTTACATTATTAGCTCACTGTTGACTTTGAGACTGGTGTTCTGCGTGTACTATTTCATGAAGCTGCCAGTTGAGGACTTGTGAGGCGTCTGTTTCTCGCACTCCTGTTTCTATTCTGGTTAGAGCCAGTTTGTGCTGTTCTGTGAAGGGAGTAGTACACAGCGTTGCACGAGATCTTCAGTTTCTTGGCAATTTCTCGCATGGAATAGCCTTCATTTATCAGAACAAGAATAGACTGACGAGTTTCAGAAGAAAGTTATTTTGAGCCTGTAATCAAACCCACAAATGCTGATGCTCCAGATACTCAACTAGTCTAAAGAAGGCCAGTTTTATTGCTTCTTAATCAGGGCAATAGTTTTCAGCTGTGCTAATATAATTGCAAAAGGGTTTTCTAATGATCAATTTCCCTTTTAAAATGATAAACTTGGATTAGCTAACACAATGTGCCATTGGAACACAGGAGTGATGCTTGCTGATAATGGGCCTATGTAGGCCTATGTAGATATTCCATAAAACAATTGGCCGTTTCCAGCTACAATTGTCATTTACAACATTAACAATGTCTACACTGTATTACTGATCAATTTTATGTTATCTTAATGGACAAAAAATGCGCTTTTCTTTCAAAAACAAGGACATTTATAAGTGACCCCAAACTTTTGAACGGAAGTGTATATATTGTATTCTCTACTATATCTTAGTCCGTTCCGCTCTGACATCACTCTCCCATATATGTATATAGCCTTAATTCATTCCTACTTGGATTTGTGTGTATTGGGTATATGTTGTGTAATTTGTTAAATATTTCTTGTTAGAAATTTCTGCACCGTCTTAGCTAGAAGCACAAGTATTTCGCTACACCCATAATAATGTCTGCTAATCACGTGTATGTGTTAAGCAGAGCGACACAGGGGAACCCAAAAGTAGACTCAGATGACAAAACAGGGATGAATGAATCAAAATATTTATTGTTACACAGAGATATATGGAGTGCAGATCCGGGGAAGCTCGGATGTGTTGCAGAAAAAACAGATGTGGAGACTGAGGTTGGAGTTAGCTGAGTAGAACAGGGTAAACAGGTCCCGAGGGAAATCCATGGTAGTGATGGAGAGTAAAATCCAGAGCAAGGTAGTTGGGTGGTGAGATGTGGAATAGGAGACAGGAGCCAGAGACAGAGCGGTAATGAGCAGAGATTACGATCTGGCAGAGTGGAAGTGGCAGGACTGAGTATTTGTAGAGGTCTTGATTATGGAATGAATTGCAGCTGGTAGGGATCTGCTCTGACTCCAGCACACCTGTCTCCAACCACACAATCACATAGAGAGGGAGAGGGAGATAGAGAGGGAGAGAGAGAGTGTGTATGGGGGAGTAACTGCAGGTCAAGAAGACACCGGATGAACACCATAGGGCGTAGCAGGAGCAGATGTGACAGTATGTAACCAATACAATTTTATTTGATCTCTCTGTTCACCTTTCACTCCATCCTGACTAGTCTCCCAGTCCCTGCCACTGAAAAACATCCCCATTACATGATGCTGCCACCACCATGCTTCACCGTAGGGATGGTGCCAGGTTTCCTCCAGACGTGATGCTTGGAATCTTTTTTTCTCATGGTCTGAGAGTCTTTAGGTGTCTTTAGCTGCCTCCAAGCCGGCTGTCATGTGTCTTTTGCTGAGGAGTGGCTTCCGTCTGGTCACTCTACCATAAAGGCCTGATTGGTGGAGAGCAGCAGAGATGGTTGTCCTTTTGGAAGTTTCTCCCATCTTCACAGAGGAACTCTGGAGCTCTGTCAGATTGATCATTGGGTTCTTGGTCACCTCCCCGACCAAGGCCCTTCTCCCCTGATTGCTCAGTTTGGCCCGGTGGCCAGCTCTAGGAAGAGTCTTGGTGGTTCCAAACTTCTTCCATTTAAGAATGATGGAGGCCACTGAGTTCTTGGGGACCTTCAATGCTGTAGCCATTTTTTGGGACCCTTCCCCAGATCTGTGCCTCGACAATTTCTTCATCCTCATAGCTTGGCTTTTGCTCTGACATTATACTTTTTTTTAACCTGTTTTCGCTTTGTCATTATGGGGTATTATGTGTCGATTGATGAGGAAGAACAATGTTTTAATCAATTTTAAAATAAGGCTGAAACGTAACAAAATGTGGAAAGGGTCAAGGTGTCTGAATACTTTCCGAATGCACTGTATGTATGGCAGCTCACAAAGTTGTCTGGAATCGACTCAGTATTGTGGACAATAGGAGAAAGCAAGGTGAATACTGTGGAGGTGGTGTGGCTGGTGTGGGCCTGCATAATGTGAATGGTTGGTTGTGAGTGAGGCTGGCAGAGAGAGTTCCTTTCACAGCAAGGTGAACCCCATATGTAGACAGCAGTTGTGTTGGCTGTCAGAGGAGGAACCTGGTCAAAATTTCACAACAATAACTGGAAAAGACATATACTCATGGAAAGAGACCAGACTTTTTTTATACAGTGCAAACACAGACAACTACACACATAGACACACACACACAAACTATATATTACACCAACACACACCAGCAATGCATAATACACAACTTTTTAAACATGAAGGCTTAGATTGCTTTGGGGAAAAAAGTGGAGTATGGCCTAGTAGACGAAGCATGAAAGTCATGATCTAAACTTTTAACCTTTCATTCCCACCTCAAGAAGTTTAATTTGAAAGACAGTGGAGGGAGGAACTGAAACTCAAATACATTTTACTTCCAAGTGTATGAAACACTCCCAGGTGCATGAATACAGTAGGAAGAATTCACAAAAGTGGAAATCGTAGGCATGCAAGTGTCATGACTGTCCTGATCAGGTCAGGGTACAGGAGACCACCACCCTACAGATTATCTCCCAAACCCCCAACAGAGGAGGAGAGATCTAGGGGTCTGAAGATGTGGGGGTTTATGACACCTCACGCCCATAATAAACCTTAGGCCACAGAGAAATTCCTTTGTCCTAACAATGGAGAACTGGCCTCAGAATATTAAACATGCAATAAAGGGACTTTGGAACAACGGTTTCCGTCAGCCACAATGGTGGTCATGACGAGAGGTGGAATATTAAAATGTATGTAACTTTTGTATTGTTTTTAAAGATTGAGAGATTACGTTATTATGAAAACATTGCACCTTTAAGAGTTTTCCCAGTATATGCCTGATGTTTATACATTGTACGTTGTGTGGAAAATATCCAAATCAAACAGAATGTTTTGGTAAAGATGAAATGTGAAGTTAGTGTCTAAAATTGGATTTTAGTCAAATCTAGGCCTTGCCCCTTTACTTTGTCCGCCCAGAGAATTGCCCTAAAAGCGGTTACGCCCACTTCTGACCCGAGGGTATAAGACAGCAGAGTGAAGAATTAACATAGGAGACTAATTGACCCCAAGCTGCAGCGAAGGTCTAACAAAGTCGACGAACCCCAAAACGAAACACAAGGTTGAAGACAAAGAAATCTTTTTCTACACGAGCTACGGACGAGTAGCTGTGTCTAAGCGGGTGAATTCAAGCCGAACCACCCAGCCTCCACTCTCCATTGAATCGTGGTATCTACACCGTTCGAGCCCGAAGCTGTGAGCTCTGAGCTACAGAGCTGTCTGTCCTCAGAAGACCGCGAGGGATCAGACCACTAAGCCAAGAAGGACACTGACATCGCGAGGACAACCAGAGAGTTGCGCCGGAGAAGTGCGTCATTGAGAAGCCTAAACGACCCACGCGGAGCTTCCCACCTGAGACCTGCAACACGTAATTACATCATTATATTCTGACCCATAAGAGCGGCAGTTCGGGGCAAGGCTAGGTTTAAATAAGCATGGCTGACAAATGAACCCAAATGTATATTTCTCTCGTGTACTTTCTCTTTTTCTCTCTCTTTTAAATCCCCATTTTGGGTAACATGTGCCATAGTGTGTTGGCCCGTTATACTAAGTCCTAATCAATAGCTAGACTGTGTTTTGTGTATGTGTATTTTTATCATCATTTTAGCTTGCTAGTAAATAAATAATCAACTAAGATTGGTGTGGTAAACTCATCGGTGAAGCCCGGGTTCGTGCAGATTCCCGGATTATGCGACATTCAGACATGAGACAAGAGGTTGATTAATTTAGCGACTGTTGTAAAATCGATATTCTGATATCCTTTGAGTTAATTTGGGAAATAGAAACTCAATCAAAATAATGTTCCCATGGTGCCCCAGGTTAATGAGTTAATAATTGCTTGATTCATTGCTTAATTCATTTAATCACGCAATTATAAACCGTTAATCATTCGATGAGCAACAGTCGTCACATTAACTAATACAACGTCACAAGCAACAGAATATATTCAAGAATGTGTGAAAACATATTAATGCCAACTCATACTTTCATCTGCTCTAATTTAATTGTAAGATATGATGAGTAAAAGGCAAGCGCAGTGGAACATGGTGTCCTCTCTCTACTACCACACTTGCATAATGCTCCAGGGAAGGAACAGCCAACTGAACTAGATCATACTTTTCACAAGTGTTAAAAATGCTTAAAACCCCTCAAGAGATAGAAAGAAATTGGATAATTCCGACCAAATGGACGATGAGCACAAGACGTAACAATAGAAAATGTTCCCAAAGGGAATTTTATTTAAGTTTTTAAAAATCAATAGCGCAGCATTCTCCATTGTATTGCATGACATAATTCGAGGCAGTAAGTGAATCTAAAACTTGTGGATTTCTGGGGAAAAAAATTAATTGACGGAAAACGGAGCAGCACTTTAAAATATACAAAAGTTCCTTTATACTAAAAGGTAAAATACTAGAAAGCCAGCAAAATGTGAGTGTATCCACTATTACATGCTTTTCTTGCGTCGTTGTACATGTAATCAATGAACACACATTTAAAACTCTTCAGAGCACTGCTGAAAACATATTTTCACTGATCCAATTGAGGCTTGTTTGATTGTGTTTCTTAGGGTCCTCTCTCAGGGGATCCTCCAGCTGAATGGGCTGTGTGTGTGTGTGTAGTGTGTGAGTGACAGTGAGAGTGTGTGAGAGAGAGTGAGAGTGAGAGTGAGAGACAGAGAGAGAGAGAGAGAGAGAGAGCGAGAGAGAGAGAGAGAGAGAGAGAGAGAGAGTCCAAAGACCAGAGGCAGGGGACAGAGAGAGACCTATGGGGCATCTGGAAAATGACTTATTTGTGGGACTTGTGGTTCAGGAGGTTGTCGAGCAGGGTTGGCTGGCTGATGACTCTCCTGTTATACAGTCAGTCTTGTGTTCCTCCTCTGGGAGAGAAGCGACTGACAGAACAGCCCCATTTCTTCCAAATCCCCCATGCCAGTCTGCATGCCTTGGAACACACATGATAGCACACAACAGAGGCCATTTAAAACACAGGAACATCAGGATATGATATTTCATTCGAAAAGGTTTCAGTCATTCAATAGCGAGAAAGGAGATACATAGCCTACTCATTACTGCCTACAATATTATGTAAGCAAATATTGATATAATATTTTCCTGTAGGATTGCTGCAGCTATACATTAGACCTGTATAAGTGGTAACAATACTGGGACCATTGGGGTATTTAGCCTACGATCCATATCCATTGTGCTGTATAGAAATTATTCCTTGATAATTGTGTTCACATCATAGTAGTGACCGTCGTGGAGAAATAGGCTATGAACTAGATCCCTTTTTACATCTGCGATCTGCTCATTCGCATGTGGTCTCTGTATGCATAGAACCTGCACCTTCAGGACAATAACTTTTGTATGTTTTGCCTGCAAATGTCATAATGATTGCAGATAATTGCTCTATAGGCAACTGCACCTGCTTACTCAACCGTCTTATTAGCACAAGCACATTAGAAGCTACTCCTCTAATGATGAAGAGGAGACCACCAGTAGCAGATCCTCAGAGGGTGACATTCACCAGGGCTGTTTGTTTCTCTCTGCGGCTGTCACCAAACTGATGAAACGCGGCGTGCTTTACAAATACATAAGAACAAATACTGTTGACACATGACGATGATTAAACATGTTTTGAAGCAGCCTTGAGATCCCCACTAGTCGCTAGTGCCTCTCAGTGCTATGTCCATGCATCCATTTAGCCTAAATGAGGTGATGAAGACCTGCTCTAGTATAGGACTCCATAGGACTACGATGAAACAGTTGGCTCTAAAGAGTCTCTTTAGAGCAGGTGTGATGTTTTCATCAAGAATCGCCTTCATGGCAGAACAAATAGGGTAGCAATTTTCCTCTTCTTTAATCCTGTGTTTAAGCCATGCTTTCCTTCCATCCAGTATCCTTGTTTCAAATAAATGGAATGCCTGCTCAGCATGCACAGATCGCAGGGTAGAGAGGAGAGCTGGAGAGATGGGTGCTGGGGCCGCAGCAGCTCCATGACTCACGGGAGGAGACTCTTTTTACAGACATGACACAAGGAAGTGTGTGTGTGTGTGTGTGTGTGTGCATGGGTGTGTGCATGGGTGTGTGCATGGGTGTGTGTCTGTGCGTGCACATTGTGTGTATTGTGTTAGTGTGTCTGTGTGTGTGGACCGGCCATACCCCCTGAGAAACACCATATATTCCACCAATAACATTCGTTAGTGGATGGCAGACCAAGCACTTTCAAAAAGAGTGGTACGTAGTGTGCAAGGCATAGCTGTTCAATAATTTAGACCGCAGATGAGGGTTACATGTGCAGAATGCATAGAGCCCTGGCTGTTTGCTGGGGAGGAAAATCTATTCTTCCCCTGTTTGCATTGTG
Organism: Salmo trutta; assembly: GCF_901001165.1. NCBI lineage: Eukaryota > Metazoa > Chordata > Actinopteri > Salmoniformes > Salmonidae > Salmo > Salmo trutta. The sequence goes on from NC_042973.1 coordinate 21,243,227, forward strand.
AAGGCAACATTGACAATTTCAATTGCTGACTTGCCTCATGCTCTGCTCTGACGCTCCTCAATATATCAAACTGTTTGGCATGAGGATATGTCATCTAATTAATCTTCCTTTTCTCATTTTGGCACATTTGAACATGGTATTTAGAGAAGGACCACAGACATGGGAAATGGAGATGTCGCGAACATGTAAAATGGCTAATCAAAAAAAGGAAGTATCTGATAAGTCTGTGAGCACAAGCTGCATTCTAAATGACAAAACACCTTCTCTATCTGAGTATAACGCAAAGACAATATCATATATAAACCACATTAGACAGAGCAATATGAACAACCCAGCTAGCCCACAACAAACAGAGTGATTGGTTAATATCTACAAAATAATAGCCTATGAGCTACCAAGTGCCAACTACATGGAGAGAGAGACTTAAGAAACAGCTTCACCATTTGGACCACTGGCTCCCTCTACTCCCCTCCAGTTCAACTGCAGGGTCATATGACATTACACTAATGGTTCACAAATCATTAAGTTGCCCCCACGATGAAATTGGGAAGGGGACAATGTCTCTGTCCTTTTAGTAGCTCTGTTCGTCACACAGAATATCTCAGACAGCACTGGCACGATTTTGACAAAACTTGGGTGAATGATGTGTCTGCCATAGAGAGCCGGCATTTACAAAATTACACTGATTGGCCAGATGGTGGCGTTATAACAAGTGATTGAAAATGCTAACTTTGAAAGGTCAAGCCCCTAATCCCATTTGACCTAAAGTAATGAACTTCGGTACATACAGTACCAGTCAAAAGTTTGGACACACCTACTCATTCAAGGGTTTTTCTTTATTTTTATTATTTTCTACATTGTAGAATAATAGTGAATACATCAAAACTATGAAATAACATATATGGAATCATGTAGTAACCAAAAAAGTGTTAAACAAATCAAAATATATTTTAGATTTGAGATTCTTCAAAGTAACCACCCTTTGCATTGGCATTCTCTCAACCAGCTTCACCTGGAATGCTTTTCCAACAGTCTTGAAGGAGTTCCCACATATGCTGAGCACTTGTTGGCTGCTTTTCCTTCACTCTGCGGTCCAACTCATCCCAAACCATCTCAATTGGGTTGAGATCAGGTAATTGTGGAGGCCAGGTCATCTGATGCAGCACACCATCACTCTCCTCCCTTGGTCAAATAGCCCTTACACAGCCTGGAGGTGTGTTGGGTCATTGTCCTGTTGAAAAACAAATTATTCTCCCACTAAGCTCAAAACCAATGGGATGACGTATCGCTGCATAATGCTGTGGTAGCCATGCTGGTTAAGTGTGCCTTGAATTCTAAGTAAATCACAGACAGTGTCACCAGCAAAGCACCCTCATACCATCATACATCCTCGTCCATGCTTCACGGTGGGAACTGCATATGCAGATATCATCCGTTCTCTGAGGCTGGTAACTCTAATGAACTTATCCTCTGCAGCACAGGTAACTCTGAGTCTTCCACATGAGAGCCAGTTTCATCATAACGCGTGATGGTTTTTGAGACTGCACTTGAAGAAACTTTCAGTTATTGAAATTTTCCAGATTGACTGACCTTCATGTATTAAACTAATGATGGACTTGCTTATTTGAGCTGTTCTTGCCATAATATGGACTTGGTCTCTTACCAAATAGGGCTATCTTCTGTATACCACCCCTACATTGTCACAACACAAATGATTGGCTGAAAAGCATAAATTCCAAGAATTAACTTTTAGCAAGGCACACCTGTTAATTGAAATGCATTCCAGGTGACTACTTCATGAAGCTGGTTGAGAGAATACCAAGAGTGTGCAAAGCTGTCATCAAGCCAAAGGGTGGCTACTTTGAAGAATCTCAAATTTAAAATATATTTGATTTGTTAAAAATGTAAATTGGTTAGTACATGATTGCATATGTGTTATTCCATATTTTTGATGTCTTCACTATTATTGTACAATGTATATAATAGTAAAAATAAAGAAAAAACCTGGAACGAGTAGGTGTCCAAACTTTTGACTGGTACTATAGCTCCCTCTCCTCACAAGGAACAAATTTGCCTGAGGGAACCATAAGGTCCGCCATGATGGAAATTTTCACCATTTAGAATTTTGTGAAATACACTTAAAACGCTTCTCCTCTGGCACCGAATGATTGATCTACAAGAAACTTCATACGTGACATCTATGGACAAAGGTCTCTGAACGCAACACTTACCAGACTAGTACCTAAAACAACATTAACGTGGGCGTGGCCTTGCATATAAATCAGTCAAGGATATTCATATTGTAACAACATTTGGTACACATGTTGCAAACACTGTCAAGACTCAACATATGGAAGAACATTCATATCGACCCACACGGGGGTTGTATAACGGGCACATTTTTATATCTCTTGATCTGTTTGACTCAGAGTGATGAAATGTGGCACACATGCTCAGGGATATGAGTCTAGCTAACCCACACGTTATCTCAGACACCACTGGCTAGATTTTGACGAAACATGGGTGAATGATGTGTCTTGTCATAGAGATCTCGGGGGGGGCACATCATCCATGGGGCACGTTATGCTTACTGTTGCTTTGTTGTAATTTGCCATTTGATACATTCATTAGTAAACATATGCCTAATAATGCATCTGACATGGTGGCCCAAGAACTATACTAAAATATAGTCCCTGGGCCACCACACGGTATTCAGTATTCAATCTCATAACTCACAGTAGCTTCAGTATGTCTGTCCTTCATCTTGCCTGTGGTTTTCTATCTGTTGTACAGCCGTACTGGAAACCATCTGACAGACCCCCTTTCTAAACCTTTAAAGAAACTGGAAATACTGCTCAACTTTTATGTTTCCCTTTCAAAAAACATTTGACACAAAGATCAAACAAAATGGAGATAATAATAACTGAAGATCTGGTACAGTGCCTGTCTCTTTCATGTGAGTGATCTCCAACCATGGGATCAGAGGGACCTCATATGCTGTTGGAGGAGAGAGCCAAGTGTCCATGTCCCATGTTGGGAAGGCTGATTTGTGTTATGTCCATAGTTAGAATAAACTGTGTGGGTTTCAAGCCAGGCATTACGCATTACTTAAAAATATATCAAGGCAATGAATGTGCCAGATCTCTTGGCTTTGAAGAATATCTTAATTAACTCCTAGCCATGCACACAGATCTCCATCATCTCAACATGGCTTCTCCAGCCCATAGAGACACCATGGTTTCAAATCTCACCGCCAGATTTCCCAACACACTCTATTTAGCATGTATTGTACCGCCCACTCGATTTACATTTCTGTGAACATTATTTTAGGGGATTTACAGTAAGGAGGTTATTTATTTAGATTATGACCAGCCTCCTCTCATTTTCAGCCTCTTGTAAATCATATCTCCTTTTAAGACCCAGGAAATTAAAAAAGGCAGTCTGAACACAACAAACGTTAATATTTCCCTGAAAAATGTGATACAAAGCAAACAGCACTGTCTGGATCCTCTTGGACACTTGTTTGTGGAGCCCATGTGTCTAGTCTACTGATGCTGGTTAATTTATCCTCTAATGTCCCTGTAGAAATCACTGTCTATACTTTGTACAGATTGTGCCTCCACACTGTGGTGGCCACTTATTGAAAACAATAACTCCCTAATGGTCTTGTTAACAGGTTCATGCACTTCTATCAGGACAACAAACAGTTCACAAACAGTCACACACACACACACACACGCACACCCACACAGTCACACTCACACCCAGTCGCACACACACAGTCACACACACACACACCCTCCAACATTGATGTAGCATAGGCATAACTGTGTCTGAGATTTGACATTTGGTGTATATTTTAAAAGGCTCTCTCGTCATGACTCTTTCATTTGATATTACTGTAGATCCTGATATATATTGGATGTATTCTGCCTTTCCCAGTGAAAAACTGACCTTCAGAAAATAAATTCTGAGGTCACTGCCCTGATGTTTGAAGTTGATGTGCTGTCTCTCTTCTCTTGTATATGTATGTACAGTAGTCCCAATAGGAAAGCTAGGTCTGAGGAAGTTTGATATAGAGTATATCCTTATTGTAAAGTCACCACCTACAGTATGTATTGTAAGTTGTAGTTATTAAACTCAGCTCTAGTGGAGTGTCCTGTAACTTTTAGGCACCTCTCCTCTCTCTGAAAAACCTTTACATAAAAAATGAAAGCCTTTAAAAGCCCTATCAATTAAGTAAACTATTTGTCCTCTTCTTCAATTTAGGACAATATTTAGAATGAAGTACCATAAAAGATAAATACAACCGATAGTTTGTGAGGAAGCAAGAAACCTAATCAAAGAATTTGGTGATCATTTATTTCGGTACTCATTTTTCTTAATTCATCATGTGTGTCCTTCAGAAAAATTAGACTTAATTCATTTGAGCGTAAAAAAAAAAACGGACAACTCAGCAGACATTCTGCCTCTCTAGCTGGAATTGCAAAGCTAAGGTGATTAGAGGTAAAAAATATTTGTGATGCAAATTAGATTCCTTTGATGATTTCCCTTCTTTTGGCATTGACAGTCTTACTGCATCAAGAAATAGAAACCCAGAGGCATGGTGTTGAATAGAAAACTTCAGTGCAAAGGCAAAAGCCAATATGGCTTCCAATATGCGTTTGTCCCAATTTGAGCCGGTTTTTGGCTTGTGTCTGGTCCAAAAAGACATTAATGTATTCATATTTTGACAGGCTATCATTCAGAAAACAAATAGAATAGAATTAACTGATGTAATGAGCTCAGTCCAAGGAATCCCTCTTGAATTGCCCATACAGTTCTGGATATGGGAATGGAAGAGATTAGAAATTCAAGCTGGAGGAAATTCAGATTACAAAAAAGGATACAAATCCATGTGTGAATGAAGTGCAGAGTATTTTTGGACACTGCTGTTTACAATATTCTCCTACTAGTATAAAACACCCCTTAGTTCTCCAAACCTTCACACCAAACCCAGCGTAGTGTTAACTCAGTGGTGAGCTGCTCCCAACAATGACCAACTCTCTGATTCAGTGACTTTCTGAGAGGACAATTAAGTTTACTCCCTGACGAATCCCACAGCCAATTCCAAGTCTCACACAAACCGCTAATTGGCATGAATTAACAGTAAACTGAGGTTGTTTCTTCACCGACTGCTCAGGCAGCACATTAAAGAGCAGCAGAGAGAAATAGAGAGAAAAAGAGAGAGAGAGAGGGCCCACTTGAATTCACTTTACAGTCAGCCAGACTTCTGACATGGCCTGACGATATTAGTACAGACTTTTTAATCAAGAAACATTCAGGCTTTTGCCCAACCCTAAAGTGCATGTAGCAAACATCTGGCCCACCACCTGTTCTGCTCGCTGGGCCATCCTAATGAAAAGTCTGATTTTCTCATCCATTAGTCCATATCACCCCACATTCAGCTTCTGATCATATACCCAACACAGGGACACCCAGTGGGCGCTATTCTAGCCAGCTGGACTCAATCTCATTGAGTCAATGACTGTGCTATAGTGAGAACATTAGGTATAAAGTATGAATGTTTTCAAATGACTGTGCTCAAATTACTGTCAAAATTAGCTTGCTCTATTCTACAGAGACAGTTCTATCGCTTATGGAACTTTCAATATCACTGAAACCAGGAATTACATGACGCCATGAAGGCAGTCTACCAGTAATTCAGGCTGCATCACATCCGGCCGTGATTGGGAGTCCCATAGGGCGGCGCACAATTGGCCCAGCGTCGTCTGGGTTTGGCCGGGGTAGGCCGTCATTGTGAATAAGAATTAGTTTTTAACTGACTTGCCTAGTTAAATAAAGGTTAAAGAAATAATCCTCCTGATATAACTTAGTTTGAAAGTGACCTTTATTCTACTCGACTTTATTTCTTCATGCTCAGGATCACTTTTCTATGGAAGAGCCTGTACCACATTTTAATAAAACTGTGCTATAGAAAGTTACATCATAAATACACCCTGTAGAGTAAGACATTACCATCAAGGTCAAGATTAACTGGGGTGCATAAACGGACCCATGGCACTCATCTCAAAAGGGGAAGGTACTCTGGCAATGTTCCCATCCATCCACTGGCTGCCTCTGCAGCCCAATTTAATGTCTCTTATTTCTGACGTTCTAAACATTATATCTAATTTGTTCACCAAGGTTGTTTTCCCACACTGATGGATCATAAGGTGAATCTTCAGTACTTGCTAATAGTCAAATGCTATTTAAAGATGGTATGGAAACGGAAAATAAAGGAGGATGATATGTCGCTTACTAACATGCTGTAACGGCCGTCATAGGAAGTGGACCAAAATGCAGCGGGTACGTGAATGCTCATCTTCATTTTATGACGCACACTATACAAAAACAACAAAACAAAAAAACTAACGACAGCTAACCAGTAATGCAGGCTAAACATAGCAGTGCACAAACAACCTCCCACAATTCCCATAACAAACACACCCTTATACATAGGACCTTCAATCAGAGGCAACGAGGAACAGCTGCCTCCAATTGAAAGCCCAATCCCAATTAACTAAACATAGAAATAGATAGACTAGACAGAACATAGAAATACACTAACATAGAACATAGACCAAAACCCCGGAATACTCTAAACAAACACCCCTCTATATAAACAATTATATCAACAACCCCGAACCACATAAAACAAACACCCCCCTGCCACGTCCTGACCAAACTACAATAACAAATAACCCCTTTACTGGTCAGAACGTAACACATGCTTATGTGAAAGAAGCATACAGCATATGTATACAGTACATAGCAATATAAAATAATTGTGCTTCATCAAAAATGCTGGCAAAATTTGTGAAATCACCAGGGTGAGGTTGCCTAGTAGCGTTTAAAACATGATTACAAACCACATGTGATCCAATCAGCAGAGCAATAAATTATTATTACCTTCTGCAGGCTATAATGAGGCTTCGACTCCAATGAAATCATTACAGGGGAGGTAGTGGAGGGAGAGGGAGGCAGGGGAAGTGGGGGAAAGAGAGGGAGGTAGGGAGAGGTAGGATGAGGTAGGGTGAGGTAGAGGAATTAGAGGAGATAGAGGGATGTAGAGGGCGGTAGGGGAAGGTAGAGTGTGGTGGGGGGATAGGGGAAGTAGAGGGAGCTAGGGGGAGCTAGGGGAAGCAGAGGGAGGTAGAGAGAGGGAGGGAGAGTTAGGGGAAGTAGAGGGAGGTAGAGGGAAGTAGGGGGAAGTAGAGGGAGGTAGAGAGAGGGAGGGTGAGGTAGAGGAATTAGAGGAGATAGAGGGATGTAGAGAGCGGTAGGGGAAGGTAGAGTGTGGTGGGGGGATAGGGGAAGTAGAGGGAGCTAGGGGGAGCTAGGGGAAGCAGAGGGAGGTAGAGAGAGGGAGGGAGAGTTAGGGGAAGTAGAGGGAGGTAGAGGGAAGTAGGGGGAAGTAGAGGGAGGTAGAGAGAGGGAGGGAGAGTTAGGGGAAGTAGAGGGAGGTAGAGGGAAGTAGGGGGAAGTAGAGGGAGGTAGAGAGAGGGAGGGAGAGTTAGGGGAAGAAGAGGGAAGTAGGGGGGTAGAGGGATGTAGGGGAAGTGTTTTCTTAGGATCCCCATTAGTTGATACTGTAATGTCAGCTAATCTTCCTGGGGTTCATCACAGAACAAAAAATACATTACAAACCATTACAATTTACATGAACACTTTACAACCATTTAACAAGTAGACTTTACAGACAATTTAAATACCTGACAGGTAATACATTTAACATTCAGTAGATGATCTCTAGTGTAAGTCCTGTCATATGGTCGATCACATTAGATGTTCTTTTGTTGAATTATTGAAGGTGGATTTACTTGTTGCCTTAGAAATGTGAGTTGGTAAAACATTCAGTGATGGCTTGGTATAAAACTGTAGATTTGAGGAGATTTGTCCTTGGCCTTAGGGGTATTATGCCCTGAATTTGCCTGTCTGGTTTGGTGGTTCTTTGTTGCTAGTATACACTAATTGGTCTGAGGAATACTGTGGTTTCTTGAAAAATATAACATTCCTAAAGATAGTCAAAAGACGTAATAGTCATTTGTGTCAACGGGAAGCCATGAGAGATTCTGATGGATTTGGTTGACATTCATTCCGATAGAGCAATGAAGAGCCAATCTTGCAGCCTTGTTTTGAGAAAGTTGGAGCAATTTTAGGTATGTTTTTTGCGGCAGATACCCATATGACTGGACAGTACTCTAGGTGTGATAGAACCAGAGGTTGAATCACCTGATTCAGAGTGCTGGATGTTACATACACAGAACATTTTATTGTTACAGCAATGCCCTTACTCATTTTAATTACAATATTATCTGTAACACTTTAATTGACACCCAGTGTCATAACACTATATGACACGGTCATAACCATGTCATAACAGCTGACGTAACTTGTCATAACCTGTCATAATATGGTCATGATAATATCGTCACTGTCATGACGCATATATTTACACCTGTTGTGACAAATATTGTGTTATTTAATGGAATGAATATTTTTCACCAAAAAATAGCAGGTTATGACACCTCCTGTACATAAGCGTGTCAAACCCACATTTATTTAAATTAGTTTTTTCCCTGCCAAGAAGTTTCCTTCTTAAATCCTTTGTTGTCGCAATGAATTCTTTACAGTCATGTTTTTTTTCATCATATTTTAAATAACTTGGAGAAAATAAAAATGTATGACACTGTCAAGAAGCATTATAACTATCCTGTGTCACTTTACTTGGACTAAGAAAATGCACTTTATGACACTGTCAAGAAGCATTATGACCATCATAATCATAAAAGCCAGATAGGCCTATCAAGTACATGCCCTTATATCAGTCATCAGTCAAAAATAGGGTGTCTTGCTCCTGGAATCAGCTCCTGCTTTCATCCAGGTCATCAGCAACAGAGCTTTGGTGAAGGTGCATGTCTGACATCAATGTGTGCACAATTACAATGATTATTTAATATGATCAATAATAAACAATTACAGTTCCAGTCAAAATTTTGGACACACCTACTCATTCCAGGGATATTACTTTTTTCTTTTTTTTTACTATTTTCTACATTGTAGAATAATAATGAAGACATCAAACTATGAAATAACACATATGGAATCATGTAGTAACCAAAAAGTGTTATACAAATCAAAATATATTTTATATTTGAGATTCTTCAAAGTAGCCACCCTTTGCCTTGATGACAGCTTTGTACACTCTTGGCATTCTCTCAACCAGCTTCATGAGGTAGTCACCTGGAATGCATGCCGATCTCCCTCCCTTCTCTACCAGGTAGTTATAGCTGTTGAAGGAGAACGCCAGGGCTATCCATTCCAGAGTCTTAGGGAGGGTCTGGAAACAAAGAAAGAGGGAGAAGAAATTGGCTTTAATACTGTTGTCACGACTTCCGCCGAAGTCGGTCCCTCTCCTTGTTTGGGTTGCGTTCGGCGGTTGACGTCACCGGTCTTCTAGCCATCGCCGATCCACCTTTCATTTTCCATTTGTTTTGTCTTGTCTTCCCACACACCTGGTTTCAATTCCATCATTACATGTTTTGTATTTAACCCTCTGTTCCCCCCCATGTCCTTGTCCGGAATTGTTTATTGTAGTGCTTGTGCACGTTATGCTGGTGTGTGACGGGTTTTGTACCCATGGATTTATTTTACTGTTAACGGTGGTTTTATTTATTAAACTGCGCCGTTGTAAATCAGTTTTTGCTCTCCTGCACCTGACTTCTCTGCCGCCAGTACGCACCCCTTTCAACTGTAGTGGGTATTCTTTACACTGTTTAGCCATTGAAGCCCAAATAATGTAGGTAAAGGAAGATTGATTACCATCATGATTCATTGAGGCTCTAATAAATGATTGATACATGCTGTATACTATATGAATGACTAGTTTTATAATAATAAATGTTTTAGCTACATTATAACATTTCCAAGACTTCCCCTGACCAAAGCTTGATACTGTAGCTGGGTAACGACCAAGCTTAACAGTAATTCTACTTCAAATATCCACTAATAGTTACCCTATATCCTGGGTCCTCCTTCAGAGTGGCAGTATTGACAGCAGAACCTGACTGCCACACAGTCTCCTAAACACTATAGTCATACAGGAACACTTTCTTCTTCAGTGAGTGGCCATGGTAATCACAGAACACCCGTGGAGGCAACATGACAGTGATACTGTAGAGGGGGACAGAGTAGCCAAGAGAGAAGTCTAATGTCAGAGAGGAGAATGGCCCCTAGCTGTAATGATGGCCTTAAATGAACACAAGGTTCTGGGCTTTATTTACCCTCATTAATCCAACAGTGATCACACAAATGACAATGTTTTGAGAGCCATTGTGAGATAATAATACAGTCGCTTTAGTACAAATGCAGTCGACTGTCTAGCCAGAATGGGCATTAACGCATCAATTAACGTCACAGGCCCTTTGGTTTGCAGCAATTACAACAAAGAGAAGTCTAACACTACAGACGTAGGATCTTAATTTGAGCCAGTTTGCTACAGCAAGAAAATAATCTTGCAACAGTTTATAATACTGGACATTTTTGCATGGGTTGATGCATTTTTCATTAGGGAAAATCAAGTCTGAAATGTAATCTATCTCAAATACAAGTTTGCATTTCCTGCGGTGGACGAAACTTCTCAGGAACAAAAGAGTGATCAAATTAAGATCCTACATCTGTATTAATCAATTACATGCATTAAGCAATTGTTTTGTTTACTGATACTAATACAGTTTCCTACTCATAATTATGTGCAGGTACACTTGGTGATTATTATAATAATAAACTGTTAATAACAGTTCAATTCATTTGAAAGGTAATTACTTCATGATATTGCTGCCACACAATTTACTTCTTCATTTCACACTGCAGGAAAAATATATAATCAAACCCATTGCTGGGATAGTTTCGTATTATTTATGTTTACAATGATGGCAAGTAGTAAAAAGCCTTTGTTTCATTATGACATGGTTTTCCTTCACATCAAGGTCGAAGAGATGCACAACACATTTTCAGTTAGAGAAATAAACCTGTCAGATTGTTATAACAGGCCTAAGTGAGTTAGCTAAATTAGTTAAACATGTTCCAAAACAGTTATATCAAGTCCACTGTATGGTTAGAAGGGCTGATCAACTGGAGCTGTACTGTGGATGTTTCCCTGACATGACATTCTGGAAATAAAGCAAATGGTTGTTGGAGTTGGGAGAGATCACAGAAGAAGAACCAAAGAGCTATAAACAAGCTAATTCGATTCAGAAAGAAGTTCAGGGGAGGTGAATCAGACAGTTAATACAATGCCCCTTGTCTATCTGAATGAACAACAGAGGTACTTTTTGCAAAAAAATTGTGCTCAAAACATTGCATACCATATGCATATAACTGAATGTTTATGTGGGAGGGTGAGGGGTATCTATTTGTTCTACAGATACGGTGAAGCTGTAATTGACATCTCTCACCAGAGGCGTCCTGCCGATGCTGTTGAGGTAGTAGAGAAAGCCATTGGCAGGGTAGATGGTAGGGCTCAGGAAAGGATAAGGCTTCATCCACTGTCTGTTGAGGTCGTCACCGTTCAGAAAGCAACGGAGACTGTTAACAACGCAACAGAGATACATTACATGACAGAAAGTATGTGGACACCTACTCGTCGAACATCTCATTCAAAAATCAATGGCATTAATATGGAGTTGGTCCACCCTATGCTGCTATAACAGCCTCCACTTTTCTGAGAAGGTTTTCCACTAGATGTTGGAACATTGCTGTGGGAACTTGCTTCCTTTCAGCCACAAGAGCATTAGTGAGGTTGGGTACTGATGCTTGGCGATTAGGCATGGCTCGCAGTCGGCATTCCAATTCGTCCAAAAGATGTTCGATGGTGTTGAGGTCAGGTCTCTGTGCAGGCCAATCAAGTTCTTCCACACCAATCTCGACAAACCATTTCTGTATGGACCTTGCTTTGTACAGGGGGGCATTGTAATGAGGGCCTTCCACAAACTATTGCCACAAAGTTGGAAGCACTAAATTGTCTAGAATGTCATTGTATGCTGTAGCGTTAAGCTTTTCCTTCACTGCAACTAAGGGGCCTTGCCCGAACCATGAAAAACAGTCCCAGACCATTATTCCTCCTCCACCGAACTTTACAGTTGGCACTATGCATTCGGGCAGGTAGCGTTCTCCTGGCATCCGCAAACCCAGCGTGATTCATCACTCCAGAGAACGTGTTTCCACTGCTCTAGAGTCCAATGGAGGCGAGCTTTACATCACTCCAGCCGGCGCTTGGCATTGTGCATGGTGATCTTAGGCTTGTGTGTGGCTGCTCGGCCATGAAAAACCATATCATAAAGCTCCTAATGAAAAGTTATTGTGCTGATGTTGCTTCCAGACACAGTTTGAAACTCAGTAGTGAGTGTTGCAACCGAGGACAGATGATTTTTACGCCATACACGCTTCAGCACTCGGCCGTCCCATTCTGTGCGTTTGTGTGGGCTACCACTTTACGGCTGAGCCTTTGTTATGCCTAGATGTTTCCACTTCATAATAACAGCAAATTTGACAAACTGACTTGTTGGAAAGGTGGCATCCTATGACGGTGCTATGTTGAAAGTCACTGAGCTCTTCAGTAAGGCCATTCTACTGCCAATGTTTGTCTATGGAGATTACATGGCTATGTGCTCCTGTCAGCAACAGGTGTGGCTGAAATACCCGAATCCACTAACTTGAAGGGGTGTCCACAGACTTTTGTGTATATAGTGTATTTTCAAGCAGATTTAAGTCACAACTGTAACTTGGCCACTCAGGAACATTCACTGTTTTCTTGGCAAGAAACTCCAGTTTAGATTTGGCCTTGTGTTTTAGGTTATTGTTATTGACCGCCTGAAAGATGAAATCATCTCCCAGTACTTGGTGGAAAGCAGACTGAACCAAGTTTACCTCCAGGATTTTGCCTGTGCTTAGCTTCATTCCGTTTTTTTTTCATCCTGAAAAACTTTCCAGTCCTTAACGATTTCAAGCATACCCATAACATGATGCAGCCACAACTATGCTTGGAAATATGGAGAGTGTGTCATAAGTGCAGAGCGGAATAGGCAGGTTTAGAACTACTGAATTTATTAAAGCACCATATATAAAAGTGGGACGAAACCCAAAGTGCAAAATAATAAAGTACTGAGAAAATAGTAGGAGAGATTCCTCTCAGGAAAACAAGCAACATTTACAATGACCGACAAAGACAGATGACAGAGGGAGTATATATACAGTGATAGAGTGGGGATTGGAACCAGATGTGTGTAATGATGACGAGACAAGTCCGGGGTTGATGAGTGAAGGGCGTTTGCCAGCAGCAGGTTCGGTAGCAGCTAGAACGCCGGCGACGCTGAACGCCTGAGCTGGACAGGAGGGGGAGCCAAAGCGAAGGACGCTTGTATCTTTGTAGTACCTTACCAAGTTCTCCCATGTCTTCCTGGTCCTCCACACACTCCACTGGCTTCCAGTCGAAGCTCGCATCCACTACAATACCATGGCACTTGCCTACGGTGCAGCAAGAGGAACTGCCCCTACCTACCTTTAGGCTATGCGCAAACCCTATAACCCATCCCGATCACTCCGATCTGCCACCTCTGGTCTCTTGGCCCTCCCAATCAGCCCAGTCCAATATCTCCTCTGTCCTAGCATCCCAATGGTGCAACCAGCTTTCCCCTGAACCTAGGACATCAGAGTCCCTGCCCATCTGACCCAAACTGCTACAGACCTATATCTATCCTACCCTGCCTCTCTAAAGTCTTCGAAAGCCAAGTCAACAAACAGATTACCGACCATTTCAAATCCCACTGCACCTTCTCCGCTATGCAATCTGGTTTCAGAGCTGGTCATGGGTGCACCTCAGCCACGCTCAAGGTCCTAAATTATATCTTAATCGCCATCGATAAGAAACAATACTGTGCAGCCGTATTCATTGACCTGGCCAAGGCTTTCGACTCTGTCAATCACCACATCCTCATCAGCAGACTCAACAGCATTGGTTTCTCAAATGATTGCCTCGCCTGGTTCACCAACTACTTCTCTGATAGAGTTCAGTGTGTCAAATCGGAGGGCCTGTTGTCCGGGCCTCTGGCAGTCTCTATGGGGGTGTCACAGTGTTCAATTCTTTGGCTGACTCTTTTCTCTGTATACATCAATGATGTCGCTCTTGCTGCTGGTGAGTCTCTGATCCACCTCTACGCAGATGACACCATTCTGTATACTTCTGGCCCTTCTTTGGACACTGTGTTAACCTCTTATGGCTAGGGGGCAGTATTTTCACGGCCGGATAAAAAACGTACCCGATTTAATCTGATTATTACTCCTGCCCAGAAACTAGAATATGCATATAATTATTAGCTTTGGATAGAAAACACTCCAAAGTTTCTAAAACTGTTTGAATGGTGTCCGTGAGTATAAGAGAACTCATTTGGCAGGCCAAAACCTGAGAAGATTCCAAACAGGAAGCGCCCTCTCTGACCATTTCTTGGCCTTCTTGATCATCTCTAACCAAAACAGGGGATCTCTGCTGTAACGTGACACTTCCTACGGCTCCCATAGGCTCTCAGAAACCGGGAAAAAGCTGAATGGTGGCTTTGCAGGCCCTGGCTGAAAAACATTAGCGCATTTTGATAGTGGTCGATCAGAGTACAACGAGACTGAGGCGCGTGCACGAGGCGACCCCATATTTTTATTATTTCGTCTTTGAACGTAAACAACGACTCCAGGGTTGGAATATTATCGTTTTTTTACGAGAAAAATAGCATAAAAATTGATTTTAAACAACGGTTGACATACTTCGAAGTACGGTAATGGAATATTTAGAATTTTTTTGTCACGAAATGCGTCGGGCGCGTAACCCTTCGTCACCCTTGGATAGTGTCTTGAACGCACGAACAAAACGCTGCTATTTGGATATAACTATGGATTATTTTGAACCAAACCAACATTTGTTTTTGAAGTAGCAGTCCTGGGAGTGCATTCTGACGAAGAACAGCAAAGGTAATCAAACTTTTCTAATAGTAAATCGGAGTTTGGTGAGGGTCAAACTTGGTGGGTGTCAAAATAGCTAGCCGTGATGGCTGGGCTATCTACTCAGAATATTGCAAAATGTGCTTTCACCGAAAGCTATTTTAAAATCGGACATAGCGAGTGCATAAAGGAGTTCTGTATCTATAATTCTCAAAATAATTGTTATGTTTTTTGTGAACGTTTATCGTGAGTAATTTAGTAAATTCACCGGAAGTGTTCGGTGGGAATGCTAGTTCTGAACGTCACATGCTAATGTAAAAAGCTGTTTTTTGATATAAATATGAACTTGATTGAACAAAACATGCATGTATTGTATAACATAATGTCCTGGGCGTGTCATCTGATGAAGATCATCAAAGGTTAGTGCTGCATTTAGCTGTGGTTTTGTTTTTTGTGACATTATATGCTAGCTTGAAAAATGGGTGTCTGATTATTTCTGGCTGGGTATTCTGCTGACGTAATCTAATGTTTTGCTTTCACTGTAAAGCCTTTTTGAAATCGGACAGTGTGGTTAGATAAAGGAGAGTCTTGTCTTTAAAATGGTGTAAAATAGTCTTATGTATATAGACTTATTTTTCTACTATATTATTGACTGTATGTTTGTTTTACTCCATGTGTAACTCTGTGTTGTTGTATGTGTCAAACTGCTTGCTTTATCTTGGCCAGGTCGCAATTGTAAATGAGAACTTGTTCTCATCTTGCCTACCTGGTGAAATAAAGGTGAAATAAAATGTTCAACAATTAAAATCTTCCCGAAAGCACCTTAAACCCTACCTCTTCCTCTTCAAAGAGTATCTTAAATAATCCCCCCCTTACAGTATATGAAAGAAAATTCAGCATTATATGATGCAAAATGCATCATAAGGGGATGATTTCTGTATTTTGAAAGTTACAAATCTTGAAAACTTGATTGCTGATAAGCAAAACATTTTGGGACTATGTCAACAATGCAAAATGAAACAAATACCAAAAGATAGTTTTTGGGTGGAGCTTTCCTTTAAATTATTCAGGCTAACATGAAAATAAGTTTCAAGCAGAGAAGAGCTACACCAGAAAGAAAACTGTGTCTGAGGAACTTGATCATCTTCTATGACTTGTGAGAGGGGCAAATGGCTGGTGTTTAACGTGTAACTGCTTGCCAAAATAGAGGGCAGCCTTTCCAATCAAAGGGGCAGGATCTTTACTGACAGACTGTCATGGAGTTGTCAAGTCAGAGAACACTGACCTGGCAGGGAAGATGACGATTCATTACTGACTTCTGGACCCTCAGAGCTATTGGACTCATGCACACACACACACAATTTCACTCTCCTCATATGCTGCAGTAGAGGCTCCTCAGAGGAGGAAGGGGAGGACCATCCTCCTCAGTGAATTTCATAAAAATAAAAATGGTAAAACATTTAAAAGTTATTATTTTTTAGATAAAACTATACTAAATATAATCAGGTCACCAAACAATTGATTAAAACATACTATTTTGCAAAGAAGGTCTACAGTAGCCTCAACAGCACTCTGTAGGGCAGCGCCATGGTGTACCCGGAGGACAGCTAGCTTCCGTCCTCCTCTGGGTACATTGACTTTAACACAAAACCTAGGAGGCTCATGGATCACACACCCTCCCATAAACTTACACAGTAATTATGACAACTTCTGAAGGACGTCCTCAAGCCTATCAGAGCTCTTGCAGCATGAACTGACATGTTGTCCACTCAATCAAAGGATCAGAGAATGAATCTTGTACTGAATGCATAAGCTACAGCTAGCTAGCACTGCAGTGTATCAATTGTGGTGAGTCGTTGACTCAAAGAGAGAGAAAGAGAATAGTTGAACAGTTTTGAACAAATTAATTTATTCCAAAATGAAGGAAAACAAGAGCAGTGGTGGAAAAAGTACCCAGTTGTCTTACTTGAGTAAAAGTAAAGATACCTTAATAGAAAATGACTCAAGTAAAACCTACTTGAGTAAAAGTCTAAAAGTATTTGGTTTTAAATATACTTAAGTATCAAATAAAAGTATAAATAATTTCAAATTCCTTATATTAAGCAAATCAGACGGCACCATATTTTTTTATTATTTATTTACAGGGGCACACTCCAACACTCACAATGTTTAATGAGTCCGCCAGATCAGAGGCAGTAGGGATGACCAGAGATGTTCTCTTGATAAGTGTGTGAATTAGACCCTTGTCCTGTCCTGCTAAGCATTTTGGGTGGCAAGGAAAATGTATGGAGTAAAAAGTTGATTATTTTCTTTAAGAATGTAGTGAAGTAAAAGTAAAAGTTGTCAAAAATATAAATAGTAAAGTACAGATATCCAAAAACCACTTAACTAGTACTTTGAAGTATGTTTACTCAAGTACGTTACACCACTGAGTAAGGGAGAAATAGAGAAATAGAGAGAGAGAGAGAGAGTCATTTTTTTCACTTTCAGTTCACTAATTTAGCTAGCTAGTTTAGCCTACTGAAAAACTCTGCTAGCTGGCTATGACTATTCAACACAACACTGGAATTCTTCCAAGTCAAGGTAAGCTTTTGGTTTTACTAATTTATTGCCAACGGGGCCCGCCGGTGTAACTGCTTACTAACTGTACACTAACGTTACTGCATGATTGTAGCGGGTTTACTAACGTGTTAGTTCTATTAGCTATGCTGACTATGATGTTACTTTAGCTAATATGGTGACAACTATATAGGCTGTGTGTAGTGGATTGGCTTGAAATGTTTGTTTTTTTGCCTGGTCACATACAGCTGATGTGTTGTGCATTGAAGTCCACAAGTGAAGGGACAAGGTGAGAGGAGAAGAGCGCATAGGAATACAACGTGGCTGCTATGAAAGTGAACTGTGTTTACGCGTGATCAGGGGTGCATTCATTCCGCTGATTCTGTTGAAAAACATTCTAAAACGGAAGCAAACGGAGCAAAAACGGACTGATGACTACACCCTATATCAGCTAGATGCAGGCAAAAGTGTGGAAGGCGGTATTTTTTATTTATTTTATTTTATTTCACCTTTATTTAACCAGGTAGGCAAGTTGAGAACAAGTTCTCATTTACAATTGCGACCTGGCCAAGATAAAGGAAGCAGTTTGACACATACAAAAACACAGAGTTACACATGGAGTAAAACTAACATACAGTCAATAATATAGTAGAAAAATAAGTCTATATGCAAAGTGAGCAAATGAGGTGAGATAAGGGAGGTAAAGGCAAAAAAGGCCATGGAGGCTATTTTGTAAATGACATCGCCGAAGTCGAGGATGGGTAGGATGGTCAGTTTTACGAGGGTATGTTTGGCAGCATGAGTGAAAGATGCTTTGTTGCGAAATAGGAAGCCAATTCTAGATTTAACATTGGATTGGAGATGTTTGATGTGAGTCTGGAAGGAGAGTTTACAGTCTAACCAGACACCTAGGTATTTGTAGTTGTCCACATATTCTAAGTCAGAACCGTCCAGAGTAGTGATGCTGGACGGGCGGGCAGGTGCAGGCAGCGATCGGTTGAAGAGCATGAATTTAGTTTTACTTGTATTTAAGAGCAGTTGGAGGCCACGGAAGGAGAGTTGTATGGCATTGAAGCTCGTCTGGAGGGTAGATAACACAGTGTCCAAAGAAGGGCCAGAAGTATACAGAATGGTGTCGTCTGCGTAGAGGTGGATCAGAGACTCACCAGCAGCAAGAGCGACATCATTGATGTATACAGAGAAAAGAGTCAGCCAAAGAATTGAACCCTGTGGTACCCCCATAGAGTCTGCCAGAGGCCCGGACAACAGGTCCTCCGATTTGACACACTGAACTCTATCAGAGAAGTAGTTGGTGAACCAGGCGAGGCAATCATTTGAGAAACCAATGCTGTTTAGTCTGCCGATGAGGATGTGGTGATTGACAGAGTCAAAAGCCTTGGCCAGGTCAATGAAAACGGCTGCACAGTATTGTTTATTATCGATGGTGATTAAGATGTCATTTAGGACCTTGAGCGTGGCTGAGGTTCACCCATGACCAGCTCTGAAACCAGATTGCATAGCAGAGAAGGTGCGGTGGGATTCGAAATGGTCGGTAATCTGTTTGTTGACTTGGCTTTCGAAGACTTTAGAGAGGCAGGGTAGGATAGATATAGGTCTGTAGCAGTTTGGGTCACGAGTGTCACCCCCTTTGAAGAGAGGGATGACCGCAGCTGCTTTCCAATCTTTGGGAATCTCAGATGACATGAAAGAGAGGTTGAACAGGCTAGTAATAGGGGTTGCAACAATTTTGGCAGATCATTTTAGAAAGAAAGGGTCCATATTGTCTCGCCCGGCTGATTTGTAGGGGTCCAGATTTTGCAGCTCTTTCAGAACATCAGCTGACTGGATTTGGGAGAATGAGAAATGGGGAAGGCTTGGGCGAGTTGCTGTGGGGGGTGCAGTCCTGTTGACCGGGGTAGGGGTAGCCAGGTGGAAAGCATGGCCATCCGTAGGAAAATGCTTATTGAAATTTTCAATTATAGTGGATTTATCGGTGGTGACAAAGTTTCCTATCCTCAGTGCAGTGGGCAGCTGGGAGGAGGTGCTCTTATTCTCCAAGGACTTTACAGTGTCCCAGAACTTTTTTGAGTTTGTGTTGCAGGAAGGAAATTTCTGCTTGAAAAAGCTAGTCTTGGCTTCTCTAACTGCCTGTGTATATTGGTTTCTAACTTCCCTGAAAAGTTGTATATCACGTCACTTTATGTCCATGTGCCACTGTCTGTCATCTCAAATTTGTCTCTCGACCCGTGTGCACCTACGTTGTAAACTTTCATTCATAGGCTAGGTTGTAGCAACCTCATGACGGGTATAAGGAAAATTCAAGTATCATGTAGTAGCCTAAACCTATCGATGTTACATTGAACTGGCTGAATGGAATATGAATGAGAGATCCAATATGCTGTAATAGAAATAAGGCCATGCTCATGAAAAACAAAAAAATGGCACTGACCGCCACTGATATGCTACTACTCTGTTCTTTATTTTACTCTTATTATTATCTATTCTGATGCCTAGTTACTGTATGTACATAAAGGCAGGGTAAAGTATCTACCTCAAATACCTCATACCTCTGCACATTGATCTGGTACTGGTACTCCCTGTATAAGCTTCATTCTTGTACATTTTATTCCTTGTGTTACTAATTTTATTACTATTTTATAACTCTTCATCTTTGGGAAGGGCTCGTGAGCAAACATTTCACGATAAAGTCTACACCGTTGTATTTGGCGCATGTGACAAATAAAATAACTATTTTATTTTATTTGAGTGGTGAATGAGAACTGTTGGTTGGTATTTTTACAGAATGACTTCAAAACACACAGTGAAAAGGTGGAACAAAGTGGCACAAAGGTGTTTTTCTTGCCAATCATATGTGTTAAATTGAGTGAAGTTATATTCACTAGTATGTTAGTTTCCAGACTTTACGATACTTTAAGGGGAATAAATAATAAGGAAGCACAGTTCCCGCTCAGCCCAGTCAAAACTGTTCGCTGCTCTGGCACCCCAATGGTGGAACAAGCTCCCTCACGATGCCAGGACAGCGGAGTCAATCACCACCTTCCGGAGACACCTGAAACCCCACCTCTTTAAGGAATACCTAGGATAGGATAAAGTAATCCTTCTAACCCCCCCCCCCTTAAAAGATTTAGATGCACTATTGTAAAGTGGTTGTTCCACTGGATATCATAAGGTTAATGCACCAATTTGTAAGTCGCTCTGGATAAGAGCGTCTGCTAAATGACTTAAATGTTAAAAAAATGTAAATGGACAGCTGTCTATCGTTGTCTCTGATTGGGAACCATACTTAGGCAGCCCTTTTTCCCACCTGTCCTTGTGGGTAGTTAACTTTGTTTGTGGCACTTTGCCCTGTAAGCTTCACGGTCGTTTTGTATTGTTTATTGGTTTTGCTGGCGACATTCAATAAAGAGGGAAAATGTACGCTCACCACGCTGCACCTTGGTCTACTTCATCCGACTGACATGACAGTTCTGTTCATTCACTTTCTGTACAGGTGCCAATAATGTTATGTACAATGTATATGCAAACACAAAAAAGCATCACCAAACACAGTAGGCCTACTGTTAAGGGAACGTTTCCATTTGGCGAATCACCCTTTCGAACTGCCTTTTAACCTCTAATTCAATCTGATCGACAGGCTTCGCTAAAAATCACAAATAAATGAGACTATATGTTTATGACAGTAATAACTTATGAGAACCTTTGAGTTCCCATTCATTGAGGAGCGAGGGTGGCAGAGCATTTTGTTTCCATTTACTGTTTATTTTTACAGTCTGACAGCCTTTCCCTGTTTCACAGCCTGCAAGTTGTCCCTCAGCCAGCCAACATTATGATTACAAATGCAACATACTGGATGACTATGAAAAATAAGTGTGTGGGTATGGATCTAATGCGTAAGAGTGATGGACAAGAGGAATGTTGCTTGGTCTATCTTGTCATGATGTTCAGTATATCTAATACACTAAAGACAGAAATATTTATTGAAATATCTGTCACAGTTTTAACCGGTGAACTCTTCATCTGAAGTACATTTTGAAATGCATCTCTTAAATCTATCCAGTAATATAAACTACTGTATGTGAAATCAGTCTAATACAGAATATGAATATGATGTGTCTCAAGTCATTTAAGGGTGGTATGAAAGAGTCAACTACTACACCAAAGACCTGAAAAATCTGTTTTGTGAAGACTAATTGTACTCCTGGCCTTCCTATAATCTCTAATCAACTTTACCCAGATAAGTGTTAAATTCGTCAACAATAACTATGGTAAAAAATCTATATTATGATCTATTTTTCTTGACTAAAACTATGACAATAATGAGATGAGATGCCCTGGAAAAAAAACTATAAACATTACAAATTATTTTAGTCAACGAAAATTTGACAAGACAAGAATTCCACTTGAGACTAATGGACATTTAATTTGACATGAAGCTCATGTAGAGTTAAAATGGTTATTCCATCAAACTTCAAATTATTAGAATAGTACACAACGCAGAACAGAACAAACAGGTTGAGGGTCAGTGGCCAAAACCCGCGAACAGGAATATTCCAAGTTCAGACAGAAGGGGGGAGTCAGATTGCTATGATCGCCAGGAACTTTACTTTTGGTGTCTATTTTTAATTGTTGCGCTACTGGTGCTGCCTGTTGATTTTAGGTAGGCACCTACAGTAGCTGAATGATGTTAACATCTTCGGGTTTTGTTTCATTAAATGTATTTTATTTCATCTGGGTGCTTGTGTCACCTACTAACACCCTGGTACTACCCGTAGCTCCCGTTCTCCTCAGTCTGAGAAAACACTGAGAAAGGTATGCGTTGCAGATTACTCCTTTGTAGAAGTCCATAACGTGAAATAAATAAAACATCCCAAGGTTAATGCTGTAGATATTGTTATAAGGGAGTGTGAGACTATTGAAACATGTAACTTTCAGAGTTTTATTGTTGTTATTAATATAGTTTACAGAGTGCTAAAGGTGCTGCTGTTGCTAGCTAGCATGCCTTTCTGTGATGCAGATGGTTAGCTGAGCTGCCAACTGGTGCTGGCATTGCATTATGGGACATGTAGTTTGGTCCTCTAAGGTCTGAATGGGATAGCGGCGATTTCACGTTGTAACTTGTTTATGTTGCTGTCACAAGCGTCGATGAAAGGTGACCTAAACGCAGCGGGTATAGTGCTCATCTTCTTTTATTATTAATAAAGTGAACACTTAAACGAAAACAATAAACCGACAATCAACAGTTCTGCAAGGTACACAGACTATACAGAAAGCAATCACCCACAAACCCAAAGGAAAAAACAGGCTGCCTAAGTATGGCTTCCAATCAGAGACAACGAAAAACACCTGTCTCTGATTGGAAACCATACTCGGCCAAACACGGAAAAAGAAACATAGAAATAGAAAACTAGAACCAAAATCCCATTGAACCAAAAAAAAACAGAACACACAAAACAAACACCCCCTGCCACGCCCTGACCATACTACAACAACAAATGACCCCTTTACTGGTCAGGACGTGACAGTTGCAGTGTTTTTGTACATGAGTTGTTGTATTTTGGTACTGTCAACACTGAAAGCACCTAGCAATGTATTGGGGATGTGAGACAGGATATGTGGTTTACCTTTCTTCGTGCTCCTGTGTAGAACAACTTGTCCGATGGTGCATTGGAGACTGATGTGTTCCTGTCCTGTCTTTTCACTATACTATTGCAGGTATGGTTCTATTGTCTAAGAATTAAGATTATACATTCTTTGTATTAAGGACTGGTTATTATTTTATAGTATACATTATGGCTGTATGTATGAGTGTGATTGTGTGAGTCTGAGAAAACACTGAGAAATAACAACTTGTCAGATGGTGCATTGGAGACTGATGTGTTCCTGTCCTGTCTTTTCACAATACAATTGCAGATCAACATAAAAGCCTAAAAGACAGCCGTGGTGTCGCTTTTCATTTCTTGGTTCTCCTGTGGTGCATAAGACCCACTACACTCATTTTCATCTGTTTTGTCCAATCAAACACGCATTGATGTATAATATTTCATGCAATCCTCTCATTGGCAGAATTGAAATGATTCAGTTGTGTGGTCTGATTGAGATGATCTGCCCGGCTCTCCCACACAGCTCCCAAGCTGTCACTTCAGTCACTCAATCATTTGAACTGATGCGACGGCCAGGACTCTTGACGTGTAACTAACATAAAGAGAGTAAACATTGTTTCTTGTTGATGTTAGTTAGGCGTCAAGAGTCATGTACTGTAGGCTATTTTTGTGTTGATCACATTAGAAGCTCTTTTTTCCCATGTGCACTGTTATTCATTCATCTTTGTAGCTGCTCTCGCGCAGTGGTCCGCAAATGCGAGCTGTGGTTGTTTTTTCCTATGTGAAAAGCGAATCCTATTTGTTGAATATTAGGAGTCCAGTAATACATCTGGCACTTATGTAAAGCTAAAATTTTGACAATTTTCTACATTGTAGAATAACAGTGAAGACATCAACACTATGAAATAACCCATATGGAATCATGTAGTAATCAAAAAAGTGATCTTGTTAAAAGTTAATTTGTGGAATATCTTCCCTCCTAATCTGTTTGAGCCAATCAGTTGTGTTGTGACAAGGTAGGGGTGGTATACAGAAGATAACCCTATTTGGTAAAAGACCAAGTTCATATTATGGCAAGAACAGCTCAAATAAACAAAGTGAAACGACAGTCCATTGTTACTTTAAGACATGGTCAGTCAATACAGAAAATCAAGAACTTTGAAAGTTTCTTCAAGTGCAGTTGCAAAAACCATCAAGCGCTATGATGAAACTGGCTCTCATGAGGACCGCCACAGGAAAGGAAGAACCAGAGTTACCTCTGCTGCAGAGGATGAGTTCATTGGAGTTACCAGCCTCAGAAATTGCAGCCCAAATAAATGCTTCAGAGTTCAAGTAACAGACACATCTCAACATCAACTGTTCACTGGAGACTGCGTGAATCAAGCCTTCATGGTCGAATTGCTGCAAAGAAACCACTACTAAAGGATACCAATAAGAAGAAGAGACTTGCTTGGGTCAAGAAACACAAGCAAAAGACAGACCAGTGGATATCTGTCCAAATTTGAGATTTTTGTGTCTTTGTGAGACGCAGAGTAGCTGAACGGATGATCTCTGCATGTGTGGTTCCCACCGTGAAGCTTGGAGGAGGAGGAGGAGTGATGGTGTGGGGATGCTTTACTGGTGACACTGTCAGTGATTTATTTAGAATTCAACGCACACTTAACCAGAATGGCTACCACGGCATTCAGCAGCGATACGCCATCCCATCTGGTTTGCGTTTAGTGGGACTATCATTTGTTTTTCAACAGGACAATGACCAACACACCTCCAGGCTGCATAAGGGCTATTTGACCAAGAAGGAGAGTGATAGAGTGCTCCATCAGCCTCCACCATCACCCAACCTTAACCCAATTGAGAAGGTTTGGGATGAGTTGGACCACAGAGTGAAGAAAAAGTAGCCAACAAGTGCTCAGCATATGTGGGAACTCCTTCAAGATGATTGGAAAAGCATTCTAGTTGAAGCTGGTTGAGAGAATGTCAAGAGTGTGCAATGCTGTCATCAAGGCAAAGGTTGGATCCTTCAAGGGTCTCAAATATAAAATATTTTTTGATTTGTTTAACACCTTTTTAGTTACTTCATTATTCAATATGTGTTATTTAATAGTTGATGTTTTCACTATTCTATAATGTAGAAAATAGTTTTAAAAAACTTTAAAGAGTAGGTGTGTCTAAACTTTTGACTGGTACTGTATATAAGTTAATCAGTGCAGGACTGAGCTCCAACAGATTTGTACCCCAGTGGGAGAGATGTTCTTATGGGATCTAATTAACAACAGAGTTGATCAAGTGTGAAGGGATTGAAATATAATGGCCATTAATGAATACTATTAGCAAAATCACACTAAATAATCATCTATGTAACATCACTAAGTTACCAAGACTGTATGTACCTCTCTGTGTTCGTTTTGGGTTTCACTGCTCACTGATGTCCCCTCATCTAGCTGATATTGTTTGGTGACGAGTGTGATAAAAAGGATCATTTATAATCTACTTGGAATTGATTTGGGTCACTATTAGGTTGTACAAATAAATCTTCAAACTCAGTTGCCTGATTTGCTGCCAATTCATGAGGTGGATAACTGGCACTGCTATCTCGCTTGGATTTTATGACTTGTATCGCTTTTACGCTTACAGTATGACAAAGTCGGATATTTCTTCAGTCTCCATAACAGATGTCAAGGTACAAAAAGCACCTTAATATATTTGTAGCATTTCATGGAATGAATTTAAAATAATTGAATTATTTAAAATTGTCTTTTTACACCTGGACACAAAAGTTCTACCTCCTAACCTTTACAAACATTGTAATGTTACAACTGGTCAACTTTACAGCAGAGACGAAGACAGTTAAATTTAGTCCTTTGGTTACAGGGAGTTGCCAGTTCAGGGGCTGAATGGCTTTCTATGCCTCGTCTTATTTGTTTATATCCTACTTTCCCCCTCAAATCTCCAGACATAGATGTGCACAATAAGTAGCATTTAGTTCAGGCACAGACAAAGTCACTGCACCCCACCACGCCAGTGATTTGGATATAAACATTTGGCATTGCCAAGATGGATAATCACAGTTACTGTATCACAGAGTTTATCTTTATCATTTTAAACTAATGGAAAACATTCAGCAGATATTGGAGCACTTATCACTATTTGGAGGGGGAAGAGCTCTGTCTGGCAGCACACGGTTGATTCCCATTAACTGGGAGAATTGGAAAATGGAAATTAATTTTCCTTTTGTTTGGAGTGCTCCGACAGCTCCACAGATAGAGGATAGAGGCTCAGGTGAGCAGGGGAGGGAGCAGCCTTGACACACCCATCCCCCCTCCGTTTCGACCTCCATCCATGTCCGTGGCCATTACTATGGAGGATGGGCTGGTTCTAAAGCAGGTTGTACATGAGCTGACATGCCAGACCTCCCACGAGTGTCATGAGCCTTTTTCATTTGTGCAAAAGTACATCCTTCATCCTCTCTCCTCAGTCCTCTGTGATCCAGAAACAGATAAGTGGTCGAGGAGATGTCAATTTGTTAAAAGGCGAACGGAAGTGTGTCCTCCCCTCCGATAGCCACGTTTAATCGAGGATAGTCATGTGTATTCTACCTAAATCTGTCACAGCCCCTTAAAAATCAACTACAGTTTTGTCGGAGATGAGAAGCATTGCACACGTTCAAAAACAAATTGCTCTTTATTGTTTAATTTACAAAATGTCTTGCACAACTAACTTCACTTTTTTTGATCACTTTACACAATTATTTCGGGATTCATCCCAGCAAACATAATTTGCCCGTTGACGAGCGAGTGGAGAGTCATTTTATGCAAGCACATTTTTGTCCATGTTCCCTCTCCTCACCACCTCTCCTCGATTATCTTTGACCTTATTCAAAAGGAGGTGAGAGAGGACGGAGGAGAGAGGACGCAGGAGTTGAGCAAATCCAATTGAGAAAAGGCCATGGGCTCTTTCAGGGACATCCATCATGGAATAATCTGACACATAAATGTCCTGTCTGTGCTATGGAACACACATGACACACGGCTCCTCTTCACAGGGGAAAGCATCACAAAGGTTACACATGTTCCATCCATCAACAACACAGCTACAGGCCCACAGAGTGCAGAAGAGGAGAGAGGTGGAAGAGAATAACACGATTGATGTACTCAGAGAACAAAATACCAATTCATATTCAGGTCAATGAGAGAGGATATCACGTTTTAGGGAAGACCCAGATGCAGACAGTGTCGAAGTAACAAAAGTGTATTACTAGACTAGGGGCAGGCAAAACGACAGGTCAAGGGCAAGCAGAGGTCAAAAATCCAGTGTAGTGGGACAAGGTACAGGATGGCAGGCAGGCTCAGGGCAGGCAGAATGGTCAAATCTGAAAAACTAGAAAACAGGAACAATAAACAGACAGGAGCAAGGGGGAAAATGCTGGTAGGCTTGACGAACAAAACAAACTGGCAACAGACAAACAGAGAACACAGGTATAAATACACTGGGGATAATGGGGATGATGGGTGACACCTGGAGGGGAGTGGAGACAAGCAGAAAGACAGGTGAAACAGATCAACCACACCCTACAAACATATTACCATTTGTGCTTCAACACGAGACCATTAATAATTATTGCCTATTTGTCACATCAGTGGCCTAAAAATTATGATAGCTATTACAGTAACTCGTTTGAAGTGCATAGGAGGCTTTTTCACAACTTGGTGTTAAAATCTGAACATCAAGAGCATTCAGTGTGTGGCAAGAAATCAAAGCTATTTCACTCCACTTGCACAATCACATTTCCCTTGTTGATCCAGTATATAGATAAATCAAGCTATTCATCCAGTGTTAAAACGTTCTGCTCAATGACTCAGATGAAAAGCTCCTTTTAACCTAATTAATTATGTATTTGTGACTCAGTATGACTTGGATAAATAATAAGGATCTGTCACCTCTGTGGAAAGACTGGAGCTGATTGGTTCTGACATCTTTGATGTTGCCAAGGAGGGAAACTTGCATAATCATATCATCAAAGACCAGGCTTACTGTAGACAGAAAAAAAAGAAACGAGTTAATTTCTTAACTTGCTGAAAACAGACACCTGAAAAATCCTAAATCCTCTTTTGTATAATTTCCTTCTATTTATCTTGAGAGATGATTTTAACAAGGCTCCTGCTTGTTACATAAAGCGCGTCCTTCCATAATAGCTATACACAATTTTCTACTCAGGCATTCATCTACTCAAATGTTGATGCCAATGGAAAGCCCCATAGAACTCTGGCTCCTGCTACTTTTTGCCTGTGTGATTGACATGTCCCTCAGGATGTCTGAGAGGAGAGACATAAGTGCAAACAGATGCTGGGAAGATAGTTCGTTTTGAAATGTTCTTAAATGCAAAACTCTGTACCCCGTTAAGCTAACGGATCCAGCATCTCCTCCATGTCTGAGTTCAAAGCCGTCTCAGAAACCCTCTGAACCTCTAACTGACTGTCTTACATTGATGTGCTCTGAGAGCTCAAATAGGTAAATAGCCTCAGAACTAATATCAGTTCTGTGCATCTATTCTCCACCATGGAGGATCATAGACACACAGAAAGTGGAGATTTCTGGCACTGGATCTCCATACAATCTAGAACACCAATGTGACAGCTGTGCCGATCAGCAGTACCAGGGCAACCTCACCCAGTAGCGCTAATGCCTGTAATTGCAGTAACACCCATTCCCTCACATCCTTTCGCTTACTCTATAACCATTCAGTCTACAGCTTTCCTGGCACTCTAGATTCACATTGTCTACCATTGTGCCTGTGCTCGTGGGTTATTTACAGTAGTGATTGCCATCCCACATTCCACCACAACAAGCCTGAGTAAAGAGTGAAGCCAACAGTTGAGTTGTGTTTTAAGTGACTCGCTCCCTCAGATGCTCCCTCTTCCTCTCAAATGCTCTCTCTCTATCACATCTCACGGTAGATTTTAAGCAGGGCCTGTCAGTTGGTTTAACGTAGCAGTTCTCTGTTGTGCATGGCTGGGTCGGACTGACTATTATCACCTGTGTGCATAGCATAGCGATGTGGGATGGCTTTGTTTTTAATATTCATATGTTTGCTCATTCATGCCTGCTGGGTACAATCATTCTGCTGAGGGAAAAGTCATGGGAGGTTGTTTAATATCTCCTTTGTTATGGAGCTTGGACGAAAATATAAACAAAGTGGTGTATAGTAGAAGACAAAAAATACTCATTTACTTGCATGTTCAAATAAACAAGACTCATTGTACTCATTAAATTAATACAATGAGTCTTATTTACTTGAATAAACAAGTATTTTGTCTTCTCCAATACAACAATTTGTTTACTATATACCTTGATTCGGTCTTATGCAGCAAAATTAGAAAGTGTTTTTTTACATTTGATAAAAGCAGAGACACACAGCTACAAAATGGTATATTATTCACTGCATTTTGGGGAACAATGGAAAAGTAATTCTGCTTTGAAAGTTGATAAACTTGTAACCTCACTTTTGAGAAAATGGACTTTAAATCTTGTGGTACCTACTGGAGAGCTCTCGTTTGTCTACACCCATTCAGCATTGTTTACACCCTCTTAAGACAGCCCCACTCATCTCTTTAAGGATTCACATGTGAGGTCATGTGTTAAACAGTGAGTAGTGTAGTTAAGATTAAGACTAAAAGTGGTAAAAGTAGTAGCTTACAATAAGGAAAAATTCCAGATAAAAATATTTTATACATTTTAGATGACGCAGAGCCAGACACACTTGTCTAAATTGATGGGTCATGTGAAAGAAATGCTATAACCCCCAGCCACACAAGTGGATGGATCTCTACAGAAGGTGTAAACGGTACAGCCAAATGGTTACTTGCGTAGTAGCAATATCAGAAATAGTCTCAATATAAATAAAATATAATATAATATACAGTATGTACAAGAACAATATCAATAACAATATCTGTGATTAATTAGGTATTTATATGCATACAATCAGGGGTAAGGTGGCTGAGCTGCAGGATAAAAAAAATAGAAAAAATCTGAGTCCGAATGTCCAAATGCTCCTTGGTGACAACACCAGGCTCCAGAGCATCGACGCTGTATAACAGGAAGACATTACAACCTTGCACAACATCAATTCACCTCCCAAGTTTAGATAAGAAGAATAACCTCATAGAATGCAATGAAAATTATATTCATCTGAATTTCTGGAACTGCTTGATCTGTAGCAGCGGCCTGAAGTACGGAGTCAGGTGTTGTTGCCAGCCATAGCTTTCCACCAGCACCGTACCATCCTCCAGTCCAACCAGCTGTGGGATGTTGACCCCTGTCACAGTGCTGTCCTTCACAACACAGGCAATCTCAGAAAAAGTGTTCACTCTGGTCTTTCTGAAGCGCTGCTTGATGAGGCCGAAGCACCAGTTGGGGGCAAACTTGGTGTGGCCTGTGGTCAGGAAGTGAAGGTCCAGACTGTGGTGGAGCTTGTGGGCTTAGTGCTTGAGATGTGGGGCAGCAATTTACACGTACCTCTGGAAAATACAGAAATAATGTGAGATCAATAAAAGTTGTGCCAATCATGTTGGAGGTCAATTAAGTAATCAAAATGTGTTGTTTATGCTTTACATACCAAGTGTTATCATCGATTCCTTGTAGAGACCCCACACTGCTGCTTTTGTCACATGGGATGGCAGCAGCTTTCCACCAAAGTGTTTGTGTCCTGGGTAGCATCCTGGTAATACTATTGCATTATCCTCTGCATAGTTGTTGAAGTTCACCACTCGCTGCAAGTCCTCATGCTTCAGGTGTAACCTGTGCTTGCTTAAGCCAGCTCTCTTTTTGATGGGAGGCATTAGACCATTCTCTTGTATGACTGGTGGAGGAGAGTCAGGCGTGTTCTACTGATGCTGAAAGACAAATTCCAGATACAAATATTTGAGCATTATTATACAACAGATAGCCGTAATCACCGTCAGACACACCAGGCTAACTTGATTGGACATCAGCTAGCTGGCTAACAGTAAGCTTTAACTTTGGGTTTTTTGTTTTAAACATGTAGCTAGATAGCTAAACAGTGAACCATAATCCCAATCCATAGAGTACTAGCAATGCAAACTGATTGTCGTAGCTAGCTAAAGTTAACCAAATAGGTTCAATGTTAGCTAGTTAGCTAGCTATCATTAGGCTGTAACTAGCAATGCGAAATGACATTCCGAGATATCACTACACACAGATCATACACATAATGTTAGCTAGCAAGCCAGCCATCTAACGTCAGCTAGCTAACAGTAAGCTTTAACTTTCAATGAAAACAACTTTGACAAAATTAGAAATGTATAATATCTGAAACTGTAGCTAGACTCTTACCCATATACACGCTTCACGACAGACTGCAAACCCTTTCATTAAATAAGACGTCCTGGGTCGTTTCCGTTTTGTTTGTACAGCTTGCTTGGCCAGTTGTGTAAAGTCGCTCTGGTTCACACTGACCGTGTGCAATGCCATTAGAATCATCAGATCTTTCTCCCTCTGTCACGGATGCCATGGTTCCCCACAGCATGATGCTGCCACCAACATGCTTCACCGTAGGCAGTGGTGGAAAAAGTACCCAATTGTTATACTTGAGTAAAAGTATAGATACCCTAATAGAAAGTTACTCAAGTAAAAGTGAAAGTCACCCAGAAAAATAATACTTGAGTAAATATACTTAAGTATCAAAAGTAAAAGTATAAATTATTTCAAATTCCTTATATTAAGCTACACAGACGGAACCATTTTCTTGTTTTTAAAATGTACAGATAGCCAAGGGCACACCAACACTCAGACATGATTTACAAAATATGCATTTGTGTTTAGTGAGTCTGCCAGACCAGAGGCAGTAAGGATGACCATGTGTTCTCTTGATAAGTGTGTGAATTTCACAATTTTCCTGTCCTGCTAAGCATTCAAAATGTATCAAGTACTTTGGGTTGTCAGGAAAACTGTACGGAGTAAAAAGTAAAATATTTTCTTTAGGAATGTAGTCACAGTAGTCAAAAATAAAAGTTGTCAAAAATATAAATAGTAAAGTACAGATACCCCCCCAAAAATACTTAACTAGTACTTTAAAGTATTTTTACTTAAGTACTTTACACAACTGACCGTAGGGATGGTGCCAGGTTTCCTCCATACATGACACTTGGCATTCAGGCCAAAGTGTTCAATCTTGGTTTCATCAGACCAGAGCATCTTCTTTCTCCTGGTCTGAGAGTCCTTTAGGTGCCTTTCTGGCAAACTCCAAGCGGTCTGTTATGTCCCTTTTACTGAGGAGTGGCTTACATCTGGCCACTACCATAAAGGCCTGATTGGTTGAGTGCTGCAGAGATGGTCGTCCTTCTGGAAGGTTCTCCCATCTCCACATAGGAACTCTGGAGCTCTTTCAGAGTGACCATCGGGTTCTTGGTCACCTCATGTCAAATCAATTGAATTTACCAGAGGTGGACTCCAATCAAGTTGTAGAAACATCTCAAGGGTGATCAATGGAAAGAAGCTCAATTTTGAGTCTCATAGCAAAAGGGTCTGAATACGTATGTAAAAAAGGTATTGATGTTCTTTATTTTTAATACATTTAAAAATCTGTTATCACTTTGTCATTATGGGGTACTGTGTGTTGATTGATGAGGGAAAAACAAGTAGTAATAAATTGTAACGTAACCAAATGTCGAAAAAGTCAAGGGGTCTGAATATTTCCGAATGCACTGTAAATGAATGTGAAAAACTAGTAAAATGTTATATGCTATCCTTCTTCAAGTATGCATAGAGTATAAATTGCAATTAAAATAATGGAAAACTAAAACATCACATTATTGTCTTAATCTGTAAATTACCTTAAAGTTGAAAGCACATTAGATGAGGGTTGAGTGGTCCTCTCTGGCCTGTAAAGGTGATACCTACAGTATGTGGTTACTGTAGTCTCACATAACATGCTCATCTGTGTGTTATTCCAGACAGAGAGGAAAATGAACTGAACACAACATGAGCAGCAGCTCACTCAGGCTCTGGGAATACACATCCTCATTTCAACACACATGGCCACCTCCATCCTACACACATGCACACACCACAGATACACCGCCTGTGCCTGTGTAGCATCCATTCCCTCTGAAATAATAGGGACAGCAAAGGCTGTTTATCCTACCAAAGCAATACGAGGTAAATTAAATGAATGTCAGAGCTAAAAGTAATAGGAGTATGTGTCTTCGTCGTATTGCCTATTTTTGCACTATATCATGTGAATTAAGTTTTATTCTCTGCCCTTCAAAATCTCATTTCAGCCCCCAGACAATTCGCAGCTTTTAAACTCACTCTATTTATTCATATTTTTGTTCTTATTAATCCTTACATCTTTCTTCTGAAGGCAAAGTCAAACTGTTATTGTACAAATAGCTTTTTTTCTCACCCCCATAATATTTCAAAATATGTTAAATGATTCATCTTCAACTATTCAGAATTTTCTCCTCAGGATGGCTCTAATGTCTGAGAAAACATGCTCCAAGCAGTTGGCCAGAGAGAAATCATGCATTTTCACATTCCCATGATGTCAGGGGCTCTGTCTAAAGACACCTGAGCAGGTCTGTATTGTTGCTGAAGCTTCAAGCTTCATGCACAGACAGCGCATCCGCCAAAACATTGTCCGCCCCTTTAATATGACGAATCTCGAGGGGAAAAGCTTGAAGGTACAGACACCACCGCATCAACCTCTGGTTCGGACACTGCATCAAGAGTAAAAAGGTGAGTGGATTGTGATTAGTATATACACACACAACTAGAGGCACTACACCGTACCCACTTACACATTGAAGTGTTGGAGAGCCCAGATCAGGGTAAGAGCCTCCTTCTCCACCCAAGATTAGTTTAGCTGATAACTGTTGGACTTCTTGGAGAAGTATGCCACAGGACACTCAATTTCCTGGCTATCTGACTGCAACAGAACCAACTTGATCAACACCGTCTTCCATGCGGGGAAGGGGGTAGGAATCAGGTTGTCACACTTAACTTTCGGCAGTCTGTGCAAAACCGAAATGTTCCATCCTGCTTATGAACCAAAAGACAAGGTTCAGCAATGTCATTAACAAGCAAATACTGAATCTCAGAGTTTAAATGTTTATCTTTCTCAAACTACACACGTTAAATCATTGCCGGATAGGTGGGGCATCAACGTCAATATCATGATTTACCAAATGGGTACGAGAAGGCGTCTGTAGATAAAGTAGTAAAACTCATGATCAAATGAACCAGCTCGGCACGACAAGGAACAGACAAGTGTCCCAGCAGAGTATCAAAATTACCCAAAGACTGAATTATTTAACCGTCCTTCCAGGACACCATCATCTGGGCTAACCAATCTCCCCTCACAACAAACTGCCACTGTGGGTAAAACATAAGGACCCAATAACAACTCAGGTCTTGAACTCGTTAAAATAACAGGTTTAGTGTCCCCTGCAGGTACAGGCAAGTCCGAGGAAATAGAGGGTGGGACAGAAGTACATGCATAGTAAGGCTTCAACAAGTTCACATGACAGAGCTGTGTAGCCTTTTTCCTTTGAGGAGTTGCAACCACATAGTTCAACTCAGAAACCTGACATACCACTGTATATGGCCCACTAAATGTAGCCTGAAATGGAGAACCAACAATAGGTAACAGAGTGAGGACTTGGTCACCAGGAATGAACTGGTGGCACTCAGCTCACCAGTCAAACAGTCGCATCATCTTACACTGAGAAGATGTTAACTTTTCCTTAGCCATCTCCCCAGCTGCATACAGGCATTGACTGAAGTCATTTACATAAGATGAGATTCCTAGGGGGCTCTGCAGCACCCCAGCCATCTCGTAAAATGTCTAGTAGACCACGTACGGTGTGCCCAAAAACTAGGTCGTTAGGGCTAAATCCTGTGCTTTCTTGTAAAATCTCTCTAGCTGCAAGCAACAACCAAGGCAACCCCTCCTCCCAGTCTCAGTCCAAGTCAGTGCAATAAACACGCAACAACGACTTCAAGGTCTGATGGAACTGCTCCAGGGCTCCCTGACTCTCTGCATGATATGCAGTCGCAAAATTGTGTCTGATGCGAAGTTGTCGTAACACTTGTGCAAACATGTGAAGTTGGAACCTTGATCACTTTGAATAATTGTGGGTATTCCAAAACTAGAAATGAACTGAGTCAATGCCCTAACAACGGACTTGGTTGTTATGGCACGGAGAGGATATGCAGCGGATAACAGGTCACTGGGCACATAACCGTCAACAGGTAAATACTCAAAAAAACACCTTATAGTTGGAGACTTCTTTGAGTGTGGTGAAATTATTTTAATCAAGAGAGACTTTTATATTTCTTCAAAACAATTTAACTTTATAATTTAATTACTGCAGTAATGGAGCTTGTCAATGACCCACCCGTAGGTGATTCGTTGAGAGCCCAACCAGCAGGACTAAGCCACAGCATTTTATAGCAAAGTCCATCCTCCTGGATGTTCATGACAAATCACAGATGTATGGAATGGGTCACAAGGTTAGGATTCGTATAAAATATACTGTTTGCTGTGAATTATTAGTATCTGTTGTAAAGACTGTTCTCTTTGTGTAGAAATCAGGGTCTGGCCCACAATACAAAGTTCCTCTCATAATTATCCATACTGAAGCCATCTTCACTCTGGTACCTCATAGAACAGAAACACCAACTCATGCTATGGAATGCGGTCTTGTTAGGTTTATCACCCAATGCATAAATCTTCTCTCAGCATTAAGCCCCCAGAGGCCCATTCTCAGTAGAACACACACAGATGAGTGTTCTAAGAACCCTGTATTCTGTTGCATAAAATAACCATTTGATGCAATTACAGTATTATAACAATCTTGTAATTTCTGCTCTCACACGAGTCATACAAGTGTATTGAAATTACTTCAGAACTATGCACACTTTGAAGAGGTGTGTGGCCACTTGGAGACACCAGTTTGTCCTCTCACTCAAACCCTTGTCATCTTTTTATTTTTTCCTCTATCAACAAATGCGGGGAAAAGTACAGTAAATGTAAAATGCACATCAAATCAACAGTGTAAAATTTGGTTTCAGTCTTGTGTCAGGTGAGCTTTGAGTACTCACAACAAATCAAATAAATGTCTCATCATTTCCTTACAATTGCTACCATGGTTATGCATATGATTTTCATATTTCTTCTGTAAAAAATATTTCAATTTAGCCCTATCCATAGGCCAATTCCCACAAGTGCTCATTTAGACTTTTCATCTAGTAGAATTCGCTGCACACTATTGAGGAAGAGAAATGTCTGTCGAGACTCCCATGAATTTCAAAATGAACAAATGGCTTGAATCAATGTAATTACACATTAGATGATGCATTCTCTGTAGGATGAGCCTAGTATGCTGATATTTGTTTCTTACTGCATACATTTTCACTAAACATTACATTTTAAATAGTAATTAGTATGATTAATACACAGTATGCATTTTAAGCATGTTGCGGTTGAAACCGTAAGAAAATAGATAATATTTTAAACAAATATTATCTTGTCAAGTTCCTCCTCTAACCTCCCCCGATGAGTTTTGTGATATCCTTCTCCCAAAAAATTATTTTAAATTATCTGAGACACAAAAAAAATCTTGAAGGCCTAAATACAAACGCCGAACTATGGTTGGAAATTGATTCCTTTCAAAGTGTCGGACACACAAAAAGAGGGGCTGATCTCTCTCTCTCCTACTGAAGCAAGAGCCAGTACAAAGACCCAGTCTCTTTAAAAATGGGAGGCCACTCACCCTTCAAAGTTACGATGCAAAAATATTGGAAAAATGGAATGCTCATAGAATTAAAAAGGTCCTATCGGACATTATTCATCACAATCAGAAGGGATTTTCAAAGGCAGGCATATTGGAGACATTAGACAACTACTAGAAATAATGGAAAACTATTAGAATGTAGGGAAACCAGATATAATCTTTACAGCAGATTTTGAGAAAGCCTTTGATACTGTACCTCTAGAATCTGTTTATAGGTGCCTGGAGTCTTTCAAGTTTTTAGAATCTCTCATAAGATGGGTTAAAGTAATTTACAATTTTTTTTATGTAAAATAATAAATAACGGTTACTTCTCTGAGAACTTTGAATTGTCAAGCAGTGTAAAACAAGGTTGCCCTCTGTCACCATACCTATTTATTATGGCCATTGAACTGTTAGCTTTAAAAAAATGTATCTAATGATAACATTAAGGGACAAAAAAATGTATGGATTAGAGGCAAAAGTATTAATGTACGCTGATGATACAAGTTCTCTTGAGTCCTCGATCTTCAACCTTGAAGGGCCTCATTGGGGACCTGGGAAATGTAAAAAATTTATGGATTAGAGGCAAAAGTATCAAAGCACGCCAACAAAACAAGTTCTCTCGAGTCCTTGATTTTCAACCTTGAAGGGCCCCATTGAGGAACTAGAGAATTTTTCCAGTTTCTCTAGACTAAAACCCAACTATGATAAGTGTACTACATTACGGACTTTAAATTGCCATGTGGTCTCCCGAATTATACGGGCAGATGGTGAAGTCGATGTGCTTGGTGTACATATCCTGGAAAAAGTTTAGCAACCTTGCAACCAATAACTTTGGTAGAAAACTTAGCAAAATAGATATATAGAATCTTGAAACTGTGGAGAGGGATACACTTAATGATTAATTCTCTAGTGATATTGCAGTTTACTTACAGTGCATTCAGAAAGTACTCAGACCCCTTCACTTTTTCCACATTGTTACGTTACAGCCTTATTCAAAAATTGCTTCAACATATGTTTTCCTCAATCTACACACACAACACCCCATAATGACAAAGCAATTTTTGCATTTCTGCAGCATTGAAGGTCCTTAAGAACACAGTGGCCTCCATCATTCTTAAATGGAAGAAGTGTGGAACCACCAAGACTCTTCCTAGAGCTGGCCATCCGGCCAAATTGAGCAATCAGGGGAGAAGGGCCTTCGTCAGGGAGGTCACGTAGAACCTGATGATCACTCTGACAGAGCTCCATAGTTCCTCTGTGGAGATGGAGAACCTTCCAGAAGGACAACCATCTCTGCAGCGCTCTGCCAATCAGGCCTTTATGGTAGAGTGGCCAGACGGAAGCAACTCCGCAGTAAAAGGCACATGACAGCCAGCTAAAGACACACAGACCATGTGAAACAAGATTCTCTGTTCTGATGAAACCAAGATTGAACTCTTTGGCCTGAATGCCAAGCATCACATCTGGAGGAAACCTGGCATCATCCCTACGGTGAAGTATGGTGGTGGCAGCATCATGCTGTTGGGATGTTTTTCAGTGGCAGGGAATGGGAGACTAGTCAGGATCGCGGGAAAGATGAATGGAGCAAAGTACAGAGAGCTCCTTGATGAAAACCTGCTCCAGAGCATTCAGGACCTCAGACTGGGCGAAGATTCACCTTCCAACAGGACAACGACCCGAAGCACACAGCCAAGGCAATGCAGGAGTGGCCTTGGGACAAGACTTGGTTCATGCATGTTAACATTAGAAGCCTCCTCCCTAAGTTTGTTTTATTCACTGCTTAAGCACACTCTGCCAACCCGGATGTTCTAGCCGTGTCTGAATCCTGGCTTAGGAAGACCACCAAAAATTCTGAAATTTCCATCCTTAACTATAACATTTTCCGTCAAGACAGAACTGCCAAAGGGGGCGGTGTTGCAATCTACTGCAGAGACAGAACTCTGCAGGCTGTCTTACTATCCAGGTCTGTACTAAAAACAATTCGAGCTTCTACTTTTAAAAATCCACCTCTCCAGAAACAAGTCTCTCACCAATGCCGCTTGCTACAGACCACCCTCTGCCCCCAGCTGTGCCCTGGACACCATATGTGAATTGAGTGCCCCTATCTATCGTCAGAGCTTGTGCTGCTAGGTGACAAACTGGGACATGTTTAACACCCCGGCCATCCTACAATCTAAGCTTGATGCCCTCAATCTCACACAAATTATCAATGAACCTACCAGGTACAACCCCAAATCCATAAACACGGGCACCCTCATAGATATCACCCTAACCAACCTGCCCTCCAAATACACCTCTGCTGTTATCAACCAAGATCTCAGTGATCACTGCCTCATTGCCTGCATCCGTAATGGGTCTGTGGTCAAACAACTACCCCTCATCACTAACCCTAACCCTAAAAGACTTTAGCGAGCAGGCCTTTCTAATCGACCTGGCCGGGGTATCCTGGAAGGATATTGACCTCATCCGATCAGTAGAGGATGCCTGGTTATTCTTTAAAAGTGCCTTCCTCACCATCTTAAATAAGCAGGCTCCATTAAAAAAAATGTAGAACCAAGAATAGATATAGCCCTTGGTTCCCTTGGACCTGACTGCCCTTGACCAGCACAAAAACATCCTGTGGCATACTGCATTAGCATCGAATAGCCCTCGCGATATGCAACTTTTCAGGGAAGTTAGGAACCAATATACACAGGCAATTAGGAAAGCTAAGGCTAGCTTTTTCAAACAGAAATTTGAATCCTGTAGCACAAACTCAAAAGTTCTCGGACACTGTAAAGTCCATGGAGAATAAGAGCACCTCCTCCCAACTGCCCACTGCGCTGAGGCTAGGAAACACTGTCACCACCGATAAATCCACTATAATTGAGAATTTCAATGAGCATTTTTCTACAGCTGGCCATGCCTTCAACCTGGCTACCCCTACCCCGGTCAACAGCCCTGCACCCCCCAAAAATGGGCACATATTTTTTTCAAAATTCTCAATACTGCCCCCTAGCCCAAACAGTTTAAGCATCTCCAATCCAAAATTAAATATAGAATCAGCTTCCTATTTCGCAACAAAGCATCCTTCACTCATGCTGCCAAACATACCCTCGTAAAACTGACCATCCTACCGATCCTCGACGATGTCATTTACAAAATAGCCTCCAACACTCTACTCAACAAATTGGATGCAGTCTATCACAGTGCCAACCGTTTTGTGACCAAAGCCCAATATACTACCCACCATTCCGACCTGTACACTCTCGTTGGCTGGCCCTCGCTTCATACTCGTCGCCAAACCCACTGGCTCCAGGTCACCTACAAGTCTCTGCTAGGTAAAGCCACGCCTTATCTCAGCTCACTGGTCACCATAGCAGCACTCACTTGTAGCATGCGCTCCAGCAGGTATATCACACTAGTCACCCCCAAAGCCAATTCCTCCTTTGGCCGCCTTTCCTTCCAGTTGTCTGCTGCCAATGATTGGAATGAACTGCAAAAATCACTGAAGCTGGAGATTCATATCTCCTCACTAGCTTTAAGCACCAGCTGTCAAAGCAGCTCACAGATCACTGCACCTGTACGTAGCCCATCTGTAATATTGCCCATCCAACTACCCCATCCCCATACTGCATTTATTTATTTATTCATCTTGCTCCTTTGCACCGCAGTATCTCTACTTGCACATTCATCTTCTGCACATCAATCACTCAAGTGTTTAATTGGTATATTGTAATTACTTCGCCACCATGGCCTATTTATTCCCATACCTCCCTTATCTTACCTCATTTGCACACACTGTATATAGATTTTTTCTACTGTATGTTTGTTTATTCCATGTGTAACTCTGTGTTGTTGTATGTGTCGAAATAGTCAAATTTGTTATATTGAATAAATCCTGTTTTTGCTTTTTCATTATGGGGTATTGTGTGTAGATTGATGAAGATTTTTATTTCTTTAATTCATTTTAGAATTAGGCTGTCACGTAACAAAATGTGGAAAAAGTCAAGGAGTCTGAATACTTTCTGAATACCCTGTATATAGACGTGCATTGTAGTGAAAATAATGTTCTCTACATTTTCAATAAACACGT
This sequence comes from Salmo trutta, assembly GCF_901001165.1. Lineage (NCBI taxonomy): Eukaryota > Metazoa > Chordata > Actinopteri > Salmoniformes > Salmonidae > Salmo > Salmo trutta. The sequence goes on from NC_042973.1 coordinate 21,284,305, forward strand.
AGCTACAATCAAAACATTTTTTCAGTCCATTTAAGAATAAGGCTGTAATGTCTGAATACCTTCCGAATGTACTGAATTTACTCATGGCTCTACTGAGTCCAGGATAATTCTAATTCAAATCATGCAGGAAAAAAAAACAACATTTAACTTCATTTGGAATGGCAAACTTGATAAAGTTAACCTGTTAGGGCTAGGGGGCAGTATTTACACGGCCGGATAAAAAACGTACCCGATTTAATCTGGTTACTACTCCTGCCCAGTAACTAGAATATGCATATAATTATTGGCTTTGGATAGAAAACACCCTAAAGTTTCTAAAACTGTTTGAATTGTGTCTGTGAGTATAACAGAATTCATATGGCAGGCAAAAACCTGAGAAGGTTTCATGCAGGAAGTGGCCTGTCTGACAAAGAGTCGTTCTTCTTGTCTCTGTTTATTGAAGAGTGGGGATCTTAGCTGTAACGTGACACTTCCTACGGCTTCCATAGGCTCTCAGAGCCCGGGAAAAAGCTGAACGATGACGAGGCAGCCCCAGGCTGAAACACATAATTGCCTTTGCCAAGTGGCCGATAAGAGGACAAAGGAATTAGGCGCGTGCCTGATTCGAACCCGTGCTGTATTTTCTTTCGGCTGTTTACCTAATTGCAGATTCCCGGTCGGAATATTATCGCTTTTTTACGAGGAAAAATGGCATAAAAATTGATTTTAAACAGTGGTTGACATGCTTCGAAGTACGGTAATGAAATATTTAGAAATCTTTTGTCACGAAATGCACCGTGCGCGTGACCCTTATTTACCATTGGGATAGTGTCTTGAACGCACAAACAAAACGTCGCTGTTGGAACATAACTATGGATTATTTTGGACCAAACCTACATTTGTTATTGAAGTAGAAGTCCTGGGAGTGCATTCTGACGAAGAACAGGAAAGGTAATCAAACTTTTCTAATAGTAAATCTGACTTTGGTGAGTGCTAAACTTGCTGGGTGTCTAAATAGCTAGCCCTGTGATGCCGGGCTATCTACTTAGAATATTGTAAAATGTGCTTTCACCGAAAAGCTATTTTAAAATCGGACATATCGAGTGCATAGAGGAGTTCTGTATCTATAATTCTTAAAATAATTGTTATGCTTTTTGTGAACGTTTATCGTGAGTAATTTAGTAAATTGTTAGTAAATTCATCGGAAGTTTGCGGGGGGTATGCTACTTCTGAACGTCACATGCTAATGCAAAAAGCTGGTTTTTGATATAAATATGAACTTGATTGAACAAAACATGCATGTATTGTATAACATAATGTCCTAGGTGTGTCATCTGATGAAGATCAAAGGTTAGTTCTGCATTTAGCTGTCTTCTGGGTTTTTGTGACATTATATGCTAGCTTGAAAAATGGGTGTCTGATTATTTCTGGCTGGGTACTCTGCTGACATAATCTAATGTTTTGCTTTCGTTGTAAAGCCTTTTTGAAATCGGACAGTGTGGTTAGATTAACGAGAGTCTTGTCTTTAAATAGCTGTAAAATAGTCATATGTTTGAGAAATTGAAGTAATAGCATTTCTAAGGTATTTGAAAATCGCGCCACAGGATTCAACAGGCTGTTACGTAGGTGGGACGATTTGGTGCCACCTGCCCTAGAGAGGTTAAACAAGCATATTATATAACAAATATGAGTTTGAACGGTTAAAAATAACATTTTAAGGCATTAAACTTCTCTCTTAATCCTAAAATGTTATCTAAATCCAAACTGGTTTTCTAGCAAGCTACTAAGAGAGGCCCATCCTATGTTTAAGACTGGGCTCTTTGCCTTTTTGCAGATTAAAACCTCACATTTTTGGTGGATAATTTTTTTAAAGTATCCTCACAATTATAACTAACTCACAATTACTTAAAGAAGAAATTAAAGAATTTGTCTTTCTGCCAGCCATTAAAACCTCTTACATCTAGATGTTCCGCTAGCGGAACGCCTCGCCAATATCCAATGAGAGGGTGGCGCGAATTACAAACTCCTCAAAAATCCCAAAACTTCAATTTCTCAAACATATTACTATTTTTCACCATTTTAAAGACAAGACTATCATTTATCTAACCACATTGTCCGATTTCAAAAAGGCTTTACAACGAAAGCAAAACATTAGATTATGTCAGGAGAGTACCCAGCCAGAAATAATCACACACACATTTTTTAAGCTAGCATATAATGTCACAAAAACCAAAACCACAGATAAATGCAGCACTAACCTTTGATGATATTAATCAGATGACACTCCTATGACATTATGTTATACAATACATGCATGTTTTGTTCAATCAAGTTCATATTTATATAAAAAAACAGCTTTTTACATTAGCATGTGACGTTCAGAACTAGCATACCCACCAAAAACTTCAGGCGAATTTACTAAATTACTCACGATAAACGTTCACAAAAAGCATAACAATTATTTTAAGAATTATAGATACAGAACTCCTTTATGCACTCGCTATGTCCGATTTTAAAATAGCTTTTCGGTGAAAGCACATTCTGCAATATTCTGAGTAGATAGCCCGGCCATCATGGCTAGCTATTTTGACACCCACCAAGTTTGGCACTCACCAAACTCAGATTTACTATAAGAAAAATTGGATTACCTTTGCTGTTCTTCGTCAGAATGCACTCCCAGGACTTCTACTTCAACACCCAATGTTGTTTTGGTTCCAAATAATCCATAGTTATATCCAAATAGCGGCATTTTGTTCATCCGAAGGGTGACGCACAAGCGCATTTCATGACAAAAAAAAAATCCAAATATTCCATTACCGTACTTCAAAGCATGTCAAACGCTGTTTAAAATCTATTTTTATGCTATTTTTCTCGTAAAATAGAGATAATATTCCAACTGGGCAACGTTGTATTCATTCAAAGGCTGAAATAAAAAATTGGAGTGGTCTTGTGACCTCGCATCTGTCTTACTGTCCCCAGGCTGACCACTTACAAATTCTGCTGCTGTTCTTTGCCCAGAGACAGCAGACACCCCTTTCCACTTTCTGGCGGCTTTAGAGAGCCAATGGAAGCCTTAGAAAATGTCACATTACAGCACAGATGCTGTATTTTCAATAGAGATGCAACAGAAGGACAACAAATTGTCAGACAGGGCACTTCCTGTATGGAATCTTCTCAGGTTTTGGCCTGCCATATGAGTTCTGTTACACTCACAGACACCATTCAAACAGTTTTAGAAACTTTAGCGTGTTTTCTATCCAAATCTACTAATTATATGCATATTGTAGTTTCTGGGCAGGAGTAGTAACCAGATTAAATCGGGTACGTTTTTTTATCCGGCCGTGAAAATACTGCCCCCTATCCCAAACAGGTTAAATGCAGTTGCAAAAACCATCAAGTGCTATGATGAAACGGGCTCTCATGAGGACCGCCACATGAAAGGAAGACCCAAAGTTACCTCTGCTGCAGAGGATAAGTTCATTAGAGTTACCAGCCTCAGAAATTGCAGCCCAAATAAATGCGTCAGAGTTCAAGTAACAGACACATCTCAACATCAACTGTTCAGAGGAGAATCAGGCCTTCATGATTGAATTGCTGCAAAGAAACCACTACTAAAGGACACCAATAATAAGAAGAGACCTGCTTGGGCCAAGAAACACAAGCAATGGACATTAGACCGGTGGAAATCTGTCTTTTGGTCTGATGAGGCCAAATTTGAGATTTTTGGTTCCAACCGCCGTGTCTTTGTGAGACGCAGTGTAGCTTAACAGATGATCTCTGCATGTGTGGTTCCTATCAAGAAGCATGGAGGAGGTGGCTTGGGGGTGCTTTGCTGGTGACACTGTCTGTCATTTATTAAGAATTCAAGGCACACTAAACCAGCATGTCTACCACAGCATTCTGCAGCGATACACCATCTCATCTAGTTTGCGCCTAGTGGGACTATAATTTTTTTTCAACAGGACAATGACCCAAAACACACTGCCAGGTTGTGTAAGGGCTATTTGACCAAAGAGAGTAATGGGGTGTTGCATCAGATGACCTGGCCTCCACAATCACCCGACCTCAACCCAATTGAGATGGTTTGGGATGAGTTGGATCGCAGAGTTAAGGAAAAGCAGCCAACAAGTGCTCAGCATATGTGGAAATCCTTCAAGACTGTTGGAAAAGCATTCTTCATGAAGCTGTTTGAAAGAATGCCAAGAGTGTGCAAAGCTGTCATCAAGGCAAAGGGTGGCTACTTTGAAGAATCTAAAATGTAAAAGATATTTTGATTTGTTTAACACTTTGATTACTTTATGACGCCATATGTGTTATTTTAAAGTTTTGATGTCTTCACTATTCTACAATGTAGAAAATAGTAAAAACATAGAAAAACCCTTGAATGAGTAGGTGTGTCCAAACTTTTGACTGGTACTGATATATATATATATATATATATATATATATATATATATTTGTACTTTTTGTATAATGTGTATATATTTATGTTGTTTTATACAGGGCACATTTGGAAAAGAGACCTAGGTCTCAATATGCCTTCCCTGTCAAAATAAAGGTTAATTAAAATATGAAAAAGGTACAGGCGGCTATTTGAGACTGTGTTTAATTGAAGTTTTACTGTAGTTGACCATTGCAAAAAGAGCAATGGAGCAATGTGAGATCGATTGAATTGAGCCCTGAGTCAATGTCCAACTGTGAGAGATGAAATAGTGTATTTTATATACTTTTAGGGTAAGATTATTTTGGTTGCTAAAGTATTTCATATAACTGCTCTACTGCAGCATAAACTAGCAAACTCAGTGTAGGACCAGAAGTGGAGAACAGTGAAGTAGTTGGAATAGCGAGCGCAAAGGTGTGCCCTTGACTGCCTTTACAATGATTCCTTCCTTTTCACTTACATCCTAGCATTTTTTATTCTAAGAGCTGTCTGAGCCTAACTTCTCTCCTGCCTGGTCATGTTAAGCCTTTGTAAATAGGGTATGGTGCAGAATTCTGCTTTCTGACCTGCATGATAAGCTTGAGTAAGCCTCTACCTACAGCTCCCACAGGGCCGAGCCTGGAAGTGGCCTAGTCATTTCATTCCAGGCACACAAAGCAATCCTTAATATCTGAGACCGTATAACCTCAAGCAGGAAGGGAATCAGTCATGGTGTCCACAGAATCCATTATCTGCCACATAACTTGAATGTTATCAGAATGCATCTGGTAGTATTCCGTGTCGGTTGGTTCCTTCTAAGCGCACTCCCCACCCACATTAAATCAATATGGGCCAGGTAGCTAGTTTAGGGAAGGTGTATTAGCAATGGACTGTCACTAATAGGGTTTTGTCATGATGTATATGTGTAGGTGTGTATTTTTCCTATAGATCATTAATAAATAGATCACAACAGCACAATACATCTCCATGCACACTGAAGCAATTCCATATGCAGTAAAGCTGGAGAGAAATGCTTGAAATTCACAGTAAGTGGCTGGGTGCATGAAATGTCCTCTAAGGATCGGACCCTTTTTTTTAAATTTTCGCCTAAAATGACATACCCAAATCTAACTGCCAGGACAAGCAAGGATATGCATATTCTTGATACCATTTGAAAGGAAACACTTTGAAGTTTGTGGAAATGTGAAATGAATGTCGTACAATATAACACAGTAGATCTGGTAAAAGATAACACAAAGAAAAAAAAATGTGCATTTTTTGGGGGGGTGTTCCATTCTTTTTGAAATGCAAGAGAAAGGCAATAATGCACTATTCTAGGTTAGGCGCAATTACAATTTTGGTCACTAGATGGAAGAAGTGTATGTGCAAAGTTTTAGACTGATCCAATGAACCATTGCATTTATTTTAAAAATGTTGTACCAAGAATGCCCAAATGTGCCTAATAGGTTTATTAATACATTTTCAAGTTCATAATTGGGCACTCTCCCCAAATAATAGCATGGTATTATTTCACTGTAATTGCTACTGTAAATTGGACAGTGCTGTTAGATTAACCTCTATGGGACCGGCGGGACGAATTCGTCCCACCTACGTAACAGCTAGTGTAATCCTGTGGCGCGATTTTTAAAACGTTTGAAATGCTATTACTTCAATTTCTCAAACATATGACTATTTTACAGCTATTTAAAGACAAGACTCTCGTTAATCTAACCACACTGTCCGATTTCAAAAAGGCTTTACAACGAAAGCAAAACATTAGATTATGTCAGCAGAGTACCCAGCCAGAAATAATCAGACACCCATTTTTCAAGCTAGCATATAATGTCACAAAAACCTAAACCACAGCTAAATGCATCACTAACCTTTTATGATCTTCATCAGATGACACACCTAGGACATTATGTTATACAATACATGCATGTCTGTTCAATCAAGTTCATATTTATATCAAAAACCAGCTTTTTACATTAGCATGTGACGTTCAGAAAAAGCATACCCCCCGCAAACTTCCGGGGAATTTACTAACAATTTGCTAAATTACTCACGATAAACGTTCACAAAAAGCATAACAATTCTTTTAAGAATTATAGATACATTACTCCTCTATGCACTCGATATGTCCGATTTTAAAATAGCTTTTCGGATGAAGCACATTTTGCAATATTCTAAGTACATAGCCCAGCCATCACGGGCTAGCTATTTAGACACCCGGCAAGTTTAGCCTTCATCAAAATCATATTTCCTATAAGAAAAATGGTCTTACCTTTCCTGTTCTTCGTCAGAATGCACTCCCAGGACTTCTACTTCAATAACAAATGTATGTTTGGTCCCAAATAATCCATCGTTATATCCAAACAGCGGCGTTTTGTTCGTGCGTTCTAGACACTATCAGAATGCTAAATCACGGTCGTGCGCATGGCGCAGAACGTGACAAAAAAATTCTAAATATTCCATTACCGTACTTCCAAGCATGTCAACCGCTGTTTAAAATCAATTTTTATGCAATTTATCTCATAGAAAAGCCATAATATTCCGACCGGGAATCTGCAATTAGCTAAACAGCCGAATGAAATTACTCCACGGGGGCGAATCGCGCACGCGCCTAATTCTATTGTCCACTGATGGGACACTTGGAAAAGGAGATAATGTGTTTCAGCCTGAGGCTGCCTCGTCATCGTTCAGGTTTTTCCTGGGTTCTGAGAGCCTATTGGAGCCCTAGGAATTGTCACGTTACAGCTAAGATCCTGACTCTTCAATAAACAGAAGCAAGAACACCTTGTCAGACAGGGTACTTCCTGCATGAAACCTTCTCAGGTTTTTGCCTGCCATAGGAGTTCTGTTATACTCACAGACACCATTCAAACAGTTTTAGAAACTTTAGGGTGTTTTCTATCCAAACCTGAACAATAATATGCATATTCTAGCTTCTGAGTTGGTGTAGGAGGCAGTTAAAAATGGGCACATATTCTTTCCAAAATTCTCAATGCTGCCCCCTAGCCCATAGAGGTTAACAAGAATTTAAGCTTTCTGCCAGTATCAGATATGTCGATGTCCTGGGAAATGTTATTGTTACTTACAACCTCATGCTAATCACATTAGCCTACGTTAGCTCAACCGTCCCGTGGGGGGGACACTGATCCCGTAGAGGTTTTAACAATGATGATGCCACTGGCTTAATGGGTCTTTTTGGTTATGTGTGGTCCCCTGGGATCCCAGTCCCAATGTGTTTGTCAATTTAATTTACTTCCAGGGCAGTGCCGGTGATGTGCCGTTCAAGGTTAGGGAGGACCATTTTTATGAGCATGGGTTTATTTCTATTACAGCATATATAGATGACTAGCATTTATATTCCATTCACCCAGTTCAATGTAATATTGATAGGTTAACTTGTTATGGATAGGGAGCAGTATTTTCACGGCCGGATAAAAAACGTACCCGATTTAATCTGGTTATTACTCCTGCCCAGAAACTAGAATATGCATATAATTAGTAGCTTTGGATAGAAAACACTCCAAAGTTTCTAAAACTGTTTGAATGGTGTCTGAGTATAACAGAACTCAAATGGCAGGCCAAAACCTGAGAAGATTCTGTACAGGAAGTACACTGTCTGACCATTTCTTGGCCTTCTTTGTCATCTCTATCCAAAACAGAGGATCTCTGCTGTAACGTGACACTTTAAGGCTCCCATAGGCTCTCAGAAGGCGCCAGAACGTTGAATGATGACTTTGCAGCCCATGGCTGAAAAACAGTAGCGCATTTGTATAGTGGTCAATCTGAGAACAATGAGACGGGCGTACGCGTGCACGAGACGACTCCATTTTCAACTTTGAGTCTTTGAACGAAAACAGGGTTTCACGGTCGGAATATTATCGCTATTTTAAGAGAAAAATGGCATAAAAATTGATTTTAAACAGCGTTTGACATGCTTCGAAGTACGGTAATGGAATATTTTGAAATTTTTTGTCATGATATGCGCCGGGCGCATCACCCTTCATTACCCTTCGGATAGTGTCTTGAACGCACGAACAAAACGCCGCTATTTGGATATAACTATGGATTATTTGGAACCAAAACATTGGGTGATGAAGTAGAAGTCCTGGGAGTGCATTCTGATGAAGAACAGCAAAGGTAATCCAATTTTTTTTATAGTAAATCTGAGTTTGGTGAGTGCCAAACTTGGTGGGTGTCAAAATAGCTAGCCTGTGATGGCCGGGCCATCTACTCAGAATATTGCAAAATGTGCTTTCACCGAAAAGCTATTTTAAAATCCGACACTGCGATTGCATAAAGGAGTTCTGTATCTATAATTCTTAAAATAATTATGTTTTTTGTCAACGTTTATCGTGAGTAATTTAGTAAATTCACCCGAAGTGTTCGGTGGGAATGCTAGTTCTGAACATCACATGCTAATGTAAAAAGCTGGTATTTTATATAAATATGAACTTGATTGAACAAAACATGCATGTATTGTATAACATAATGTCCTAGGAGTGTCATCTGATGAAGATCATCAAAGGTTAGTGCTGCATTTAGCTGTGGTATTGGTTTTTGTGAAATTATATGCTAGCTTGAAAAATGGGTGTCTGATTATTTCTGGCTGGGTACTCTGCTGACATAATCTAATGTTTTGCTTTCGTTGTAAAGCCTTTTTGAAATCGGACAGTGTGGTTAGATAAAGGAGAGTCTTGTCTTTAAAATGGTGTAAAATAGTAATATGTTTGAAAAATGGAAGTTTTCGGATTTTCGAGGAGTTTGTATTTCGCGCCACGCCCTATCATTGGATATTGGAGAGGTGTTCCGCTAGCGGAACGTCTAGATGTAAGGCTACTTCATGATACTCAAATTTGCCCTATACCCATCATGAGGTTGCTACAACCTAGCCTACAAATGAAACTTTATAAAGTAGGTGCACAGGTCGAGAGACAAATTGGAGTAATCAAGGTGACAGTGACACATTCAATAGCGCCTCACACACTCTTGCCTGTATCTAGCTAGGGTGTAATCATTAGTCCAAACAGTCCATTAGACCATTCTGTTTAGCAACAAACAAACAGTTTCTATTGGAAAAATTTAGCTAGGTCCCTCCCTGTTTCCAAAACTGAAAACTTACCTTGACTTGGAAGAGTTGCAATATTGGATAGCCTTAGCCAGATAGCTAACACAAATAGCATTCCTCTCTGAGTCAGCTGCATTAGCTAAGTAAATGAAAGGCAATCTAAGAAGAAGAAACTACAACGAAGTTTAGCTCTCTCTGGCTCTCTGCTGCTTCTCCTTAATTTAAGAAATGTATTTGCTCAAATCTTTTCAACTATTTTCTTTCTCTCTCAACTACTCACCACACTTTATGCACTGCAGTTCATACTAGTTCATACTGCAAGAGCTCTGATACATTTTATAGGTTGGAGGATGTCCTCTGGAAATCGTCATAATTATTGTGTAAGTCTGTGGAAGTGGGTGAGAACCATGAGCCTTGTAGGTTTTTTATTGAAGTCAATGTACCCAGAGGAGGACTGAAAATAGCTTACCTCCGGCTACACCATGGTGCTACCCTAGAGGGTGCTGTCGAAACTAATGTAGACTGTCATTGCAAAACAGTGTGTTTTAATCAGTTACTTGAAGATGTGAATTTATTTGGCATAGTTTATCTAAAAAGGATAACTTTTTAAATCTTCCACAATTTCTTTCTTCTCTGAAATTCACTGTGTAGGATGGTCCTCCCCTTTGTGCTCTGATGAGCCGCCACTGTTACAGGGTCAGGAAAGTTAACGTGACTTCAACACACCGGCCCAGCCGACGACACACCCAATGTATCTGTGTGCATCCCAAATGGCATCCTATTCCCTATATAGTACACTAGTTTTGACCAAAGCCCTATGGGCCCTGGTCAAAAGTAGTTCACTACATTGGGAATGGGGTGCCATTTGCGGTGCATCCACTGTCTCTAACCCTTACAGCTGATCTGACAAATCTGACATGCATTCGTTTAATAGCTGCCTCTCTAATCAGTAGTACAGCCAATGGGTCTTGGCGCAAACACACAGGTTGGATGGCTTTCAATGAGAACAATTAATCTCACTCTGTTAACTGTTCGAGGAATAGAGGCCAACAGACCAGTGGTCAATCTCTCCATCTTCTCTAGTCAACTGGCCTGAGCAAACTGATTTCTCAGGGCACGCAAAGGCTGATAGATATGAATGGTTACTGTAGGTGACAGATCACCTTCCAAGATTCCCTAAGTGAAAAATGATTTCAATCAACTTGCTGTGTATCTCTGCTCACATATTACTCAATAGTGGACATACACTGTATTGAGAGGCTCTCTGTGCTATCTGAAAATACAGAAAACCATCCTGTGTAATATCAACTCAAAAAGTCCTAGGGTAGAATCGGGATGAAAGTAACATGTCAATTTTTTTTCCTAATTACTCAGAGATTGATAGAGCTAGAGATACCATAATTTATGACAAACAACTTGTATACAGTGCCTTCAGAAAGTATTCACACCCATTGACTTTTTCCACATCTTCTTGTGTTACAGCCTAAATTATAAATTGATTAAAAGTCACATTTAAGCTGAAATGTCTTGAGTCATCAAATATTCAACCCCTTTGTTATGGCAAGTAAATATGTGCTTAACAAGTCATATACTAAGTTGCATGGACTCACTGTGTGCAATAGAGTAAAAAATATATATGTTTTAATGACTACCTTATCTCTGTACCACACACATACAACTATATGTAAGGTCCCTCAGTTGAGCAGTACATTTCAAACACAGATTCAACCACAAAGAGCAGGGAAGTTTTCCAATGCCTCGTAAAGAAGGGCAACTATTGGAAGATGGGTAAAAAAGCAGACATTGAATATCCCTTTGAGCATGGTGAAGTTATTAATTGGATAGTATATGAATACACCCAGTCTCTACAAAGTCTAACTTTGTAGAGGTCCGGAGAGGAAGGAAACTGCTCAGGGATTTCAACATAAGGCCAATGGTGACTTTAAAACAGTTTCAGAGTTTAATGGCTGTGAAAACTGAGGATGGATCAACAACATTGTAGTTTCTCCACAATACTAACACAACTGACAGAGTAAAAAGAAGGAAGTCTGTACAAAAAATATTCCAAAACATACATCCTGTTTGCAACAAGGCACTAATGTAATAGTGCAACACATATGGCAAAGGAATTAACACCTTGTATTCAGGACAAAAAGTTATGTTTGGGACAAATACAATGCCCCCTAGTTGGTCATAGGGGGAGGGCCATTACTACTATGACGCGGGCGCCCGTGGGTACCCTTTCATTCCGAAACGTTTAGTAAGACAATGCAATCGTCCGCCTTGAATATTATTGAAGCTCTGGTTGAAAAAGGCCCTAAAGATTTATGTTATACAACGTTTGACATGTTTGAATGAACGTAAAAATACTTTCTTTGCACATTCGTGACGACAAGTCCCGCGCGCCTCGTACATTATGAGTAGCCTTCGGAACGCGCTAACAAGAAGGAGCTATTGGGACATAAATTATTAACTTTTTCGAACAAAACTACATTTGTTGTGGACCTGGGATGCCGGGAAATGCCTTCTGATGAAGATAATCAAAGGTAAGGGAATATTTACAATAGTATATTTGATTTTAGATGGTTCCAAGATGGCGCTAACCTGTATCGCCTAGCCTATTTTTCTGAGCATAGCACCTCGTTTATTGCAAAGTGTGATTTCCCAGTAAAGTTATTTTTAAATCTGGCAATGCGGTTGCATTCACGAGACGTTAATCTATAATTCTTTGAATGACAATATTATATTTTACTAATGTTTTCGAATAGTAATATTGTAAATTGTAGCGCTGCTTCACCGGAAGCATTTGAGGGAAAATATTTTCTGAACGTCACTCGCCGATGTAAAATGCGGTTTTTATATAAAAATATGAACTTTATCGAACAAAAAATGCATGTATTGTGTAACATGATGTCCTAGGAGTGTCATCTGATGAAGATTGTCAAAGGTTAGTGCTGCATTTAGCTGTGTTTTGGGTATTTGTGATGCATGCTAGTTGCTTTGAAAATGGCAGTGTGATTATTTTTGGCAGGGTACTCTCCTAACATAATCTAATGTTTTGCTTTTGCTGTAAAGCCTTTTTGAAATCGGACAACGTGGTTCGATTCAGGAGAGGTGGATCTATAAAATGGTGTAAAATAGTCATATGTTTGAGAAATTGAAGTTATAGCATTTATGAGGTATTTGTATTTCACGCGACGCGATTCCACTGGCTGTTGACTAGGGTGGGACGCAAACGTCCCAGGTTCCCAGACAGGTTAAGGACTGGAATGGAGCTAAGCACAGGCAAAATCCTACAGGAAAACCTGGTTCAGTCTGCTTTCCACCAGACACTGGGTGATGAATTTCTCTTTCAGTAGGACAATAACCTAAAAAAAAATTGAATGTTCCTGAGTGGCCTAGTTACAGTTTTGACTTAAATTGGCAAAGAAATCTATGGCAAGGCTTAATTGGCTGTCTTGCAATGATCAACAACCAACTTGACTGAGTTTGAAAAAGTTTAACCTCTTTAGGGTAGGGGGCAGTATTTGCACGGCCGGATAAAAAAAACATACCCAATTTAATCTGGTTATTACTACTGCCCAGAAAGTAGAATATGCATATAATTATTGGCTTTGGATAGAACACACCCTAAAGTTTCTAAAACTGTTTGAATGGTGTCTGTGAGTATATCAGAACTCATATGGCAGGCAAAAACCTGAGAAGATTCCTTACAGGAAGTGGCCTGTCTGACAATTTCTTGGGCTTCTTCACTCTATTGAAAACTGAGGATCTCTGCTGTAACGTGACACTTCCTACGGCTCCCATAAGGCGGCAAAAAGCTGAATGATGTCTTTGGAGCCCCTGGCTGAAAAACACTAGCGCATTTGGATAATGGTCGATCAGAGAACAATGAGACTGAGGCGCGTGCACGAGGCGACACCATGTTTTTATTTTCTCTGTCTTTGAACGTAAACAGGGTTTCCCGATCGGAATATTATTGCTTTTTTACGAGAAATTGCATAAAAATTGATTTTAAACAGCGGTTGACATGCTTCGAAGTACGGTAATGGAATATTTAGAAATGTTTTGTCACGAAACGCGTCGGGCGCGTCACCCTTATTTACCCTTTCGGATAGTGTCTTGAACGCACGAACAAAACAGAGGATATTTGAACATAACTATGGATTATTTTGAACCAAACCAACATTTGTTATTGAAGTAGAAGTCCTGGGAGTGCATTCTGATGAAGAACAGCAAAGGTAATAACATTTTTCTAATAGTAAATCGGAGTTTGGTGAGGGCCAAACTTGGTGGGTGTCAAATTAGCTATCAGTGATGGCTGGGCTATCTACTCAGAATATTGCAAAATGTGCTTTTGCCGAAAAGCTATTTTAAAATCGGACATAACGATTGCATAAAGGAGTTCTGTATCTATAATTCTTAAAATAATTATGTTTTTTGTGAACGTTTATCGTGAGTAATTTAGTAAATTCACCGGAAGATTGCGGTGGGTATGCTAGTTCTGAACGTCACATGCTAATGTAAAAAGCTGGTTTTTGATATAAATATGAACTTGATTGAACAAAACATGCATGTATTGTATAACATAATGTCCTAGGATTGTCATCTGATGAAGATCATCAAAGGTTAGTGCTGCATTTAGCTGTGGTTTGGGTTTATGTGACATTATATGCTAGCTTGAAAAATGAGTGTCTGATTATTTCTGGCTGGGTACTCTGCTGACAATCTAATGTTTTGCTTTCGTTGTAAAGCCTTTTTGAAATCGGACAGTGTGGTTAGATTAACGAGAGTCTTGTCTTTAAAATGGTGTAAAATAGTCATATGTTTGAGAAATTGAAGTAATAGCATTTCTAAGGTATTTGAATAACGCGCCATGGGATTCCACTGGCTGTTGAGTAGGTAGGATGATTTCGTCCCACATACCCTAGAGAGGTTAAAAAGAATAATGTGCAAATATTGTACAATCCAGGTGTGCAAAGCTCTTAGAGACTTACCCAGAAAGACTCACAGCTGTAAATCGCTGCCAGAGGTAATTCTAATGTGTATTGGCTCAGTGTCACGATCGTCGTAAAGATGGGACCAAGGCGCAGCGGGAATGTGTGAACTCATCTTTATTTTGAAGAAAACCAAACAAACACTTAATCAAAAACAACGATGAAAAAAACAGTCCTGTGAGGCACACAGCTACACATGGAACAACTACCCACAAAAACCCATGAAAAACACCCCTACTAAATAGGACCTTCAATTAGAGGCAACGAGAAACAGCTGCCTCTAATTGAAGGTCAACCAATAAACTAAGCATAGAAATAGATCAACTAGACACAGACATAGAAATAGACTAACATAGAACATACCCAACAAACCCCGAAACACATTAAACAAACACCCCCTGCCACGTCCTGACCAAACTACAATAACAAATAACCTCTTTACTGGTCAGGACGTGACACTCAGGGGTGTGACTACTTATGTAAATTAGATATTTCTGTATTTAATTTTTAAGAAAATAATTCTTGACATGTTTTCACTTTGTCATCATGGGGTATTGTTTGTAGATGGGTGAGAGGGGAAATTAATTTTGTATTCAGGCTGTGACACAACAAAATGTGGAATAAGTCAAGGGGTATGGACCTACTGCAACGTTACTTTTGTACCTACCAATATCGGTCTTATCTCCTGTTTCTGGTTTATAACTTTCAACAAATGTACTGTCAGCCATAATGCGCAACCACAATATTTTGGCTTAAAATATGAATCACACTAAAATGGATCACATAATATCTATATTAAGCATAATTTTCGCAACTCACTTAAATGGAAATGTAGTAGATGTTTCCACAATTTTCAATGACTATTCATGCTTAACCCTACCAATCAGGTGCGCTTCAGCTGTCCTTGTCTCTTGATAGAATAAACGTTTTTATTCTCTTCAGAAACAGTAAACTCATCATACTTATCACATTTCAATGGCTTGACACAAGGTAATTGACCCCCAGAATCATAAAGATATATATTTATAACCACTAACCTGTCGATAAAAGAAATATGAGAAGCTCATCCATCAACTTAATTAATTAAGGCATAATTCTAATAATGTCATTGTCACGTCCTGACCATAGAAAGCTGTTATTTTCTATGGTAGAGTAGGTCAAGGCGTGACAGGGGTTTTATCTAGTTTAGATTTTCTATGCTGTTAGGTTCTAGTTTTGTATTTCTATGTTGGGTTTTGTTTGGGATGATCTCCAATTAGAGGCAGCTGGTCATCGTTGTCTCTAATTGGAGATCATACTTAAGTAGGTGGTTTTCCCACCTGGGTTTGTGGGAGATTGATTTTGAATAGGTGTATTTTGTAACTCTTCATCACGGTTTGTTGATTTGTTCTTTCAGTTTATTTTGTATGTATTGTATAGTTTCACAGTTCAATCAAATATGTGGAACGATAATCATGCTGCACTTTGGTCCGCTTCATCCTACGACAACCGTGACAGTCATATAATGTTATTTTGCTAACATTCTAAAAGCAATATGAACTGGAGGACACAATGGCCTGTGCTTAAACTGTATTTTATTTAACATTTATTTAGTTAACATCTCTCCTTTAACACCAAGACTAGCTAGCATGATACTTGAAACATATGCTGTCATTTAGTCACTAGATGGATTACTAAGAAAATGACATGTTTGGAACATTAAACAACTAAACACAACTCTACAACCAAAAAACAAAACCACTTTTTGTTTAACTCTACAAAACATGGTTGGACTTGACTGTTTTGTATAGGGAGCTCATCCTCTGCATTAGGAATGTGCTGACTTCACTACATCTTTCTAGCTTCTGTCTTATCTAAGAAAATGGGCATGTTACTTTCACCCTGCGTTACTTTCATCCTGGCTGTCCCCTACTAGAGGTATAGTCATTTGTTTTTATAGTAGGTTTGGAGCTGTACTGTATGTCTAGCTTCAGCAGTAGATGAAAGGTTTGGTTGAAATACAATAGCAAGAAGTAGAAGTAATGAATATGGGCAGTTTCATGAGAGCCCTTGCCATTTCAAGCACTCTAATAAC
Source organism: Salmo trutta (assembly GCF_901001165.1). Classification (NCBI taxonomy): domain Eukaryota; kingdom Metazoa; phylum Chordata; class Actinopteri; order Salmoniformes; family Salmonidae; genus Salmo; species Salmo trutta. The sequence continues at coordinate 21,300,852 of NC_042973.1, forward strand.
AATAATGTTTATGATGTACAATTTCATGTGTGCCTTGCTACTGTTGTAAGCACACTACTGAATACATCAACAAATGGACAACCACACATTTTGTGATGCTTTGTATTCTTGTTATTGTATTTCTCCATGACTCAAATGGCAGAGTATTGATCTGGACTGAAGAGGCATAACAAAGCCTGGGAGGCCAGGAGATAGTGACTCATTAGCTCTCTCCCCCACAGAGAGGAGCCTACTGATAAACCTTCCTCAGAGGAAGAAGAGAACCGTGGGCATTTCTCATCCTCTGGCCCATTTGAGCAAGGTGGCCATCACCTGTGCCAGAACACTGGGCTGGAGGGAGGAGGGTTGTGAGGAGGAGGAGATGGAGGGAGGTATGGGGCGGGTGGACGGGCTTGGCTGTGGTCAATGTTAGCCCTGCTGCGGAATGATGAACAGCCTGGAATTTCCTCCATTCATCATGGGCCTGTCTCAATCCAGCCTACTGGGGCCTCCACATTATGTCAATGTCGCATGCTGGACCGCCCCATGCATCAAAACATTTTAATACAGCTCAGCTCCATGCTCCCTCTGCTCAGCTCGATGCACTCCCTTGTGTTCATTGCAGGGAGGGTGGCTGACCGGTTTACCTCCTGGTTTTATCAACGACAGGCGGTGAAAACTGTGATGTGGCATGAACATTCATCTTTCAACTCTGCTGCATTTTATACAAATTGTACAAACATGCATTAAAAACATTACAGATACACAAAAAACTGGCTCCATAATTTCAGGAGGTGTAGGGTAGAACATTTGCTGTAACCTCTAAAGAAAAGCTGAGTCGAAACTAATGCCTGTACAGACTTGTAGCTGATGGAGGGTGAAGGAGTGAGGAAACAGCCTGCAACATGGCAACAGATGGCAGGTAGAGAAACATCAGGAGACATTCCAAGTTATTCTTAACAGGTTCCATGATGAAAACGTATCATTAAAGAACATCGGAAATACCACTCTACTTCAATAAAAATTAGAAACAAAAATACTAAAGAGAGCAGTTTAAAGAGGCAGGTAGAAACCTCTCTCCTCATGAAAAACACAATAAGACAAAATGGCTTGTACTGGCTCCAGTCCAGGAGAAAAACTGTTCTCCAATGTGATCTGGCCAGCTTGTACCTTGAGAATAAATGCCCTTTCTGCATCAGCAATACAAATGAAATAGGATCAGGCTTTTTTCTGACTCTCTAAGCTTGGGGCAAGGATACTCCTTGTTTAAGAGATGTAAAGACCGAGAGCAACCTGCTGAGCCTAATATCTGGATACACTCAACTATAATTGAGGCAGACTGATGCCATTGACACAATCATCCCTTCTCTGGGGCAGTGGACTATGCTCAAATGTGACCTCCAATGTTATGGTCAGCAATCTCACTCCCACTGCATGTAGAGTGAAAAAAATGCTAAAACTCTGTCATTCATTTGTGTCCTTTGTCGCATTGTGCATCTGCATGCCCTAAGGGCCTCTGTGTTCTGGTGATAGCACCATTGACAATGGTAATTAAAGGGCTGCCTGGATGCTGACATTCTGTTCAAACATTACAGGTATAAAGCTGAACTGCCAACTCTACTGTAGACACCTCCTGCTCTCTGCTGCTCTGTCGTGTTTATACTGTATGAAACCCTTCAATGCCTTCAATGCTGGGAACGACAGAATAAAAGGGACTACAAGACAAATCCCTCAAGGTGAACATACAAATTAATTTTGCCTGACTGTGAAATGTCAATGATGTATTTCTACATGATATCAAGATTATCAACTAACAGGTTCTCAGATTTGGCTACAGGAAGTCCTTCTTCCCCAGGGGCTACATCACGCAATCCTCTGTTCCTCCGCTCCCAAGGTCAGTATTGTAAATTACAATCTGTTCACAACAATCTGTTCACACCAGTGATAAACATCAATGGTGGAGAGGCAAGGGAGGCAGGCTGTCAAAGACAAGATGTGAGACGTAGCCTCAGACTTCTCAAATCAGCTGAGCTGAGGAGTCCCAGCAGTCAAAAGGGACTTGACTGAGGAGGTCTGTCTTGGGTAAATCTCATCCACTAAATCAAACAGACTAAAAATAACATGTTGTCTTTCCTGAGCTTCACCTCCTCCTCCATGCTTTACGGTGGGAAATAAACATGCGGAGATCATCCGTTCACCCACACCGCGTCTCACAAAGACACGGTGGTTGGAACCAAAAATATCCAATTTGGAGTCCAGGCCAAAGGACACATTTCCACCGGTCTAATGTTCATTGTTCGTGTTTCTTGGCCCAAGCAAGTCTCTTCTTCTTATTGGTGTCCTTTAGTAGTGGTTTATTTACAGCAATTCAACCATGAAGGCTTGATACACATAGTCTCCTCTGAACAGTTAATGTTGAGATGTGTCTGTTACTTGTGAAGTGTCTGTTACTTGTGAACTCTGTGAAGCATTTATTTGGGCTGCAATTTCTGAGGCTGGTAACTCTAATGAACTTATCCTCTGCAGCAGAGGTAACTCTGGGTCTTCCTTTCCTGTGGCGGCCCTCATGAGAGCCAGTTTCATCATAGCGCTTGATGGTTTTTGCAACTGCAGTTGAAGAAACTTTCAAAGTTCTTGACATTTTCCCTATTGACTGACCTTCACATCTTAAAGTAATGATGGACTGTCATTTATCTTTGCTTATTTGAGCTGTTCTTGCCATAATATTGACTTGGTCTTTTACCAAATAGTGCTATCTTCTGTATACCCCCCCCCCCCCCTTGTCACAACACGACTGATTGGCTCAAACGCATTAAGAAGGAAAGAAATTCCACAAATTAACTTTTAAGGCACACATGTTAATTGAAATGCATTCCATGTGACTACCTCATGAAGCTGTTTGAGAGAATTCCAAGAGTGTGCAAAGCTGTCATCAAGGCAAATGGCGGCTATTTGAAGAATCTCAAATATAACATAATTTCATTTGTTTAACACTTTTTTGGTTACTACAAAACGTTTTAGAACACCTGTGTTATTTCATAGTTTTGATTCTACAATGTAGAAAATAGTAAAACTAAAGAAAACTCATTCAAGGGTTTTCTTTAGTTTTACTATTTTCTACATTGTAGAATCAAAACTATGAAATAACACAGGTGTTCTAAAATGTTTGACCTGTAGTGTATATGACTAAATGTTTTGAAAGTTATTCAAGTATAGATCACCAAAGTTACGATAGATTGCCATATATCTTCTGATAATTACCAAAATTACTGAAGATTCTGGTATCCTTGGTAAATTACCGGTAGCTTTGCAACCCAAATCAGGAGTGATATGGCGCCGTGCAATGCCAACATCTTTTATCATCTCTCACAGAAAACTAATTCAATTTAAGGGACATTTAACCTCTCAGATCTAATAATGAGATTTTGTGTCAAATATCTCAAATGCTCAGTGAGTTTTATTCTTTGATGCTTAATTCCTCTAACGGAACACATTAGATGTAACAAAGGGATGAATACATCAAGCAATTTACTGGCGTGTGCATGGTGTTAGGAGCCCACTTGTGGAGTATTTATGTTTTATTAGTTCTCATCTGGCACATTGAGCTGATAGCCCTACAGAGCAGTGTCGTTTAAAACTGAACACATGCTGCTGTTGTCAACAATGGACCTCAATGTGTCATGCCCCAACCTCAAATGGCTTGTCCAATATGCTATAATGGAGAAAATCAATAATTCGTCTTTCACAGCATTGCCCTCAAATGCCTCAATTTCAGCATGCTCTAAATGCATTTCCAAAACCTGTCACTGAAGGTATGAAAGATACACTTGGTTTACCCGTCTTCTTAGATTTCACAGCATTGTCTAATATAAGTAAATAGTTGATTGTGCTGACATACACAGCTGGGAAGAATGCTGCTGCACAGAGCACGGGGGATTTCACATGAAAGCTGTCAGTTAGTGTCACAGTCAGACATAGGTTGGTGGCTGTGCATGTGGTACTCCTAGTTTTAGACTAGTGGATTCCCTACCGACACACACTACTCTGTTCTCACCTCTTACTGTGTGGTCCCATGCTAAATATAAGCATCTAGATCAATGTCATCACATTCTCTCTCTGCAATCAGGAAGATAACAGCAAAGCAAAAGGTTGTTAGTCAAAAAGTCAGCTCAGTTTACATCTCCCTCTCCCTCTGGTCTGACCAGCTTTGTGACGCAGATTGGGCTATCATACTCGTACAGATGTAAGATCTAAATTTGAGCCAGTTTGCTATAACGAAAATAATCCTGCAGCAACAGGAAATGTGAACAATTATGTGGAAAATAATTCATTTACATGTTTGTTGGGATTGATACATTTCTTGTAAGGGAAAATCAAGTCTGACATTTCAAAGCGAAAATTACAAACTTCAGAAGCCTTTTTAAACCTAAAATACACTAAACGTTTTAAAGGAAAGTTTTCTTGCAACAGGGTGATTTAATTAAGATCCTACATCATTAGAAATTACCATATTTTTTATTTATTTACTTAACCTTTATTTAACTAGGCAAGTCAGTTAAAGAACACATTCTTATTTACAATGACGGCCTACCCCGGGCCAAACCCGGATGACACTGGGCCAATTGTGCACCGCCCTATGGGACTCCCAGTCACGGCTGGATGTGATGCAGCCTGGATACGAACCAGGCACTGCAGTGACGCCTCTTGGATTGAGATGCAGTGTCTTAGACCATATCTGAAGAACCAATACTTCATACTTTGTGTGAGCTGAAAATAGCAGCAGAGTCAAGCGAGTGCACAGTGAAACAAGTGCACTTGTTTGTATTTGTCTTCCCCGAAACAGCAAACAAGTTGACAGCACAATCAGTTGCCAAGGGAGATGGATTGTGAAAATGCAAGAGGAATACGTATTTCAATAAGTCCAATGTTCAAGCCAAAGTAAATGCTGTCTTCTTCTTCATAGCATGGCTCGATGAACAATGAAGGAAATATAAACGACGGTTTAACATAGACAGCTCAGATCTCAGATTAGCTGTGATTCATGCAACGTGCATTTGCGTCTTCCTGAGATCTGTGGTGAAACTAGTATGAGCAAATGTGACCTTTCAACATATCAAATCACAATTTCAATTTCAAAGGGTTATGACACTGCCAACATGTATATTATGTATGTTAACGGCTTTGTATATGAGTTTGGAGATTTTTCCATACAGTATTTAGAAGACACCTTTAAATGTTTATTGTTGTGTTAAAAATCATACTACTCTCATTGCAGCTACAGACACTGTAGAGAAGAGGGAATGTTTTTTAGACAACATGACCTACAGCACCAAGTTGTTGTCATTGTTGAGTCCATCTCTCTTTAGCCCCAAACATTGTGTAATAGGCTACAATCTGATCAATGATTGTTAAGCTCAGGCTCCCTGAGCACTAGGCTGGTGATAATGAAAAGACTGCAGTTCTGATTGGATCTAGTTCCTACATGGCGTCAGTAGGGAGTCAGGTCAGTAATGTGTACAGAGGGGTATGGAGGCTTATCGGTCACCTCCAGTCCATGAATAAGACTATCAATATGATGTTGTAGCTTTTGTTAAGCAGTGGTGTAAAGCACTTAAGTAAAAATACTTATAAGTACTGCTTAAGTAGTTTTTGGAGGTATCTGTATTTTACTATTTATTTTTTTGACAACTTTTACTTTTACTTCACAACATTCCTAAAGAGAATAATGTAATTTTTACTCCATACATTTTCACTGACACCCAAAAGTACTATTACATTTTGAATTCTTAGCAGGACAGACATTTTTTCAAATTCACGCACTTATCAAGAGAACTCGTGGTAATCCCTAGTGCCTCTGATCTGGCGGACTCACTAAACACAAATGCATAATTTGTGAATGATGTATCATTTGTGAATGAAGTCTGAGTGTTGGAGTGTGCCCCTGGATATCTGTACATTTTTAAAACAAGAAAATGGTGCCGTCTACTTTGCTTAATATAAGGAATTTGAAATTATTTACACTTTTAATTTTGATACTTAAGTATATTTTAGCAATTACATTTACTTTTGATAGTTAAGTATATTTAGAACCAAATACTTTTTTTACTTTTACTCAATTATAATTTTACTGGTGACTAACTTTCGCTTGAGTAACTTTCTATTAAGGTATCTGTACTTTTACTCAAGTATCACAATTGGGTACTTTTTCCACCACTGTTGTTAAGTACTTGTGTAATACTGAATGGGATCAAATATGAGAGTTACACTTCAAAACCATATCATGGCGATGTGCCAAACTGCAGAATTAAATTCCGAATTTTGAGTTGGAATGGACTCCAGCCCTGTGGCTCAAACTCCCTACAGATGAATTAAGCTTTCTCTATTGACAGTATGAAGATACCACAGACTCATGTGACATTGCATACCCTCTGTGTCAGTAAGATGATCCTGCCGAAACCTGGACATACAGGTTAGCTTCCTGGACTGCCTAGCTAAATGACCAAGTCCAGGTTAACAGGGGTGTCAGTGCAGAGTACGTACACGCCATTGATGACCCTGCTGAGATTGAGCATGGGGATAATCTTAAAGATGTAGTCCTCCCTCAGGCTCTCAGCAACCTTGTCACTGCTACATAGGAACTCCAGGGTTCCCTTCATCACCCAGCTGGCATTACTCTCCCCAGGGTGGACCCTCACTGTCAGCACCTCACACAGACATTTATCTGGGGAGGTGGAGGGTGAGTGTATTTAATTTTTTTTAACATTTTTGTCATTTTAGCAGACTCTCTTATCCAGAGCAACTTACAGTAGTGAATGCATAGATTGCATACATTTTTTTTTTTTTGTACTGGCCCCCCGTGGGAATTGAACCCACAACCCTGGCGTTGCACACACCATGTTCTACCAACTGCGCCACAGGGAAGACTAGTGTAGAAGGGGAGGGAGAGAGGGTTACACAATGACTGTTAGTCCGCCACTATAGTTTCCACTCGGAAGGTATTAGTTACACTATCTACATTAAATCAGTAAATCCTCTAGCCACCACTTCTTCCATGTTCTGTAATGTCATGTCCAATCAGAACAAGGCTCTCTACAGATCATAAATCCACATCTAAACAAAGATGCATTGCTATGGTTTACTCAAAATGTGTGTCTGTCCTATACAGGTCCCCCTTGTTTTGAAAAAGGTAATACAATTTCTGAAGCATGTAATACATTCCGTACACAAGTCTATAGGACAGCATCTATACAGCACATCTTGTGAAAAATTGTATTTTGAAAAAGTGAGAAGATGGATATCCTTTCAAAGGAATATCAAATATTAATCTAGCCTGGCTATTGTGGCCAGGGCTGCCACTCTACCAAAGACAGCCACGGAAGAGACAAATTCCTCTGACTCCTGCACTGATCATTCAGTAATGAGTTTCTGCTAGGCCAGTAAAGTGTACACCTTCTTTATGCTTCATTTCATTTATATATTTAATTGAAGTATTGTGTGCCTGAGCAATCAGGTTTAAGTAAGGGATTTGTTTTTGTGAAACAAAATGAGCGATAGCAGAAATCTCATACTTTCACCTTAATTTAACGAGACATAATTTGTCTGCAGGCGGTCCTGTGTTGACAACAATGATACGTTATGAGAGTATAGCCAAATGCATAACAATGCAGAGAGTGAAATTATATAAATGGAATGGAGAAAAAAAATCAGAAAGCACAAGATTCATTTGTCTTTTTGCAAAATGAAATAAATTAAACTTGCAAAGTGACTGAGTGGGCATGCCGGCATCTCATGGAAGTGTCCAGAAGATCAGATTTGAGTAATACATATCACAACAGCCAGAAGCATGGGCTCAATTCCCTGCAAGAACTGCCTGCTTAAAAGTGGAAAAATGTATTATTTATATTTTCATTCAAGAAGAAAACATGTTTGCGTGCTCTCTTTCATACACACTTTTATGTGAGGTAGTATGTGTGTAGCCTATCCATTGTGAGTTTTTCACATTCCTCAACAAGTCAAACCCATGCTCCTCAACTCTAATATCTCCTTATGGTGCAACAGCACAAATTAATCAAACAAGCAGCAACACTAGGATGAACTCGTAACTGGAGAGCCACTCAAACAGGCTAACACGCTAGGCTTTCACACATTCCTCTCCATAACTACAGTCATCTTGACCCCATTTCCATTCATCGTCTCTATTCAAAGCCTAATAAAGCTTGCTCTTGGCACATGTAAAGTGTAAAGCATGGAGAGGTGTAGGCATGTTCTGAAAGGCATTGAGCGATCAGCTTCATCAACAGTTCTCCTTGCCAGGCTGTGTGTGTGTTGTGTGTTTTCCCTTTGATATGGACATGTCTCTGGCACACATGTATCATCAGCCAAACTGTCATACAGAGAGCAGGTTGGAAATGTGTTTCTTTGTCTCTCTATCCCCTTCTGCTTCCTGGATATCTGAGCAAACGTACCACCTGCTGACAACATCTACAATACCTTGAAATGTGTGTGTTTTGTGTGTGTACGTGCACATGCACCTGTTCTTGTATGTTTTCCAATGGGTGTACGGTACTGTGTTAATCTGCAGAATACTTCCTCTATGGTATAATTCAAGACAATGACTGTGCTTTTAGAATAAATCCACATATGGCAGTCTGAATATAAAGTATGCGTTTCATTTCATGATGTACTGCCAGCATGTTTTCATCCTGTAGTGTAGGCAACAAAAACATTCAGAAAATAACCACTTTTAACATGTAATAAACAAGCCCTGTACAAGCCCCTCACTTCGGTTAACATTAGCCTCTCTTTCACCATGATCACTTATCCTTACATTATAATGCACTGGACCACAAGCAGCACTATTATCCAACTTTTATTGGGGATGAATTGCTATGAATTGACTGTACATTAGACTGAACATGTAAGAGGAATGCCTTGTTTGCGGAAGTGTGAAGGTAACAAGTTGACATTAAATGTCTGGTTGCTAACCCACTCCCACTCCAACCCCCTTTCCTTTCCACTATATACTGACTAATGGTGGTTGTTGATCAATCTCCCCACTCTGCCACTTGGACAGGTGCATCTTTCATCTCCCATGGGGTGTAAGTGGTGCAGGAGTCTCCATCAAAGGCTTTCTCACTGAGCAACTTGGTGATTAAGTGCCACACTTTATTCCCTTTGGGTGACTGTCCAACCAAGTAATACATCTGGCCCTGGAACACTTGCTTTTTAAAAGAAATTGGACACTTTTTTTTTTACATTTTAGCCTAAAATGACATACCCAAATCTAACTGCCTGTAGCTCAGGACCTGAAGCAAGGATATGCATATTCTTGATACCATTTGAAAGGAAACACTTTGAAGTTTGTGGAAATGTGAAATTAATGTAGGAGAATATAACACATTAGATCTGGTAAAAAATAAAACAAAGAAAAAAAACATGTTTTTGTTTTTTTGTTCCATCATCTTTGAAATGCAAGAGAAAGGCCCGATCCCATAGAGGTTAAACCAAAATAAAGGGGAAATGTACCACATGTGCTCTGGTGTGAACTTGTTACTGAGATGAAGACAAGCTTTCCTATAATAAAACACAGTGAAATGCGTGTCTGGATAAAGTGTCTGAGTTTTCCATTAGTTCCATGTTCCCTTTTGTTGTGATTCAAAGCTCTGTCTGTCCCTATTCTCATAAGGATTTTTTGATCAAACCACTCCATCCATGATGCCCTATCACTTGGGTCCACAAGAACAGATCAAACATACCCTAACAGGGAAGATTGCATTTGAAAGGGAATACTCAAAGGCTGGTCCTTTTCCTCACACTGGTTTACAGGGTTGTTCCTGGCACAAAAAGTGGCTTCGGTGGTTTCCTATGCAGGAAAAAACCTTGGTTTAGTTATAACCAAACCTCTGTTGACCCATTCTTCATAGTTTCAACACCCTAAAAACCATCTCCAAATAGCTGTCAGATGCAGCAACGAACCCTCAAAACATCCAGCTGGTATGTGTCACGACTTTCGCCGAAGTCGGTCCCTCTCCTTGTTCGGGCGGCGTTCGGTGGTGGACGTCACCGGTCTTCTAGCCATCGCCGCTCCACCTTTCATTTTCCATTTGTTTTGTCTTGTTTTCCCACACAACTGGTTCACATTCCCTCATCAGACTAAATGTATATTACCCTCTGTTTTCCCACATGTCTTTGTGTGTAATTGTTCTTTGTGTAGGGTGTTACGCTACAGGCTGGCTTGCGCTAGGTTTGTTTCAAACCTAGGTTTGTTTGTTTTGTTTAATCCGGTTCATGTTACCGTGGTTGTGCTTTGTGCTGCCTCGCCTGTGCCTTTGGGCCAGGGTGTATATTAAAGTTCTTCTGTTATCACCCATCTCTGCTCTCCTGCGCCTGACTTCCCGGCAACCAGTCACTCACCCCGTTACAGTATGTTGTGCACCACCTAAGGTGAGGAGGCAGCAACAAGCTGTGAGTGAAAGTTACAAAAAGTTTAAATTGAAGAAATAACTGATCAAATGGCAACTACTGAGACAAACACAGTATTGGCAGAGAGAGGCTGCCTCACATGCACACACAGAAGTACAAAGCAGGCCTTGAGCAATCAAAACCAATCTCTGTAATCTTTTCCTGTATATGCAAATCAGGTCTAATTAGTACAAATCAGGGTTGTCCATTTATATTCAATGCAGCTTTAATTTTCCATTTTATTAATTAAATATGTTCCAGTCCAAATGCGCTCAGGCTCATTTCAGAGATTGTTCATTATCTAACATAATCTCATTTAGCATGACAGTGTGTTCTAAAGCTATCTAAAGGGAGGTAACTTTTTCATTTTTTCTCTCTGTGTGATACTGTAATGCGCCTGGGTGTTAGGCTTGTGTACCATTACCATTAGCCAAGGGTCTTACTACTCACCACAATCAACACCAAACAGCCCAGAACAGGTACCACAAAGTACCCTAAACAGAAAACCTAAAGTAGACCAAACAACCACAAACATATACCCAAAACTACCCCAACATAAACAAAACAACTCCAAAGTTGAACAAAGTACTCCGAACAACCCCCAAATGCCCCAAACAACCACAAAGTACCCCAAACAGTTACCCCAAACAGGTATCCAAAGCACCCCAAACAGGTATCCAAAGTACCCCAAACAAACCCAAACAGATTACCCTAAAGCAGGGTTTCCCAAACATTTTTCACATTTCCAGCATTGGGGAACATTCCTCGCCCCCCATGGCCACACCTATTTCAATAGGCACAAGCACTGTTCATGACACAAACTGTTCACACCCCCTGTGTTGGCAGAAATAACATTTTGCAGGTTCAAAGCTTATTTCCTGCAATTCTATACATTTTGCCATGGGATGTAGACATTTTGTATTGCCATTTTAAGCAAATTTCCTGCAATTCTACACATTTTGCTATGTCTTATGTGTGTTCATGTGATACTTGAATGACTCAAGCATTACAACAAAATCAATGGGCTAAGAAACCAAGCTAAAAAACGTTAGCTGACATGGGCTAGTTATAAACAGCTCTCTAGTGTCTACAATGTCTGACATAACAAGAGAAAAACTGCTGATGCACTACCGAATTTTGAAATTGCACCTTGTGCATTCTACAAGGTGCTATTGTAGGGGGCGCGAGAGGCTGAACCGCCAACCCCTCGTGCCCCCCACAGTTTGGGAACCACTGCCATATAGTAACCCAAACAACTCCAAACAGGTACCACAAAGTGCCCCAAACAAGCACCCCAAACAACCCCAAACAGGTACTCCAAAGAACCCCAAAGTGTCTCAAACAACCCCAAACAGATACCCCAAACAGGTACCCAAAAGTACCAGAAAGTACTCATTTAAATTAAATAAATTGTCATTTAGCAGACACTCTTATCCAGAGCGACTTAGTTAAAAACTGTAGCTTAAGTGCATTCATCTTAAGCTAGCTAGGTAGGACAACCACATATTTTAGGTATAGTAAGTCAATTTTTCCGTAATAAAGTATCTATCAGCAAAGTCAGTGCTAGTAGGGGGAAAAAAGTGACATGCGAGTGTTAGTTCACTAAAATGATTTAAGATACTCTTTGAAGAGGTAGGGTTTCAGAGATTTTGGAAGATGGGCAGGGACTCCTAGCTTCAGGGGGAAGCTGGTTCCACTATTGGGGTGCCAGGGCAGAGAACAGCTTTGACTGGGATGAGCAGTAGGGGTGGGAGTGCCAAGAGAACAGAGGTGGCAGAATGGAGTACTCGGGTTGGGGTGTAGGGTTTGAGTATAGTCTCTAGGTAGGGCGGGAATATCCTCTTGCTGTTCCATAGGCAACTAGAAGCCAGTGGAGTGTGCATAGGAGTAAAGTGACATGGGAGACTGGCCACCCATCAGAGCCTGGTTTCTTCCTAGGTTCCAGCCTTTCTTGGGAGTTTTATTCTAGCCACCATGCTTCTACATCCGAACTGCTTGCTCTCCAGGGTTTTAGGCTTGGTTTCTGTATGAACACTTTGTGGCAACTGCTGATGTAAAAAGGGATTTATAATAAAATTGGATTGATTTAAATTTGATTGAACTTGAGAAGGTTGAACACCAGGTGGGCTGCAGTGTCCTGGATAATTTACAGGGGTTTGATGGCACAAGTGGGGAGCCCAGCCAACAGCGAGTTGCAGTAGTCCAGACAGGAGATGACAAGTGCCTGGATTAGGACCTGCGCCGCTTCCCGTGTGAGGTAGGGTCGTACTTTACGGATGTTGTGGAGCATGAACCTGCAGGAGCGAGTCACTAAAGATCTGACCCAGGAGAATACAGCCAAGTAGTGAAAATATAGGTGGAAGAATATATTGGCAGAATATAATCTTAAATGCAAATGTGTATATTATTTACAGTATGCATATCTTTGACACATTCCATGTGGCTCAAATGTTGATCAATAAGGTTTATTTTTTTCACTTCAGGTGCCTTATCCAATAAAAGAACGCACAGGCATTATTTATTTAAAAAAATCATAGCATAAAAGGGGTAAAGCAACAACAACTCTGCCACGCTGACCCTCAATCTGGCTATGTGTTTAGACCCTTTCTGTACTCCATGTCACCCACGACTGTGTGGCCATTCACGACTCCAACACCATCATCAAGTTTGCTACTGACAGCGATGAGACAGCCAACAGGGAGGAGGTCAGTGACCTGGCAGTGTACCTTGGGTACCTTTTTGGGGTTGTTTGGGGTACTTTCGGGTTCCTTTTTGGGTTTGTTTGTGGTGCTTTGGGGTACCTGTTTGGGTTGTGAGATGAGGCCAGTGACCTGGCAGTGTACCTCGGGTACCTGTTTGGGGTGGCTGTTTGGGGACTTAAGGACTGTTTGGGGTACTTTTGGGTACCTGTTTGGGGTACTTTGGGGTACCTGGGAGGAAGTCAGTGACCTGGCTGTGTAACCATGGGTACCTGTTTGGGGTTGTTTGGGGTACCTGCTTGGGGTCGTTTACTGTACTTTGGGGTACCTGTTTTGGGTTGTTTGGGGTACTTCTGGGTACCTGTTTGGGGTTGTTTGTGATGATTGCTAGGACCCTTAGCCAGACTAGTTTTACTCCAATAGCTTCCTTGAGTCAGACCTGAGAACCTCTTTATTGTCTACTTATCAGGGAAACAGAGATCCAGATCAGCTGAGATAGTAGTTGATGTAATGAGTTATAACATCAGTATGAGTTCAGTAGAGTATGAAACACACAATTAATATCTGGATCAAGCTACAGGATGAAAAAAGGAAGAAATCGACCTATCCAAAGAGCTATAATAACATTGCCCAAGCTCAGATCCAAACCCATTTCAGACATCCCAGAAAACACTATTCTGATTGAGTTCATCAGTCATGTATTACTCCATACACCTAATGGACGAAATGACTGGAAATCATCAGAAGCTCAATACATACTGATCATTAATTTACTAAAACACATCCCCTCCAAAGTTAGTTCCCCAAATGTCACTGCTGACAGTGGTAATATTTGTGTTTTGAGGGTGATGTGGGAGCCAAGCCTATCATTCATGTGATATCAGTCATTATATTCACATAATGGACCTCGACCAGGCTATCTGACCAATGGGGTGTGATAGATGTGAGCGTTATGATGGACTCGTCGACTGCGAGGAGAGACATACTGAGAATCAGAGAGCAGATGGTGAAAATGCCAAGGTCAAGACATATCTATAACAGTGTATAGAGAATGTATCACTAACAGGGCAACATTCAATTTAACATTCAAAGCTCAACAACAATATTGTGGATTAATTTACCAGTACATGCCTTCATTTGTTTCATAATTGTGCATATTTCAAACCAAATTGGATCAAATTGAAGTTTCAATCAGATACGGAATGAGCCTACAGTAATCATGTTGACAAAAACAAACTATTGTGACTCCTACAGTATCTTTCCACCCACAGTAACACAAGAAGTTATTTGCTCCTATGGAACAACATCATCCTCTGTGTTTACAGCTATTTCAGATGACTTGGCAAATAAACAAGAAACAAATTAAACTCTGAGCTTAAAAACTTTAGCCATACCAGTGTTGTTTATACTCAAGCTGCTCTTATCACAGGACTCTCTCAGCACACAAACGACTCCATGACATGTCACAAAATGAAATGACCCTTTCTCACCATGACACTGGTGACAGTCATCTATCTTAGGAGGTAACACAAGGCTTAATTAAATTAAGCAGCAAGCAATTATTCATGTCCTACACACAATATTATAATTATTATATTATAATTACATTATTATATTAACATATAATATTTACGTGTCGCTATTATTAAATCCGCTCTAAATTGAAGAACAACACCACATTGAGTTAAGTTAGCCAACTACTATACCACTAGAGGTGATCTGCAGTGCAATTGAGTTGCATGGTGTTAAATGGGGCTTAATTATCAAACACTAGTTGTCTAATATGTTACAACGTGTATGAATGTGTATACAAGAAAACCAAAACGGCTTAATATACTGTGGTCCTATAAGAGATAACAGAAAAGCACTACATTGCAAAAGGACAGGTCCCTGGTTGATGTCTTAGCAGAGTGGTAGAGAGAATACAAACTGATTTGAAGAAGATGCATGTTGTATGTTGAAAACATGGACTATCGTTTAGTGCATTTAGCTACTTTATTAGATGACTCAGTACATCATAATATTGGCATACTGCACTGAGGAACAACTGAGAAGTTCCATTATTTGTCCCAGGCTGACAATGTATAGAGGAGTATTGTACTGTATCTCACATCTATACTAAACACCTCACAGGTGAGACTGGGGGCAATTGAAACAGGGGGCAATTATAACAACTTGAATTTCTCCAAACATAAACAAGCTAGACTGACGAAACTCACTCATTACATGTCCATTTATGTTCTCTCCCTGCCTGAAAAGTATGTTTTTTCCCACTGTCTTAAGCACTAATGCCCAAGAATTCAAACAAGCATAATTTTCATAACAATATATTGAGTGTACAAAACATTATGAATACTTGCTTTTTCCATGACATTGGTGAATCCAGGTGAAAGCTATGATCCCTTATTGATATCACTTGTTAAATCCACTTCAAATCAGTGTAGATGAAGGGGAGGAGACAGGTTAAAGAAGGATTTTTAAGCCCTGAGAAAATTTAGACATGGATTGTGTATGTGTGCCATTCAGAGGGTGAATGGGAAAGACCAAAGATTTAAGTGCCTTTGAATGGGGTATGGTAGTAAGTGCCAGGCGCACCGGTTTGTGTCAAGAACTGCAACACTGCTGGGTTTTTCACACAACAGTTTACTGTATCAAGAATAGTACACCACTCAAAGGCCAACTTGACACAACTGTGGGAAGCATTGGAGTCAACATGGGCCAAAATCCTGTGGAACGCTTTCGACACCTTGTTGAGTCCATGCCCCAACGAATTGAGGCTGTTCCAAGGGCAAAAGGGTGGGGTGCAACTCAATATTAGGAAGGTACTCTTAATGTTTTGTACACTCATGATTGACATGTGTCACTATTATTATCATCTAATGCTAGGCACATGAGGCTTTGTCATGGCAGGTGGGTTGTAAATTGTAACGCAGTGTTAAAATGACCCTGAGCCAAACAGCCAAATTATGAAAAAAAGTTGTTTAAATTATACATATATATATATATATATATATCATTGTTTTTGCCGTGGAGTGCAAAAGAAGTTGCAAACAGATATAATTTGTTCACCATCAGATTACTCAAATGTTTTGAGTGGAACCGAATATCCAAAATGCCTTACCTACTTAGGAAATAATTATATTTCTTGCAAAATCATTATATACTGTACGTCAATGATAATATGATAATTCATAAACATTAATGCTTTTGAAGTTAAGTACATTTATTTGGTTTATTTTCAGGTGTTACATTTGACCCCAGCTACTGTGACAATTGCCTCTGGAATGGGGGCAAATGTAACATCTGGAACTCTTTGGATTAAAAATCTATATTGTGATCCGACTATCTTACTTACAGACCTTTAAATGGTATGAATGATTATTATGTAAAAACATTGACTTGCCTAGTTCAAGTGGGCAATGGAATGAAATACTTTTTTAATTTTTTACAATTGCCTACAGTCTCCCCTACCTTGGAAACTTGTTTCTATTTTAAGTGGGTTACATTTAGTAAAGCTATATGTAAGCATATGCACACGACAGACTGTGTGTTTCTGTTGCGAGAGTGCGGTTAACTTCTGACAATGTATCCTCCACCACTTCTCTGACTGTTGCCATGCTACTACGGCACATAGAACAAGTAGTCCCATTATGCTGATGATTACAGAACAATACAATTGGCCTCAGTCTGCCTCAGTAGTAATGTGATAACATTTATATAACCACCTGGCTAGCCAGCTATATAGTACTAGCAGGTAAAATTAGCTGCCTCTTCCTCTCTGTTGGTTGTTATGCAAGCTGGCTAATAATGCTTTTGTCACTTCACTTGCTAGCTAACGTTAGCTAGCAACCTAACATTACAGCAGAGTCACATAGAGACTCGACAGCTGGAATGAGAACAAACTCCATCTGCCTAGCTAGTAATGCAATGACTGCTATACCTACGTGGCTAGCCAGCCATGCAGTAATGATGTAAATGCTGTCAAATTCTCCCACGTTTCTCGTCTGACAGCTTGTTTTCAGCTACATTTCCATCAGTTATCCTCCTAAATTCGGTGGTCAGTGGATAAAGTATCTGTGACTTGAACAAATGTGTCTGAAAATGAACTGTTCACGAGTTGTTGCTCATGTATAATAATAGCTAACTAGCTGGTTCATGTAGCCATCAACTCCTGAACGTCAAGCTGCATCTAGCTAGCTAGCTAGGTATCGTCGTAAACAAACTTGGACACAATCTTTTCACGCCACTTCCCAGGAAGATGGCACAGCAAAGATGGATAGCTGACCGATGCTGGCACTAAGATCGTACTTAACGAACTGTATAGGGCCATAAGCAAACAAGAAAATGCACATCCATAGGCGGCGCTCCTAGTGGCCAGTGATTTTAATGCAGGGAAACTGAAATATGTCTTACCTCATTTTTACCAGCATGTCACCTGTGCAACTAGAGGTGAAAACTCCAGACCACCTTTACTCCACACACCCGGACGCTTATAAGAAATCCCACTATGCCCTCTGACGAATCATCAAACAGGCAAAGCATCAATACAGGACTAAGATTGAATCCGACTACACCAGCTTTGACGCTCGTCGGATGTGGCAGGGCTTGCAAACTATTACGGACTACTGTGACGCGAGTCTACCAGTGATGCGAGCCTACCAGACGGGCTAAATGCCTTTTATGCTCACTTCGAGGCAAGCAACACTGAAGCATGCATGAGAGCACCAGCTGTTACGGACAACTGTGTGATCACACTCTCTGTAGGTCAACATTAACAAGGCTGTGGGATGGACGGATTACCAGGATGTGTACTCAGAGCATGCGCGGACTAACTGGCAAGTGTCTTCACTGACATTTTCAGCCTGTCAATTACTCAGTCTGTAATACCCTTCAGGGGTACATGCTCAGTCCCCTCCTATACTCCCTGTTCCATCATGACTGCATGGCCAGGCACAACTGACAACGATGAGACAGCCTATAGGGAGGAGGTCAGAGACCTGGCCATGTCGTGCCAGGAGGACCGAGAAGGCCCCCATTCTCGTCAATGGGGCTGTAGTGGAGCAGGTTGAGAGCTTCAAGTTCCACATCACCAACAAACTATCATGGTCCAGACACACCAAGACAGTCGTGAAGAGGGCAAGACAAAGCCTATTCCCCCTCAGGAGACTGAAATGATTTAGCATGGGTCCTCAAAAAGTTATATAGTTGCACCATCAAGAGCATCCTGACTGGTTGCATCACTGCCTGGTATGGAAACTACTCGGCCTCTGACCACAAGGCACTACAGAGGGTAATGCGTACAGCTCAGTATATCACTGGGGCCAAGCTTCTTGCCATCCAGGACCTTTATACCAGGCTGTATCAGAGGAAGGCCCTAAAAATTGTCAAAGACTCTAGCCACCCTAATCATAGACTGTTCTCTCTGCTACCGCACGGCAAGTGGTACCAGAGCGCCAAGTCTAGGTCCAAAAGGCTTCTAAACAGCTTCTACCCCAAAGACATAAGACTCCTGAACAGCTAATCAAATGGCTACCCAGACTATTTGCATTGTCCCCCCCACCCCCTCCTTTACGCTGCTGCTACTCTCTGTTTATTATCTATGCATTGTCACTTTAATTCTAAATACATTTACATATTACCTCAATTACCTTGACTAACTTGTGCCCTCGCACATTAATTCTGTACTGGTACCCCCTGTATATAGCCTCACTACGGTTATTTTACTGCTGTTCTTTAGTTATTTGTTATTTTTCTTTTTTTACTTAACACTTATCTTTATTTAAAACTGCATTGTTGGTTAAGGGCACGTAAGTAAGCATTTCACTGTAAGGTCTACTACACCTGTTGTATTCAAGGCATGTGACACATACAATTTGATTTGATTTGATTACAGGCAACATCCACACTGAGCTAAAGGCTAGAGCTACCCCTTTCAAGGAGTGGCACTAATCCGGAATATAAGAAATCCCACTATGACCTCCAAAGAGCCATCAAAAACAGTCAATGCAGGACTAAGATCTAATCCTAATATGAATCCTGACGCTCATAAGATGTGGCAGGGCATGCAAAATATCACAGATTACAAAGAGAAACCCAGCCGTGAGCTGCCCAATGACGAGAGCCTACCAGACGATCTAAATTGAATCTATGCTCGCTTTGAGGCAAGCAACACTGAACCATGCATGACAGCACCAGCTGTTCTGGGTGACTGTGTGATCTTGCTCTCCTTAACCGATGTGAGTAAGACCTTTAAACAGGTTAACATTCACAAGGCAGCAGGGCCAGACAGATTACCAGGACATGTACTCAGAGCATGCACTGACCAGCTGGCAAGGGTCTTCACTGAGATTTTCAACGTCTCCCTGACGCAGTCTGTAATACCTACATGTTTCAAGCAGACCACCATAGTCCCTGTGCCCAAGAATGGCAAGTTAACCTGCCTAAATGACTATTGTCCCGTAGCACTCACATCTGTATCCATGAAAGGCTTTGAAAGGCTGGTCATGGCCCACATCAACAGCATTATCCCAGATACAATGGACCCACTACAATTTGTATACCACCCCAACAGATCACGCAATCTCTATTGCACTCCACATTGCCCTCTCCCAAAAGGAACACCTACACGAGAATGCGGTTCATTGACTGTAGCTCAGCATTTAACACCATAGTGCCTCTAAACTCATCACTAAGCTCAGGACCCTGGGACTGAACACCTCCCTCTGCAACTGTATTCTGGATGTCCTGATGGCTGCCCCCCAGGTGGTGAAGGTAAGCAACGACATATCAGCCACACTGACCCTCAACACAGGTGCCACTCAGGGGTTGGTGCTTAGTCCCTTCCTGTACTCCTTGTTCACCAATGACTGCGTGGCCTTGCACGACTCCAACACCATTATTAAGTTTGCTGACGACACGACAGTGGTTGGCCTGATCACCGACGACGATGAGACAGCCTATAGGGACTAAGTCAGTGACCTGGCAATGTGGTGCCAGAAAAACAACCTCTCCCTCAACTTCAGCAAGACAAAGGAGCTGGTCGTGGACTACAGGAAATGGAGAGTTGATCACTTCCCCATCCACATCGACGGGGCTGTAGTGGAGCGGGTTGAGAGCTCCATTTTCCTCGGTGTCCACATCTCTAAGGAATTATGATGGTCCACACACACCAACACAGTCGTGAAGAGGGCATTGCAATGCCTCGTCCCCCTCAGGAGGCTGAAAAGATTTGGCATTGGCCCTCAGATCCTCAAAAGTTCTACAGCTGCACCATTGAGAGCATCTTGACTGGATGCATCACCGCTTGGTATGGCAACTGCTTGGCATCCAACTGCAAGGCGCTACTGAGGGTAGTGTGTATGGCCCAGTAAATCAGTGAGACTGAGCTCCCTGCCATCCAGGACCTCTATACCAGGCAGAGCAAAGCAAGGCCCTAAAAATGGTCAAGGACTCCAGCCACCCGAGTCATAGACTGTTCTCTCTGCTACCACACTTCAAGTCCCTGAACAGATTTTAACCACAAGCCATAAGACTGCTAAATAGTTAGTCCAGGTAGCTATTGGTTAACTATTTAACTACCTGCATTGAACTCTTTTGACTCATCACTCATGCTGCTGATAATGTTTATTTAATCTATTATCTATTCCTTGTGTAATTATTTTTCTATGATTTACCTTTTTTTCTTTCTGCCTTGATGGGAAGGGCCGTAAGTAAGCATTTCACTGTTAATCTACACCTGCTGTTTACGAAGGATGTCACAAATTTTATTTGATACAAAATTATTTCCGTTGCTGGTTAGGAGAGCATTTTTGCTAACCTTCACCCTCTTCCTAATCTTAACCTCAGTCAACTAACTTGCTATATTAATTCTACTAACCTGGTAAGAAAAAGTCACTTCGTTATCGAAGTGGCGTTGAAAGAGTGTTTCCCGTTATGAACTACCACTTCACATAGGCTAGCTGAGCTGTTTTATTCGAAAACGACTGAGATGACTCAAATCCTGTAGCTAATTTGTCTTCAGAAGGTTTTCATACCCCTTGACATATTCCACATTTTGCTGTTACAGCCTGAATTCAAAATGCATTAAAAGGATTTTTGCCTAAAATGACATACCCAAATCGAATTGCCTGTAGTTCAGGACCTGAAGCAAGGATATGCATATTCTTGATACCATTTGAAAGGAAACACTTTGAAGTTTGTGGAAATGTGAAATGAATGTAGGAGAATATAACACATTAGATCTGGTAAAAGATAATACAAACAAAAAACGTGTGTGTGCAAAGTTTCAGACTGATCTAGTGAATAATTACATTAGTGCACAATATTTTTTATCAGGTCTGCCAGGAGTTTTCCCAAATGTGCCGAATTGATCAATTGATACATTTTCAAGTACATAACTATAGAGAACATACAAAAATGCTATGGTAATATAATATTAAAGTGTACACACTCCTAGGAATGTCATAGATGATGGATCATTAGCTTATATACTAACTTTCACACATCTAGATGGTCGAACGGGGTGGGTGTGGAGCCAGAGACAGCAGTGGGGACAAACTGTAGACCCCAGTTCCTACATTTGAGCATAAAAATAGATTTTATCAAACAACACTATGCTCCATTTTATCTCTGGGACCCTCAGGATGACAAATCAGAGCAAGAGTACTGAATGCAAGTACATTATTTACCTTAAGAGGTGAATGAATCAAACCAGTTCTGTGATAACGGTTTTTTGTTGTTGTGCATTCTCCTCAAACAATAGCATGTTGTTTTTTCACTGTAATAGCTACAGTTAATTGGACACTGGAGTTAGATTAACAAGAATTTCAGCTTTCGGCCCATATAAGACATGTCTTCGTCCTGGAAAGTTGGCTGTTGTATACAACGTCATTCTAGTCACATTAGCGCACGTTAGCAACAAACGTCCCGGTTTAGGGATACCGATCCCGTAGAGGTTAACCTGTTGGGGATAGGGGGCAGTATTTGCACGGCCGGATAAAAAACGTACCCGATTTAAACTGGTTACTACTCCTGCCCAGTAACTAGAATATGCATGTAATTGTTTGATTTGGATAGAAAACACCCTAAAGTTTCTAAAACTGTTTGAATGGTGTCTGTGAGTATAACAGAACTCATATGGCAGTCAAAACCCTGAGACAAATCCTGACAGGAAACTGAAATCTGATGTGTGGATATCACTTCAAACATTTGCCATTGAAACACACAGGGGCTTATGAATCATTTAGCACTTCCTAAGACTTCCACCAGATGTCCCCAGTCTTTACAAAGTGGTTTGAGTCTCCTACTATCAAAACTGACTGAAAGAGAGGCTGTGGAAAGTGGTCACAGGTGGAGGGCCATTTACCATTATGACGCGGCCGCCCATGGCTACCTTCCCATTTCGAAACGTTTTAAAAGACAATGCAAACGTCCCCATGTAATATTACTGAAGCTCTGGTTGAAAAAGGCCCTAAAGATTTATGTTATACAACGTTTGACATGTTTGAACGAACTTAAATATATTTTTTTTGTACATTCGTGACAACAAGTCCTACTCAGCACGGTACATTTTCAGTAGCCTTCGGAGCGCGCTAACAATTGGGACATAAATGATTCACTTTTTCGAACAAAACTACATTTGTTATGGACCTGGGATTTCTGGAAGTGCTTTCTGATAAAGATAATCAAAGGTAAGGTTTTATTTACAATAGTATTTTTGATGGTTGATCGTTCCAAGATGGCTCCAACATGTATAGCCTAGACTACTTTGCTGGGTATACCACGTCGTTTATTGCAAAGTGTGATTTCCCAGTAAAGTTATTTTTAAATCTGGCAAAGCAGTGGCATTCAAGACATGTTAATCTATAAGTCTTTGAATGACAATATTACATTTTAACAATGTTTTCGAATAGTAATTTTGTAAATTGTAGCTCTGGTTCATTGGAAGCATTTGAGGGAAAAGATTTTCTGAATGTCACGCGCCGATGTAAAATGCTGTTTTTATATATAACTATGAACTTTATCGAACAAAAAATGCATGTATTGTGTAACATGATGTCCTAAGATTGTCATCTGATGAAGATTGTCAAAGGTTAGTGCTGCATTTAGCTGTGTTTTGGGTATTTGTGATGCATGCTAGTTGCTTTGAAAATGGCTGTGTGATTATTTCTGGCTGGGTTCTCTCCTAACATAATCTAATGTTTTGCTTTTGCTGTAAAGCCTTTTTGAAATCGGACAATGTGGTTCGATTCAGGAGAGGTGTATCTAATAAAACGGTGTAAAATAGTCATATGTTTGAGAAATTTAAGTTATAGCATTTATGAGGTTTTGCATTTTCGCGCAACGCGATTCCACTGGCTGTTGATTAGGGTGGGACGCAAGCGTCCCACTGGCCCAGACAGGTTTTAAACAGATCAACATTCACAAGGCTGCGGGGCCATATGGATTACCAGGACATGTACTCAGAGCATGCATGGACCAACTGGTAAGTGTCCCTGACCGAGCCTGTCATAAATACATGTTTCAAGCATTGAAAGGCTGGTCATTTTTTTTATTTACTTTTTATTTCACCTTTATTTAACCAGGTAGGCCAGTTGAAAACAAGTTCTCATTTACAACTGCGACCTGGCCAAGATAAAGCAAAGCGACAAAAACAACACAGTTACACATGGGATAAACTAACTTACAGTCAATAACACAATAGAAAAGGCTATGTACCATGTGTGCAAATGTAGTAAGATTAGGGAAGTAAGGCAATAAATAGGCCATAGAGGCGACATAATTACAATATAGCATTAACACTGGAGTGATATATGTGCAGATGATGATGTGCAAGTAGAGATACTGGGGTGCAAAAGAGAGCAAAAATAAATAAATAAATAAATAACAATATGGGGATGACGTAGTTGGGTGTGCTATTTACAGATGGGCTGTGTACAGGTACAGTGATCAGTAAGCTGCTCTGACAGCTGATGCTTAAAGTTAGAGAGGGAGATATAAGTCTCCAGCTTCAGTGATTTTTGCAGTTCGTTCCAGTCATTGGCAGCAGAAAACTGGAAGGAAAGGCGGCCAAAGGAAGTGCTTGGGGATGACCAGTGAAATAGACCTGCTGGAGCGCGTGCTACGGGTGGGTGTTACTATGGTGACCAGTGAGCTGAGATGAGGCTGGGCTTTACCTAGCAAAGACTTATAGACGACCTGGAGCCAGTGGGTTTGGCGACAAATATGTAGCAAGGGCCAGCCAACGAGAGCATGCAGGTCGCAGTGGTGGGTGGTAAATGGGGCTTTGGTGACAAAATGGGGCTTTTGGTGACAATTTGCTGAGTAGAGTGTTGGAGGCTATTTTGTAAATGACATCGCTGAAGTCAAGGATCGGTAGGATAGTCAGTTTTACGAGGGTATGTTTGGCAGTATGAGTAAAAGAGGCTTTGTTGTGAAGTAGGAAGCCGATTCTAGATTTAATTTTGGATTGAAGATGCTTAACGTGAGTCTGGAAGGAGAATTTACAGTCTATCCAGACACCTAGGTATTTGTAGTTGTCCACATATTCTAAGTGAGAACCGTCCGGAGTAGTGATGCTAGTCGGTCGGGTGGGTGCGGGCAGCAATCGGTTGAAGAGGATTCATTTCGTTTCACCAGCCTTTAAAAGCAGTTGGAGGCCACGGAAGGAGAGTTGTATGGCTTTGGAGGTTTGTTAACACAGGTTTGTTGATTTAGTGGATCATGAAATAATTTTGATAAAATTAATGCATTATGGTTTTAAGGAGGTAGCATTGAATTGGGTACAGTCATATCTAACTGACAGGAAACAGTCCACCTATATCAATGGTTCATTGTCTTCCCCTCATGTGTTAAACTGTGGAATACCGCAGGGCAGCTGCCTTGGGCCACTTCTTTATTTGATATATACCAACGACCTTCCCTATGCCTTAGCTGAAACTCAACTACGATATTTGCAGATGATACTACAATTTATGCAGCGAGACAATCGGTTCAACAGGTACAGCAAGCTTTACAAGGAGATTTGGAAAATATCAGGGAGTGGGTTTGCCAAAACAAAATTGTTTTAAACACCAAGAAAGCCAAAGTTATGTTGGTCTGTTCCACTAGGAAAAGGCCAAAACAGCATGGGATACAAATAAGTATGGGAGGAGTACTAATTGAAGAAGTGGCAGAAACCAAACTATTGGGAGTGCAGCTAGACAACTGCTAATCATGGTCGACTCAAATAACTAATCTATGTAAAAAAAAAAAATATTAAAACAGCATGCATAATCAGAAGGATAGCTAAATATTTACCAGGAAAAATTATTCAGCAAATAGCACAAGCATTAATTGAACAGGAACATATTGTCCACCATCTATGCATCATCCAGACAGAAAAGAGAAATAGGCAAAATAACATTTCAATTTAGAGCAATAAAGAAATGTAATAAATTAACTGAGCAAACAGAAACCTTTCAATATATAAATTTAAACATTCTTTTAAAACGATTTAAATATAATACATAGAAATGTTGTGGGACTATAGTAGATGAAGAATCAATATTTTTTAGATTGAGTATTTATTGGGTCATTATCTTAGTATATTATGTATGTTTGCAATAGTGTGTTATATGTGAAAATGTGTTCGTATTATAAATTGTATTTTAATGTTTAAGGACTCTTGGAAGATTAGTCCACATGGGGACTAAAAGAGATCCAAATATATATATATATTTTTAATCTAATAAAATGCTTATTGAAATGATCTATTATCATAGATTTATTGGTGGTGACAGTGTTTCCTAGACTCAGTGCAGTAGACAGCTGGGAGGAGGTGCTCTTATTCTCCAGTGTCCCAAAACTGTTTGGAATTAATGCTACTGGATGCAGACTGCTATTTGAAAAATATGGGGCATGCTTATTTAAGATGACGTGGAAAGCACTTTTAAAGAGCAACCAGGCATCCTCTACTGACAGAATGAGGTCAATATCCTTCCAGGACACACGGGACAGGTCGATTAGAAAGGCCTGCTCGCTGAAGTGTTTTAGGGAGCGTTTGACAGTGATAAGGGGCGGTCATTTGACTGTGGACCCATTACGGACGCAGGCAATGAGGCAGTGATCGCTGAGATCCTGATTGAAAACTGCAGAGGTGTATTTAGAGGGCAAGTTGGTCAGGATGATATCTATGAGAGTGCTCATGGTTACGGATTTAGAGTTGTACCTGATAGGTTCCTTGATAATTTGTGTGAGATTGAGGTCATCTAGTTTAGATTGTAGGACAGCCGGGGTGTTAAGCATATCCAAGTAAAGATCACCTAACAATACGAACTCTGAAGATAGATGGGGGGCAATCAATTCACATATGGTGTCCAGGGCACAGCTGGGAGCTGAGGGGGGTCTATAACAAGTGTCAACAGTGAGAGACTTATTTCTGTAAAGGTGGATTTTTAGAAGTAGAAGCTTGAATTGTTTGGGCACAGACCTGGATAGTATGACAGAACTCTGCAGGCTATCTCTGCAGTAGATTGCAACTCCGCCCCTTTTGGCAGTACTATCTTGTCGGAAAATGTTGTGGTTGGGGATTTCTGAATTTTTGGTGGCCTTCTTAAGCCAGGATTCAGACACGGCTAGGACATCAGGGTTGGCGGAGTGTGGTAAAGCAGTGAATAAAACAAGGCTTTATGGTTACAGAAGTCAACAAATGAGAGCACCTGGGTTAACCTCTACATCAACAGAGGAACAGAGGGGGAGTAGGATAAGGGTACGGCTAAAGGCTATAAGAACTGGGCATCTAGTGTTTTGGGATCAGAGAATTAAAGGTAGACAATTTCTGAGCGTGGTAGAATAGATTTAGGGCATAATGTACAGACATGGGTATGGTAGAATGTGAGTAAAGTGGAGGTAAACCTAGGCATTGAGTGATGATGAGAATGGTTGTGTCTCTGGAGGCACCAGTTAAGCCAGGTGAGTTCTACGCAAGTGTGGGGGGTGGGACAAAAGAGCTCTCTAAGGCATGTTGGGCAGGGCTGGGGGAACTACAGTGAAATAAAACAATAATAACTACCCTAAACAGCAGTAGACAAGGCACATTGACATTAGGGAGAGGCATGTGTAGCCGAGTGATCGTAGGGTCCAATGAACAGCAATAGGTGAGTCAGGGAGCCGTTCGGTCGTCGTTACTACGCTAGACGAGCTGGAGACACGGCGATTCAGAAAGCTAGCGAGCCCGGGCTAGCAGATGGGTCTTGGCAACATCGCAACGGAAAAGCCTGTTGAAACCTCCTCCGACGATTACGTCGGCAGACCAGTCATGTCGGAAATATGGTCCAGGCCAATTGGCAACAGAGGTATTGTAGCCCAAGAATTGGGAGATGGGAGATGGGATATGGGCCTAGCTCGAGGCTACCTCAAGACTAACTGGTGCTTGCTTCGGGACAGAGGCATTAGCCAGCAGTAGCCACTCAGGTTGCAGCTAGCTAGCTTAATTGTAAATACTTATTTCCCTCATTAAAATGCAAATCATTTTCGAACATTTTTGAAATGCGTTTTTCTGGATTTGTTGTTGTTATTCTGTCTCTCACTGTTCAAATAAACCTACTATTAAAATTATAGACTGATAATTTCTTTGTAAATGAGCAAACATACAAAATCAGCAGGGGATCAAATACTTTTTTCCCCCACTGTATATACGTACATATGAATTTAGTAAAACATTATGTAAACCTTATTAAAGTGACCAGTGCAGGGTTGAGTAACTGGGTCGTAGCTGGCTAGTGACAGTGACTAAGTTCAGAGCAGGGTACTGGGTGGAGGCCGGCTAGTGGTGGCTATTTAACAGTCTGATGGCCTTGAGATAGAAGCTGTTTTTCAGTCTCTCAATCCCAGCTTTCATGCACCTATACTGACCTCGCCTTCTGGATGATAGCGGGATCAACAGGCCATGGCTTGGGGGGGTTGATGTCCTAGATAATCTTTTTCTCCTTCCTGTGACTTCGGGTGCTGTAGCTGTCTTGGAGGGCAGGCAGTGTGCCGCTCTCCAGGCAGTGCACCTAGAGCTTCAATTTCAGTACCAAGCGTGGTACAGCCCGACAGGATGCTCTCTCAATGGTGTAAAGGTTTGTGAGGGTCTTAGGGTCCAAGCCAAATTTCTTCAGCCTCCTGAGTTTGACCCTTTTTCACTACACTGTCTGTTTGGTCCAGACCACTTCAGATTGTCAGTGATGTGTACGCAGAGGAACTTCACCTTCTTCAATGCAGCCCTGTAAATGTGGATGGGGGCGTGCTCCCTCTGCTGTCTCCTGAACCCACAATCAGCTCCTTCATTTTGTTGAGTGAGAGGTTATTTTCCTGGCATCACTCTGCCAGGGCCCTAACCTCCTCCCTGTAGGCTGTCTCGTCATTGTTTGCTAATCAGGCCTACTACTGTTGTGACGTCTGCAAACTTGGTGATTGAGTTGGAGGCGTGCGTGGCCACGCAGTCATGGGTGAACAGTGAGTTCAGTTGCACAGGGCGGGGTTCAGACCCAGGGCCCTAATGTTAATGATGATCTTGGAGGGTACTATGGTGTTGAAGGCTGAGCTGTAGTCAATGAACAGCATTCTTACATACAGTAGGTATTCCTCTTGTCCAGATGGGATTGGGCAGTGTGCAGTGTGATGGCGATTGCATCGTCTGTGGCTCTATTGGGGCGGTATACAAATTGAAGTGGGTCTAGAATGTCAGGTAAGGTGGAGGTGATATGATCCTTAACTAGCCCCTCAAAGCACTTCATGATGACAGAAGTGAATGCTATGGGGCGATAGTAAATTAGTTCAGTTACCTTTGTTTTCTTGGGAAAAGGAACGATGGTGGGCATCTTGAAGCAAGTGGGGACAGCAGACTAGGATAGAGAGAGATTGAATATGTTCGTAAACACTCCAGCCAGCTGGTCTGCACATGCTCTGAGGACGCAGTCATGGATGACGTCTGAGCCGGCAGCCTTGCAAGGATTAACACGCTTAAATGTCTTACTCATATCGGCCATGGAGTACAAGAACCCACAGTCCTTGGGAGCAGCCCATGTCAGTGGGACTGTGTTATCCTCAAAGCAGGCGAAGAAGGTGTTTAGGTTGTCACGTAAGCAAGACGTCGATGTCAACGACGTGGCTAGTTTTCCCTTTGTAATCTGTGATTGTCTGGA
This sequence comes from Salmo trutta, assembly GCF_901001165.1. Taxonomy (NCBI): domain Eukaryota; kingdom Metazoa; phylum Chordata; class Actinopteri; order Salmoniformes; family Salmonidae; genus Salmo; species Salmo trutta. The sequence goes on from NC_042973.1 coordinate 21,330,157, forward strand.
GTCCCTACCACATATGTCTCTTGTCTGAGCCGTTGAATTGCGACTCCACTTTGTCTCTGAACTGACATTTTGCCTGTTTGATTGCCTTGCGGAGGCAATAACTGCACTTTTTGTATTCAACCATATTCTCAGTGGTTCCCTAGATAGCGCCAACAGATTATGACAGCTCTGCTTCTAGCTCCTAACTTCTCTAACATGATTGAGAGCCTGAAATGGCTTCTTGGTAGATAGGTTCCCAATCTCCCAACCTCATAACTATCTGGTCTAGCTAAGGACAACTTCATAAAATTGCTAGGTGGCTATTAGTATTACAGAGAAACAACAACAACTTTAACAAAAAAAGAAACAAATCTGAGGTGGGACGTGACCCTCTGCCCCCTATGGGAATGTCGCCTCTGGATCTCACCATGGCTTGTAAAGTATCCCATCTACTAGTTTACCATTCTTATTTTAAATCCCCCTCAAAACACAGGCTAAACAAACAACTGTTCTCTTAACTCTCCTTGTCTCCTCAACTCAGGCTCCAGTTACTAAGTCACTATGGGCAAGCCTAAAATGTCTGTCTCCCTTTACACAGAACCTGTGGGAAGGAGATCTGCAAATGTCACTAGAATACAGAGAGAGAGAGAGAGAGAGAGAGAGAGAGAGATGCACATTCCCAAGCCCAAAAGTTGGATGTCAGTGTACATTCTTCGGTCGGAAGCTCGAAGAGCCAATGAAACATGAAATTGAATTAGAATCCCAATAAGTTGAAGAGGCAACAGAGCCACACAAGAATGATAGACTTTCTCTTGCTTATTTCTCTCCCTGAAATCCTCAGGAAATGGAATGTATGTGTCGAATGCATGAGTCCTCTACACATTTTTTCATTCTTTGTCCCTTCAATATTTAATGGTGAGTGACTGTTGCTCTTTACAAGCATACCTTAAAATCACTATGTTATTGCCATGCAACTATTTGGCTGAAGATACAGACGTTACTATAGTTTAGATGAAACACTGTGCCAAACTAAATCCTGCTGTCACGTCCTGACCAGTAAAAGGGGTTGTTTGTTATTGTAGTTTGGTCAGGGCGTGGCAGGGGGTGTTTGTTTAGTGTGTTTCGTTTTTTGGGGGGGCAATGTTCTATGTTAGTATATTTCTATGTCTGTGTCAATTTATTCTATTTCTATGTTTAGTTTATTGGGTTGACCTTCAATTGGAGGCAGCTGTTCCTCGTTGCCTCTAATTGAAGGTCCTATTTAATAGGGGTGTTTTTTCATTGGGATTTGTTGGAAGTTGTTCTATGTATAGTGTGTTGCCTTACAGGACTGTTTTCGTCGTTCATTATTTGTTATTTTGTTTTGTGTTCACGTTTCCTTCTCAATAAAAGAAGATGAGTATACACATTCCCGCTGCGTTTTGGTCCCATCCATACGACGAACGTTACAGAACTACCCACCAAAAAAGGACCAAGCAGCGGAGGAAGGAGCAACAGGAGAGATATCTCGAATCCTGGACATGGGAGGAGATATTAGCTGGAGAAGGACCATGGAGGAAGACTGGAGAGGACCGGGAACGCTATGCGGGAACACGGCTGGCAAGGAAGCCTGAGAGGCAGCCCCAATAACAAAATTTGGGGGGGCACACGGGAAGATTGGCTAGGTCAGACAGTAGACCTGAGCCAACTTACCGTGCTTATTATGGGGAGCGTTTGGCGGTGAGAGCGCCGGTCTATGCGGAAGTGCGCACGATCTCGCCCATGCGCACTCATAGCCCAGTGTGCTACACCCCAGCCCCTCGCAAGTGCCGTGCTAGAGTGGGCATCCAGCCAGGTAGGAGTATGCCTGCGCAGCACATCTGGCCACCAGTGCGTCTCCTAGGCCCAGGCTACCCTACACCTGCTCTACGCATGGCAGCCAATCGTCCTCTGCACAGCCCAGTTCGCCCTGTGCCAGCACTCCGCGCGTGCAGGGCTACTGTTACAACCCAGCCAGGACGGGTTGTGCAGGCTGTGCGCTCCAGACCTCCAGTGCTTGTTCATGGCCCGGTGTATTCCGTTCCTGCTCCTCGCACTAGCCTTGAGGTGCGTGTCCCTAGTCTGGTGCCTCCAAAGCCTGCATCACACACCACGCCTCCAGTGCGTCAGCCCAGTACGTCCTGCTCCTGCTCCTCACGCTAGCCCTGTGGTGCGTGTAAATAGTCTGGCGCATCCAAAGCCAGCCCCACGCCTCAGGCCTTCAGTGCGCAGTCCCCATCCAGAGCTTCCGACGACAGTTCTCCGTCTAGAGCTTCCGGCGACAGTTCCCCGTCCAGAGCTTCCGGCGACAGTTCCCCGTCCAGAGCTTCCGGCGACAGTGCCCCGTCTAGAGCTTCCGGCGACAGTTCTCCGTCCAGTGCTTCCGGCGATGTCCTACAGTCCAGAGCCTGCAGAGACGGCCCACAGTCCGGAGCCTGCAGAGACGGCCCACAGTTCGGAGCCTGCAGAGACGGCCCACAGTCCGGAGCCTGCAGAGACGGCCCACAGTCCGGAGCCTGCAGAGACGGCCCACAGTCCGGAGCCTGCAGAGACGACCTCCAGTCCGGAACCGGCGCAGCCAGAGTCGCCCTCCAGTCCGGACCCGGCGCAGCCAGAGTCGCCCTCTAGTCCGGAACCGGCGCAGCCATAGTCGCCCTCCAGTCCGGAACCGGCGCAGCCATAGTCGCCGTCCAGTCCGGAACCGGCGCAGCCAGAGTCGCCCTCCAGTCCGGCGCAGCCAGAGTCACCCTCCCGTCCGGCGCAACCAGAGTCACCCTCCAGTCCGGAGCTCCCAGAGTCGTCCTCCAGTCCGGAGCTCCCAAAGTCAACCTCCAGCCCGAGGTCTCCAGTGATGCACATCAGCCCGAGGTCTCCAGCGACGCGCCTCAGCCCGAGGTCTCCAGCTACGCGCCTTAGCCCTGAGCCTTCAGTGGGGGTGGACAGGTTAGGTTGGGGACTAAGGCCGGAGCCTGAGCCACCTCCGTAGCTGGAGGATTGGGGAGGGGGGGGGTGTAGCACGGGAGCCGTCGGTGACGGAAGCCACCTTCCCTTCCCTCCCTTTAGTTTGGGATTCATTTTGTTTTGGGGTTTCTTTTTGTGTTTTTTTGTTTGAGGTGCATCCGGGTCGGCACCTTTGGGGGGGGTACTGTCACGTCCTGACCAGTAAAAGGGGTTGGTTGTTATTGTAGTTTGGTCAGGGTGTGGCAGGGGGTGTTTGTTTAGTGTGTTTCGGTTTTTTTGGGGGCAATGTTCTGTTAGTATATTTCTATGTCTGTGTCTATTTATTCTATTTCTATGTTTAGTTTATTGGGTTGACCTTCAATTGGAGGCAGCTGTTCCTCGTTGCCTCTAATTGATGGTCCTATTTAATAAAGGTGTTTTTTCATTGGGATTTGTGGGTAGTTGTTTTATGTATAGCGTGTTGCCTTACAGGACTGTCTTCGTCGGTCATTATTTGTTATTTTGTTTCGTGTTCACGTTTCCTTCTCAATAAAAGAAGATGAGTATACACATTCCCGCTGCATTTTGGTCCCATCCCATACGACGGACGTTACACCTGCAAGATTATACTTATTTTTCATGGCATAAATAGGGTTTTAGATACTGAATATTCTGTGTGAAATGGGTCTCAGGTGGTAATTCCGCCTTCAGCTAATTTTTGTCTCCAAGACCTGGAAATGTAAATAACAAAAAGCAAAGTCCGGAACCTGGATCTCTGCTAAACCACATGTAAATACATTGGTCACCTGACCCCCCTATTTCCTGTTACAGTCTCAAGGGAGGGGGTGGGGGGGATAAAGCTTTATGGTGTTGAAATAAATTATTTTGTGGGGGTTGAGATGATACTGAGCAGGTAAATCTAAATTAGGATTCAGTGGAGTATGTCCAATGCTTTTAGACACTGTCACTGGTTAAATGAACCAGAAAGACACTCTTAGTAACGTGACATGTGGCACCCTAAGAGGTTAACAGGCACAAAAGATCAATTTTATTTATTTATATACATTCCATAAAGACCGTCAGAAGAGTCTCTACAATAGCAGATGTAAATAAATCATAATAGCATGCTGGAAAGAGGCAGTATCAATTTTTAACAGGTAATGTCCAGCAGGGGATGCAGTCTGGAAGTGATTAGAGCTTGCAAGTTTCTAGTCCTAAAACCCAGGAATGAGTTACCTCCGGTTCGTACAGCCATCCCTATGGAGAAAATGAATGGTGAAAGAATAGGGTTTTGGGAAAAATGCCCAAAATAAAGTTTGAGGTTAACACAGGCCTAGGGGATCTTATATGTTTTGTTCTATGAGATAATAACAGTCAGTTATTATTACCTTTATGAGTCATGAAGCCTTTATGTCCTTTATGTGCTTTTTTTAATTACATAAATGCTTTCAAATTTACAAAAAGTGACATTAGCTGATTAAAATTATCTCATTGAACAAAACGTATAAGATCTCCTAAGCCAGTGTTTACCACAGACCTTATTTTTGGCATTTATCCAAAAACACCATTAATTTCTCCATAGGCTTTGTCCAACGAACGATGGCGGGGTTAGTACCTACAAAAAGACACCATTGCTATTTCTCTCTATGGTGTGGAGGAGGAGGAGGAAGAGAAGAGGAATGGATGGGGAGGAAAATCAGAGAGGAGGTTTAGGGGAGCAGACTTGAATTGTTGTAGTGATTTGCCTACTTTATGGAAGAGAGAAAGGAATATACTTCACTGTTTAATATTACAGAAATATAACATAACACAATCCTTTCATTACTTGTCTAGTTTTTGTTGTTGTTGAGTAAATTGGAAATGTAGATAAGTGACCAGCACAACATCTTCCCAGATATAATGAAACAGTTACTGTACCCACAACAGGAATGATTTTTACTAGGATTATTATGAAGAAATTGTTGTCTATACAGAGGCGTATGCACTTTATATTCAAAATCAATTACTTGTGACTGGGTCTCTTTGGACTCTGAAATAACTTAAATGCTTGCATGACTAATTAAACTCTATATCCACCAATGTTTCACATTTTGTATTTTCTTTAGAAATGATTGTACTTCATGTGTGTGTAAAATATTACTGTTCTCTGATTTTTAATTAATAGATTTCAGTGTAACAATGTGTATGAATTTGTTCTTTTTTTTCCAGAATGCTAAATAGTATGTCCATTGTTTAGCTGGAATGGAATGTTCGTATCCTGTATAGGGTTATATAAGGAAGGTATATTACTGGAAACTTTCAAAGTTTACCAGTAAACTACCAGAAATGTTGTATCTTTCAAGAATTTTATGTAATCTATCACACGACATCTAATAGCCCTTTTGGGTACTACAGATTATGTAAAATATCTGAAATAATTAAATAATATTATTTCAAATATAATGACAAAGCTGTAAAACATTATCTTAAATAAATGAATACCATTGTTGCTTAATATGATTTATATATATTTGTTTTCAATGTTTGGCATCAAACTGGTGACAGGTGGGAAGAGAAGTCAATAGTTGGAAAAGTTGCAGAGTTAATTAAAAAACATATTTACATTTTTTATTTAACCTTTATTTAACTAGGCAAGTCAGTTAAGAACAAAATCGTATTTTACAATGACGGCCTACCCTGTCCAAACCCTCCCTAACCGCCCTAACAATTCAATTGTTAATCACATGCTTTTTTCATTAATTAGGCTATTCTCTTGAACCATATACTCTATCTACTAGAAACTAATGGACACTATGGACATAGATTTAAGTTATTCAAGTATATATTTCCAACATTACGATAGATTGACATATATTTTCTGTTAGTTACCAAAATTACAGAAGAATCTGGTAACTTTGGTAAATTACTGCTAGTTTTGCAATCCTAGTCCTGTATATTTGACTGTGATATGTGGTTGTTTCACTTAGCTATCTTAAAGTGACAATCAGCAGTTGAGAGGCGAGCCTACCAGATGAACTAAATGCCTTCTATGCTCACTTCGAGACAAAAAAACACTGAATCATGCGTGAGAGCACCAGCTGTTCCCGAACGACTGTGTGATCACACTCTCCGTAGCCGATGTGAGTAAGACCTTTAAACAGGTTAACATTCACAAGGCCACAGGGCCAGACACATTACAAGGTCTCACACTCAGAGCATGTGCTGATCAGCTGGCAAGTGTCTTCGCTGACATTTTCAACCTGTCCCTGACCCAGTCTGTAATACCTACTTGTTTCAAGAACACCAAGTTAACCTGTCTAAATGACTATTTCCCTATAGCACTCACATCTGTAGCCATGACTGGACACCCCTAAGAGCCTGGTTCCTCTAGGTTTCTTCCGAGGTTCCTGCCTTTCTGGGAAGTTTTTCCTAGCCACCGTGCTTCTACATCTGCATTGCTTACTGTTTGGGGTTTTAGGCTGGGTTTCTGTATAGCACTTTGTAACATTGGCTGATGTAAAAAGGGATTTGAAAATACATTTGTTTGATTGATTGATTGATTGATTGATTGATTGATTGATTGATTGATTGATTGAAAGGCTGGTCATGGTTCACGTCAACATCAACATCCCAGACATCCTGGACCCACTCCACTTCAGATACCGCCCTAACAGATCAACGGATGACGCAATCTCTATTGCACTCCACACTGCCATTTCCCGACTTGGACAAAAGGAACACCTATGTGAGAATGGTGTTTCATTGACTACAGCTTAGCGTTTAACACCGTAGTGCCCTCAAAGCTCATCACTAAGCTACAGATCCTGGGACTGAACACTTCCCTCTGTAACTGGATCCTGGACTTCCTGACGGGTGCCGCCCCCAAGTGGTGATGGTAGTCAGCCACACATCCGCAACACAGCCGCCACGCTGGCCTCTAAGGGGTGCATGCTTAGTCCCCTCCTGTACTCCATGTTCACCCACAACTGTGTGGCCCCTTAGGATAATGAAAAGATTTGTCATGGGCCTTCAGATCCTCAAAATGTTCTACAGCTGCACCATTGAGAGCATCTTTATTGGCTGCATCACCGCTTGGTATGGCAACTTCTTGGCATCCGACTGCAGGGCGCTACAGAGGGGTAGTGTGTACGGCCCAATATATCACTGGGGCTGAGCTCCCTACCATCCAGGACCTCTATACCAGGTGGTGTCAGAAGAAGACCCTAAAAATTATCCAAAAACTCCAGCCACCCAAGTCATAGACTGTTCACTCTGCTACCGCACGGCAAGCAATATGATGCACCAAGTCTGGAACCAACAGGACCCTAAACAGCATCTACCCCCAAGCCATAAGACTTCTAAATAGTTAAATTGTTAAGCAAACAGCTAAACAAAATATACGCATTGACCCTTTTTGCACTAACTCGACTCATCACATACGCTGCTGCTACTGATTACTATCTGTCACTTTATTCCTAGTTATATGTACACAGGATACCTCAATTAACTTGTACCCCTCCACATCGACTCGGTACTGGTACCCCTTGTATATAGCCAAGTTATAATTACTCATTGTGCATCTATTATTACTTTAATTATTACGTGTTTTACTCTTCTTTAATTTCTCTATTTTATTTCTCTCCGCATTGTTGGAAGGAGCCCGTAAGTAAGCATTTCACTGTTAGTCTACACCTGTTGTTTACAAAGCATGTGACTAATAACATTTGATTTGATTTGAAACAATAACAAAGCGCCTCCCCTCCCCTGTTTCGGTAAAAGGCTGAGGGATGGTGATGGAGAAATGTAACCACTCTCAAATTCATTGACAGAGCTATGGAAGCAAGGACTGACCATACATGATATCAAAAGTATAGTTTTACCATGTTTTCAACCTATATAGTTGTCGTGTCTTTGGGTACCATTAAACTGAAGACATGTTTATCAATTAACTCCCTGTAATTATTATCACGCGATTAAACTGATTAATCGTTTAATTGTAATTAACTAGGAGATCGGGGCACCAAGAAAAATATTCAGATTACAAAGTTATAATTTTCCTAATATAACTTAACCTATATTATAATATAGGCCGATTATCTTCTGGTTTAAATGGTGTATTTTACCTCGAGTCCAGTCTCATTCCAAACGTCGTAAATTGTTGTATCTGCACGAACCCAGTCTTCACTAAAATCATCCATACATCAATTGTCTTAAAATCATTTATTTACTACACTAAGTAATTAACAGAAAACATACAAACATTAATTATCGTCACAAAGGATTGGTAGCGTAATGTGCCCTAATGGGCTAACAGGCAGCTCGGCCTGTTGAACAATGGATCATAAAAGTCAGCTGAGGATGCACACCTACAGAGTTCATTAATATTACAATTGACAATTGAATGCTCACTCATTCGGGAACAATTGCAATCAATATATATTTACGCTCAGTGTCGTCGGGATCCTTGTTCGAGCGTCGTTCTGATGGAGAGTTCTCTCTCTCTCTCTCTCTCTCTCTCTCTCTCTCTCTCTCGGTTAGAATGGATCTTTCAGAGCGACATTCATTAATGTCGTCATAGAATGGATGTTTCGTTGGTCTTCACGTTCGATGATATAATTTACTTAGCTGCAGACTAATAATTAATATCAAAGACTTGTTCTTATTCTTTCGATATCGATAGTCTAAAAGTTAACCACATGGTATGGTTCACTTTCAGTAGAGTACTTGGATGGTAAAACCTACTGGCCATGGAGTGCAGGCCTGGTCTTAAGAAAGTAAATCAGGGTGGGGGTTTTTATAGGTGACCCTGGAACAGGCTTGTCAAATGACGCCTGGTCCTGGCTGTGTCCCTTGGGGGGCGTGCCGATGGCTGAGTGAAGCTTGGTACAGAAATCCAATTCTATCACATTAACATCAGTACATAGCATCTCAATGTATTACAAATAGCTTTATCCTTATTAATACATTTTATACAACCATTATGATGCAAGTCTCATCGCTGAGGCTATTATATAAACAGTTTTATGGTAATATGGCTATATTGTCTCTTCTGAGTATCACAAAATTGTACCAAGCGGACCAGTTCGTAGCTGGACTCTTCACCAATCTTCCATACCTTCTCCAGAACATAAAATGTCGTTCGGTTCTCCAATTCTATGAGTTGGAAGAATTTACTTTGTCTCTCTATGAAACATGTGGTAGGAGATTCTCCTCTTAGAATTTTTACAACCCTTTCACACAGGGCCTGGGTGGGGGTGCAAGGTTGGGGGATGGTACAAATGGGAGGGGGTCAACTGTCCTCCCTGTACTCAGAGGCCAACGTCATGACATAGTGTTTGTTTATATTTACTTTGTTTACAAACATTGGCGTAAAGTAAGCTTATATTTAGTGTTCTGATGGAGTATGACAGTTGAACTAAGCTCATGGGGCGTTTATAAGATATATTATTCAAGGATAAATGGGTACATACAGTGCCTTCAGAAAGTATTCACAACCCTTGACTTATTTCACATTTTGTTGTGTTACAGCCTGAATTCAAAATGTTATATACCTTTTCCTCACCATATACAATACCCTTTAACGACAAATTGAAACCATGTTTTTAGAAATGTTTGCAAATGTATTGAAAATGAAATACAGAAATATCTCATTTATATAAGCATTCACACCCCTGAGTCAATACTTTATAGAAGCACCTGGCGGTGATTACAGCTTTGGGTGGTTTTGGGTGGTTTTGGGTATATCTGTATCAGTTTTGCACATCTGGATTTGGGGATTATTTCTCATTCTTCCTTGCAAGCTCTGTTAAATTAGATGGGGAACAGAGGTGAACAGCAACCTTCAAGTCTTCACACAGCTTTTCAGTAGGATTCAAGTCGGGCTTTGGTTGGGCGACTCAAGGACTTTCACATTCTTGTTCTGAAGTCATTCCAGCATTGCTTTGGCTGCATGCTTGGGGTCATTGTCCTGTTGGAAGGTAAATCTTCACCCCAGTCTTAGGTCGTTTGCACTCTGAAGCAGGTTCTCATCAAGTATTTGACTGTATTTGGCTCCATTCATTGTTCCCTCTATCGTTACCAGTCTCCGAGTCCCTGCCTCTGAAAAGCATCCCCATAGCATGATGCTGCCACCACCATGCTTCATGGTGGGGATTTTGTTAGACGGGTGATGAGTTGTAACTGGTTTTCTCCAGACATAGCGCTTTGTATTCAGGCCAAAGTGTTACGTTTTTGTCTCTTCAGACCACCGAATCTTTTGCCTTTTGCTCTGAGTTTTTCACATGCCTTTTTGCAAACTCAAGGCGTGCTTTTATGTGCCTTTCTCTCAGGAGTAGCTTCAGTCAGGCCACTCTCCCATAAAGCCGAGATTGGTGGTGCTGTAGAGACTGTTGTACTTCTGGCAGGTTCTCCTGTCTCAGCCAAGGAACTCTGTAATTCTGTCAGAGTGGCCATTGTGTTCTTGGTCACCTCCCTGACTAAGGTCCTTCTTGACTGGTTAATCAGTTTGGTTGGACGGACAGCTCTAGGCAGAGTCTGGGTAGTTCCATATTTTTTTCCATTCCCCAATGATGGAGACCACTGTGCTCTTGGAAACTTTCAACACTCTAGAAATAGTTTTATACCCTTCCCCGGATATATGCCTCATCACTGTTCTATCTCGGAGATCTACAGACAGATCCTTGGACTTCATGGTATAGTTTCTGCTCTGACATGCACTGTCAACTGTGGGACCTTATATAGACAGGTGTTTCTTTTTAAATCTTGTCCAAATAATTGAAATGGCCACATGTGGACTCCAAACAAGTTGTAGTGACGTCTCAAGGCCTTAACCAACAATGCAGTTCAAGAAATAGAGTTAAGAAAATATTTACTAAATAAACAAAAGTAAAACATTTAATTAAAAAAGTAACATAATTAAATAACAATACCGAGGCTATATATAGGGAGTGTCATAGCAAAGGAGTGTGAATACATATGTATAACTGAACAAAATATAAAGTAACATGCAACAATTTAAACGATTTTACTGAGTTACAGTTTATATAAGGAAATCAGTCAATTGAAATTGATTAGGACCTAATCTATGGAATTCACATGACTGGCCAGGCCCAGCCAATAAGAATGAATTTTTCCACACTAAAGGTCTTTATTACAGACAGAAATCCTCCTCAGTTTCATCAGCTGTCTGGGTGGGTGGTCTCAGATGATCCCGCAGGTGAAGAAGCTGGATGTGGAGGTCCTGGGCTGGCGTGGTTACATCCGGTCTGTGGTTTTGAGGCCGGTTGGACGTACTGCCAAATTCTCTAAAACGACGTTGGAGGCGGCTTCTGGTAGAGAAATTAACATTAAATTCTCTGGCAACAGCTCTGGTGGACATTCCTTTAGCATGCCAATTGCACACTCTCTCAAAACTTGAGACATCTGTTGCATTGTGTTGTGTGATAAAACCTTTTAGAGTGGCCTTTAATTGTCCACAGCAGAAGGTTTACCTTTGTAATGATCATGCTATTTAATCAGCTTCTTGATATGCCACACCTGTCAGGTGGATGGATTATCTTGGCAAAGGAAAAATGCTCACTAATAGGGATGTAAACAAATTTGAGAGCAATAAGCTTTTGGTACATTTTATTTATTTAACTAGGCAAGTCAGTTAAGAAAAAATTCTTATTTACAATGACAGCCTACACCAGCCAAACACAGATGACACTGGGCCAATTGTGCACCACTCTATGGGACTCCCAATCACAGCCAGATGTGATGCAGCCTGGATTTAAACCAGGGACTGCAGTGATGCCTCTATTTTATTAGGCAAGTCAGTTAAGAACAAATTCTTATTTTCAATGACAGCCTAGGAACAGTGGGTTAACTGCCTTGTTCAGGGGCAGAACCACAGATTTTTACCTTGTCAGCTCAGGGATTTGATCTGGCAACCTTCCAGTTACTAGTCCAAAACTCTAACCACTAGGCTACTGTCACACCCTGACCTGAGAGAGCCTTTTTATGTCTCTATTTAGGTTTGGTCAGGGTGTGATTTGGGTGGGCATTCTATGTCCGTGTTTCTATGTTTGGGATTTCTTTGTTTCGGCCGGGTATGACTCTCAATCAGGAACAGCTGTATATCGTTGTTGCTGATTGGGAGTCATACTTAGGCAGCCTGTTTTTCCTTTGGGTTTTGTGGGTAGTTGTTTTCTGTATAGCTACTTTGCCTTATGGAACTGTGTAGTCATTGTTTTGTTTATTTTGTAAGTGTTCACTTTTCTCAATATTAAAAAGATGAGCATTCATATTCCCGCTGCGTTTTGGTCCTGTGTTCACGAGGACCGTTACAGCTACCTGCCGCCCCTCTTGCACTGAGATGCAGTGCCTTAGACCACTGTGCCACTCGGGCATGAAACATCGGACCAACACTTTACATGTTGCGTTTTTATTTTTGTTCAGTATAAACAAGATGTTTTTGTATTTTGTATTTCATTTTCAGAAATTTGCACAAATTTCTAAAAACATGTTTTCACTTTGTCATTGTGGGGTGTTGTGTGTAGATGGTGAGAAAATATATATTTTCGGCAGCGTAGCCTAGTGGTTAGAGCGTTGGACTAGTTACCCAAAGGTTGCAAGATCGAATCCCCGAGCTGACAAGGTACAAATCTGTCGTTCTGCCCCTGAACAAAGCGGTTAACCCACTGTTCCTAGGCCATCATTGAAAATAAGAATTTGTTCTTAACTGACTTGCCTAGTTAAATAAAGGTAAAGAACAAATTTACACTGACGGCCTAATTCATTTTGAATTCAGGCTGTAATACAGCAAATGTGGAATAAGTGAAGGTATGAATACTTTCTGAAGGCACTATATGTATCAAAACACGCTTGACATATGCCTTCCTTCCTATCAGAGCCGGCAGCTGCAGTGCCAATATTGTTCAGTTGGCCAACAGTTTTAGAAGTAGCATAATTTTTTTGTGGGTGTGCTTTAGTCGTGACAACCCTCTCTGTATGACTGTGTGACTCAGCTGAGAAGCATAACATTTTTTACAGCCTCAGCCTCATTGTCAAACAACAGACACTGACTGCCGAGCTCTATTCATTTTGTCATTAATTTAACATAAAATTCATGAGCAATCCATTCAAATTCTATAATTATAAACAAAGAGCAGAACGTTCTGTTCATTATGTATAAATGTGAGGGCATTTTTTATGTGATGATAACGTTTCGGATTCAGTCAGTGTAGTGGACAACTGTCTAGACAACTACCACTATACAGTCACAGTCCAATCCTTTTAGTGACTGGAACATAATCATTTGCCTTCAATGCTACCCTGGGCTAGCCCAGAGCCATCAGAGAGGGAACACATGCATGCCAAGCCAACCTGTCCAGTTGCAGGCTGCTGTTGGCCCATCTGCTCCTGCCTGGGGGGAGACAGACTGACAAACAGGCTGTGCTTAAAGAGTTGCATTTAAGTGCACAGCAGTCTGTGGACAGGAAACTGTCTGAACACAACAGTGGAACAAACTGATTCATAAATCGATAGCACTGTGACACCATTTATGATGACATTCAGGAAGACACTAACTCAGGATACTAAGTCCTAACACTATATTTTTTGTAATATTCATTCAAGAAACGTCTTGTGTGCAAATGAAATGTCGGCCTCGAGTTTTGAATTATGAAGATCTGAAATTTTAAGTACTGATGTGCTGTAAGCTTGAAAACATGCAAGGAAAAGGTGCTCATCTTCAAAAAATGTCCCTTGTTGAAATATTGAGGAAGATAATGAGATTCTCTCTCAAAATCCACGAGCTCCAAACAGTTATCACCCTCACTTGGCACCTCATGTTACATGGTAAGTACAGAACCTTTTTTAGAAGCACTGGCTCACGCTAGGCTGTGGCTCACACACAAAGGTTCTATGAAAAGTAAAAAGGTATGAAAAGTAATTAATTACAGTATGATGATGTCCTGGAACCTGTCTCCCTCTCAATAAAACTAAACCCTGTTCTAAATGACTGGAATCTTAAAATGGATTGCAGCAAATCCTTATCCAGCTCCTGCAGTTTATTTCTCTCTTGAAAAAATATATGTTATCCATTTCAATGATCTTTTCCCCCCAAAGAGAACCATTGATTGAAAATGTAACATACTTGAGGAACTTCTTCAAAGGTCCCCTTGTGATTTGACACAGAAAAAATTAAGGGAAAATACTAGGCCTAATATATTATTATTATTATTGTTATTATTATCATTATTATCTGGATCAGAGATGTTGGAAGGAAGACAACAGACCCGCCTCTCCCCAGCAGAGATGAGAAATGATGGGTGGCATGGCTGTCACGACAATATGTCAATCCATTATCCAGCCCAGGTCCACAAATCAATTGTTATTTTATTTCTACCCATCCTCCATGGCTCTACCTCCCACACGTGTTTCAACATTGACAGCCCACTCTGAGTTCACCTGCTGGGGTGAACCAGGGTCTGCATGCATATTGCCCTACTATATCTCTCTCTGTGCTTATTTCAAAGACAGCGTGAAAATAAATATAAATGGCTGTTGCCTCTGTTTCAACACCATGACCCACCCTATCACACTGTCTGACTGCCTTGCAGAGCAGTGCTCGTGAAGGCACGCCTATGTCCATGAGACGATTGTGGCCAGGTGATAAACGGTGGAAGTGCACACACGGCTGCCTGTCCCCATCAGTGAAGCCTTGGTGGCAGGCAGGCAGGCTTACCGGCCCCTATCTTTCTCAACAAGGACTTCTCTGAAGCTGTGCGCCAGAGGCGGAAAGAACTTATCCCAGCAATGAAAGCTGCCATTGAGCGTGTGCTTACAGCCGCTATGACAAGCTCATTGACCACCCTCTCTCCCAAAAGCCTGGGAAGAGTGGGAGAGCCAAGCTTCCAGGTCAGTAGCTTCAGCCCAATAACAAGGAAAGCCAAAGTGCCAAAGGTTGGGCCTAAAGTAATTTATCGGAGATTATGCAACATGTTCTCTCAGGCCTCTTTTGTTGAAGATGTAAATAATGTATGTTGTTCTGATGTGTATGAGGAAATGAAAACAGATGCAGCACTGGAAGTATTTATAAAATGATTCATACCAATTGTTGACAAGCAGCTGTTAAGAAATTAACTGTGAGAACTGTTAGAGCTCTCTGGATTGATGATGAATTGAACAGTTTTATGGTTCAAAGAAATCAAGCAAAAGAGATGGCAAACAAGTCAGGCTGCTCCGCTGATCGGTTGTCATACTATAAATTGAAACATTTTGTGACGAAACTTAAAGTGGAACTGACAGTGTTTTAACTACTTTGCAGATATGAAACAAACAGACAATCATAATATCAATCAAAAATATCAAATTCACAGTTTCTGCTACAAAACCACCTGTATAAGAGGTTTTATTTGACTCAAATGTCCATACCTTACAGTAAGGCATTGGCGGAATAGATGGATGCAGTACAATGTATGAGTAATATAATTCACCAATACATTTATTGGTAGTCCAAAATATATTGCTATCAGGTTGTAAATCACAGCTGGCCTGGTATGTACATTGTTTGCTGCCTCCACGCATTCGGGATGCACTGTTTCAGTTTCAATGAATCAATATTTTGGACAAAAACTGACAAATGTAACTAAGGCTGGGAATGTCAATACAACCAAACTAGCAAGGCAATGATCACAAGTCATTCATAACATGGCTAATAGGCTAGTGTATCTATTTATGTAACTATTGATTTAGCAAGCTAAAAACACAGAGCCTAATGTTAGCTAGCTAGCTGCTAGGAGGATGTCATGCCATTGGAGGAGAGGGCTGAGTGACTTTTTCCTCTCACATCATTTTTTGGTGGCTACAGCTAGATGCAGGTGTCATTTGGTTAGCTAGCCAAAAAAGAATAATCACTTTGCTAGCTAGCTATGCTGAACTTGAACGACTGTTATCCAGTTAGCATATCTCTTGCTTCATAAATTCACAGGCTATCTAGTCCGATTTCAGAGCACTCTGATCTGAGTGTATCAGAGAGCAGAATAACTGATGAATTTACGAATGCAAATGCAAAACACCCGCTGAATATGACTGTTGTCAGTAAACATTCAGTAGGTTAAAAAAAGTTACAATTAGTCACGAACGCTCTAGATAACATATAAACAGCCTAACAACCAGCTCTGCTAGGGCGAGTAAAATGGTCAGAGTAATGCGTTCTCTCATTTGTGTCTGGAAGTAGCTGGCAAGCTAGCCAACTTCAGCCTGTTAGCTTGGGTGCTTGACTGCCGTTTTGAGGATGTCACAGGAATTTTCGAATCCCAATGATAATAATTAACAATCAATAAGCCTTGACTAATCCCCAAGGTTTGTAAGACACTGGGTTAATAATAATTAGGCAAGGACTCAGCTTTCTACAAAAGGTCTGTACAGTTTATTCAGAGAACGTTCTGAAGTACAATTACACAAAGAAGTTCATTTTATGCTCCCTCCCCGCTTACGTACATACCTCCACACAAACAGTAGATATCCTATGCACACCCAAACAGTAGGTGAATAGTATCTCTCCCTGGACTTCCCACCACTGTTAATCACTATCCTGCGCTGCCTGTTCCTTTCCCCCGAGATTAGGGGGACCTTGAAGGTTACTCCCTGTTGCTTCCAAGCCTCTTCAGGTCGGGTCACACACACACGTCTACAGTTCCCTTAGGCCCACTAATCACACACACACATTTCTCTCCCTTCCGGGTCTCTACTAGACCTTATGGGACTTCCGTTCAGTACTTTAATTATTCATTACCCATGCTACATAACTACTAATTACTAATTGGTTACATGACAGGGTCGGATTCTTTATTCATTTACCTTTATTATATAATTATCTTATCAGAGTAACACTGGGATCACCCCTACTCCAGAGCATCCAGTGTCAATCGTGCAGTATGCGCTCTGAACGCTCGGAGAGCAAAACACTTTGAATTTACCAACAGACAATCTGACAGCGCTCTCTGAATTTACGAACGACCCTGAGCGCACTCTGACACACTGGAGGGAATTTATGAACGCACCCTTATATGGAGCAAGACAGCTGCCAAAAGGTTGAACGTATGTATCGTTAGGATCGTAAGAAAATCCATATGGAAATTGTTAGAATCGTAAGAGAAGCCATATGTGAAACATGAAATGTAAAAGTTAAATCAGATCTGTTACACATCCAAGTCTTACTTTACATCTCCCTTTACTCAGTTACAGATTTTTTTTATACGTACAAACTTTTGTCAGTACTGTGGCATCTGCAAAGGACGAACCGAACGTAGCTAGTTAAAGTTAGCTAGTCAATCAAGCAACTCTAGCCCAGACGTTAGAGTTGCTTTGCAGCTTCCAGTTTCATTTCCAAAATAAAAGTCTAAAGCTTGTTATAGAACTGCATTCAATAATGATGTTATACCAGTAGATGGTGTAGTATATGCTTGGGCCTTCAGCAAATTACTTGTGTGAGAATGATAAAGACACAGAAGAGCCTTGTCAAGAATAACCGCCTGAGCTGCAAAATAGAAAGTAGATATAATTTCGCATAGGCCTATTCCGCTATCTAAATATGCCATGCTGTTGTGTGTTATTTAATGGCCATATAATTGCATAATTTACATTTATAGACACATGGGCCTACTGCGGTGATCATGTAACCCAATGAATCACACTTTTTCCAGGATTTGGGAGCACAGACTTTAGGACTTATATTAGGCAATTTGACTGTTGTGTTAGTGAATTCCACTCTATATGTAGGCTTGTTATAGCCGTTTGCGTTGCGCAACCCCATCACGCAGAGGCTATATCCATATCAATAAATGAGACAAAACAAAATATTGATGAATTCTTGGCTATAACCTGTCCTGAGCAAAATAGCGAAGGGGTCCCAAATGGTCAAGACTATCTACTGCCTATTCTTATTGCCAGATCTGTTTTCCCTATCAGCCACTGCACGTGCTTCTTCAACTATTTTGTTTCATATTCATTTAGAGGCTATATTTAGAGGCCTGTGAGCTAGGGCCTCGTTTTAAGGGGAGCCATTTAATAAAAACAATTATAAAACACAAATAGAGTTCTAAAATTATTCCACAAGACACCAGTACCAAAAATGATAGCCTACATTTTTTGGAGATAGGCCTAAATTAAACATTGAATTATTAAAGTGATAGGCTTAAAAATGTGATCATTTAGAATAGACACATGTATTTCAATAAACAAATGGATGACTTTTCTTTTCTATTCTCTTTGATTTAGTTCCTATCGCCACTCAGACATATGACAATGGATGACATACTGACTGACTGAATGAATAATTATATGTTCAAATAAAGTGCATTCGAAAAGTATTCAGATCCCTTTACTTTTTCCACATTTTGTTACGTTACAGCCTTACTCCAAAATTGATTAAATCGTTTTTTTTCTTCATCAATCTACACACAATACCCCATAATGACGAAGCAAAAACAGGTTTTTAGACATTTGTGCAAATATATTAAAAATAAAAACTGAAATATCATATTTACATAAGTATTCAGACCCTTTACCCAGTACTTTGTTGAAGCACCTTTGGCAGCAATTATAGCCTTGAGTCTTCTTGTGTATGACACTACAAGATTTGCAAACCTGTATTTGGGGTGTTTCTCCCATGTATCTCTGCAGATCCTCTCAAGCTCTGTCAGGTTGCATGGGGAACATCGTTGCACAGCTATTTTCAGGTCTCTCCAGAGATGCTTGATCGGGTTCAAGTCCGAGCTCTAGCTGGGCCACTCAAGGACATTCAGAGACTTGTCTCAAAGCACTCCTGCATTGTCTTGGCTGTGTGTTGAGGGTTGTTGTCCTGTTGGAAGATGAACCTTCACCCCAGTCTGAAGTCCTGAACACTCTGGAGCAGGGTTTCATCAAGGATCTCTCTGTACTTTGCTCCGCTCATCTTTCCCAAGAACCTGACTAGTCTCCCAGTCCCTGCTGCTGAAAAACATCACAACAGCATGTTGCTGCCACCAACATCCTTCACCGTAGGGATGGTCCCAGGTTTCCTCCAGACGTGACGCTTGGCTTTCAGCCCAAAGAGTTCAATCTTGGTTTCATCAGACCAGAGAATCTTGTTTCTCATGGTTAGAGAGACCTTTTGACAAACTCAAAGCAGGCTGTCATGTGCCTTTTACTGAGTAGTGGCTTCCGTCTGACCACTCTATCATAAAGGCCTGATTGGTGTAGTGCTGCAGAGATGGTTGTCCTTCTGGAAGGTTCTACCATCTCCACAGAGGAACTCTGGAGTTCTGTCAGAGTGAGCATAGGGTTCTTGGTCAACTCCCTGACCAAGGTCCTTCTCCACCCGATTGCTCAGTTTGGCCGGGTGGCCAGTTCTAGGAAGAGTCTTGGTGGTGCCAAACTTCTTCCATTTAAGAATGATGGTGGCCACTGTGTTCTTGGGGACCTTCAATGCTGCAGACATTTTTTGGTACCCTTCCCCAGTTCTGTGCCTCGACACAATCGTTGCTCAGAGCTCTACGGACAATTCCTTCAACCTCGTGGCTTGGTTTTTGCTTTGACAGGTGTGTGCCTTTCCAAATCATGTCCAATCAATTGAATTTACAACAGGTGGAATCCAAGTTGATGAAACATCTCAAGGATGATCAATGGAATTTAGAGTCTCGTAGCAAAGGGCCTGAATACTTACGTAAATAAGATATTTCAGATTTTTATTTTTAATACATTTGCAAAAATGCATGAAAACCTGTTTTCACTTTGTCATTATATGGTATTGTGTGTAGATTGATGAGGAAAAAAAATATTTAATACATTTTAGAATAAGGCTGTAACGTAACAAATGTGGAAAAAGGGAAGGGATCTGAATAATTTCCGAATGCACTGTATGTGTTGGAATAATGACTTGCACGCATCATGCATGCGATGCACTTTATTTTGCTAGTAAGTAAATAGGCCTACATTAGGGTATAATGGCTATGGCTGCATGCCTCCAGAAGGGCATCTTCTAAGGCTGAGGGGTACTTTTCCGAAGGCACAAATGTTTTTGTGGTGCTGCATGGAGATCACAAGCTCTTCAACTGGGCAGCAGTGTCATAATGGAGGGAATAGCCTATATGTAGACTACCTACAGTAAGACCACTGCAACAGAGTCAGTGTAAAGTGTGGGAATAAGCTTATGCCAGACTTAGCATACGTTTAACCTCTCCCTTGTTCATTTCAAAGTCCATATGTTCATGACCCGATTCATTTACATCTTTTCAAATTATTTTAAATTCATATTAACCCATCCTACAGAATAAGCTTTGGCAAGATTTTGAGTGATGAAATAAATATCCAAATATTATATAAAAAAATTTTTTTGAGTGGCAAAGACTCCAGTGGTCATACATATTTCATAGATTTACCAAATATTTATTATAATTCTGGTTAATTTTTTTCTGGTAGATACTACTGGTTATGATTGCAGACAGAGCCCAGAGAATGGGATGGTGCAATATTGAATTTGTTATATTTCGAAAAGAAGCATGCATGGGGATGTCCAAGTCACCCAGAGATATGCCCATGCTGTAGAGATACACATAGCAGACTGAAACGTAACTGTTTTAGGCATAATACAGCTAGTGCTATGTAGACTTGTGCTGGCAATCAAATCCATTTCATTAGCTACCTAATGTGAGGTAAACTCAACTAAGGAGTAGGGGAAAGGGGAAAGGGGGATACCTAGTCAGTTGTACAACTGAATGCCTTCAACTGAAATGTGTCTTCCGCATTTAACCCAACCCCTCTGAATCAGAGAGGTGGGGGGGGCTGCCTTAATGACATCCACCTCTTCGGCACCCGGGGAACAGTAGGTTAACTGCCTTGCTCAGGGGCAGAATGACAGATCTTTACCTTGTCAGCTCAGGGATTCGATCCAACAACCTTTAGTTTACTGGGCCAACGCTCTAACCACTAGGAGTAATAATAATAGAGAACGGAGACTTTTACTTGAAAACGGGCAGGATACCTCTTTCCAGTTTCCTTGACTTCCGTTACTTGTTTTATACTGTGTTATGCTTGTTCACGTAGCCCTCCTCACAGGCCGTTTGGTGTACATTTTTTTTGTTGGTGAGATGAAACTGCCAAAACTCTGTAAGGTATTATTGTATGTCAGAATTGCAACACAAGATTTGTTCAAGCCTAAAATCTTAGTCCGTAATCATAACATGGTGTTTGTATGTTCACAGACGAAATGTCACATTTACCGACATGTTTTACGCATGGCCTTTCTTACGATTCTAACAATTTCCGTATGGATTTTATTATGATCCTAACTATACGTACCTTCAACATTTAGGCAGGCTACTATTCCCCATCATTTATCAGTGCAATTTTGACAGTCAACTAACTTTTTTTAATTCAAGTTTTCCAGAAATTGTACATCAATGTAAGTGCAAAGATTTTACAATATCCCAACCACCCTCCCTCCCTGCACACAACACATCCACCCACCCAACCCCCTCAGTCCCTCCCTACCTCTCCGCCCTACCTCAGTCCACCCACGTCGATTCCCTCCCTCGATTCCCTCCCTCTCTCCCAACCACTCACCCCACATACCCAACCCACCCCACACCCTCCCTCATTTGGGTCCTAGAAAACAGCAATTCTACAGATATATCACAACAAATAAAACAGTAATTGTCTCACAAACAACTCAATACAGATTCAAGATAAAAAAAAGTGGAGAAACAACAACAGAAATAAATAAGTTAATAAATGATCAGTAAACCTTAGACAAACTTGCTTGGACTGGATAGAATTATATTGATGACTGTACCTATTATGCAATGACTACTGGGAATACCTACTGGGAAACCTTAAAGCATCTCAGAGGGAAGCCTCTGTAAGCCATTGAAGTATGATACAGTATAAATGGTGACCATTTAAGAAATGTATCATTGGAACCCCTAAGAGAATACTTCATTTTCTCAAGCTTTAGGAATAACATTACATCATTGAGCCATTGAGAAATAGAGGGGGGCTGAGCAGACTTCCACTGGAAAATAATTCTACGTCGAACTAATAAGGATGTAAAAGCAACAATATTGGCATGTTTGAGGTCCAAGGAGAACAAGTCTTCTGGAATACCAAAAACAACTATGAAGGGACATGTCTGCAGGTTAATTTCAAGCACCTCAGATACATTTAAAATAGAATCCCAGTAATTTTGTAGTTTACAGCATTGAAAGAATGTGACTACGGTCACATGGTGAGACATGACATCTATCACACATAATTTACATTTGGATATATTTCAGACAATCTGGATTTGGAAAAATGCACTCTATGTAAAACCTTAAATTGTATGAGACCAAGACGAGCACAAGATGTAGTGGAGCATACTCTATCAATCGCCTCATCCCACCACTCCTGTGTAAATTCAACACCCATTTCCAAGTAGATTTAGTTGTTGGTGGAGTGTTTGTCCAATGACGTAATACACAGATAGATCTGAGGAATGACTGCTTTTTGTCAAGGTAATAGAGTCAATAAACCATCCCAGGGTTGGCAAGGGGATGGAGCAGGTAAGCCAGAAATTTGGGAGGTGACAAAATGCCTAATTTGAATGTAATGGAAAAAAGTGAGATGAGGCAAAGAGTATTTGAAGGCCAGGTTGTGAAAACTAGAAGAAAAAAATCTATTTACATATAATACCTTTCCTTGTCCAGTAAGAGAAAGCATTATCTATTAGGGAAGAGGGGAATAAGTGATTCTTATCAATAGGACCCATTGTCACGCCTGCTGCCGCTTTCCCTCTCTGGCCCTCGAGGGTGGCAGGCTGCCCTTCATTACGCACACCTGTCACCATCATTACGCACAAATGCGCAATATTGGACTCACCTGGACTCCATAACTTTGTTGATTACCCCCTCTATTTCTGTCTGCTCCTCAGTTTGTTCCCTGTGTCAGTATTGATGTCATTATTTTTCCCGTCCAGACTCTGTTCCTGTTCTGTTTCATGTCTGTGTTTCATTAAATGTTCACTCCCTGTACCTGCTTCTTGTCTCCAGCATAGATCTTCACACCCATAGTAGATGCTGAGGAGAATTTAAAATGTCATTGAAACTGGTACCAGATCTTAAGTGTGGAAAGCACTACCGGATTGCCAGTATGGCGAGAGGGGATGCTGGGAGAGAAGAGCAGAGTAAAGCAGGAAGAGAATATGAATATGCCTCTAGGTGGCACCATGGGGTATCTGGAGCATGTAACCAGACTGGCAATTTCTGTGGCTGCCCAGTAATAGTATAAAAAGTTGGGTAGTGCAAGCCCTCCACTAAAATGGGCAATTAACACTCTAGGCTTGGAGTTATCGACCTCCGCCCGCTGGGGAGGGGCCAATGCGGTGGGCTCTGTCCAGCTTTGGGGGTGATGGAACAATGGCTGGACCCAGCACCTCCGCAAAGAAGTCTGACATAAACTTTACTGAGTCCCCTCCAAGTTTCTCTGGTATACCAATAACCCGAAGATTGCAATGGAGAGAACGGGATTCCAGGTCATCGGTCTTGTCAATCAGCTTTTGTTTTTCTGAGCTCAGACAGGCAACCGTTTTCTTAAGGGCTACTAGGCAGTCACTGTAGTCACACAGGTCATGTTCAAAGCCATCAAGTTGGCAGTTTTGTTCATCTGCAGCAGTTTGGACACCATCCAGGAAGAAGGGGGCCAGAACAGCATCAATGGCAGTTTTGAGCTGAGTGGCAAAAGTAGCTGTAATATCTGAGATTAGAACCGTACAGAGGTTCTGAAGATCTGTGGGGAGTATGACCGCATGAGACTCCGTAACAGTTGGACTGGAGTTGGAGCCCTTACCATTCATGTTTGCCATCGCGGTTGAAACGTTAGTTACAGGTCTTCTGCTCCTCAGATCGTATGACATTTTAATCAAAAGGGTAACTTATGAACTCATCAATCAAATATGATACAGTGAGGGAAAAAAGTATTTGATCCCCTGCTGATTTTGTACGTTTGCCCACTGACAAAGAAATGATCAGTCTATA
Source organism: Salmo trutta (assembly GCF_901001165.1). NCBI lineage: Eukaryota > Metazoa > Chordata > Actinopteri > Salmoniformes > Salmonidae > Salmo > Salmo trutta. Next base: position 21,354,108 of record NC_042973.1, read on the forward strand.
ATTTTAATGGTAGGTTTATTTGAACAGTGAGAGACAGAATAACAACAACAAAAAATCCAGAAAAATGCATGTCAAAAATGTTACACATTGATTTGCATTTTAATGAGGGAAATAAGTATTTGACCCCCTCTCAATCAACAGGTGTTGAGTGTTTGTAAATTCATTTATTCTGCACTCTGGCACACTCAGACAAGAGTCTTTTGTTAAGACATATAGCTAGTTAGCTAGCTAGGTAAACAATGACTCATAATCCCAACTGATGACATTACTACCCTGCATGAATCTGCAGGTAGCTAACCAACCAGGTTCAATGTTAGCTAGCTAACATGCTATAACTAGTCAAGCAAATGGCTCTGAGATACGAATAATACGATCATACACGTAACATTAGCTAGCGAGCCAACCAGCTAACTTTAGCTAGCTAACAGTACACTTTAACTTGAAATGAAACCACTTTCTGTCAAAATTAGAAACGTGTAATATCTGAAAATGTAGCTAAATAGACTATCTTACCCATATACATCATGGATGAACGCGTCTTCTGTCGGATGCCAAGGTTGCTCTTAGTTTAATGATGTAATCCGGAGACAGGTGTTATCTCCATCTCCTTAGCTGTCATACTCAAATTCCACTGATTTCAAAACTCGGTCCTCCAGAAAGTGGAGAGCATACACATGAAGTTAGCTAACATTAGCTAGCTAACAGTACACTTTAAATTCACATTAGGCTTATGCAGTCTTAGTATGCTATATATTCTCTTAAAAGACACGTTACATAGGATTACCTAGACATACCGACCAGCATAAATAGACAGAAGCGTGCTACAGTATATGGCAGACAAATCCAAACTCATCTCTCTGCATGTCCAGCCCACTCATTATCTCAGCCAATCATGGCTACCAGGAAGGTTGCTGACTTTTTCTGTGGCTAAACCAATTAGGCTCGTAATTTAACAATTTTATTCATATTTACAAATGGCATACAAGCTTACCATATTCCAGAAGGCATTTCTGCCAAAAAGCACTTTTGATTAAAAAAAAAGAAGTTTACGTTCAAACGGTTCTCCTGTGAAGTAGTGACCTGTGACATACACCTAGTTTCCTGAAATGGGTCACATTTGGTAGCGATTACAGCCTCGAGTCTTCTTGTTTATGACGCTACAAGCTTGGCACACCTGTAATTGGGGGGTTTCTCCCAATCTACTCTGCAGATCCTCTCAAGCTCTGTCAGGTTGGATTGGGAGCGAAGCTACACAGCTATTTTCAGGTCTCTCCAAAGATGTTCGATCGCGTTCAAGTCCAGGTTCTGGCTGGGCCACTCAAGGACATTCAGAGACATGTATCGAAACCACTCCAGCATTGTCTTGGCTGTGTGCTTAGGGTTGTTGTCCTGCTGGAAGGTGAACCTTCACCCCAGTTTGAGGTCCTGAGTGCTCTGGAGCTCTGGAGCTCTTTCCCTCGTTCCTGACTAGTCTCCCAGTCCCTGCCGTTGAAAAACATCCCCACAGCATGATTTCAGGTTTCCTCCAGACGTGACAATTGGCATTCAGGCCAAATAGTTCAATCTTGATTTCATTAGAGCAGAGAATCTGGTTTCTCATGGTCTGAGTCCTTTAGGTGCCTTTTGGCAAACTCCAAGCGGGCAGTCATGTGCTTTTTACTGAGGAATGGCTTCTGTCTGGCCACTCTATCATAAAGGCCTGATTGGTGAAGTGCTGCAGAGATGGTTGTCCTTCTGGAAGGTTCTCCCATCGCCACAGAACTCTGTCAGAGTGAGCATCGGGTTCTTGGTCACCTCCCTGACCAAGGCCCTTCTCCCCCGATTGCTCAGTTTGGCCAGGTGGCCAGCTCTAGGAAGAGTCTTGGTGGTTCCAATCTTCTTCCATTTAAGAATGATGGCAGCCACTGTGTTCTTGGGGACCTTCAATGCTGCAGATGTTTTTTGGTACCCTTCCCCAGTTCTGTGCCTCCACACAATCCTGTCTCGGAGCTCTATGGACATTTCCTTCAACGTCATGGCTTGGTTTTTGCTCTGCCTACTGTGGGACCTTATATTGACAGGTGTGTGCCTTTCCAAATCATGCCCAATCAATTGAATTTACGACAGGTGGACTCTAATGAAGTTGTAAAAATATCTCAAGGATGATCATTGAAAACAGGATGCACCTGAGCTCAATTTCAAGTCTCATCGCAAAGGGCCTGAATATTTAACATTTTTTAAAAAGCTGTTTTTGCTTTGTCATTATTAGGTATTCTGTGTTGATTGATGAGGATTTGTTTTATTTAATCCGTTTTAGAATAAGGCTGTAATGTAACAAAATGTGGAATAAGGTAAGGGACCTGAATACTTTGGAATGTACACTACCGGTCAAAAGTTTTAGAACACCTACTCATTTAAGGGTTTTTCTATATTTTTTACTATTGTCTACATTGTAGAATAATAGTGAAGACATCAAAACAATAGAATAACACACATGGAATCATGTAGTAAACAAACAATTCTTAACAAATCAAAATATATTTCATATTTGAGATTCTTCAAATAGCCACCCTTTGCCTTGATTACAGCTTTCAACAATCTTGGCATTCTCTAAACCAGCTTCATGAGGCAGTCACCTGGAATGCATTTCAATTAACAGGTGTGCCTTCTTAAAAGTTAATTTGTGGAATTTCTTTCCTTCTTAATGTGTTTGAGCCAATCAGTTGTGTTGTGACAAGGTAGAGTGGTATACAGAAGATAGCCCTATCTGTTAAAGACCAAGTTCATATTATGGCAAGAACAGCTCAAATAAACAAAAGAGAAATAACAGTCCATCATTACTTTCAGACATGAAGGTCAGTCAATATGGAAATGTCAAGTGCAGTCACAAAAACCATCAAGCACTATGATGAAACTGGCTCTCATGAGCAGAGGATACGTTCATTAGAGTAACCATTCTCAGAAATTGCAGCCCAAATAAATGCTTCAATGAGTTCAAGTAACAGACACATCTCAACATCAACAATCAGGCCTTCATGGTCACATTGCTGCAAAGAAACCACTAAAGGACACCAATAAGAAGAAGAGACTTGCTTGGGCCAAGAAACACGAGCAATGGACATTAGACCGATGGAAGTTTGTCCTTTAGTCTGGAGTCCAGATTTGAGATTTTTGGCTCCAACCGCCATGTCTTTGTGAGATGCGGTGTGGGTGAATGGATGATCTCCGAATGTGTATTTCCCACCGTAAAATTTGGAGGAGGAGGTGTTTAGGGGGCGGCCTGTAGCCTAGTGGTTAGAGCGTTGGGCCAGTAACAGAAAGGTTGCTGGATTGAATCCCCGAGCTGACAAGGTAAAAATCTGTTGTTCTGCCCCTGAGCTAGGCAGTTAACCCACTGTTCCTTGGTAGGCTATCATTGTAAATAAGAATTTGACTTGCCTAGTTAAATATAGGTTAAATGTAAACACATTATGGTGTGGGGATGCTGGTGACACGGTCTGTGATTTATTTAGAATTCAAGGCTCACTTAACCACCATGGCAGCATTCTGCAGTGATACGCCATCCCATCTGGTTTGGGCTTAGTGGGACTATCATTTGTTTTTCAACAGGAAAATGACCCAACACACCTCCAGGCTGTGTAAGGGCTATTTTACCAAGAGGGAGAGTGATGGAGTGCTGCATCCGTTGACCTGGCCTCCACAATCCCCTGACCTCAACCCAATTGAGATGGTTTGGGATGAGTCGGACCACAGAGTGAAGGAAAGGCAACCAACAAGTGCTCAGCATATGTGGGAACTCCTTCAAGACTGTTGGAAAAGCATTCCAGCTGAAGCTGGTTGAGAGAATGCCAAGAGTGTGCGAAGCTGTCATCAAGGCAAAGGGTGATTTGCTCAACACTTTTTTGGTTACTACATGATTCCATATGTGTTATTTCATAGTCCGTTGAAAATAGTAAAAATAAAGAAAAACCCTTCAATTAGTAGGTGTTCTAAAACTTTTGACCGGTAGTGTATATGTTGGAATGATGACTTACATGCATCATGCAAGCTATGCACTTTATTTGGTTCGTAAGTAAATTGGCCTACATTAGAGTATAATGACTATGGCTGCATGCCTCCAGAAGGGCATCTTCTGAGGCTGAGGGGTGCTTTTCCAAAGGCACATGGTGCTGTGGTGCTGCATGGAGATCACAAGCTCTTCAACTGGGCAGCAGTGTCGTAATGGAGGGAATAGCCTACATGGAGACTACCTAAGACCACTATAAGATTGATGAGGAAAAAACATGATTTAATCAATTTTAGAATAAAGCTGTAACGTAAGAAATGTGGAAAAAGTCAAGGGGACTGAATACTTTCCGAATGCACTAGGTTTTTATAAGATTTAATGTTGCTAAAACGCTGTCAGTTCCACTTAAAACATATTCAGAAATGATATTACCAAACCAAGGTAAATGACGTAAAATACAATGGAAAAAGACTTTGGACTATCTTCATTTATATCATGGGCAGAAAACCCAATTCATCTCCATCGTTCATTGAAGTTGATGGGTCATTTATAACAAAATCTTTCGATTTTGCCAATCTTTTCAATGACTATTTCACTAGTAAAGTGGAAAAACTCAGAAGTGAAATGACAACATTGAACAGTGAACCATCATATTTTTATTTAAAATATATAATATTGAGAGAGAATGATTGCTGTTTTGAATTTGGTCAAGTTAACGTGGGAGTGTTGGAAAAACTATTGTTATCCATCAATAATGATAAGTCACCAGGTATAGACAACCTTGATGGTAAACTATTGAGAATGGTAGTACACTGTATTGCGACCCATATTTGCTTTATCTTTAACTGAAGCCGAAAGGAGTGTGTGTGTCCACAGGTGTGGAAGGAAGCTAAAGTAATTCCACTGCCTAAAAACAGTAAAGCACCCTTTGCTGGCTCTAACAGCCACCTAATCAGTTTGCTGCCTGCTCGTAGTAAACTGATGCTGAGAGTTGTGTTTGAACAAATACAATGTTATTTTTCAGAGAACAAGTTAACTACTGACTTTCAGCATGCATATAGAGAAGGACACTCAACGTGTACTGCATTGACTTAGATGACATATGATTGGTTAAAATAAATGGATGATAAGATGATAGTTGGAGTTTTATTGTTAGATTGTTAGATTTCAATGCATCCTTTGATGTTATTGATCATACATCGAACAAAAATATAAACACAAGATGTAAAGTGTTGGTCCCATGTTTCATGAGCTGAAATAAAAGATCCCAAAAATGTTGTGCACAAATTTGTTTATATATTTGTTTATATATGAGCATTTCTCCTTTGCCAAGATAATTCATCCACCTGACAGGTGTGGCATATCAAGAAGCTGACTAAACAGCATGATCATTACACAGGTGCACCTTGTGCTGTGGACAGTTAAAGGCCCCTCTATCATGTGCAGTTTTGTCACACAACACAATGCCACAGATGTCTGAAGTTTTGAGGGAGAATTTCCACCAGAGCTGTTGCCAGAGAATTTAATGTTAATTTCTCTACCATAAGCCACCTCCAACATAATTTTTGAGAATTTGTCAGTACATCCAACCGGTCTCACAACCGCAGACCACGTGTATGGCATTGTGTGGGTGAGCGGTTTGCTGATGTCAACGTTGTGAACAGAGTGCCCCAGGATGGCGGTGGGGTTATGGTATGGACAGGTATAAGCTACGGACAACGAATACAATTGCATTTTATCTATGGTATTTTGAATGCACAAAAATACCATGACATGATCCTCAGGCCCATTGTGAGGCCCATTTTTTTTTAAGGCATCTGTGACCAACAGATGCATTTCTGTATTCCCATTCATGTGAAGTCCACAGATTAGGGCCAAATGTTTTTATTTAAATTGACAGAATTTCCTCATATAAACTGTAATTCTTTCAAATCAATGAAATTGTTGCATGTGGTGTTTATTTTTGTTCAGTAGGAATTGCTATTGAAGAAACTCACTTACTCTGGCTTTACATCAAATGCCATCACATGGTTGGAGAGTTATTTTTTCCAATAGAACCCAGAGAGGGTTCTTGAATGGAAGCTTCTCTAACATCAGTGAGGTGTCCCTGGGGGCCTTTGCCTTCGGCCGTTACTCTTCTCTATTTTTACAAATTATTTGCAACTGGTCTTACATAAAGCTAGAATGACTATGTATGTGGATGATTCAACACTACATGTCAGCACCCAAAGCCAGTGAGCTGACTGAAATTCTAAATATGAAATTCTAAATAAGGAGTTACAGTCAGTATCAGAATGAGTGATTCATAATAAACTGGCCTTAAATACATCTAAAACAAAAAGCATTGTCTTTGGTTCAAAACATTCTCTAAGACCTAAACCTCAACTGGAGTTGTGTATAATGGGTGTGACCACTGAGCAAGTTGAGGAATCTAAACTCCTAGGTATAACATTGGATGGTCAGTTATCACAGTCAAGTCATATTGACAAAGTTATTGTGAAGATGGGGAGGGGTATGGCTGTTATAAAAAGATCTGCATGTTTGACAAAAAAAAAATCTACGTTACTTGTTGTTCAGGCTCTGGTATCTTCAGGCTCTGGTATCCATCTGGTATCCATCTTGATTACTGTCCAGTAATAAGGTCAAGTGCAGCAAAGAAAGAGCTAGCAAAGCTGCAGCTAGCTCAAAACAGAACAGCACACCTTCGCCTTAGCTGCACACACAGAACTAATATCAACAGCATGCATGCCAGTCTTTTCTGGTTGACGGTTGACGGTTGATGAGAGATTATCTGATTCTCCTAGTTTTTATGAGGAATGTTACTGTAATGAAAATTCCAGATTGTTTGCGTAAGCAAATAATATTAAGCTCAGACACCCATACATACCCCACAAGACATTCTACCAGGGGTCTCTTCACAGTCCTCATGTCCAAAACAAATTCACGGCAATGCACAGTATTATACAGAGCCATGATCGAATGGAACTCCCTTGCATCTTAATTTACTCAAGCAAACCGCTAAATTACCTTTAAAAAAAGATGAAACCACGTCTCTGTCACGACTCCCACCGAAGGTGGCTCCCCCTCCTGCTCGGGTGGCGCTCGGCGGTCGTCGTCACCGGCCTACTAGCTGCCACTGATTCCCGTTTGTTTTCCCCCCTTTCCGTTATTGTTTGCACCTGTTCTGTGTTGGGTTGATTAGCGGGGCTATTTTAGCCAGTAGGCCCGCCTGCTCTTTGTGCGGGATTGTTTCTCTGTATGTGTTGCTTGTGTACACGCTGATTGCGTTTTTGCGCTAGTGCGTGGTTTTGCGCCGACTGTGTTTGTCCCCTGTGTTTGGGGCACTTTGTTTTGTCTGCGCTCTGATCGCTGTTTGGGGTGGCTTGTGTTTTCGCCGTTGGGCTCATTAAAAGCCTTTACCCTGTATCGCTGCTTCCTGCGTTTGATTCCTCACCTACTACGCCCAAGCCTTACAGTCTCATAGAACGATGGGAACTGGGAGGACACAAACAGACTCTCTAACACACATACTTTTTATTGTTGTTTGTATTATTATAATATTTTGGGGGGTATTGTTTGTATATCACTTATGGCTCCCGAGTGGTGCAGCGGTCTAAGGCACTACATCTCAGTGCTAGAGGCATCACTACAGATCCTGGTTTGATCCCGGGCTGCATCACAACCGTCCGTGATCGGGAGTCCCATAGGGCAGTGCACAATTGGCCCAGGGTCGTCCGGGTTAGGGGAGGGTTTGGCTAGGGTAGGCTGTCATTGTAAAATAAGAATTTGTTCTTCACTGACTTGCCTAGTTAAATTAAAAATTAAATGTATTTTCAATTTGTGTGACTGTCCTTGTCTATCAGTGTACCAGTGTTTTGTTACTTGCCATGTTTTGTGCTTTTTGTGGACCCCAGGAAGAAAAGCTGCTGCCTCTGCAAAATCTAATTAAGATACAAATAAACAAACAAACAAACTGGATAATTACATGTGGCTGGGGTGGGTGTGCTCTCATACTCAAGCCCTGAATAACATGGAGAGATGACAGATACACAGGAAAAGTAATTATGTTACCTGGAGGGGTGTAGAGGAGGAGGATCTATTTTACCTTGCACTTATTGGAGATTGAATTATGTTCCAAGCAGTTTGATTTAGTATTGTACATAGGAGGGACTGATTTGAGACACTTTTCAGTGTCTCTATGTCCTCTGTACATCCACATTTATTCACAACAAGACTTGTTCGAGACAAGCTGAAAAGACAAGCAAAATATTTTGTCGGATTGGCATGTGCAAAAAAATTGTCTTTAGTAATAATGTTATGTCAACATGACATTTACTTTCATGGTGTATTTGAATTGGCAAGACAGCATAGGGGTTACACACTGTCTCAGCTTTTGTTCATATGTATAATACAAATATGTGAAAAGGATATCCTGTGAAACTCCAATAGTTGCTCAGAACTCAATGGGTGTTCAGAAATAGAATAAGTTCCCTCTCACTGATCCCTGCTGAAAGGATAGGCAGCCAGCAGACAGAGCTCCTTGTGAGGACTGCCAGTGTGCTCTTCTCTGCCCAGGCTTCTCTCCTGTCTAAGAATGGCTTCAAGCTGCTGCAGACAAACTTTAGAGGACTTTTTGTAGATTCTGTATTATTGACTGAGCCTTTCCTCAATGCAATGATAAAATGGCAAGCTAAACCTTGGCTCGAGCACCAAGAGGATGGCATCGAAAAGGAGTGTGATCTTTTAATCCACACTTCATTTCCATAAAGACTGCGAATCGTGTGTTGGAATTGGGAATAAATAAATAAATGAATACAATAGGTGCTGCCCACTCATCAGGCTTTGTGATGCAATTATTTAGGATGAAAGATATTTTTATTGATTTGAGCAGCTGCATAAAACCAAGCACTCGAGTTGTTTACACGTGGGGTTTTTACTAAAAAGAGTGTGTAATTGATGGTAGACAAACAGATTCTTGTTAAGATCTAAGATAGGATTCAAGATGTGTAATATAAAAATAGGGCTAACAACACATCTGGAATATGTTATTATTCTCATAACAATAACAGTACATTATTACTACCCTAACATATCACAAGGATCAATAACCAGAGGTTGAGAGGTAAGTTAGCTGATGGTTAAGGTAACACTGAGGTAACACCGGGAAGGTCCTGGGAGGAAGGAGGTGGAGAGGAAACAAGATCTTCACTCACTCTTCTAATTAGGGCAGCAGAATCCCAATTGAATTTCCTCATTATCAGCAGCTCCAACAAAACTCTGTGGTACTGATGATGATGACGTTTTCAGTCATTGATATTCCTTAAAAAGATTTCAGTTTAAGGTGTTTTGCCGTGTTATTAAGTTTTTGTGATGGAAATTAACTCACAGAGGTGGTACTATATCACAAACGTTCAAAGAGCTATACAAGCATTAAGGTTTTATTTAAATGTTGACAGAAACGTACAACATACATTCCGATTAGGAGTACCTGTAAAATTTAAAGCAACATACAAAAGGATTTGTATGACTGGGTGAGTAAAAAGCAGTGAGTAAATACCCTCGGGGTAGCAGAGAACTTCCCCACAGGGCATCATTTCACACTTGATTACTGTACATTAATGCTTTTCTCTGAGAGAAATAGTATAGTTCATTTCACCCACAGTACAGTACAGTAAATTGGGGGTAGTGTACATTAGGTGGTGGACAGACACATCCAGTCTAGAGATAGGAGGTGCATTAATATAATACTCTATTAAAAAAGTGACAGTTGTAGAAGAAAAGGACATAGAAATCATCCTGAATTAGCAGTCAAATCATGTACGACACATTAATACATTACATGAATTGCAATGTCATAAGCATTGTACAGTACAGAATACAATATAAATATTTTCTCTGCTAAACTAAAACATAATATATGGATATCCAATACCTACCTATCTTGATACAGAGCAATGCCATAGGGTAATCAATTCAGACATTATTCATTTACTTAAAGGAGGAAGTGATGTAGTAAGCATTTAACAGCTCTGATGAAGCTCTAATGAATATTTTGAAGTATCCTTCATTCATTGCTTGCTTAGTAAATCTGTAATTACTAGATATACATCTGAGGTGTATCATCATACAAATCCACTGATCATTCACATCACATACTCATGACATGATAATTCACATGACATTAGACATTTGAGAGCTTGAGACTGTACGGTTCTATCTGCAAAAAGATGATTAAAAGATGTAGTTTGAATGGTGTCAGAAATGTATATATTGTATTATTTTTAACTTATTAACATGCATTTTGGTATTTAGAGTATTATATAGGTAGAGAACATTGAACAGAACAATGCTATGTCAATAATTTTCACACATATTTTGACAAAAATGCAGATAGAACCTTATAGTCCCAAACTCTCGCAATGTCAATTAATGGAGTCATCTAAAATTATCTGTCTGTAGTGAATATACCAGACCACTCTACTGCTCTGAATCCAACAATATCCACAAACCAATACAAAAGAGCTCATGTCGTAGCATTATCCGTGTTCTGTTGAGCAAATATATTGGATGTGGTTGTGGTGGTGCATAGTACAGTGCCATCAGACAGTATTCATACCCTGTGACTTATTCTACATTTCGTTGTGTTACAGCCTGAATTAAAAATGGATTAAAAAAATTCTCACATACACTTCTACACACAATCTCACACATGCCCTTGAAATTAAAAAAATATATATGTCAATAGGCAAGTGTACATTTTGGGTTTTCGGTCACACTTTAAACAACGAGCATAACCTTCAGCTTCAGTTTTTGATAAATGTTAACAGCGATCTGTGGCATTTCATTGGCCATAAAATGAATATAGTCCACTAGGTGTGGCCACAGGGCTGAGTAATGAGAAACATTTGAAATGAACCAGTAGGGTATGAAAAGGGTCAGCCCCTGTATTGGTAAATTGTTAAACGTTGTTGGGAGGAAACAATTGAATAAAAGTATATAAACGGACAACTAGCATTTTGGATATGCACACTTAACAAATTAATCGTGGGTCTAAACTCTTCAGCTAATGCAACAATTAAACAAGAGTACAATTAGAAGAGAGGATTGATAGTATTATAGACTCCAATGTCATAGTAGAGTCCAAGATAAAGTGAACGTAACTGAGAATCGTCAATGACCAGCATCACCAATCATGGCCAACGTAAACCACGGTAGTTCAGAGTGTCCATAAAAATAAAGAGTTAAAAATACAATAAAAAAATGGTATACATCTAGCAGACCCCAAATGAAAAATGTATATACACAAATATTGATGGACAGGATAGGTGTCTAACTAGCTAGTAACATTGGTATCCAAAATGACCTAAATGCTGCCAAACTGCAATGTAGGCTATAGATTGCCAATTGGGGAGCAGCAAGTTCAAAGCCTTAGTAAAATGAAAGAAATTAAAATGCTGTGCTTTTAACAGTGATTGTCTTTGATTAAGAAACTAAACCAGATCTAATGGAAGTTGAAAGAGCAGTGAGACAGTATAGTATATCATTGTCAACAACAGAAACGAGTTATGTGCTGCTTCAAACATACCTACTATAGCTAGCAAGCTTTAGCATAGGATTGTTTCACAAGAAACAGATCAATAGATGGCCATAGATGTATGTAGCCTAGTGTCCAGACGGTCACGAGAACTAACGTTACTCACATAATACAGGCAGGTGAGAAATCATCCCAATTCAGGCGTTCAATGTATTTCAGGTATGCGGTGTGGGAAGAAGGACTTAGCTTCTTCAGGAATTTAAAAAAAAATGGGCCTCGCCGTTAAAGGGGACATGGAGTCGGGCAGGATAAACAGCCCAAAGCGGATTCCATTCTTGTACAGAGTGGATGTCGTTGAATGCGGCCCGTTTCTTCCCCAGGCTAGAACTGAAATCCTGGTAGATCTTGATCTTGTGGCCTTGGAAAGTGATGTCACCATGTTACCTTGCCCACCGAAGGACGAGCTCCTTTTCTTTGTTTCATGGAACCGCGCTATGATGGGACACGGTCGGCCGCCTGCGCGATGTTTCAGTGTAAGGCTGCGGTGGGCTCTATCGAGTTCAGAGAGATTGGGAAAAGCCCAATCGCCTAACACTTCCTTGAACAGCCCCACCATGAACTGGGTTGGATATCCTGTCTCAGAATCCTCTGGCAGTCCAATCACGCGGATATTCTGGCATTTTGAACGTGAAATTAAATCTTCCACTTGTAGCTGCAGAGACTTGTTGGTGGCGGCCACATCGTCAAGCCTGGTTTCCAGCGTAGTGAGTTGGTCGCTGTGGCCCGAGAACCCGGCCTCAACTTCAGCCAGTGTGGAAGTGTGTGAGATGCCACAGAACTCCGGATGGTTTCCACGGTTGCATGAATTGGAGCCAGTGCAGCCGCCAGTGAGTTATTCAGCAATTTGGTGAATTCTGCTGCTAAACTTTCACGCAATTTTGCCAGCTCTTTGACAAGGATCTCCAGTGTTATCGGGTTAGCCGTATCACCCGGAGTGGCTATTGAAGCCTTCAACGAAGGTGGGGTGGTAGCCATTTTAGCTTAAGTTGATTTGGATGAATGTGAAGTTTTTTCCATCGATTTTCCAAAGCGTGTGACTGTTTTGCTCATGCTAACTGAGGTATACTCTATTACTGGGTAATTAAAATGAATTTTGAGGTCATTAGAAGTATGAATTTAGGCAAAATTGAGGATTATTTACAAAAGTTGTCGGAGAAGAGACCTTGTGCGACTTCTTTCTACATTCCTCAAACGGAAGCCCCCCAAAAAGTATAATTCTACCACTTTCTCTCGCAATACAGTGCATTTGGAAAGTAGTCAGACTTCTTGACTTTTTCCAAGTGTTGTTACGTTACAGCCTTATTCTAAAATGGATCAAATTAATTTTGTCTCATCGATCTACACACACTACCCCATAATACCATATTTGGCCTCCCATTCTATTCTTACCACTTCTCACCGGCTTTGTATTCATGTTACCTGATGAAATTGCTGTATAATATGATTTTGTTGCCATCTAATGCACATTCAAATGTCATAAATCAACACTGCAGAGCTCTCCCTGTCCTCTAACGTGCCTTGATTATATTACTGTTGATGATATCTGGAAATGTGCATGTACACCCTGGCCCATCTACTGTTTCTTGCCCCAATTCTGATTTGTACTCTAATATCTGTTTCACTGATTTCTGCTCTTGTAAAAGCCTTGGTTTTCTGCACGTCAACACTAGAAGCGTATTACCTAACATGGATCAATTGAAAGTGTGGGTTCACAGCTCCAATCCAGATGTGTTGGGCATTACAGAGACATGGATAAGAAAGAGTGTTTCGAATACTGACGTTAACCTTTTTGGTTGTAACCTTTTTCGGCAAGACAGATCTTCCAAAGGTGGGGGAGTGACACTCTTTCCCAAGGATCACCTTCAGTGCTCGGTTGTCGCCACCAAGTCTGTACCCAAACAATTTGATTTGCTGGTTTTAATTATTACACTTTCAAATAGCCCTTTGTTGACTGTTGCTGGGTGTTAAGGTCCTCCATCACACCGGTCTGTACCCTACCTGCCCTAAGCTCTCTCCTGGCCCCTTACACTAAGTCTGAATTTGTCCTGCTATGTGACCTAAACTGGGACATGCTTAAACCACCTGACCAAGTTCTAAAGCAATGGGGCACCCTAAATCTTTCTCAGATTATTTCCAATCCCACAAGGTATGACTCCAAACATCCAGAACAGGCTACTAACCTTGATGTTATCCTCACAAATAATCCTGATAGGTATCAGTCTGGTGTGTTCTGTAATGACCTTAGTGATCACTGTTTTACAGCTTGTGTTCGTAAAGGCTGCTCAGTGAAACGACCTGTCCTGATTTGTCATAGACGCTTGCTAAAATACTTTAATGAGCAAGCCTTCCTTCATGACCTGGCCTCTGTAAATTGGTATAGAATCAGCTTGATCCCCTCTGTCGAAGACGCTTGGACCTTCTTTTTTGATATTTTCAGTGATATTGTTAACAAATACACCCCCATAAAGAAAATTTCTATTAAAAACAGGTTCAGCCCCTGGTTCAAGAATTGCATTTGGCAAAAGGCTCGGCACACACATACTCTGGCTGACTGGCTCTCGTTCAGGCAAATGAGAAATAAGTGCACTCAGGTTATCCGGAAGGCCAAAGTTAGTTACTTTAAAGAGCAGTTCCCTCTCTGTGGGTCTAACCCCAAGAAGTTCAGGAAAATGGTTAAAGACCTGGAGAATAAACCCCCCTCGTCACAGCTGCCCATGTCCCTTAATGTTGATGATGTGGTTGTTACTGACATGGAGTACATGGCTGAGCTATTTAATCACCACTTCATTAAGTTAGGATTCCTATTTGACTCAGCCATGCCTCCTTGCCTGTCCAACATTTCCTCATCTCCCACCTCTTCTAATGCGACTATCCCTGATGCTCCTCCATTTCTTCCCCCTGCCCCGCTACAAAGTTTCTCCCTGCAGGCGGTCACTGTGTCCGAGGTGCTAAAGGAGCTCCTTCAACTTAACCCCAAAAAAACATCTGGGTCAGATGGTTTAGACCCTTTCTTCTTTAAGGTTGCTGCCCCTATAATCGCCAAGCAAATCTCTGACCTTTTTAACCTGTCTCTCCTCTCTGTGGAGGTTCCCATTGCTTGGAAGGGGGAGATCAAGCTGATCCTAACTGTTATAGGCCTACTTCTATTTTGCCCTGTTTATCAAAAATGTTTGAAAAACTTGTCAATAATCAACTGACTGGCTTTCTTGATGTCTATAGTATTCTCTTTGGTATGCAATCCAGTTTCTGCTCAGGTTATGGATGTGTCACTGAAACCTTAAAGGTTCTCAATGATGTCACCATTGCCCTTGATTCTAAGCAATGTTGTGCTGATATTTTTATTGAGTTGGTCAAAGCTTTTGGTAAAGTAGACCATTCCATTTTTGTGCACCGGCTAAGGATTATTGGTGTCTCTGAAGGGTATTTGGCCTGGTTTGCTAACTACCTCTCTCAAAGAGTGCAGTGTATAAAGTCAGAACGTCTGCACTCTCAGCCACTGCTTGTCACCAAGGGTGTACCCCAAGGCCCCACTCTCTTCTCAATTTACATCAACAACATAGCTCAGGCAGTAGGAAGCTTTCTCATCAATTTATATGCAGATGATACAGTCTTATACTTAGCTGGCCCTCCCCGGATTTTGTGTTAAACGCTCCACAACAAAGCTAGCTTCGTGTACAACAAGCTTTCTCTGCCTTTAGCCTTGTTCTGAACACTTCCAAAACAAAGGTCATGTGGTTTGGTAAGAAGAATGCCCCTCTCCCCACAGGTGTGATTACTACCTCTGAGGGTTTAGAGCTTGAGGTAGTCAGCTCATAAAAGTAATTGGGAGTATGGCGAGATGGTACACTGTCCTTCTCTCGGCACATATCAAAGCTGCATGCTAAAGTTATATCTAGACTTGGTTTCCCTGTGGCTCGGTTGGTAGAGCATGGTGTTTGCAATGTGTTTGCAACACCAGGGTTGTGAGTTTGATTCCCACGGGGGGCCAGTATGAAAAAAAAAGGAGAAAAAAAAGACATGAAATGTATGCACTCACTACTACTGTAAGTTGCTCTGGATAAGAGCGTCTGCTAAATGACTAAAATGTAAAATGTTTCCTCTATCATAACTGCTCCACTTTCACCCCAGCTGCCATACTAACCCTGATTCAGATGACCATCCTACCCATGCTAGATTACGGAGACCTAATTTATAGATCGGCAGGTAAGGGTGCACTCGAGCGGCTAGATGTTCTTTATCATTCGGCCATCAGATTTGCCACGAATGCTCCTTATAGGACACATTACTGCACTCTATACTCTTCTGTAAACTGGTCAACTCTGTTGGGGCCCCTAAGAGAGTGTCAAACAAATAGATTTATTTTTTGACATTTTACAAATTTCCACCCTTTGCCTTGAGGACAGCTTTTCACACTCTTGGCATTCTCTCAACCAGTTTCATGAGGTAGTCACCTGGAATGCATTTCAATGAACAGGTGTACATTCTCAAAAGTTAATTTGTGGAATTTCTTTCCTTCTTAATGCATTTCAGCCAATTAGTTGTGACAAGGTAAGAGGGGTATACAGAAGATAGCCCTATTTGGTAAAAAATTGAGTCCATATTATGGCAAGAACAGCTCAAATAAGCAAAGAGAAACAACAGTTCATCATTATTTTAAGACATGAAGGTCGGTCAATAAAGAACATTTCAATAACTTTGAAAGTTTCTTCAAGTGCGGTCGCACTTGAAGTGCAAGCGCTATGATGAAACTGTCTCTCATGAGGACCGCCACTGGAATGGAAGACCCAGAGTTACCTCTGCTGCAGAGGATAAGTTCATTACAGTTACCAGCCTCAGAAATTGTAGCCCAAATAAATGCTTCACAGAGTTCAAGTAACAGGCACATCTCAACATCAACTGTTCAGAGAAGACTGTGTGAATCAGGCATTCATGGTCACATTGCTGCAAAGAAACCACTACTAAAGGACACCAATAAGAGAAGAGACTTGCTTAGGGCAAGAAACATGAGCAATGGACATTAGACTGGTGGAAATTTGTCCTTTGGTCTGGAGTCCAAATTTGAGATATTTGGTTCCAACCTCCGTGTCTTTGTGAGATGCGGTGTGGGTGAACGGATGATCTCCGCATGTGTCAGCGGGCATTGGGCCCGGCCCGCCACAGGAGTTGCTGGTGCGCGATGGGACAAGAATTTCCCTGCCGGACAAACTCTCCCCTAACCCGGACGCTTGGCCAATTGTGCGCCGCCCCATGGGTCTCCTGGTCGTGGCCGGTCTCCCATCTATTTCTGATGTCCATCCGGTTTGATTTCTATGTGCCATATCTTTCAAACTGTGCTCTTTCACAAAAGTTCTTAACCCATATCCGTTTCACGGACACAGTATGTTTTATTAGTTATCTTGTTATTATTTGTTGTTACTAGTCCCAACCTTCAGCTCCATTCCACCACTCCCATCTATCTCTTAACACAATCCATATTGGATTTCTATTTGACATATATTTTCAACTGTGCTGTGATGTTTCACAAAAGTTCTGAACCTTGCTATTCTCATTGTTTCTACAGATTGCAAATTGAAAATTAAAATGTTTGCTAAAAGTATTATTATATTATTGATCGATTGACTATGACTTTTCAGATCACCCATTAGTGCTATCTGCAGGGTTAGCTCCAGGTAAATAGGGCGGTAGTCATTTAGGCAGGTTGCCTTCGCTTTCTTGGGCACAGAAACTGGTGGTCTGCTTGAAAGATGCAGGTATTACAGACTCAGTCAGGGAGAGGTTAAAAATGTCAGTGAAGACACTTACCAGTTGTTCTGCGCAGGCTACGAGTACACGTCCTGGTAGTCTGTCTGTCCCGTGGCCTTGTGAATTCTGATCTGTTTAAAGGTCTTGCTCACATCGGCTACAGAGAAGAATAGCTGGTGCTCTCATGCATGCTTCAGTGTTGCTTGCCTCGAAGGGAGCATTAAAAGGCATTTAGCCCGTCTGGTAGGCTCGCATGACTGGGCAGCTTGCGGCTGGATTTCCCTTTGTAGTCCTTAATACTTTGCAAGCCCTGCCTCATCCGACGAGTGTCAGAGCCGGTGTAGTAGGATTCAATCTTAGTCCTGTATTAACGCTTTGCCTGTTTGATGGTTCGTCTGAGGGCGTAGCAGGATTTCTTATATTCATCCGGATTGGTGTCTCGCTCCTTGAAAGCGGCAGCTCTACCCTTTAGCTCGGTTTCCTGTAATCCATGGCTTCTGGTTGCGATATGTACGTACGGTCATTGTGGGGACGACATCATTGATGCACTTATTGATGAAGCCAGTTACTGAGGACATATTCCTGTCTGTGCTAGCAAAACAGTCCTGTAGTATAGCATCGCGTCATCTGACTACTTCCGTATTGTGCGAGTCACTTGCACTTCCTGCTTTACTTTTTGCTTATAAGCAGGAATCAGGAGGATATAATTATGGTCAGATTTTCCAAATGGAGGGTGAGGGAGCGCTTTCTATGCGTTTTTGTGTGTGGAGTAAAGGTGGTCTGGAGTTTTTTTTTCCTTTGGTTGCACATGTGACATGCTGGTAGGAATGAGGTAAAACTGATATAAGTTTGTGTGCGTTAAAGTCCCCGGACACTAGGAGCGCCGCTTCTGGATAAGCATTCTCTTGTTTGCTTATGGCCTTGTACAGCTCGTTGAGTGTGGTCTTAGTGCCAGTGTCGGTTTGTGGTGGTAAATAGAAGGCTACGAAAAATATTGATGAAAACTCTCTTGGTGGATTGTGTGGTCTACAGCTTATCATGAGGTACTCTACCTCAGGTGAGCAATACCTCGACACTACCTTAATTTTAGTCATTTCGCACCATTTTACCGGACGTAGCTGTTCTGTTCTACCGATGCACAGAAAACCCGGACAACTGTATTTCATCCGTGTTGTCATTCAGCCATGACTCGTGAAGCATAAGATATTACAGTTTTTGATGTCCCGTTTGTAGGATAGTCTCAAACGGAGCTCATCTAGTTCATTCTCCAGTGATTGCACGTTGGCCAATAGAACAGATGGTAGGGGCGGGTTACCCACTTGCCGACGAATTCTCACAAGGCACCCTGATCTGTATTTTCTTTTTTTCTTCATCCGAATGACTGGGATTTGGGCCTTGTCTGGGAGCAGCATTATATCCTTCGCGTCAGACTCATTAAAGAAAAATTATTCGTCCAGTTCGAGGTGAGTAATCTCTGTTCTGATATCGAGAAGCTCTTTACAGTCATAAGAGACTGTAGCATCAACATTATGTACAAAATATGTTACAAACAATACGAAAAAACACACAAAATAGCACAATTGGTTAGGCGCCAATAAAACGGCAGCCTTCCCCTCCGGTGCCATTCTTTACTTAATTCACAGATTACCATGATGGGTTAAATTTTAAGAAATTCATCACTGTCCTTACATTTTTAAATACTTATCCATACTAACTGTAAGTTGACCTCCGGTTGTCCTCCAATACCCCTCCCACAAAAACAAAAAACTATTAACAAAATAAATTTACCCCCAAAAAGTGTTGCTCCCAGCATGAGTCCATGTTGCACTTGCCAACTCCTACACAAAAAGGAATAAATAAATAAATTATAACACTCTCCTAATACAATTACAAAATCCTGGACAACAAGATACCTTAATAAAACACAAAAATCATAACGAAGGGGGGACCTTGATTAATCATCAAACCAAAATGATATAAAATATGTATGATTATGAAGACAGAGAAGAATGGGGGGTATTAATACATTTTGAATTTACAAAGAAAAAGTAAATAGTCCTATTTACAAACCCTTTACACAATTCTGTCTAAATGACAAAGACCAAACAACATGTTGTTGTTGATAAGTCATGGTCCAATTACTGTAGATGACAAAATATTTGAATCACTTTGAATACTGTAATAGTTGTTACATGTAATGAAAGGAAAAAACTCAACCATAACAATGAATGCCATGAAGAATGGTATTTGTGTACGGTAGTTGGTTATGGATCTCACAATGAATTGGCATGGCATTAATGACAGCCATAGATATTATCCTCCAGATAGTTATGGCCACTCCATCCCTGTCCTCAGTCTGGGTGTTTAATGGAAGCCTAATGATGTGGAAAACCATTAGTCACATCACTTGACCTTGATCCCTGACCCCTGATCTTCTTCTGCACATTTCTGTACAGAACCTCTTCACGCCCTGTCAGATAAAAGCACCGGCAACATGTGTCTGTGTGTGTGTGTCTCAATGTGTGTTTTACAGTGTGTGTGAGTGTGTGCGTGCGTGTGCACTTGCCGGTGTCCATATGTGTACGTGTGTGTGTGTTTGTGCATCGACAACAGTGTGAAAGTTCTCCTCCACCATGCAGCGATCCTCTCTCCTTCTCTTTCTCATTCAGCTGTAGTACCTGACTTTTAATCCTGGACCATTGAGTGGATTCAGTAGCTCATCTAGAAAAATAGAAAAATATGCACATCCAATTTATCAGTTTGTTTTTTAAAGATAGTACATTCCGCAAGTAGACGTATAGTACCTTATGTAACAATTGAGGAAGACGGGAAATGACCTGTCACTTTACAGCTGACCACTAGCAACGAGACTAGAGAGACGATTGTATATTGAGACATCAGCTGAAGTCACTGTTTCCCACAGACTTGGCTCATGAGATAATGTCGAAGTCAAAGCTTGGTGATTGTCCCTGTGGGGGTTGTTATGCATAAGACAAAATAAGCATCTACTTTTTCCCCCCCAACATTTCTTTATGCATAACTCATAATCAACATGTACTCAACATTTAATTGCAAACAATTCTCAGATTCTTGGCTTCAGAATGTTGCCTGGCTACCCAAACTCCTTGCTCCGGCCGAACACTACGCCACTCCGACGAATGTTAGTTTATCTCCACAATGAGTCTGGATCTGAGTACCTCCCGGATGATTTCTAGAATGCAAACACATTCTAACCGTTCTGATTGTTCCCAGAAACCGATGAGTTGGGCCAGAGCCAGAACACATGGGTAAAGAGGCCTTTTAGAAAATGTGTCATTGGCTTTTATACTCTGATTGGTTAGAGATGATCCAATTGCCGATTAATATGTTTTGTACAACACCCCTCATTTTGATGTTAACACAAACAACTTAAAAGATGTCAGTCTTAGACTGAAGTATGTAGCAAACATAGAGCTGTGGAAGAATTCACTTTGAGCATCAGGCAATTCAGAATGATGTTTCACAATCAACATGATCAAGTAGCTGTGCGTCACTTTCATCCTATACAACTCAATCTATTATCTTAAGGAAATAACTCAGCAAGTTAATATCTCACAATTCCCCAGTAAACCAACACCTTTCATGTAGGTAGTAATTTGTTTGGACAAAAGGGAATTATATTGATTTACTCAGTTAATTGCTAATTTAAGTGGCCAATCCCAAAGGTCTATTCAGCATATGGCTTTGGTTACATGCTAACCACAGACAACATTCTGTACAGGAACACATGTTCAGCTCAAACATCAGTGTTTGCATAATGTGCTTTCTCTCAAAACAAGGCTACACGACTAAGACGTCCATACAGTTCAATTTCCGTTGCAAAATGATTGTCTTGATGATAATGTCTTAGCTTATAAACTGTTGTAGGTTATGAAGAGGTGATATATGCTTCAGTTACTAAACTGAAGGCATACAGTATGTGTTGAAAGATCTCAATGTGGATCATGAAAACACTGCCATTATCACTGTGCTGCTTTGAATCACACCAGCTGAGACTCTGTAGCATTAGGTACGTTAAGGCAACATCATATTTCTATGTAGACATAACCAACTAATCAGATCATATTATATGTGTCATATTTTTTTGTAGGCCCAGACAAAAACAGGAGTAGATATTCTATCTACTTCAAGTGTTGTGTTTTATCAAGGCTAATTCCACAGGGAAAGTCCTGCGGAGGTCCTTTAGTGTTCCCATATCAACTACAGATGTCGGATCTTAACTTGATCACTCTTTTGTCATTTGAATTTTCCTGCTGCATCAGAAAATTCAAATGAGCCTTGGTGATTTTGATAAATTCCCTTATAATGAGAAGTTGCCTTTTTTTCCATGTGTGGCAGTCAAGTCATTGTTGGGATCAAGGCTTGCTATCAAAATCATCCTCTCGCTCGCTCAAACGCTAGGCCCTAGGTCCTATTACTGCGACATTTAAATGTACAACAATGTACCTGAAATGCATCCATACGCATCAATAACCATCATGTTATATTACTTAATAACACAAGATTGATATTGGTCTCCACTAGGCTACGACATACAAGCGTCAAGTGTTTCCGAAATGCAGCTGTACAGTAGGCTACGCATAAACTATAGTCTACTGTAGCCTATCAAGACTAATTGCACAAATAGGCCTATAATATCAGACATAAAGACAAGATGAAATTGAGAATGATGAAGTAGCCTATGGAATGGAGCGCACTGGCTCATGAAAGCCAATGATTTTTTAGATCTACTGTATATATTATCGAGAAAGAGGACGTCTTTAGGTTTTTAGCGAGCCTAACGTTACAAATCAATTGTCAAAATTGAACTAATTTGTGGCCTGGCGTGGTCTAGTGGTTAGGGTTGTTGCCTTCAGCATTCATATCAGGCTTACTGTCTCAGCGTGGGTTCGATTCCGGCCCATGCCCTTATTGCATAACTAACTCAACCCCCTGGATTGTCTTGATTTAGTTGCACATTTCAAATATGGACAGTCCAGGGATATTTTACCCCCAATCTTGATCAGAAATGACCATACCAGACACTTTTATTTGAAAGACATTTGTATTTAATGGATACCGAAATTGGAAACAAATAAAATAACAGTATGCGACACCAACATTAGTTTCCATTCACACAGTAGATTTGCCATGGTAAATTAGGAAAAACTATATTTCAATTGTACGGAATGCTTGTCAAATAGATACATCGCCCTTAGTCTCCCATCTGGACTACAGCAACTCGCTGTTGGCTGGGCTCGTAAGTAAGTATTTCCCTGTAAGGTCTACTACACCTGTTGTAATCTGTGCATGTGATAAATAACATTTTATTTTATTTTATTTATAAACTAAAACATTTCCTGAAAACATATTTGTCAATGAATAATATACCAATACAAAAAATGTCCTAGACAAATGTAAGTGTACCACCCCTCTATTCCATCCCAAAGCCATGCACATCTTATATCATCTTGAATACAAACATGTCATGCCAGATTGACCCAGAGATTGAAATGGTAGTATACGATGGCTGTAGATGGGAAATCAATGGGTTGATAAATGCACTGTGGCCGAAGCCATCTACTGTAGCAACATTTTCAGTTTACTACTTGGTGTTGGCTTTTTCATCCACCTAAGGCGACAGGCTATAATAATCATATTCCCATCTCTACTCAATCTATCTCGCGGAGTCTAAATCTGCCTGTGCTCATGTTGTTTCCTTGGTATTTCGCTCATACTGTGATTCTGCTATTTTTCCAGTGGCAGATGGCTTTTTGTTGGGTTGCGATATATATAATTACTTGATAAAACACCATGTCAAAATCCACAGAGGCTGGGACATAAATGGCATGGTTGGACTGTAGGAGGGAATTTATATTCTCAAGTTGAGATCATCATTGCAATGTACGATTTGTTCATGGAGTGAGATATAGAGGAAGCTTGGCAGGACTCTGGCTACAGTATATTGTTTACCTTTACCGTATTAGGTGCAGAATCCACAAAGTAACATGGACTGTACTGCAAGATTGGAACACAATTTATACTGTAAGCATAGTTTTGTTTTAAGTTTGTTTTATCAATGGTTAAACAGAAAAGTGAAAGTTTTGACATTGTCTCATCAATAATTGTATAGGCAAGAACAGACCTGTTACTTTCTTGTTGCAGCACACACTGTATTTAGCGACTGTTCATTTTGGCAGTGCAATGCAAAACAGATTTTCAAATGGACCACATCCCCCATCACTCTCCATTTAGTGATGTATAAAGCCACTTACCACCTTATCATCTCATCTCCCCCGGCTGTTGGTACATATCTCTGTCACTCCTCTCCTCCACCCAGACATTCACCCTCTCTCTCTTTCTCTGTTTGTCAGACACTCACGGGAGCTCCCCCAATGACACACCATCTACATGCCTCTCCTCCCTTCCCTTTGGGCATCTTATGATTCCCTGGGTGGTAGACTACTGTAGCAGGCTACTCTTCAGTTGAAATGAAGCTAAAGTTGATATGCGGTACCCACCATAATTGTTTGGATAGTGAAGCATTTTTTCTGCTTTTGGCTCTGAAATCAAACAATTACTATGAGGTTGAAGTGAAGACTGTCAGCTTTTTCCATATCAGGTGAACCGTTTCGAAATTAAAACCCTTTTTGTAAATAGTCCCCCCAATTTTAGGGTAGCAAAGTACTGGGACATATTCACTTATGTGCATTAAAGTAGTAAAAAGTTAGATATTTGGTCAAATATTCATAGCACATAATGACGACGGTGGTTCTTCCTTTAAAAGTTGCGTCATACTGCAGCACAGCTTGCGGAGTGCCGCAGAATTCTATGGTATGGTATTTAAGTGTCAGCCATTGATTCCATTAATGCTAGTTAATGCTAGTTTGACCACCAGAGGACATCTTTGAGGAGTTAAGTTATTGAAATGACATGGAGCTGTAGACCTAAGTGTCCTGTTTACTGTAGCTGTTTTAGCATAACTTACTTATTGGCATAAAGGCCAACTTCAATATAAAGTATATCAATCAATAATTCATTAATTTGTGCGTGTCATCACACAGCATACAAGTCATCCATGTATTTAAATACATTAAAGCATTTTAGTTATAAAATTAAATAACAAAGGGAGCCTTGAATATTTAAACAATGAATAAACCACATTTAATTCAGGAATGCATTTGACTGTTTTTAATATCAGGAAAATATGGCACTGTACAACTTGACCGGTCGGTTGCATATCAAGCTTATGACTCTACAAATTTGTTGGATGCATTTGCTGTTTGTTTGGGTTGTGTTTCAGATTAGTTTGTGCCCAATAGAAATGAATGGAAAATAATACATTAACATTAATGTGGATGCTACGATTTATGTGGATAATCCTGAATGAATCGTGAATAATGATGAGTCTATTGTCCCAATACTTTTGCTCCCTTAAAATGGGGGGACGTTGTACAAAAATAACTGTAATTTCTAAATGGTTCAACCGACATGGGTGAAAATACCCTCATTACAGCTGACAGTCTGTACTTTAATTTTGATTTCAAATCCAAACTTTTGGAGTATAGAGCCAAAGGAAGGAAAAATGCTTTACTATCCCTATAATTACAGAGGGCACTGTATGCTTTAACAATGCCAACTTTTTATTATCTTATATTGAAGAAAGGAAAATAAGATGTGGCAGAGTGGTTCATATTTATGACATGTGTTTGGTTCCAATCCAAAATGTACATTTAGCTGTGTACCTTTCTTTTCAAACATTCAGACAGCTTATGGTCTTTTGCCTCCACACTTGTTAAAGGTTACTGGTCGATAGTGGGAGTAATGCAATGTGTAATATGTTACGGACCAACAGGTCCAAAGATCAAGAAAAACGTACAGATTAAACTATCCACCTATTCAACACAATCAGCTCTGTTGCGCTGATAATGAGACATGAGTCAACTGCTGGTTTGAAAAGAGCAGAGTATATCCTTTAGTAACCGTGCTAATCAAACATAGTATTCGATTTTCCTAGCTCAATAGGCCAGGTTTACTTTAATGGTCTGCCTGTTTTTCTCAGGAAGGAACACACCTCTAAATCGAACAGTTTGCAAGTGTATCTATGGGTACAGTATGTACAACCTTTCTATTTGGCAGTATCTCAATAGGAAAGTTAATTGCAAGGGTCAAAGCATGTATTTCAAAGCCATATTTTTTTGGCACATTCCTATTCTGGTTTAATTCCGCATTTTCAAACGTTCTTCAACCTCGAGATTCACACAATTGCAAAGTGCAGGTCCCCTGGATGGTTGATGGTTTGCCATTACCAAAATGATTCACAGTAATAATTACTTTGTGCTCAGCCATGAAAGAAAATAATTTGGTTGAGAAGTGAGAAAGTGAGAATTATATCTCTGTGAGGACTGTAGGACCACAATGATGAGAATTTGGGGACTTAAAGTTGTGACAGTAAGCAAATAGTCCTTTAAGAACAGGAACAGTGAAGGCACTCACCAGGGACCAGGCTCATCATTCACCCTTTAAGGTGTAGTTCAATAAAACAAATCTCCTAATGTGAAAAATAAATCATAAAGTTTTATGTTTCATACAATATTCCAATTGTGTAAATAAACACGCACTGGATGCAGCCCAGGCAGGAGTGTGTTGCTGCGTGATACGGATATGGATATCCTAGACATAGCCTCATCACCCTCTGAGAGCCTGAAAGTAGTGCAACAACAACAAGGATTATCACAACAACTAAAGCTTCACATAACGTGTGACAACAACATATTAATGTGTAAATCTATGAACACAATTCCATGGCTTTGAACAGGAGGACCAACAGGTTATCTACATTTGGAAAGTATTCAGACCCCTTGACTTTTTCCACATTTTGTTACAGCCTGATTCTAAAATTGATTCAATGAATTAAATTAATCAATCAACACACAATAGTCCATAATGACGAATCAAAACAGGTTTTTAGAAACTTTTGCAAATGTATTAAAAATAAAAAACAGGAAAACCTTATTTACATACAGTTGAAGTCGGAAGTTTACATACACCTTAGCCAAATATATTTAAACTCAGTTTTTCACAATTCCTGACATTTAATCCTAGTAAAAATTCCCTGTCTTAGGTCAGTTAGGATCACCACTTTATATTAAGAATGTGAAATGTCAGAATAATGGTAGAGAGAATTATTTATTTCAGCTTTTATTTCTTTCATCACATTCCCAGGTGGGTCAGAAGTTTACATACACTCAATTAGTATTTGGTAGCATTGCCTTTAAATTGTTTAACTAGGGTCAAACGTTTCGGGTAGCCTCCCACAAGCTTCCCACAATAAGTTGGGTGAATTTTGGCTCATTCCTCCTGACAGAGCTGGTGTAACTGAGTCAGGTTTGTAGGCCTCCTTGCTCGCACACGCTTTTTCAGTTCTGCCCACAAATTTTCTATGGGATTGAGGTTAGGGCTTTGTGATGGCCACTCCGATACCTTGACTTTGTTGTCCTTAAGCCATTTTGCCAAAACGTTGGAAGTATGCTTGGGGTCAATGTCCATTTGGAAGACCAATTTTCCACCAAGCTTTAAGTTCCTGACAAATGTCTTGAGATGTTGCTTCAATGTATCCACTTAATTTTCCTTCCTCATGAAGCCGTCGACCTTGTGAAGTGCACCAGTCCCTCCTGCAGCAAAGTACCCCCACAACATGATGCTGCCACCCCCGTGCTTCACGGTTGGGATGGTGTTCTTTGGCTTGCAAGCCTCCACCTTTTTCCTCCAAACATAACGATGGTCATTATGGCCAAACACTTCTATTTTTGATTCATGAGACCAGAGGGCATTTCTCCAAAAAGTACGATCTTTGTCCCCATGTGCAGTTGCATAACCGTAGTCTGGCTTTTTTATAGGGGTTTTGGAGCAGTGGCTTCTTCCTTGCTGATCGGCCTTTCAGGTTATGTCGATTATATGATTTGTTTTACTGTGGATAGAGATCATTTTGTACCTGTTTCCTCCCGCATCTTCAAAAGGTCCTTTGCTGTTGTTCTGGGATTGATTTGCACTTTTCGCACCAAAGTACGTTCATCTCTAGGAGACAGAACGCTTCTCCTTCCTGAGTGGTATGATGGCTGCGTGGTCCCATGGTGTTTATACTTGCATACTATTGTTTGTACAGATGAACGTGATACCTTCAGGCATTTGGAAATTTCTTCCAAGAATTAACCAGACTTGTGGAGGTCTACAATTTTTGTTCTGAGGTCTTGGCTGATTTCTTTTGATTTTCCCATGATGTCAAGCAAAGAGGCAGTGAGTTTGAAGGTAGGCCTTGAAATACATCCACAGGTACACCTCCAATTGACTCAAATGATGTCAATTAGCCTATCAGAAGCTTCTAAAGCCATTACATCATTTTCTGGAATTTTCCAAGCTGTTTAAAGGCACAGTCAACTTAGTGTATGTAAACTTTTGACCGACTAGAATTGTGATACAGTGAATTATAAGTGAAATAATCTGTCTGTAAACAATTGTTTGAAAAATTACATGTGTCATGCAGAGTGTAGATGTCCTAACTGACTTGCCAAAACAATAGCTTGTTAACAATACATTTGGGGAGTGGTTGAAAAATGAGTTTTAATCTTAGGGCTAGGCCCCTTTTTTCTCCACTTCCTGCCTGAATGATGTGCCCAAAGTAAACTGCCTGTAGCTCAGCCCCTGAAGCCAGGATATGCATATAATTGGTACCATTGGAAAGAAAACCCTTTGGAGTTTGTAGAAATGTGAAAATAATGTAGGAGAATATAACACAATAGATATGGTGGGAGAAAATACAAAGATAAAACAACCTGAATTTTTTGGGGGAGAGAGACAATCAAAATCAAATCAAAATCAAATCAAATCAAATTAATTTATATAGCCCTTCTTACAACAGCTGATATCTCAAAGTGCTGTACAGAAACTCAGCCTAAAACCCCAAACAGCAAGTAATGCAGGTGTAGAAGCACGGTGGCTAGGAAAAACTCCCTAGATATGCAAAAACCTAGGAAGAAACCTAGAGAGGAACCAGGCTATAAGGGGTGGCCAGTCCTCTTCTGGCTGTGCCAGGTGGAGATTACAACAGAACATGGCCAAGATGTTCAAATGTTCATAAATGACCAGCATGGTCAAATAATAATATTCACAGTAGTTGTCGAGGGTGCAACACTTCAGCACCTCAAGAGTAAATGTTAGTTGGCTTTTCATAGCCAATCATTGAGAGTATCTCTACCGCTCCTGCTGTCTCTAGAGAGTTGAAAACAGCAGGTCTGGGACAGGTAGCACGTCCGGTGAACAGGTCAGGGTTCCATAGCCGCAGGCAGAACAGTTGAAACTGGAGCAGCAGCACGGCTAGGTGGACTGGCGACATCAAGGAGTCATCATGCCAGG
Organism: Salmo trutta; assembly: GCF_901001165.1. Classification (NCBI taxonomy): domain Eukaryota; kingdom Metazoa; phylum Chordata; class Actinopteri; order Salmoniformes; family Salmonidae; genus Salmo; species Salmo trutta. The sequence continues at coordinate 21,382,859 of NC_042973.1, forward strand.
TATTCCTGAGGCATGGTCCTATGGCTCAGGTCCTCCGAGAGAGAGAAAAAAGAGAGAATTAGAGAGAGCATACTTAAATTCACACAGGACACTGGATAAGACAGGAGAAATACTCCAGATATAACAGACTGACCCTAGCCCCCCGACACATAAACTACTGCAGCATAAATACTGGAGGCTGAGACAGGAGGGGTCAGGAGACACTGTGGCCCCATCCGATGATACCCCCGGACAGGGCCAAACAGGAAGGATATAACCCCACCCACTTTGCCAAAGTACAGCCCCCACACCACTAGAGGGATATCTTCAACCACCAACTTACCATCCTGAGACAAGTTCGAGTATAGCCCACAAAGATCTCCGCCACGGCACAACCCAAGGGGGGGCGCCAACCCAGACAGGAAGACCACGTCAGTGACTCAACCCACTCAAGTGATGCACCCTTCCTAGGGACGGCATGGAAGAACACCAATAAGCCAGTGACTTAGCCCCTGTAATAGGGTTAGAGGCAGAGAATCCCAGTGGAGAGAGGGGAACCGGCCAGGCAGAGACAGCAAAGGTGGTTCGTTGCTCCAGAGCCTTTCCATTCACCTTCACACTCCTGGACCAGACTGCACTCAATCATAGGACCTACTGAAGAGATGAGTCTTCAGTAAAGGCTTAAAGGTTGAGACCGAGTCTGCATCTCTCACTTGGGTAGGCAGACCATTCCATAAAAATGGAACTCTATAGGAGAAAGCCATGCCTCCAGCTGTTTGCTTAGAAATTCTAGGGACAATTAGGAGGCCTGCGTCTTGTGACTGTAGCGTACGTGTAGGTATGTACGGAAGGACCAAATCGGAAAGATAGGTAGGAGCAAGCCCATGCAATGCTTTATAGGTTAGCAGTAAAACCTTGAAATCAGCCCTTGCCTTAACAGGAAGCCAGTGTAGGGAGGCTAGCACTGGAGTAATATGATCACATTTTTTGGTTCTAGTCAGGATTCTAGCAGCTGTATTTAGCACTAACTAAAGTTTATTTAGTGCTTTATCCGGGTAAGTAGAGCATTGCAGTAGTCCAACCTAGAAGTAACGAAAGCATGGATACATTTTTCTGCATCATTTTTGGACAGAAAGTTTCTGATTATTGCAATTTTATGTAGACGGGAAAAAAGCTGTCCTTGAAACAGTCTTGATATGTTTGTCAAAAGAGAGATCAGGGTCCAGAGTAATGCCGAGGTCCTTCACAGTTTTATTTGAGATGACTGTACAACCATCAAGATTAATTGTCAGATTCGACAGAAGATATCTTTGTTTCTTGGGACCAAGAACAAGCATCTCTGTTTTGTCTGAGTTTAAAAGTAGAAAGTTTGCAGCCATCCACTTCCTTATGTCTGAAACACAGGCTTCTAGCGAGGGCAATTTTGGGACTTCACCATGTTTCATTGAAATGTACAGCTGTGTGTCATCCGCATTGCAGTGAAATTTAACATTATGTTTTCGAATGACATCCCCAAGAGGTAAAATATATAGTGAAAACAACACTGGTCCTAAAACGGAACCTTGAAGAACACCGAAATGTACAGTTGATTTGTCAGAGGACAAACCATTCACAGAGACAAACTGATATCTTTCCGACAGATAAGATCTAAACCAGGCCAGAACTTGTCCGTGTAGACCAATTTGGGTTTCCAATCTCTCCAAAAGAATGTGGTGATCGACGGTATCAAAAGCAGCACTAAGATCTAGGAGCACGAGGACAGATGCAGAGCCTCGGTCTGACACCATTAAAAGGTAATTTACCACCTTCACAAGTGCAGTCTCAGTGCTATGATGGGGTCTAAAACCAGACTGAAGTGTTTCGTATACATTGTTTGTCTTCAGGACGGCAGTGAGTTGCTGTGCAAGAGCTTTTAATTTTTTTTTTGAGAGGAATGGAAGATTCGATATAGGCCGGTACTTTTTGATATTTTATGGGTCAAGGTTTGGCTTTTCAAGAGAGGCTTTATTACTGCCACTTTTAGTGAGTTTGGAACACATCCGGTGGATAGAGAGCCGTTTATTATGTTCAAAATAGGAGGGCAAAGAATAGGAAGCAGCTCTTTCAGTAGTTTAGTTGGAATAGGGTCCAGTATGCAGCTTGAAGTTTTAGAGGCCATGATTATTTTCATCATTGTGTCAAGAGATATAGTACTAAAACACTTGAGTGTCTCCCTTGACCCTAAGTCCTGGCAGAGTTGTGCAGACTCAGGACAACGGAGCTTTGGAGGAATACGCAGATTTAAAGAGGAGTCCGTAATTTGCTTTCTAATGATCATGATCTTTTCCTCAAAGAAGTTCATGAATTTATTACTGCTGAAGTGTAAGCCATCCTCTCTTGGGGAATGCTGCTTTTTAGTTAGCTTTGCGACAGTATTAAAAAGACATTTCGGATTGTTCTCTTTTTCCTCAATTAAGATGGAAAAATAGGATGATCGAGCAGCAGTGAGGGCTCTTCGATACTGCACGGTACTGTCTTTCCAAGCTAGTCAGAAGACTTCCAGTTTGGTGTGGCACCATTTCCGTTCCAATTTTCTGGAAGCTTGCTTCAGAGCTCGTGTATCTTCTGTATACCAGGGAGCTAGTTTCTTATGACAAATGTTTTTAGTTTTTAGGGGTGCAACTGCATCTAGGGTATTTTGCAAAGTTAAATTGAGTTCTTCTGTTAGGTGGTTAACTGATTTTTGTCCTCTGATGTCCTTGGGTAGGCAGAGGGAGTCTGGAAGGGCATCAAGGAATCTTTGGGTTGTCTGAGAATTTATTGCACGACCTTTGATGCTCCTTGGTTGGGGTCTGAGCAGATTATTTGTTGCGATTGCAAACGTAATAAAATGGTGGTCCGATAGTCCAGGATTATGAGGAAAAACATTAAGATCCACAACATTTATTCCACGGGACAAAACTAGGTCCAGAGTATGACTGTGGCAGTGAGTAGGTCCAGAGACATGTTGGACAAAACCCATTGAGTCGATGATGGCTCCGAAAGCCTTTTGGAGTGGGTCTGTGAACTTTTCCATGTGAATTTTAAAGCCACCAAAAATTAGAATATTATCTGCTGTGACTACAATGTCTGATAGGAATTCTGGGAACTCAGTGAGGAACGCTGTATATGGCCCAGGAGGCCTGTAAACAGTAGCTAAAAAAAGTGATTGAGTAGGCTGCATAGATTTCATGACTAGAAGCTCAAAAGACGAAAACGTTGTGGTTTTTTTTGTAAATTGAAATTTGCTATCGTAAATGTTAGCAACACCTCCGCCTTTGCAGGATGCACGGGGGATATGGTCACTAGTGTAACCAGGAGGTGAGGCCTCATTTAACACAGTAAATTCATCAGGCTTAAGCCATGTTTCAGTCAGGCCAATCACATCAAGATTATGGTCAGTGATTAGTTCATTGTCTATAACTGCCTTTGAAGTGAGGGATCTAACATTAAGTAGCCCTATTTTGAGATGTGAGGTATCACGATCTCTTTCAATAATGGCAGGAATGGAGGAGGTCTTTATTCTATTGAGATTGCTAAGGCGAACACCGCCATGTTTAGTTTTGCCCAACCTAGGTCAAGGCACAGACATGGTCTCAATGGGGATAGCTGAGCTGACTACACTGACTGTGCTAGTGGCAGACTCCACTAAGCCTGCTGCCTGGCCTGCACCCTATTTCATTGTGGAGCTAGGGGAGTTAGAGCCCTGTCTATGTTCATAGATAAGATGAGAGCACCCCTCCAGCTAGGATGGAGTCCGTCACTCCTCAACAGGCCAGGCTTGGTCCTGTTTGTGGGTGAGTCCCAGAAAGAGGGCCAATTATCTACAAATTCTATCTTTTGGGAGGGGTAGAAAACAGTTTTCACCCAGCGATTGAGTTGTGAGACTGCTGTAGAGCTCATCACTCCCCCTAACTGGGAGGGGGCCAGAGACAATTACTCGATGCCGACACATCTTTCTAGCTGATTTACATGCTGAAGCTATGTTGCGCTTGGTGACCTCTGACTGTTTCATCCTAACATCGTTTGTGCGGACGTGGATCACAATATCTCTATACTCTCTACACTCGCCAGTTTTAGCTTTAGCCAGCACCATCTTCAGATTAGCCTTAACGTCGGTAGCCCTGCCCCCTGGTAAACAGTGTATGATCGCTGGATGATTCGTTTTAAGTCTAATACTGCGGGTAATGGAGTTGCCAATGACTAGGGTTTTCAATTTGTCAGAGCTAACGGTGGGAAGCTTCGGCATCTCAGACCCCGTAACGGGAGGAGTAGAGACCGGCCTCTGACTCCGACTCGCTGCTTAATGGGGAGAACCGGTTGAAACTTTCTGTCGGCTGAATGAGCGACACCGGTTGAGCATTCCTACAGCATTTCCCTCCAGAAGCCATGAGAAAGTTGTCCGGCTGTGGGGACCGTGCGAGGGGATTTATACTAACGTTACTATCTGTACTTACTGGTGGCACAGACGCTGTTTCATCCTTTCCTACACTGAAATTACCCTTGCCTAACGATTGCGTCTGAAGCTGGGCTTGCAGCACAGCTATCCTCGCTGTAAGGCGATCGTTCTCCTGTATATTATGAGTACAGCGACTGCAATTAGAAGGCATCATGTTAATGTTACTACTTAGCTTCGGCTGTTGGAAGTCCAGACGAACCATGTCCAGATAAAACGTCCGGAGTGAAAAAGTTGAATGAAAAAAAAAGTTGAGTGAGGGAAAAAATATAAACGGTAATTAAAAAGTAAAAACCGTAAAGTTGTCAGGTAGCAAAATAAGGTTGGCAACAAAACGCACAGCAGCAGGTAAACAAGTCTGCACGTAACCATCCAGCACGTAACCATCCTCTTAGAAATGCAAGAGAAAGGTCATATTGAAAATTAGTTTGCGCGCACCATGAAGACATTACGCACCAGCTAAAATCGGTTTCCTATTGAACATACTTCTTTCCGAAATAAATATTATAGTTTGATTACATTTTAGGGTATCTGAGGAGTAAATAGAAACTTATTTTGACTTGTTGAAACAAAGTTATGGGGTAGATTTTCAGATTCCTTTCACTGCATTATTGAACGAGTGGATTACTCAAATCGATGGCGCCAACTAAACTGACATTTTGGGATATAAAGAAGGATTTTATCTAACAAAACGACACTACATGTTATAGCTGGGACAATTTGGATGACACATCAAAAGAAGATTTTCAAGAAGTAAGTGAATATTTAATCATTATATGTGAATGTATGAAACCTGAAAAATATTTTGATTTGGGGTGCCGTTTCTCTCTGTAATAGCTACTGTAAATCGGACAGTGCGGTTAGACTAACAAGAATTTAAGCCTACAGCCGACATAAGACACTTATATGTACCTAAATGTTTAAAATCCATAATATTTATGATTATTTATTTAAACTGAGCAATCACTCTGACAGAGCTCAGGAGTTCCTCTGAGGAAATGGTCCCTTCTTGCAAGACAACCTTCTCTGCAGCACTCCACCAATCAGGCCTTTATGGTAGAGTGGCCAGATGGAAGCCACTCCTCAGTAAAAGGCACATGACAGACCACTTGGTGTTTGCCAAAAGGCACTTAAAGCACTCAGACCATGAGAAAAAGATCTCTGGTCTGATGAAACTAATATCTAACTTTTTGGCCTGAATGCGTCTGGAGGAGACCTGGCACCTTCCCTACGGTGAAGCATGGTGGTGGCAGCATCGTGCTGTGGTGATGTTTTTCAGCAGCAGGGACTGGGAGACTAGTCAGGATCGAGGGAAAGATGAAGAAGACTCGAGGCTGTAATCGCTGCCAAAGGTGCTTTAACAAAGAATGGAGTAAAGGTTCTGAACACTTATGTAAATGTAATATTTCATTTTGATTTTTTTATACATTTGCAAAAATGTCTATAACCAGTTTTTCCTTTGTCATTATGGGGTATTGTGTGTAGATTGATGAGGAAAATACAACAATTGAATCTATTATAGAATAAGGCTGTAACGTAACAAAATATGGAAAACATCAAGTGGTCTGAATACTTTCCGAATGCACAACACATCTTGTCTTTCTACCCTATAACACTAATGCACCACACCAACAACCACAGCAGACTTTTTTTATTTAACATATACTGAGTATACCAGACATTAGGTACACCTTTCTAATATTGAGTTGCATCCCTCCCTCCTTTTACCCTCAGAGCAGCTTCAATTCATCACGGCATGGACTCAACAAGGTGTCGAAAGCGTTCCACAGGGATGCTGGCCCATGTTGACTCCAATGCTTCCCACAGTTGTGTGAAGTTGACTGGATGTCCTTGCGTGGTAGACAATTCTTGATAGACACAGGAAACTGTTGAGTGTGAACAACCCAGAAATGTTGCAGTTCTTCACACAAACCAGTGTACCTGGTACCTACTACCATACCCCATTCAAAAGCACTTAACTCTTTTGTCTTGCCCTTTCTTCCACATACACAATCCATGTTTCAATTGTCTCAAGGCTTAGAAATCCTTCTTTAAGCTGTCTCCTCCCCTTCATCTACACTGACAGAAGTGGATTTAACAAGTGACATCAATAAGGGATCATAGCTTTTACCTGGATTTACCTGGCTCGATTCACCTGGTCAGTCTATGTCATGGACAGAACAGGTATCCTTAATGTTTTGTATACTCAGCGTATGTTCTCTACAACAACACACAATTATACCGTAATGCAGAAGAAGGAAAATAGCAAGGAAGGAGGAAAGATAAACACAGAAGACTAACATTGGGCCTGTAAAATGATTAAAGTGAGAATAAGGCAGCAGGCAGTTATAGCCCTCAGAATGCTAAAAGCCTTAGAGTGGAGTGGTGTACAGTAGCCTACACACCTTCCCCTTAGCAGGGGAACAATCTGTGAATCCATATTGACACCTCGTATGATATTTGTCCTCACTTACCTTGTTGTGAAAGTCAGCAGTTGAGTAGTGTTGGTAAGGCTGTTTATTTTTGTAAGATTTGACCATAGTAGAACACAATGCATCTTTGTTATGTGCTGCCTATATTATATAATCAAATGTTCTTCCACGTAGTTAATTAAAAAACTTATTCGGGATCGGTGTCCCTTTCACGGGATGGTTGAGCTAACGTTGGCTAATGCAATTAGCATGAGGTTGTAAGTAACAAGAAAATTTCCCAGGACATAGACATATCCGATATTGGCAGAAAGCTTAAATTCTTGTTAATCTAACTGCACTGTCCAATTTACAGTAGCTATTACAGTGAAAGAATACCATGCTATTGTTTGAGGAGAGTGCACAATTTTGAACATGAAAAGTTATTAATAAACAAATTAGGCACATTTGGGCAGTCTTGAAACAACATTTTGAACTGAAATGCAATGGTTAATTGGATCAGTCTAACACTGAGCATGCACATACACTGATGCCATCTAGTGGCCAAAATATAAATTGCAACTAGGCTGGAATAATACCTTATGGCCTTTCTCTTGCATTTCAAAGATGATGGTACTACTACTACATTCCTTTCCATTTCCACAAACTTCAAAGTGTTTCCTTTCAAATGGTACCAAGAATATGCATATCCTTGCTTCAGGGCCTGAGCTACAGGCAGTTAGATTTGGGTATGTCATTTTAGGCGGAAATTGAAAAATAGGGGGTAATCCTTAAGAGGTTTTTAACTCTCAGGATTCTGGAACGAGCAGACTGTTACCTTGTATAATGGCAGACTGTTACCTTGTGTAATGGGAAGCAGTTCAATACCAAGTTGAAAATGTGTATTCACAGATGAACCTTTTTTCACATCTTCCTTTAATCATGGTTTCAGATTTGCTATGCACCATGGCCTCGATCCGTGCCAACAAACATGTTAATTAATTAATACCATCAACTTGGTTACACCTCCCACTGAGTGAGATGTGGTATGAAATTGGATTCCGAGAATCATAGGAACATAATTCATTGCCAATATGGAATGCCATACACACAATGTTGTTGTCTCTCCCACCTTTAGAAAATGAAACTGCTTGACAGCAAGTGGTCAAAACAAACCCTACTATGTAAATGGTACCACACCAGATTTTCCAATTGATCATTTTGGAATACTAATTGCATAATTTTGTGGGTCCAAATCAACATGCGCCAACTGTAGACTTTGTGATAATGATGGTTATCCACACATGTAAATCTGTGGACATAGGATAAAATGAAAAATTATTGGAAAAGTGATAAGACCTGTCCATTTACTCTGGTAATGGTGTAATGCCTGTTAACCCTGTTTTCACTTTCAGATGACTAAAGAGCACAGAGCCGTGCACAGACCTGTCAGGCAGCAGGTGAAATTGACTTTCATAATTCATATCTCAAAATTCATAACATACTAACTGCCTCTATAGTTGAAAACATTTATCACAAATTGTAAGCAAGCTAGTTACTGTGCCTCCTAAAGACATGATTGACATTAGAATAAAGGGTAGGCTATCAGTTGATCATTGATGTTGACTATTTTTTTTTACTGATTGTGATGTATTTAATTTTAAATGCTCTTAAATAATAACTTCATAATATAGCCTAATATTCATAGTCTTCTAACTCAGGGTTTCCCAACCTTGGTCTTCGGGACACCAAGGGGTGCACGTTTTGGTTTTTGCCCTAGCACCACACAGCTGATTCAAATAATCAACTAATCATCAAGCTTTAATAATTTGAATCAGCTGTGTAGTGTTAGGGAAAAAACCAAAATGTTCACCCCTTCCCAAAGACCGAGTTTGGGAAATGCTGTAATCGAACTCATGATATATGGCTGGCTAGTGGCTTGTGAGGATATTTTAGTTTATGGTGGTTAGCTAGAGTCTAGACCAGTGGTTCCCAAACTGTGGGGCGTGCGAGGGGTCAGCAGCCCTCCCAAAAAATATATATATGTGTTATTAAAAGAAAATAGGAACTCAGTCCTGCTTTCAACTTACTCTTGAAAGTTGGAACAGCAGAATGCACAAGGTGCAATTTTGAAATTGGGTAGTGCATCATCAGGTTTCCTCTTGTCATGTCAGTCATTGCATTTTACTTAAAAAAAAAAACTTTTATACCTTAGAGAGCTATTTATAACTTGTCAGAAATGCCCAGATCAACTAGCCCATGTCAGCAAATGGTTAGTAGATTTTGTTGTGACGTTTGAGTCACTCAAATATCACATGGATACACCTTAGACATTAAAACATTTATAGAATTGCAAGAAAATGGCTTTAAAACTGCAACATTTTCTCTGCAACCCATGACAAAATGTGTAGAATTGCAGGAAATAAGCTTAAAACTTGCTAAATGTTCTCTCCGCCAACAAGAGGTATGAACAGTTTGCGTCATGAACAGTGCTTGTGCCCATAGAAATAGATGTGGCAGGGGGGGCGCGGAATGTTCCCAAATGCTGGAAAGGACGCCTGAGTGTAAAAGTAGAAAAGAGGTGCTTAAAAGAGGCTCTTACAGAAGTTGCACATATGGGACATTTTTTAAGCCTTGACTTTAATAGGTGTGTGGAGACACACATTGTACAATATGAGAAGGAAATGGATGCACAGTTCACTTGCCAGCAATGGCCAATGCGATTGTGCCAAAAGCCTAACGCTCTTGGTTTACTTTGTAAAACAATGTTCGCTCAATGGGTCTATTGAAGTTTTTCAAATATTTTCGTAGTCTACAGCAGATTAGAGTCTTCTCTTTTCAGCAGGAGCCATTTGCTTCCAAACCTGTGTTTTGCTGTGATTGTACTGTACTTAAACATCTTGAGCTGCAGTTAGTAGTCAGCACCCCAGAGTGTTGTATAAATTAATTGCTATTTTCAGTTTAGATGAGGTGTTTATGACACAAAGCAAAAACATTCCTACTCCCAAAACAGTTGACAAACAATTCCACATTGTCTCTGCGTGTGGCAGTTATGCTACAGAAGAAAATGAGGATTTCAGTAGAACTCAATCCCTACATGGCATGATGGCGGACATCCTGAGGTGCTGTGCAATTGAAATGCTGCCTATGGATTTCTAATCATGTGCCTGGGTACCTTTGGGACGCAGGTTTAAGTATTGTGTTCTCTGTCATCATGTCTTGTTTTTTTATACATTTTCTGCTCCACTTTCCAGTCCCCACAGGAGGCCATGCTGAGAAATGGAGAAGAAGTGGAGAAGCCAGGTGAGGTGGTGGGGGTATGAGGTATCAAATCTTTCGATCATTTTATTTAAACTCTTTAGAGAGGGAGCTAGCTACAGATATATGAGCCTAATGGTGGGCTAATCTTTACAGAATGCAGTAGTGGAATACATGATTTTGTGTTCCAGTTAAAATACAATTCCACACACAAACTTTTGTGCTTGTCAGTACTCAAGTTTTCAAGATATGTAACTTTCAAAATACAGAAATCCTCTCTGTATGCAGCATCATATGATGCAAAATGTACCATACGGGAGGATTTTTTTATTTTGAAAGTTACATATCTTGAAAACTTTAGTGCTGACAAGTAAATTGGGACTATAACAACAATTGACTAATGAAAGAAATACCAAAATATAGTTTTTGGGTGGAGTTTTCCTTTAATGTTGCAGGAAGATGTTTTGTCTAGCCTTCTCTCCTCCTCATCCCTCTTTACTACGCATATAGGATTATGTGATTTTGTGATACCAGGGAGGGAGGGAGGGCTATTCAGTGGAAAAATAAGTAGTATGCATTTGATATCTAATGATGAGTGTGGTCTTCTTCTCTCTTCATCCCTCCCAAATCCCCAGCTCCCACAACACACAATGGGTACGTCCCAAATGGTACCCTGTTCTGTATAGGGTGCCATTTGGGATGCATACAACGTATCAATTGAGAGGTATCAGGTATTCATCTGAGAGCAGTGGCTCATGCAGCCCCCCAATGACATCATAACATGAGCTCTTAGACTGGATGGAAATCTGATTTGACCTCATAAAATTTTCAAAGCCTTATCTGTGACTTGTGGAAGAATTCTGAACATGATGATGGTGATCGTGAGGAAAACGTACATTTTCGGGAAAGAGGCTTCAGAGGAGGCGAGGAGGGTGGAGGGGGGTAGGGGTTGGGGAGGGGAGTGAGGGGCTGGCTCCATATGCAGCAGCAGTTGGCTGAGGAGTGCTCTAGATTGAAATGGTAGAATAGAGATGACAAGTGTGAGAGGGATGTGGAGTACCTATTTTCATGTATAATTGATGCCTTATCTGTGTCCCGTTCCCCAATGAGCTGCTCTAACTGATAAGACTGACAGCTCTGATGTGCCCAGCAGTAGCCACCCGACAGCTGCACAGGTCTCAAATTGGATGACATTACACTCTGATTACCACATTGGGACACAGGGGACAACTGTGACACCCTGCCTCCTCAACAATGTCGACTACCACCATTGAATGTGAAGATTTAGAAAATATACGCAGATTGAAATATACTTGAATAAATTTTTTCAGTCTTCCATATCCCATTGGACAGGACAGTGTGGAGACTGGAGAGCCATGGTCTTACTACTTCCAGAAAGCACACAGTTGTTTGGTGCTGAATAAATGCATGCTGCTCTGCTATGGTAATTGAGCAGCCTCTGTGCTCTTCTTTGAAGTTCAAACTCCTCTGTACTCTACCCAGTTAAAATTTACAGGCTTTGCTAATTATCACTCTGGTGACTGGTGATGACTCGGATGACTGGTGTGTAATGTACATAACCTGTGTGCCGCGGGCAAATCCTAACTTTTACATGTTTACTTGACTGACTTTCCCAGTTACCTGTGCACTCATCCAACTGCCTGAGGCTAATTTAACATAATTAAATATGAAGAGCAGTGTGTTCACTCCACTGGTCTGGTCATTTCATATGGTAAATGTATCTCCTTATAATTAGACTGAACAAAATATTAACACAACATATAAAGTGTTGGTCCCATGTTTCATGAGCTGAAATAAAAGATCCCAAAATATTCCTCACGCACAAAAGCGTATTTCTATAAAATTTTGTGCATACATTTGTTTACATCCTTGTTAGTGAGCATAATCCATCCACCTGAAAGGTGTGGCATATCAAGAAGCTGATTAAACAATATGATCATTACACAGATGTCCCTTGTGCTGGAGACAATAAAAGGCCACTCTAAAATGTGCAGTTTTGTCACACAACACAATGCCACAGATGTCTCAAGTTTTGAGGGAGCGTGCAATTGGCATGCCGACTGCAGGAATGTCCAAAAGAGCTGTTGTTTAGAGAATTTAGCAGTACATCCAACCGGCCTCACAACCGCAGACCACATGTATGGCCTTGTGTGGCCGAGCGGTTTGCTGATGTCAACGTTGTGAACAGAGTGCCCCATGGTGGCAACGAACACAATTGTATATATTTGAATGCACAGAAATACCGTGACGAGATCCTGAGGCCCGTTATGAGGTCAATTTTTTTATGGTATCTGTGACCAACAGATGCATATCTGTATTCCCAGTCATGTGAAATCCTGAGATTAGGGCCTAATGAATTTATTTAAATGTAAGGATTTCCTCATATGAACTGTAACTCAGTAAAATCTTTGAAAATGTTGCATTTTGCATTTATATTTTTCTTCAGTGTAATGTACAGTATCTTTACAGTATACCTGATTAATGAATGACAACTATAAACTGGGTGGTTCGAGCCCTGAATGCTGATTGGCTGACAGCCGCGGTATATGAGACCGTATACCACGGGTATGACCAAACATTTATTTTTACTGCTCTAATTATGTTGGAAACCAGTTTATAATAGCAATAAGGCACCTCGGGGGTTTGTGGTATATTGCCAATATACCAAGGCTAATGGCTGTGTCCAGGCACTCTGCGTTGCGTCGAGCATATGTACAGTCCTTAGCCGTGGTATGTTGGCCATATACCACACCTCCTCGGGCCTATATCATTACACTACCCTAAAGCCATTGCACCGTCTTAGAATAAACTAAAATATGTTGTAATTTATGTTCCAACATATTATTTACATGGACCTTATCAGCTATTTAATGATCTTAACCAGAGTTTGAGTGCTGTGTGGGGATGTTGATTCTAGATTGTAACTTCAAATTTTCATCCTCAGTATGACAAATATAGTAAGTGATTACATAATTATTCATATTCAAAGAGGACACACAGCTAAAATACTATTATTTTGTTGATGACTTCCAAGTCCATATACACTATAGTACCAACGTACCATTTGTTATTGCCCTTTCTTTAATCACCCGAGAACCACTTTCTTTGACATCAAGTCACTGCATGGCCTGGAATATAATCCAAGAAAATGTATTGACTAGTTTTTTTTAAAACACTGATGCCTTGGAATAAACTTTCAAATCTAGAACAGTATATAAAATTCATGACATATTAAAATAGCTCTATCTTTTCACAGTTTTGTTTATCATGTCACTTATTGCATTTAAGCATGTTTATCTGGAGAAAACGTGTATGATAGTCTAATATATGTATATTATCATGTATGATATCATGAGATGTGATATCATGTATGATAATACATCAATATACATTTTAATATAATGCTTTAATGTAATGTAACACTGATTAACTATGAATCGCTATTCCTCATTATGTTCTAGTCGGATATGAAATCTTGATGAAATCCCTGGTATTTAATAGGATCTGCAGTCCTGGTGCCAGAGGCCCCCAGTAAACCTCCAACAGAAGCTCCAGGTTGTCCATTACAGGAGTGGTTAAGGTAATGGTATAATCACTCTCACATATGTTTGAATTGCCTTGTGCAAAAGTTAAGCCCAGGGCCCCTACTAATGTAAATATTTCGGCTGCCAAAAACGCTGATGGTGTAAATAAAAGTGCCAGTCCCTTCAGTGCCGCATCACGAGGCTGCAATATTTCACCTCAGAGAGGCAGCAGACAGGAGCAGCAATGAAAGGTATTGGCTGGAATGAGAATAAAGTCTTCTACATGATGGAAAGGGGCTTTACTGTATGTTTTTACCTGTAAGGACATAAAAATGTCTACCTCGGAAATCTATTTACTTCAATTGAAATAGGATATCGATAACAGATAGATCTTCCTATTGAAAGGCTGTCCCAATAAGAAATGATTTTGTCATGCCTGTATGAGGATGGATTTGTTAGGGTGAGAAATGTCCTACATTTTACCAAATCTCACAGGTATTCCTCCTTCAACACTGTACAGTATAATCTGTGAACATATGAGCTGACAGTTCAGTACAGTTCAGTACAAGGTAATGGTACTTCAGAAAGTATTCACACCCCTTGGGTTTTCCACATTTTGTTGTGTTACAGCCTGAATTTCAAATGGATAGAATTGCAAAACATGTGGTCACTGGCAGTACCCCATAATATGAAAGTGTAATTATGTTTTTCTTAATTTTACAAATTAATAAAAATGTAAAGCTGAAATGTATTGAGTCAATAAGTATTCAACCCCTTTGTTATGGTGTAAAACATTAATAAATCCTGCAGTCAAATTACCTAGTGGCCTCATGGGTGGAATGTTCATAATTCATAAACTGTTGTTGTTTTTTTATGCAGAAAATCTGATGTTTCTTTGTCAAACGGCTTTGTTATATTTCAGTCTTCTGTGATGTATATAAAGTGTAATATTAGGATAAAAACTCAAAATTGAATACATTTCAACTCTATATCTGACATGGTACAGATGTCTTCTTTTTTTAATTCCCATAACCATGTGTGAGGTGTATAGTTTTGTTTAGTTTGTTTAGAACTACCAAGAAACACTCGGTGTGACCCTGATCTATCCCACTGCAGTAAAAGGTTAACAAGTCACATAATAAGTTACATAACAATGCTTAACATTATTTTTTAATGACTTTCTCATCTCTGTAGTCGAGCAGTGAATTTCAAACACAGATTCAACCAGAAAGACCATGGAGGTTTTCCAATGCCTTACAAAGAAAGGCACTTATTGGCAAATGGGTTAAAAGAAGCAGACACTGAATATAAATATAAATATATATATATATATATATATATTGAACCTTTATTTAACTAGGCAAGTCAATTAAGAACAAACTATTATTTACAATGACAGCCCACCCCGGCCAAACTGTGGTGGGCCAATTGTGCACCACCCTATGGGACTCCCAATCAGTAGTAACACCTGTAGCACTGAGATGCTGTGCCACTCGGGAGCCCTCTGAGCATGGTGAAGTTATTAATTGCACGTTGGATGGTGTATCAATACACCAAGTCACTAAAAATATACATGTGTCCTTCCTAACTCAGTTGCTGGAGAGGAAGGAAACCGCTCAGGGATTTCACCATGAGGCCAATGGTGATGTAAACAGTTACAGAGTTTAATGGCTGTGATAGGAGAAAACTGAGGATAGATCAACAACACTGTAGTTCCCCACAATACTAACCTAATTGACAGAGTGAAAAGAAGGAAGCCTGCACAGAATAAAATATTCCAAAACATACATTCTGTTTGCAACAAGACACTAAAATTATACTGCAAAAAAATGTGGTAAAACAATTCACTTTTGTCCTGAAAACAAAGTGTTATGTTTGGGGCAAAACCTATACAACACATTACTGAGTACCACTCTCCATATTTTCAGGCATAATGTGGTGGCTGCATCATGTTATGTGTATGCTTGTAATCGTTAACGACAGAGGAGTTATTCAGGATAAATAATGTAGTAACCAAAAAAGTGTTAAACAAATCAAAATATATTTTATATTTGAGAATCTTCAAATTGCCACCCTTGGCTTTGATGACAGCTTTGCACACTCTTGGCAATCTTGGCAGCTTTACCTGGAATGCTTTTCCAACCGTCTTGAAGGAATTCCCATATATGCTGAGCACATGTTGACTGCTTTTCATCCCAAACCATCTCACTTTGGTTGAGGTCGGAGGATTGTGGAGGCCAGGTCATCTGATGCAGCACTCCATCACTCTCCTTCTTGGTAAAATAGCCCTTACACAGCCTGGAGGTGTGTTGGTTCATTGTCTTGTTGAAAAACAAATGAGTCCCACTAAGTCCAAACCAGATGGGATGGCGTATCGCTGCAGAATGCTGTGGTAGCCATGCTGGTTAAGTGTGCCTTGAATTCTTAATAAATCACAGTGTCACCAGCAAAGCACCCCCACACCATAACACCTCCTCCTCCATGCTTTATGGTGGGAAATACACATGCGGAGATCATCCGTTCACCCACACCACATCTCACAAAGACACAGAGGTTGGAACCAAAAATCTCTAATTTGGACACCAGACCAAAAGACAAATTTACACCTGTCTAATGTCCATTGCTCGTGCTTCTTGGCCCAAGCAAGTCTCTTCTTCTTATTGGTATCCTTTAGTAGTGGTTTCTTTGCAGCATTTCGACCATGAAGACCATGTGTCTGTTACTTGAACTCTGCAATTTCTGAGGCTGGTACTGTAACTGTAATGAAGTGTTACTGCAGCAGAGGTAACACTCGGTCTTCCATTCCTGTGGCGGTCCCCATGAGAGCCAGTTTCATCATAGAGCTTGATAGTTTTCGTGACTGTGCTTGACATTTTCCGTATTGACTGACCTTCATGACTGTAAGTAATGATGGACTGTCGTTTCTCTTTGCTTATTTGAGCTGTTCTTGCCATAATATGGACTTGGTCTTTTACCAAATAGGGCTATCTTCTGTATACCCCCCTAACTTGTCACAACACAACTAATTGGCTCAAATGCATTAAGAAGGAAAGAAATTCCACAAATTAACTTTTAAGAAGGCACACCTGTTAATTGAAATGCATTCCAGGTGACTACCTCAGGAAGATGGTTGAGAGAATGCCAAGAGTGTGCAAAGCTGTCATCAAGGCAAAGGGTGGCTATTTGAAGAATCTCAAATCTCAAATATATTTTGATTTCTTTACCACTTTTTTAGTTACTACATGATTCCATATGTGTTATTTCATAGTTTGGATGTCTTCACTATTATTCTACAATGTCGAAAATAGTAAAAAATATAGAAAAACCCTTGAATGAGTAGGTGTTCTAAAACTTTTGACCGGTAATGTGTCACGCCCTGATCTGTTTCACCTGTCCCTGTGACTGTCTCCACCCCCTCCAGGTGTAGCTTATTTTCCCCAGTGTATTTATCCCTGTGTTGCCTGTCTCTCTGTGCCAGTTCGTCTTGTATGTTTAGTCAAGTCAACCAGCGTGGTTTTCCCCATACTCCTTTTCTATTCTCTTTTGCTAGTGTCACGGCCCCTCCTCTGCAGTGCAGGGGCGGTTCCTCCTGCAGGCAGAGGAGGGTCGTTAGTGATTGGAGCTGGCATGATTGGAGCCACCTGGGCTCAGGGTATAAACTGCTTCACTAACTACTCTCTCTCTCTCTCCCTGCTCCTCCAGGTATGATCCTGTTTTGTTTGTTCCTTTTGTAGGTTTACTTAGTTTCCACTCAGTCATGTTCCCACACACATATTCATGCATCCATGCACCTTACATTCACCCTACATTATGACATTTCCACACCTCATTACTTTTTCTTTGTTTAAAGTGAATAGTTATTTTGGTTTACAATAAAGAACCTTTTGATTGGCCTATACCTGTTGTTCATGTCCCCTCATTTTTGCCACAGGCTATGAGCCGGCCTGTGACACTAGTCTTCCCGGTTTTGACCACTGCCTGACTCTGGACTACTTTCCTGCCTGCCTGATCATCCTGCATGCCCTGACCTTGAATCTGCCTGCCCTTCAGTACCGATTGGGCTCTGAACTGGTTTTGACCTTTTCCCTGTACATGACCATTCTCTTGCCTACTCCTTTTTGGATTAATACACATTGTAAGACTGATCTTGATTAGAGGCCTTGTACCTTGATATAGTGTATGTAAATGAGATATTTTTGTATTTCATTTTCAATTAATATAGAAAAATATATTGTTCACTTTGTCATCATGGAGTATTATGTGTAGATGGGTGAGAAATGATCAATTGAATCCATTTTTACTTCAGGTTTTAACACAAAATGTGGAACAAGTCAATGGGTATGAATTATTTCTGAAGGCATCCTATGTACTCTGCTGTTCTTTTTTAAAGCATACAAAACATGAATAAGAGCAATTTGGAATAATTTGTTTGGAATTTGAGCTTGCAGGGTATAAAATAATATATCTGACCTGCTCAAACAGCCATTACAATCTCATCACCAGACACTCTGGCTGGGGTGAGGTTAGACATTTTCCAATTTTTCATTTTTGCTCACTAAGCCTGCAGGTTCAGGCTGAGATGTTGCATGAAATATGTTTAATACATTTCTAGTTTTCAACCAAACTGCAAGGTTAAAATCTCTCTTCCCTGAGGTCTGGCTGGCTGCTGCTAAAATATTACTTCCCTCTGAAACTCCTGGCGAAATCTGTATGGAGAAACTTATTTTGTGGTTTGATGAGGAGATTAGGCTTTTGGCTTCATCTTATTTATCAATTAAGCGCCATTTTTGATTTTGCTCTAAAACATGGCCTTCTGACTTTCACTACTGTTCATGATTTTTCTAAATTGAACTGTGAAAGCCTATGAAATATTGCTTCAGCTGCCATCAGCTTTCATGAAATGCCAGACAACAAACAGAAGGGTTATAGGGAGCAATGGATAAATCTTACTCAACACCTCAGTGAGAGTCAGTGTTTATCAAACTTGGCAGACTGGGTAATATCGGCAGGTGTGTGGAGGCTAGCTGAGCGCATTCTCTTCAAACAAAGAAAAAATTAACTAATAAAGACAGGATTGAGAAGATCAATTCACAGACAGACACATGTCAGAACAGAAGCTGTAGTTTTTACACCTTGTGTCCACTCAGCGAACCACTGCACGTCAAATAAAATTAAAGTTTATTGATCGTGTACACAGATTTGCAGATGTAATCGCAGGTGCAGCAAAATGCTTGTGTTTCTAACTCCAACAGTGTAGTTATACCTAGCCATAAAAATAAAAAAAACACATAATCCAGAAAAATTCAAAAAAAGTATTTATATAGGGTTAGCCATGACTAGAATACACTATATACATATACTGAGTGTACAAAACATCAGGAACACCTGCTCTTTCCATGACATAGAATAACCAGTTGAATCCAGGTGAAAGCTATAAATGTCACCAGTTAAATTCACTTCAATCAGTCTAGATGAAGGGGAGGGTTTTTAAGCCTTGTGAGAATTGAGACGTGGATTGTGTATATGTGCCATTCAGAGGGGGAATGGGCAAGACAAAATATTTCAATATCTTTGAATGGCGTACCCGTTTTTAGAGTTTGTCAAAATCTCTCTTCCCAGACAGTTTTAGAGTTTGTCAGTTTTAGAGTTTGTCAAAAACTGCAACATTGCTGGGTTTTTCACGTTCAACACTGTGTATCAAGAATGATCCACCACACGAAGGACATCCAGACAACTTGACACAACACTGGGAAGCATTGTAGTCAACATGGGCCAGCATCCCTGTGGAACGCTTTTGACACCTTGAATTGAGGCTGTTCTGAGGGCAAAAGGGGGTGTAACTCATTATTAGGAAGGTGTTGGCTGACATAGTCACAAAAACAATGTGGCCATTACCCGTGCTTTGTTATGATTCTGAACAGTCAGATAGCTAGAGTAGCAACAATGACCGAAAGCTGCCATGTGGGGAATCGTAGGTGGCTCGTTTCAGATAGTTTTATATTTTTCTTGATACCATGTCTTGTTTTGAGGTGTTTTGACTGACATCATGTCAATACTAATATGACTCAAATTCACCAGCTACCTAACCAACAACTGTAACAATGTACATTGAGTGTACAAAACATTAGGACACATTCCTAATATTTTGTACACTCAGTGTATAAATGATGGCCTGAAGATAGAAGCTCTTTCTCAGTCCCAGCTTCGATGCACCTGTACTGTCTCCACCTGCTAGATGGTAGCGGGGTTAACAGGGGGTGGCTGAGGTCCTTGATGATCTTCCTGTGAGACTGGGTGCTGTAGATATCCTGGAGGGCAGGCAGAAATCCCCCGGTGATGCCTTGGGCTGACCGCACCACCCGCAAGCCCTGCGATTGTGAACGGTGCAATTGCCGTACCAGGCGGTGATACAACCCAGCAGAATGCTCTTAATAGTGAATCTGTAGAGGTTTGTGAAGGTCTTAGGGGCCTAGCTGAATTTCTTCAGCCTCCTGAGGTCCTCTTATAGAGTCTCAGCGTTGTCATTCTGGTACATAAAAACAACACATTTTCAACCCTCATGTGACTTTACAAGTTTAGTTTGTTTTCTTTCCTTAACTCTGTGAGAACCACCATAACATAAGCAAAATGGCCACAGGGTTCGATCCCACTGCTTCTGTTTAGGCAATTATATACAGTGTATGAATCATCATGCATGAAATCCATTCTTGATCCTTTCAGGCTGCTGTCCCTAGCGCTTTATGAAGAGCAGAAAAAACTGCATGTTTACTTTTAGTGCAGCAGATGTCAGAAGGCTGGATCAATGTGGCCCAGTATGAGACCGTGCTGCTCCTTGCACAGATGTCCCACCCTGCGATCAATGGAGATTAGCTAACATTGCAGTGGGTGAAGCAACAGATATCTCCCTGGAGAATAAAACAGCAGTGTGCCCCCTGTGACACGAGACATGGCTTTTAACAAGCAGGAGCCATCCTTTCATTTAGATGTCGATATGGATGGAAGGACTATATGTGCCCTCCTATCCCGCCCTCCATCCCTCCCTCCCTGAGTGCAGCTATGGCGCTGACCTCCCTGGCTCCCCCTCTCTATTATCTCCATGACCAGAGGGCCTGGCCAGTGTTCATCATCCTTCCTGCCCCTTAACAACATACAGAGAGCAGACCGTATCTGGGATCCGCTGTAAAGAAGACATCAGGAAGAAGCTGCAGTACCAGGATCAGAGAGAGAGAGATCTTTACTGGGGAGATGGGAGGACCTCTGAGGAATGGGAGATGTAGAGGGTCCGACAGCAACTAAGGAAATCTGCATTTGGGACACTTCAAGAGAAATCATGATCAAAGTCCCAAAACTCAGAAGATATTCTGTAAGACTAAACCAACAGGAACATTTCCACACTGGATATCTTGGTGCAGCTAATATATTTGTCACACAAATGAATACATCACTGCATTGTATTGACGCTCTGGACAGAGTAAAACATTGACATAAGGTCAATTATTTGTACAATAAAACAACTTTGAAGTGCTTTTGTTTACCATATTATTTACCTTTCACGTTGCAGTTACAAAAACATAATTTGGAAAGGTACTGAACCTTGAAGCCTATAGGTGAAATGACTGTAATAAACAACCCCACTGTAATGCTCACCATACAACTTATCCATCAACTTATCCATCTGATAAATTGTCATAGGGAATGAAGGAAGCGATTAAAAACTTTGGACACTGCCCATGACCTTTGGAGGAAGGGAAATGCCTGCTGTAGCAGAGCATGTCCCTGTGTTTCTCTAAGATAACAAACTAATAATAACCTTTCTTCCCCTGAGGCTTTCAGGGCTGCTTGCTCCCTGGGGTTTGTGTTTGATAAATGTGACGTTTGGGTTTAGAGGATTTTATACTCCCACTGAGCAAAATATGTGCATTGACTTGGATATATTGTAACATATTAAAGGTCTGATATGTCAATAGTATTGTGAATAATGTTTGCAAGTGGTGCCTGACGATACTATCGCGTGTTCTGTGTGTATGTACATTGTAACTGTAACAACAGAGTGCACTCTGGATAACTTTATGTTCCTGAATTCTATGAACTATATAGTAGAAACCTCTTAGTTTTGTTCTTTGTGAAGAGGGATGCCAGCTAGCCTCCTTGGAGATCCTCAGGACCCAGAACAAATGCATGATGGTTTTACTGGATTGTCTTCCTGATATAAAAGCAGGTTCAGACAGTATCGATCAGACAAGCCCTGATACCTCAGGCTCCTCATTGAGTACCCAGAGAACCCCTCTCTGGAGTCTCTCTATCTTTTTCTGTATCTCTCTCTTTCACTGTCGCTCTCGATCTCCCATCTCTCTCTTTCTTTGTGTAAGGGAAGAAGACTTGAGCCATGTAACATAAGGAACCCAGGGAAAACAAGATATGAGGTTTATGTAGGTGGCCTCACTAACAGTATTGGATGTTGTGCAGAAGAAGAAAACAATGACAGACAGAGAATCGGATGACTTTCTGGAGGTGCTAAAAGAAGCTGTTAGCATACCATATGCCTTCTTGTTTTCATACAATATTGATCTCAGGCACCATGACACATTAGGAGGCAATAATTGCAAATGATTAAGTACAAAGTGACCATTTAATGGGAACAAATTGTTTACATCTCCCTTTGGAGTCTCTGGCCTCTTCCTTAATGTGGATATTCATGCAATAATTACTGCAGAGGCCTAACGAGATACACAGTGATTTTTAAAAAAGATTATAGGGCTGATTTACTGATCTCTTAAATTAAACATGCCTTGAGTTACCCCTGTGGTGAAAAATCTATTGAAGCCATAGCTAGACACTCTTCGGTCATAGATGTTACACAGACCGTGCATTTAGAAAATTAGGTCAATGTATCAAACCATAACAACAAGTCCATTACTTTCAGAGAAAAAAATAATAGGCACCAGAGACGGGTTGGCTGACAACGTCACGGAAACAATGTGGCCGGAAGCTGTGCTTTGTTATGATTCTGAACGGTCAAAAAGCTAGCAACAATGACAAGAAGCTGCCATGTGGGGAATCATAGGTGGCTCGTTTCAGCTCGTTTTATCTCTTTCTTTATACCATGTCTTGTTTTAAGGAGTTTTGACTGATTTCATATCAATGCTAATATGGATAGAAATTCACTAGCTACCTAACCAACAACTGTAACAAAGTACACAGAGCACAAAACATTAGGAATACCTTCTCTTTCCATGACATACTGTATACTGACCAGGTGAAAGCTATGATCCCTTATTGATGTCACCTGTTAAATACACTTCAATCAGTGTAGATGAAGGGGAAGAGACAGGTTAAATAAGGTTTTTTAAGCCTTGAGACAATTGAGACATGGATTGTGTATGTGACATTGTGCCTTTCAGAGTGTGAATGGGCAGGACAAAATATTTAAGTGCCTTTGAATGGGGTATGGTAGTAGGTACCAGGCACATCGGTTTGAGTGTGTCAAGAACTACAACAAGAATGGTCCACCACACAAAGAACATCCAGCCAACTTGACACAACTATGGGAAGCATCCCTGTGGAATGCTTTTGACACCTTGTAGTCCATGCCCCGTCGAATTGAGGCTGCAAAATGGAGTGCAGCTTAACATTAGGAATGTTCCTAATGTTTTGTGCTCTTAGTATTTGAAAGACAATAAGTGCTCATTGTGCAAATGTTTTTATGTTTTCAATTAATATAGTCTACATATTGTCAACAATCGCAGACAATCCCATTTGTTTGCCCCATTTGCCCCATTTGTTTGCACACATCGGTTTTGTTGCTAAACAACCAACCCGTCTATGGTTTTCAGTGATTAGGAATAAAGGGAGGAATTGGAGAATAACACATGCATGTGCTGTGGGCTGGCCTCTCTCAGGTGGCAGATGTGCGATCCCTGGGAGTGTCTGGCAGCAACTGCTCTGTGGCAGAGCCATGAATGTTCAGCATTAAAAGGAGCGTTAAAGCAAGGTGTAAAAAGCCAACTTTTCTGAAATGTAAATGGGTCCTCAGTTTATGCATCTTTACTAAATTATACAAAGTTGGTAGCTCCGCATAGTGCTAGGAACAGCCCGGCCACCTCAATAAATAATTTAATTCCAGAACAATAGCCTCTTTACTTCTGAAACAGCTGTCACTGATCTATTAATTAGATGCTTTGATGTTTGCTGTGCGGCATGCAACTTGGGGATAGGTGGAGGAAAGAAACGCTAGCTTCTTCATACCTCTTGACACAGTGGAGATAAATAATGTACTATGTCTTGAGCTGTGTCATCGAAAATGATGATAGCACTGTATATTAAAGATTTCACTGGATTAATGTTGAATTTACACTGAAATTACTCTATTAACAACATTGCATTAAAATGTAGGCAAACTACGCAAATCAAGGAGCACCTGCATTGTGTTAAGAAATGTGCATTCATACAGTGCATTTGGAAAGTATTCACACACCCTTTTTCCACATTTTGTAACATTACAGACTTATTCTAAAAAGTATAAAATCATTGTTTCCCCTCATCAATCTACACACAATGCCCCATAATTACAAAGCAAACACATGCTTTCATACATTTTTGCACATTTATAAAAAATAAAATAATAAATACCTTATTTACATAAGTATTCAGACCCTTTGTTATGAGACTCGAAATTGAGGTCAGGTGCATCCTTTTTCCAATAATCATCCTTGAGATGTTTCTACAACCTGATTGGAGACCACCTGTGGTAAATTCAATTGATTGGACATGATTTGGAAAGGTACACACCTGTCTATATAAGGTTCCACAGTTGACAGTCCAAGTCAGAACTCAAACCAAGCCATGAGGTCGAATGAGTTGTCCGTAGAGCTCCGAGACAGGATTGTGTCGATGCACAGATCTGGGGAAAGGTACCAAAACATTTCTGCAGCATTGAAGGTCCCCAAGTACACAACGCCTTCATCAATCTTAAATGGAAAAAGTTTGGAACCACCAAGACTCTTCCTAGAGCTGGCTGCCCTGGCCAAACTGAGCAATCGGGTGGAGAAGGTCCTTGGTCAGGGAGGTGACCAAGACCATGATGGTCACTATAACAGAGCTCTAGAGTTCCTCTGAGGAGATGAGAGAACCTTCCAGAAGGACAACCATCTCTGCAGCACTCCACCAATCAGGCTTTTATGGTAGAGTGGCTAGACAGAAGGCACTGCTCAGTAAAAGGCACATGACAGCCCCCTTGGATTTTGCCAAAAGGCAGCTTGAGACTCTTAGACCATGAGAAACAAGATTCTCTGGTCAGATGAAACCAAGATTGAACTCTTTGGCCTGAATGCCAAGCATCACGTCTGGATGCTTGGCATTCAGGCCAAAAGCCTGGCACCATCCATACGGTGAAGCATGGTGGTGGCAGCATCATGCTGTGGGGATGTTTTTCAGCGGCAGGAACTGGGAAATTAGTCAGGATCGAGGGAAAGATGAACGGAGCAAAGTACAGAGAGATCCTTGATGAAAACTTTCTCCAGAGCACTCAGGACATCAGACTGGGGTGAAGATTTACCTTCCAAGAGGAAAACGACCCTAAGCACACAATCAAGGCAATGCAGGAGAGGCTTCGAGACAAGTCTCTGAATGTCCTTGAGTGGCCCGGCCATGAACCAGATCGAACATCTCTGGAGAGACCTGAAAATAGCTGTGCAGCTACGCTCCCCATCCAACCTGACAGAGCTTGAGAGGATCTGCAGAGAAGAATGGGAGAAACTTCCCAAATACAGATGTGCCAAGCTTGTAGCGTCATACCCAAGAACACTCGAGGCTGTATATCGCTGCCAAACGTGCTTGAACAAAGTACTGAGTAAAGGGTCTGAATACTTATGTAAATGTGATTTTTCCGATTTTTTATTTGTAATAAATTTGCAGAAATTCCTTAAAGCATGTTTTTGCTTCTGTCATTATGAGGGAAAAACTATTTCATCCATTTTAAAATGAGGCTGGAATGTAACAAAATGTGGAAAAAGTCAAGGGGTCTGAATAATGCACAGTATGCTGCTGTTCTATTGCACGTGCAATGATGTCAGAGGGGAAAAACTGTGCTTTGTTTTAATATTGCAAATACACGTGGCAGATTCAACATTTAGGATTCAAGCTTTAAAGATTGAGTAAGATGTTTTAGAAGCTTGCAGGATGTTTTACAGCTGCAAATCCCAATAAAACTACATCACGTTTTGAAGTTTACTTTCCTTCTCTTGACTAACTAGCCTACAATATCTTGAATCGAGTTAAATAAAGCTTAAATAATTTTTTTTTTAAATAAACATTTGTTTTGTGGTTCAGAGTACAGTATTTATTTAGTTTCATAGCGTAAATGTTTGCTAGCAAGTTTCTCACCTGGCTTTAGCCACAACCTTCTTAAATTCCTTGGCCCAGTGGGAGGAGCTTGCTTGGCCGGGCAAGTCCCTCAGAAGGGAGGCAATGTTGGCATGGTCATGGCTTAAGGTTTATGGTTTATGTCAAAGTGATGTCACACTCTGGCTCTGAACTCAGACTTCAAACAAACCTACCCAGTCGATAGCCACAGTTTTAAGCTAGTTATTCTGGCTAGCTGAAAACAACAGCCGGGCGCTAATTACATTCTTTATAAGAAAGTGATATTTATTTTGGTGGGCGTGGGAGAAAAAACGTGTATTATTGGTCACAATCTGGATGTCGCAGTGACATGCCAAATAGCTATTGGTAACCTACTAGCCTTGGAATGCACGACAACACTGTTCTCCCGCAGAATGGCAAGGGAAGTAGCTAACGTCACCATAGCAACACCCACCCGTAGAACACGCTCCAGCAGATATATTTCACTGGTCATCCCCAAAGCCAACACCCGCTTTGGCCGCCTTTCCTTCCAGTTCTCTGCTGCCAATGACTGGAATGAATTGCAAAAATCACTGAAGCTGGAGATTTATATCTTCCTCACTAACTTTGTGTCAGCTGTCAGAGCAGCTTACCGATCGCTGCAGCTGTACACAGCCCATCTGTAAATAGCCCATCCAACCAACTACCTACCTCATCCTCATATTTGTTTTTGTTTTTCTGCCCTTTTGCACACCAGTATTTCTACTTGCACATCCTCATTTGCACATATCACTCCAGTGTAAATTGCTAAATTGTAAGTACTTCGCCACTATTGGCCTATTTGTTGCCTTACCTCCTTACTTCATTTGCACACACTGTATACAGATTTTTCTATTGTGTTTTTGACTGTACGTTTGTTTATCCCATGTGCAACTCTGTGTTGTTGTTTCTGTCGCACTGTTTGGCTTTATCTTAGCCAGGTCACAGTTGTAAATGAGAACTTGTTCTCAACTGGCCGACCTGGTTAAATAAAGGTGAAATAAAAAATATTTAAAAAAATAAAATAAAAATGTTAGATAGGGTGACAGTTACATTTTAGCAAAAAAAAATACAATTACTTTGTAATTGAATGATTCTGAACCCTCTCCGAAATCCCAACTTCGGCACACAAGCAATGTTCCCTCAAAAAAATGTCAGCATTGAGCAGATTTCAGGTCTGCTGAGAGCAAACTTGAATGTTGTGAAAATTCTGTGCAACTTCCGGGCGTTGTTTATTGTGAACACTGAGGCTGTACCCGCTTTAAGTTAGTTTTAACAGTGGTCATGTCACAGGGGTCGTGAAATGGAGACCAAGACGTAGCGTGGATAGTGCTCATTTTGAATACTTTTAATGAAGACACTTGACAAAATAACAAAAACGACTAACACAGTCCCGCCAGGTACTAAGACTAAAACGGAAAAGAACTACCCACAACCCCAAAGGAAAAACAGGCTGCCTAAGTATGGCTTCCAATCAGAGACAATGAAAGACACCTGCCTCTGTTTGGAAACCATACCCGGCCGAACATGAAAACCAACACATAGAAATAGACAACTAGAACAAACCCACATAGAAACAGAAAACCCAAAATACATACAAAACAAACCCCCCTGCCACGCCCTGACCATACTACTATGGCAAATGACCTCTTTCACTGATCAGGACGTGAAAGGTCAAGTAGGCTACTGTGGCTATTTGGTCATAATGTAGGCCTACCAGAGTGGCCTACCACCAAAGCAATGGAGAAAATGCATACCATAACATTTTAACATAGAAATAGCTGATCTATTTTTCAGCATAAAGTAGCAGTCAATGTGTGGTGTTCAATGTAGGCCTAAATTCCATGCAGGCCTTGACATTAACCTGTTTATACACTTGTCCTTCAGACAAGGTGGTGACTGAAAATGTTGTGTTGTTTGATGAAAGAAACCACTTTACAAAATAAAATGCATCATTATTCCCATACCGTTCTTACAGAGAATCAGACAAATTATCCTGTTAGGGCTAGGGGGCAGTATTTACACGGCCGGATAAAAAACGTACCTGATTTAATCTGGTTACTACTCCTGCCAAGTAACTAGAATATGCATATAATTATTGGCTTTGGATAGAAAACACCCTAAAGTTTCAAAAACTGTTTGAATGATGTCTGTGAGTATAACAGAACTCATATGACAGGCAAAAACCTGAGAAGATTTCATGCAGGAAGTGTCCTGTCTGATAAGGTGTTGTTGTTCTTGCCTCTGTTTATTGAAGACTGAGGATCTTAGCTGTAACGTGACACTTCCTACGGCTCCCATAGGCTCTCAGAGCCCGGGAAAAAGCTGAACGATATCGAGGCAGCCTCTGGCTGAAACACATTATTGCCTTTGACAAGTGGCCGATCAGAGGACAAAGGGCTTAGGCGCGTGCCCGAGTGGAGCCATGCTTTATTTTCTTTCGTCTGTTTACCTAATTGCAGATTCCCGGTCGGAATATTATCGCTTTTTTACGAGAAAAATGGCATAAAAATTGATTTTAAACAGCGGTTGACATGCTTCGAAGTACGGTAATGAAATATTTAGAAATCTTTTGTCACAAAATGCGCCAAGCGCGTGACCCTTATTTACCATTCGGATAGTGTCTTGAACGCACGAACAAAACGCCGCTGTTGGAACATAACTATGGATTATTTGGGACCAAACCAACATTTGTTATTGAAGTAGAAGTCCTGGGAGTGCATTCTGACGAAGAACAGGAAAGGTAATCAAACTTTTCTAATAGTAAATCGGAGTTTGGTGAAGGCTAAACTTGCTGGGTGTCTAAATAGCTAGCCCTGTGATGCCCGGGCTATCTACTTAGAATATTGCAAATTTGCTTTCACCAAAAATATTTGGTGCCACCTACCCTAGAGAGGTTATGCTACCCTCTGCCTATTGGCTACTTAGCTTATTCAACTTATCTATAACTGAGCTAATAACTTACTAACTATCAAAGGATATGAACAAATGTACAAATGTGCACACACATGTAGCTCTCACTTTGACCTCAAAACAAGCCATCTACTCACGACCACTGATGCTGTAAAAACAGTCTAGTTTAAAGTGAATGGCGATGGGACAAAACTGTACCTACCATTTGAATATTACGAAATGTGGGTAGAAAGTACAAAAAAAAAGTAAAATAAAATAATATCACAGATCCATATATGGCAATGGTCTATTTGCATATAGGCCTACTGAAGCTCTAATTGGTTATGGCGCACCGATCTGTGTAGAGTATTCGCCTGAGTAGTGCCTGTCAATGCAATAGAATCCAAAGCCTTCTGTCAATCTCATGGTTTTCTGCGCACACTGATATTTCTTTAGCGAACGCATGCAGTTTAGAGGTAACAGTGCAGAGAAGTTTCAAACTCTCCAGGGAGTTTGATATCACTTTGACATAAACTGTATCCCTTTTAGCGATGACCCCTTGGCATACCGTGACAAATTCCCATGGTTCTATGCTATAATCGGGTCGAACAATTACTCTGACTGTCATAGACGTCGTAAGGAGTGGACCAAAATGCAGCGGGTAAAGTGCTCATCTTCTTTCTTTATTAAAGAAAACACTTAAACAAAATAAATTGACGACGAAAACAGTCCAGTAAGGTGCACAGACTATACTGGAAACAACCACCCACAAAACACAAGAGAAAACAAACCCAACTAAATATGGCCTCCAATTAGAGACAACGACAACCAGCTGCCTCTAATTGGAGGTCATTGCCAAAAACCCAACATAGAAATAGAAAACTAGATAAACACATAGAAATTGAAAATATAGAACATAAACCAAAAACACCGAACCACACAAAAAAAACACCCCCTGCCACGCCCTGACCAAATTACAATGACAAATAACCCCTTTTACTGGTCAGGACGTGACAGTGACAGCTAAAATGGCTTTGAAAAAATTACGTCAGCTAAT
The DNA here is from genome assembly GCF_901001165.1 of Salmo trutta. NCBI lineage: Eukaryota > Metazoa > Chordata > Actinopteri > Salmoniformes > Salmonidae > Salmo > Salmo trutta. The sequence goes on from NC_042973.1 coordinate 21,412,850, forward strand.
AGGGAGAAGTATCTAACAAATTAACTACATTATGTCATTCACTAATTATAAACTATTTTTATTTCATTTTAATTTGGGTACATTTGTGGATGAAAATCTAACTTACTCAACCTTTAACTGGAAGGAAAGGTGGAAAGGTTCTCTTCTATACTTCAGTTATATTCAGGTTGTCTAACATTGGAAAATCACAAATAAAACTCTATATAAATATTGATGTATTTTCAGGATAATGATGTTCAGCTTGATATAAATTGTGTCATTGCTATGAATCTATCATTGCAAAAAAAACTTCCCTACACGCAATCTAAATGAGCCTGCAGTGATCATGCTGTACTGTGCACATTTAACCTTTATTTACCTAGCAAGTCATATTTAGCAAGTCAGTTAAGAACAAATTCTTATTTTCCAATAAAAGTCAACATATTAAGCCCCCCGCCACCCCCCCGCCGCCGCCGCCAAACCCTCCCCTAACCCAGACGATGCTGGGACAATTGTGCGCCGGCCTATGGGACTCCCGATCACGGCCGTTTGTGATGCAGCCCGGGGTCAAACCGGGCTGTATCACAAACTGCGATGCAGTGCCTTAGACCGCTGCGCCACTCGGGGACCACATACTGTAGGGAGGTCAGTCACTTACCATTGTAAATCCTCTCAAAGACCTGCCATTTCAATCAACGACTTTATTCATTAGTCATCCAGTTCAATCTATGCATTTCTTAGTCAACATTTTTTGCAACATTTTGACACATACCATTTTTATTTCAAGGCAAATAAACACCATTTAGAGCCAGGAAAGGATTTTGAGGGGCCAATATGAAAGTGATGGGGACATTTCAGAGTGGAAAGCTATTTCGATGGCCTGGTGAGAAGGTATAATAACAGAGATGGCTAGGGTGAATTCAGTCTGAATCCAAGGCACTATTTTTGTCCTCGTATGCAAAAAGGTTTTTGTCATTTCCCAGCCTCATTTATGTGGTGCCTCAAGTGGTGCCTGACCTCTTTGCAGACAAAGTAAAAACCAGTCGAAAGAGGCACAGTCTGCTGACATGTATTGAGGCATGGTGATCCCTGGCATCATCTGTTCATTTCAATAGACCATATATGACTTTTAAATTGAACAAAAAAACACCAAGCACTTCAAATAATACAGCATGTCAAAACCTTGCTGTCATAAACCTGTACATCATGCCAAGGCACATGCCCTGGTACCTTTGTATTAAAATGAGAAAGGATTTCTTCTAATAGAGGAGAAGAGTTGAAAAGGCTAGGTCATCAGACAGGAATGACAGACATTATCTCATTTGGAATCTGCTGGCAGGGAGCATGAGAGCACGTCAAGCTAGCTCTTCCCTCAAGACCATCTCACACTGTTTTAATTACAGACACGGGTACAACTATCTGCATGCAAATTAAATCTCCATTAAGGCCCTGTCTTCTGCTTTACCCCTGGTTCAGTGGCACGCATTGGCAGTGGAGGGACCTCTTCAGAAATGAAGAGTTCTTTTCCAAAACGCTATATCCACCAATTTTTCACATTTGTGTTTTTTTCATCAGAAATTATTGCTTATCGATAACTTTATGTGTGGGTAAAATATGACTATTCTCAGATTTTTAATTCATAAGATTTTAGATGTGTATGAAAATATAATTTTTTTTACAAAACACTATATATGATGCCTTTTATGCTCGCTTCGAGGCAAGCAACACTGAAGCATGCACGAGAGCACCAGCTGTTCTGGATGACTGTGTGATAATGCTCTCGGTAGCCGATGAGAGCAAGACCTTTAAACAGGTCAACATTCACAAAGCCGTGGGGCCAGATGAATTACCAGGATGTGTACTCAAAGCATGCACGGACCAACTGGCAAGTGTCTCCACTGACATTTTCAACCTCTCCCTGACTGAGTCTGTAATACCTACATGTTTCAAGCAGACCACCATAGTCCCTGTGCCCAAGAAAGTGAAGGCAACCTGTCTAAATGACTACTGCCCATTAGCACTCACGTCAGTAGCCATGAAGTGCTTTGAAAGGCTGGTCATGGCTCCCATCAATAGCATCCTCCTGGACACCCTAGACCCACTCCAATTCACATACCGCCCCAACAGATCCACAGATGACACAATCTCAATCACACTCCACACTGCCCTTTCCCACCTGGACAAAAGGAACACCTATGTGAGAATGCTGTTCATCGACTACAGCTCAGCGTTCAACACCATAGTGCCCACGAAGCTCATCACTAAGCTAAGGACCTGGGACTAAACACCTCCCCCTGCAACTGGATCCTGGACTTCCTAACAGGATGCCCCCAGGTGGTAAGGGTAAGCAACAACACGTCTGCCACGCTGATCCTCAACACTGGGGCCCCTCAGGGGTGTGTACTTAGTCCCCTCCTGTACTTCCTATTCACCCACGACTGCATGGCCAAACACGACTCCAACACCATCATTAAGTTTGCTGACGACACAACAGTGGTAGGCCTGATCACTGACAATGATGAGACAGTCTATAGGGAGGTGGTCAAAGACCTGGCAGTGTGGTCCCAGGACAACAACCTCTCCCTCAATGTGAGCAAGACAAAGGAGCTTATCGTGGACTAGAGGAAAAGAAGGACTGAACAGGCCCTAATTAACATCAACGGGGCTGTAGTGGAGTGGGTACTATCAAGAGTTTCAAGGTCCTTGGTGTCCACATCACCAACAATCTATCATGGTCCAAACACACCAGGACAGTCGTGAAGAGGGCACGACAGAACCTTTTCCCCCTCAAGAGACTGAAAAGATTTGGCAAGATCCTCAAGAAGTTCTACAGCTGCACCATCGAGAGTATCCTGACCGGTTTCATCACCGCCTGGTATGGCAACTGCTTGGCATCTGACCGTAAGGCGCTACAGAGGGTGTGCGTACGGCCCAGTTGTCACGTTCTGACCAGTAAAGGGGTTATTTGTTATTGTAGTTTGGTCAGGACGTGGCAGGGGGTATTTGTTTTATGTGGTTCGGGGTGTGTTTATGTAGAGGGGTGTTTGCTTAGTGTTTTCCGGGGGTTTTGGGCTATGTTCTATGTTAGTATATTTCTATGTTCTAGTCTAGTCTTTTTTGTTCTATGTTTAGTTTATTGATTTGGCCTTCAATTGGAGGCAGCGGTTCCTCGTTGCCTCTGATTGAAGGTCCTATATAGAGGGGTGTGTTTTGTTTGGGTTTTGTGGGAAGTTGTGATTGCATAGCTGTGTTTAGCCTGTAATCTTGTTTGTTCGTACGTTTTTTGTTTTCTTAAGTGTTCAAAATAAATATATAATGAGCACTCAACCCACTGCGCTTTGGTCACTTACTACGACGACCGTTACACCAGTACATCACTGGGGTCAAGCGTCCTGCTATCCAGGACCTATATAATAGGCGGTGTCAGAGGAAAGCCCATAAAATTGTCAGAGAATCTAGTCACCCAAGTCAGACTGTTTTCTCTGCTACCGCATGGCAAGCGGTACCGGAGCACCAAGTCTAGGACCAAAAGGCTTCTTAATAGCTTCTACCCCCAAGCCATAAGACTGGTGAACAATTCATCAAATGGCCACCAGACTATTACATTGACCCCCCTCCATTTGTTTTGTACACAGCTGCTACTCGCTGTTATTTATCTATGCATATTCACTTCACCCCTACCTACATGTACAAATTACCTCTAACCTGTACCCCCGCACATTGACTCGGTACCAGTACCCCCTGAATATAGCCTCGTTGTTGTTATGTTATTGTGTTACTTTTTACAATTTTTTTACTTTAGTTTGTTTGGTAAATATTTTCTTAACTGTTCTTGAACTGCACTGTTAGTTAAGGGCTTGTAAGTAAGCATTTCACTGTAAGGTCTACACTTGTTGTATTCGGCGCATGTGACAAATAAAGTTTGATTTGATTGATTTTGATATCCATTGTTTAGCTGCAATGGAATGTTCGTATCCTGTTCATTTGACTATTACATGTGGTTGGCACAGCTAGCTATTTTAAGATGAATGCACTTACTGTAAGTCGCTCTGGATAAGAGCATCTGCTAAATAACTAAAATGTAAAATGTAAATGTTTTACATGCAAAACTCACATTACTGTATTTAGTTATTATTTTTTATAATTTTTTAAATATTGATGTCACAAATGTATCATTTGTAAATTTCTTAATAAAATTTTTTGTTATTTGTTACATTTAAAACCTACAGTACTACTTATTTCTCTGAGAGTGAGGCAGATATATAGTATTTTGGAAGAACACTGGATTATGTGTCTCTCTGAAATGAAACTATCAGGTGCTATAATTTAAAGAAGTACATGTCTGTTATTGAACAACCCCATGCCATGATTAGATAGTGAAAAAACATACTGATCTCTTTCAAAATGTATTTAAACAATAAAACCAAATTTACCAACACTTCTGGAAATGGACGTATAGTGTTTTGGAATTAAACTCTTCAAATAGATTTACAGCTATCAATCACACTGTCTTAACTTCTTGGGGCTATGTGGGACGTTAGCGTGCCACCCGTGGCGCACCCTATCAACAGCAGGTGCATTTCAAGAGCGGCAAATTTGAAACCAAATAAATGTCAAAATTCAAATTTCTCAAACATACAACTAACTTACACCCTTTGAAAGATAAACATCTCCTTAATCTAACCACGTTGTCCGATTTCAAAAAGGTTTTACGGGGAAAGCATAAAGTTAGGTTATGTTAGGAGAGTATATTGACAATAGCTGTGTGTAATGTATTGTCGATTCAAAGACAGGCGTCACCAAAACCATAAAATCAGCTAAAATTATGCACTAACCTTTTACAATCTCCATCAGATGACACTCCTAGGACATTATGTTAGACAATGCATGCATTTTTAGTTCTATCAAGTTCATATTTATATCTAAAAACAGCGTTTTACTATGGCGTTGATGTTCAGGAAATCGTTTCCCTCCAATACCGGCAGTCAAGTCATCACAACAAAATAATTAATTAATATTAGAAAACATTGGTAAAATATTATATTGTCATTCAAAGAATTATAGATTTACATCTCTTGAACGCAATCGACTTGCCAGATTTAAAACGAGAGAGGGAGCGCGAAAAAGACAAGTAAAGACAGAGTGGGAAAGGGAAAAATAGGGACCTTGTTTTGATCATAACAATAATGTGCTGTTGTCCTGGAAATGAGTTGCTGATTGTCATTGAATAGGGATAAAAATACCATTTTTTACAGACAATTTAGGTGTATTCAGAAACTCTACCAGAGTCAACATGCTGCCTGGATGACTCAACCCATAGAGTCAAATAATTTGACTGTACACTACTCATTATACAGTGCTTTTAGGGCACTGGATTTGACTTAATAAGTTGTGAAATCCAGTGCCCTAAATACACTGTATAATGAGTAGTGTACAGACCTCCCATAGAGACATAGGAACAGCAGCCCAATAGGATGTCAGACTGAGAGTTGTGAGACTGCAGAGTCTGAAGAGGGGCTGAGGTTGGCTGGCAGACTAGCAGGCTGGCGGGGTGGTAGACAGGCTGGAGTACACTTGCCCTCTCTGCTGGGGTTGTGGCTGAGGAGGTTATCAAGGCCCTGCAGGTGGAGGAGAGGGGAGAATAGACAGTGTGGGAGCCAGCCCAAGAGACACCCAGCCAGAACTAGCAGTGGAGGAAAAGTGATTTCCTGGTCTGGGATATACGAGTGTGATGACAGCTGAGGCTATATCATGCTCCGGCCTGCTGGGACGAACACGACTGAATTATTCCCCCTCAAGGTCAGACTAATGGTGGCCAGTTGGGCGGAGAGGGGTCGACTGAGAACTGGACTAAACTACACATGGGTAATCAACATATGATGAGGATGGTGATGATTTATGCATTTTCCCACTTCAATAAGTGATACAGCATGAATGTACCATCATCAATATACCTGCACAACTCAAAAGTTGTGAACCTAGAATATCATCTTTAACATGTAATACCATCATGACTGCTGCTTTCATAACACATTTATCACATAATAAAAAATAAAAAATCACGAGATTGGAGTTTTGTGGTTTTCGATTTATTTATAGAATAGGTCTACATAAATCATTGTTGGATACATACTTAATTACAGCTGTTTTTAGTTTATAGATGATAAGTAAACAGAACACAATGGATTAAAGATGACATACAAACAGAGGAACCATGAGTTAACTTCACACCTTTTTCCCCTAATCACTCTAACAAGGGTTGGACACACCGAGAGATAGAGAGAAAAATACTAAAGAGAAATAGCAGAATCAGCGCTTAGCTAAGACTTCTCATGTGAAAAATACATTACCAATGATGCCAGAGGGCGTCACAAAGTTATTATTTCAACCGTACATAGCTTGATGGAAATGAAAACACAAAGTACTCGTTACACAGAGATAGAGAGACATTTCCATAAACCCTTGACTCAATTCCTCCAGTCACAACTCTTCAGTTAATCCCAGGTGGAAAAATAGCCGCACAGGGAACAACACTCTTATACAGTAGTTATGGCAACATACAACTGCTTCAAACATTTAAATATTGCACCATATTTCATAGGAAATATTTACTGGAAGATAAATATATTATTAAGATCAAGAAGCTATGGAAAAGTGTTGGTGTGTACAGTATAGTAGCGTATGAAGCCTACTACATGGATAGTATAATGTATAGTTTTTTTGGTTGTTTTTATTGTATTTTTGCTCCTTTATACAATGTATCTGATATAGTTTGTTTCATCAGACGGAGAGTTGTATCTCCAACTCTAATCAATACTATAATCGTATCCCCACTGTTGGGTGACCTCAGTTATGCATTGCCAGTGCTGTAAAATCATTGTACATAACACTGTAATATATTTCTCTCCCACCAACATTTATCTGAAGTGTGATTCATCATATTGTTCATGGGAAACTGAGTCCTGTCGCATCTCTCTTAGTTTGATCTACCTTTCCTCTTTTGCCCTCCAGCTACTGCCTCCTTTCTAGAGGGTGGCAGGACCCCTGATGGGTTGGCACTGAGACTGGCACAGCATGTCACCCAGCAGACACACACGAATCTAGACAGGCTGGACAGACTGACTGAGGCGGTCTGCTCTGCTTTGCTTTGTTAGAGAATAAAGTGATGATGGAATCAGTGAGGCTGTGCCATGGCGTTAGGATGAGATGATATACTGTGCTGTCTGTGTCTGGACTTGTCCTGATGCTCACAACCTCTCAGACAGGTTTAGCTGGCTTCAAAGAGGAAAGCATTGTGTCGTGCACGCTGACGGCTTTGTAGGGTTTCCTGGATAGGCTCCTTTGTGGATGAAAGCCCGGCTACTGCTAGGGGGGAGAGAGGCATTACTTTCTGAGTGAAATGTAAAATGTGGAGCTTTGCTATGTTCTCTCTGCCTAATAAAATCAATCAAACGCTTGGCAGCCTTAGTCTGATCAGTACAAAAGGTGGGACTAGAAAGGACAGAGTGGATGACATAGAATGGATGACACACTGTGTCCGCCCAGCAGAGGCAGTAGACCCATGTACAAACTAATAACACACACACACACACACACACACACACACACACACACACACACACACACACACACACACACACACACACACACACACACACACACACACACACACACACACACACACAGAGATCTAGATTCCAGAGTACAATTTCCCATGGAATATGAAATCACTCACACTATATACCAGCTATATATCAACTAGATTCAGTCGTGGGCTGATTTCTTCTTGAGCGGATGGTCAAGGGGCCAGAACATAATTTAAAATCATTTGTAAACTGCAAATTGACCACAAGAAGTCCAAACGGATTTAGTATTAAACTAAAACAGAATAATTTCAAACCTCTCTATTATGTGTGGGAATACTTTGGAACAGATTTCCAAAAATTGAAATAACATCACCTGCCGCCAGTTGGGAAACCCTGCTATACACCCTAAACTTGAACATTCTATAGCCTTGTATATCAGGCTTTATCCACAGCCTTTCCCACCAGAACCAACCTGAATACCATATTGTGATGAAAAAGCATGGACGTGTATCAGAAGGAAGTATAGTTATAGGTGTATGAAAGAAAGAGAGTTAGGTTTTCAAAATGTCATGCATGCAATGAGGCTAATAGTGTCTGATCTGAATGTGTCAGAGCCTCCATCTCTCTCTCTCTCTCTCTCTCTCTCTCTCTCTCTCTCTGCCTGTCTGGTCCTTCTGACCCTGCTGGCAGCTTCTAACCAGGCATGTCTGCATGGTGTCAGTGCAGGTGCCTGCCTCTGAGGAGGGCCACCCTATATCTCCTCAGCACAGATGCTAATGGAGAATCAGGTGGCATGCTATTTACCACTGTACTGTACTTCATCCTTAACAGACTGAAACATTACAGCAATGTCTGCCACTCCCTCAATCCAACACACTAATAGAATGCTCTCATCATCAACAAACAGTGAGTGTGCTACGAAATGTGGACTTTCTTTTATGGCTTTGACTTAATTGTGTTATTTTGCAGCATTGTAAACTCAGCAAAAAAAGAAACGTCCTCTCACTGTCAACTGTGTTTATTTTCAGCAAACTTAACATGTGTAAATGTTTGTTTGAACATAACAAGATTCAACAACTGAGACATAAAACTGAACAAGTTCCACAGACATGTGACTAACAGAAATTGAATAATGTGTCCCTGAACAAAGGGGGGGGGGGGTCAAAAGTAGCAGTCGGTATCTGGTGTGGCCACCAGCTGCATTAAGTACTGCAGTGCATCTCCTCCTCATGGACTGCACCAGATTTGCCAGTTCTTGTTGTGAGATGTTACCACACTCTTCCACCAAGGCACCTGCAAGTTCCCGGACATTTCTGGGGGGAATGGCCCTAGCCCTCACCCTCCGATCCAACAGGTCCCAGACGTGCTCAATGGGATTGAGATCCGGGCTCTTCGCTGGCCATGGCAGAACACTGACATTCCTGTCTTGCAGGAAATCATGCACAGAACGAGCAGTATGGCTGGTGGAATTGTCATGCTGGAGGGTCATGTCAGGATGAGCCTGCAGGAAGGGTACCACATGAGGGAGGAGGATGTCTTCCCTGTAACGCACAGCATTGAGATTGTCTGCAATGACAACAAGCTCAGTCCGATGACAACAAGCTCAGTCCGATGATGCTGTGACACACTGCCCCAGACCATGACAGACCCTCCACATCCAAATCAATCACGCTCCAGAGTACAGGCCTCGGTGTAACGCTCATTCCTTTGACGATAAACGCGAATCCGACCATCACCCATGGTGAGACAAAACCGCGACTTATCAGTGAAGAGCACTTTTTGCCAGTCCTGTCTGGTCCAGCGACGGTGGGTTTGTGCCCATAGGCAACGTTGTTGCCGGTGATGTCTGGTGAGGACCTGCCTTACAACAGGCCTACAAGCCCTCAGTCCAGCCTCTCTTAGCCTATTGCGAACAGTCTGAGCACTGATGGAGGGATTGTGCGTTCCTGGTGTAACTCAGGCAGTTGTTGTTGCCATCCTGTACCAGTCCTGCAGGTGTGATGTTCGGATGTGCCGATCCTGTGCAGGTGTTGTTACATGTGGTCTGCCACTGTGAGGACGATCAGCTGTCCGTCCTGTCTCCCTGTAGCTCTGTCTTAGGCGTCTCACAGTACGGACATTGCAATTTATTACCCTGGCCACATCTGCAGTCCTCATGCCTCCTTGCAGCATGCCTAAGGCACATTCAGGCAGATGAGCAGGAACCCTGGGCATCTTTCTTCTGGTGTTTTTCAGTCAGTAGAAAGGCCTCTTTAGTGTCCTAAGTTTTCATAACTGTGACCTTAATTGCTTACCGTCTGTAGGCTGTTAGTGTCTTAATGACCGTTCCACAGGTGCATGTTCATTAATTGTTTATGGTTCATTGAACAAGCATGGGAAAGAGTGTTTAAACCCTTTACAATGAAGATCTGTGAATTTATTTGGATTTTTACGAATTATCTTTGAAAGACAGGGTCCTGAAAAAGGGATGTTTCTTTTTTTGCTGTGTTTATATTCAACAGACCTCACACTATTCCTGTGATTTGAGGGTTTTGTGGACGGGTAGAGAGAAACGGTATCTATCTGGGGTTTAGTTACATCTAGTGGCCTCACTAGGACTGAGATGAGGAAGTTTAATGAAACCCCCATTGCTATCAGCTCCAAGCAGGAAGCAGCTCAGTGCAGCTTGAGTGGAAAAGGTCAGACACTATGTGCCCTGCCTAAGATCCCTAGCCATATCCTCTCCCGATACAGTCTACCATAGCAGATCTAGTCCACAACAGCAAGAGACTACAGGCAGCATAAGATAATGAATAAGAACAGTGACTTACTTCTCAAAACAAACTAGAATATTTAGCGATGGCAACACTCTGTGAGCTGAAGTGGGGGTTAGTTTTATCGTTGATCCTGCTGTTACAACCCATGCATTGACACAATAATCAGAGATTGTTCTATTCTTGAAACAGCCAAACACTCCTCTCACAGTAGGTATTGCATTTAGAAGTTAAACTTCAAAGCAGCGCTTAGTGCAGGGCCGACTGTTAAGCAAACAAATGAAAGGTGATGACCATTTAAATAAAGACACTCCTGGTTGTAATCATACTGAAAACCTGAAGGTCCTCTGCAAGCTGACTAAACAGAGAAAGTGGACTGAATAATAGATTGAAGACACAGTAAAGCAGGTTTTAAGATCTCTCTCTCCCCTTCTCTCTCTGCTCTGACTGACACTCATTGTTCTGTGGTGTAATAGCTTTACATCCTCTCTCTGTGGTGGAAAAAACTGAGAAACTATTGGCCCTGTAGTCAACAGAGAGAGAGAAGCAGGCAGAGCCCTAAACACAGCTATCGGCACTGGCCCTCTGGCCCAACCCTTCCCACTGGAGCAGCCAGCCAGGAAGAGGCAGGGGAGGAGAGGTGGGCTGGATCAGTGTTTGTTCAGTGCTTCTGTTCCAGCACTCCAACATCACCTCCCACTCAGTGAGCACAAACAACATCTCCCAGAGAGAGGTACATACACGCACGCACACAGAGAGAGGGAGAGGGCAGAGCACAGGGTAGCCATAAGATTTTGCGAATGTAGTTAATTTCTTCTATCTCTTCGGAACAGTTCTATGCCAGAATGTGGAGCCCAGCGCCGTATATGGCTGGGAAAATGTACCTGTCGCTGTACTCCTAATTATCCCGAAATGATGAACGATGAATCGAGAAGTTTGGAATACAGCACATTTTTTGTTAAACTGATGTTGTCGTCAGAATGATAGGCTAGCTAATGCTATAGCAGCCCATTGGATTCCATGAAAATGTGATGCCTAGCGTTTGGGTGAGTAACTACCAGAAGTGTTGTGGAATCCAATGGCTTGCTTTAGTATTAGCTAGCATGCTGATGAAAACGGCAGTTTCATTAAAAAGTAGCAGTATTTAAATCTTCTCAATGTATCATTTTGGATAATGGGATAATTAGGTGTACAGCACCATCTCCCATCCGTGGATTGATGTATGTTTTAAAAAGCGATATATCACGCCAGCTTCATGGTGTCCTGATCAGCCTGCCGTTCCGACCTTACAGGAAAGATGTACTTACAGCGACCGTAAGGTCGTAATCTTTAGGCTAAGCACAGGGGGGATGCGAGGCAAGGAGGTAGGTGGATGGGAGGGTGGCCAGTGCAGTCAGAGCCCTGGATTGGAAGCCTGGATATGCTTTTTGCATTCCAATGAGACTCCATCAGAAAATGTTCAGCATCAAGGTTAATCTAGATGTCAAAGTCTGCTGACAGCGGAGGAGATTGCTCCTGGGTGACATCCCGTCTGAAGTCTTAACGCTGCAGTCAATTTCATCCCTCCCTCCAGGAAATGGAGTCGGGCTTGCCATTTTTGTGGACGTATGCATCACTGTATATGGCAGGATTTTCTCATTTTCTCTTCATTTTACACTCCAATTCTTTCTTACATGTTTCTGAGAGAAAATATCCAGTTTCCCGTGTTTTGTCATTGTATGATGCATGTGGTATCAATGCTGTGTCTGAATGCATCTAGGACAACAGTCGGATCAACTGTGATTGGCTAATTCTTTCAAACAAGCTAGGCCCATAAAAACACAACATGCAAAGTCAAGGTAAATCAGTACAAAACTGCTTATGAGACAACTGTCATAGTTATCTGTCATAGGACTAACATCTGACAGAAGATGCCATCACAAAATCTTATTTGAACTGTTCTCCAAAATACCTATTTTCTGAACCTGTACGGTTTTACTGAAGTCTCCAAGATAAAAGGGGTAACTGCTGGTTTCTAGTCTCATAAATGAAGAGGTGTTTCTAAAATCAGACACAGAATGTTTTATTAAATGCTTTGAAGGTAAGTCAAAAAAGATTAATTATGCAGGGAAGCAGAGAGAGGATAACTACCTGTTGTTGGTTGGATGGCTGTTCTGCAACACCAGCACTTAAGCTAACTCCATAGTGCATAAGATATTCATCCTGTCCAAAATTCAGTAACATTACCTTATTGAAAATTACGAACATAGCAGCAAAACTTGATAAGCTAGCAACAAGAAAGTATCTTAGTCTATGTTTCTGGTGTAAGCTTGCAGTTCCAGCTGTGTGTATGGGGACTAGTGGAGATAGCAGAGGAGTGCTCAGGCAGGCAGGCAGGCAGGCCGTGTGTGTGTCTGTGGTGTAGCAGCCTAGCTCCACAAGCCCCTGGGTTATGAAGTGCTCAAAGAGAGCTCATATCAACTGCAATGTTCCGCTTTCCTGCTTCCCTCCTCACTCCTCCCTCCTCCCCATCATGATTAAGGTCTTAAACCCCTCATCAATCGTCAGCCTCTTCACTGCAGAAGCTCTAACAGGACACCGGCAGCCTGCTCTGATCTGCTCTCCTATCTGCTCTGTTCTGCTCTCCTATCTGCTCTGTTCTGCTCTGGCTAATAGACAGCACTTTGCATAGCCACGGGAAGATGTTTGGGGGTGGGGATGTTGTGATTTTTACCCTATTCGCGCTACAGACAGCTGTATCGGTCCGCTAATACAGGACTAATAAAGGCCCAGTGTACAACTTTTGTGAGATTTTATTTGATAAATATGTGTATTAATATATTTTTTTATTACAATTTTTCAGGGGGTGCTACAGCACCCTCAGCACCCCTAATTCCCACGGCTATGGCGCTATGTCCCTGTGCTAAAACATGCAAGCATATAACCTTGCACCATCAAAGCTCTGCTCTGCCCTCCTTTCCATAGCTTCTGACCTGCAGGGATTACCCCCAGCATGGCCATCAAATTTAAGGGATATCTTAAAGCTGGGGCCAAAAACTCATTTCATTGGTCATTTCCCCCCTTGTCTGCAAGGTGTACTGGTTAGAGTGAGCTGCAACCTATGGAGCTGCCCCACTGTCCACCTCTTTCCTGTCACTGTCACTCTCCCTGGATGATCTCTCCACTCAGTCACACACCATCTCAGGCCATCTCTGGTATTCTTAGAAACAACTAATTCATCTATTTCCTCTCTGACAGCTCAGGGGGATAAATAATAAATATACATCACATAAAGACACGTTGCCCTTCAACGCTCTCTCTTTCCCCTCAATAGCCCTCTGAAAGTCCCCCATCCACCGTCTTCCCCCCCGCTTGCTGCTACCATCAGTACTAAAGCATACTCTGTCCATGTGTCATTGACAAGGTAAATGGGGTTAATGCTTGGCTCTGGCGATGGCCTTTCTGTCACAATCACACACCTAATGATGGGACTAATCCTGAGGATACAGTGACAGGAGTTGTGATGTCCCACTCCCAACACCTCCAGAGAACACCCTGTCCCCTACACTGGGTTTGATACAGTACAGTGAAGGGGGCTATGAGGGGGCTATAAGAAGGCTATGAGGGGGCTATGAGAGGGGTATGAGGGGGCTATGAGAGGGGTATGAGAGGGGTATGAGGGGACTATCAGGGGGCAAACGTAAATGCCAACATGTTTTTTATTTCAGTGATTCATTATGAAATACTGTAATGAAACTATCTAATGTGAATGACTGAAAATAATACTATATCAGACCATCAATGTGTACTGTTCTTTATGTTATTAGAAATGTCTTCGCCTTGTGGCACCAATGCCTAAATGTTCCTTTCCTCAAAGTTTACTATACTTGTAAACATTTTCAATCTAGTGTTGTGCAGACTGTTGATAAACATGTCTCTGAGTCTGTTGGTTCCTATAGGATCTTTTTGAAACATTCTCAAAGTGACATTTGTCTGTTTCCTTCCAATTAGGACCTCATCCGGCATGAATGGGCTCTGTGCACTCCATTTGATGAGTAAAAGTCACCCTATGTTTTTTTCTTTAAATTATAACGAGTCTGTAAAGTGTACCTCTATTTGAGCCTGTGCTGGATTTGTGCACTCATCCATGGAGGAGGTGTTATGAAAGGAAGAGGGCAGAGTTGTTAACTAGCGGAGTTTCAATCACAGGAAGGAGCAGGATAGGGTTGTGTGGTGCACTACCAGGGGAAATCTCCTCATTTACTTTTCCTGGGAGATCAGGATGCATGCAGGTGCATTGTGAAGTTATTGAATGCAGACAGTCAGTCAATGCAGACAGTCAGTCAATGCAGACAGTAGGCAGCAGCAGGCCTGAAGACAGACAGGAATATTAAAAGAAGTGGCATCTTATCGCACATAACCATATCGGAGTCACACCACTCTCGTGGAAAGCTTCTGCAATCCCCCCTCCGTGCTCTGTCATACAGAGACAACTACTGGATTTTTCAAAATATGAAGAGAAGGAATAAACTAAGAGACCAGATTGCAAATGTTCCAGTCGCTTTCCATTCCTATAGTCGGATGCACCTCAGACACATTGCAGATGTGAACTCAGAGATTAAGGTGAAGAAGAGTTTTTGCAATGTTGTGATGAGTAGGCAGAAAATGGAAAAGCTACTTTTGAAGTACTTGCAAAAAACGATGAGAAAACGTTGAGTATGTCGCCATTCTAACATGAAGGAACTTTTAATTGAAATAAAAGTACATTATTTGTACGTTTTGACCAGATAATTCATATTGAAGCTTTTAAAATACATTTTTGTTGAAGTAGACAAATGATTGTGTACATAAATGTTAATATGAAAATGATCACAAAATAATATCTCTCCTTGTTAAAGAAAATGCAGATAGGCAAAACATGGTACCAGTATGGCTCAGCATTGAATAATTATGGATGTATCATTGGGGTGTTATTGAGACTAAACACAACCTTGAATGATTCACATTACTCAGCAAAAGCAGGAGCAGCGAGAGAGAGGAGAGAGGAGGGAGAGAGAGCACTTTCTCCCAAAGCCCCAGTGTTTGTCATCACAGTGCAATGTTTCAAACAACCCCCATAGCTACAGAGTCCTCTATCACTACTACTTAATGAATAATTCACGTCACTGTGTTTTGCCAAGTTTGCTATTGTTTAACATTGGGAGAGCTGGGGAACATAAAGGATCGTTTGCTTAATGGAACCTTGTGCACATTGAGAGAAGAAAACATTCTCAAGCCTGCATTAGATGAATGCTTTAACTTGAATCTACGTGTTTAGAGTATGGAAAATGAGAGGAAGGTACTGCTAGTATGTGAATGTATAGTGTTACAATGTGTATAATGTCCAGTAGTGCATTGCCTATTGTATAAACTGCCAGAATTGAAACGTCAGTGTCATGACTATTTGAAGGCCGGTGAATAACATTATTCACAACCTGGAAAACAAGATGAAGTATACTACAATGTCATAAAAATGTACTTTTTAGGAGACAGCAACTGACAGCTAATAATGCAATATCATAGCTATAGCTCTTTTCTCTGGCTAGATGTACTGTACATGAGATACATGACTATTACTAGATTACACTGAAAGAACAAAACAATGAGCTGGGATGAGAGGGAGTGGGGGGCTATGTAAGATCTTCATAATCACTTTCTACTTTACTGTAAGCATCTTGCTGAGAGTCTGTCCTGATTACTCTACTGAGTCTAAATCCTCTTTATGTCGCAGCCTAACATCCTGACTCACAATGTCACATTATAATCACATGTTCAAAATGATAAGCCTAAATAAAGTAGATGAAATTCATTAAAACCAACAGAAATAACATAGTAACAAAAAATGAAAGATTATCAAAATATCTATAGAATTCACTCACCATAACAACACATCAAGAAACTAAAATAGTCTAAATAGGAAATGAAATAAGTTAACATATTTTTTGTGACATAGAAATGTACAGTATATACATTCAATTTTAAATTAAGATGTCTGTGTTGATTGGTGGCTCTGTCTTTTCTATGAGTTCCATGTCTCATTGAAAAGCTGTTTCCCATCAGTAACTAATCACCTCGTTGGATCCAGAGTCAGAGAATAGATCCAGCCAATCAGAGTGCAGTAAGGCCTACTTTAATAAGTCCCTGCCAATTGTCTGATTTGCCAATATCAAGCAGTCATCTCCAACATGTGACATACTGTACCTTTAGCGAGAAACATGGCAGATATCCACACTTTGAAAATAAAAATAAATTAAAAATATATATAATATATATTTATAAAAGGAAAAAGAAAATCACCTGGGGAGTTTGATCTTCTGCCAAGATGGCAGGATCCCAAAAGCAAAACAAATTTCCAGGGTTTTCAGCTTTTTTTTATAGAATTTTTTTGGTCGTTTTTTTGGTCGTTTTCTTCTTGTTTTTTGTTTTTGTTTTTTTGTGATACTTTAAGTTGGCTGTTTTTACGAAAAACTTAGTATGTCCTCTTCATATAGTATACAGCAACTGTACATTTTTGAATGCAGGTAAACAAAATGTAAAAGTGCTTTTTTTTAAGACTGTTATCCAGTGTATCGAAAGGAGTAGCAGGCACTTAAGTCCATCCCCATTTTGTAGGTGTTTGCCAGTGGAGCAATAAGGTACTCGTTGTTTGAGTTATTCCTGGGTTTTTGTTCATCTGTTGGGTAGAGACAGACAACAAAACAGACAGACAGACAAAACTCAACGTACACTAGCCCAGGATGTCCAGGTAGACAGGTGTGGCTTTGCCCAAGGCATAAAGGATTTTCTGGATGTCCTTGATGTTCAGCCTCTGCTGGGGCTCCCTCTGCCAGCAACCCAACATGATGTCATACACCTCCTTGGGACAAGCTCGTGGCCTCTCCAAAACCCGTCCTTGCGTAATACACTCGATGACCTGGGGTAGGAGAATGAGAGCGATAAAGAGAGAGAGGTCACTCATTACAACCCAATTTTGAGCATTATACTGTTTGTCAAAAGCATAACAAGCCATTTACAGGCAGAATTAGGTTTTGCTTAATCAGCGTTGTTAGCACCCCCGAGGCTATGGCACCACATTATTTGTACAGCAGTAATTATATGAGTGCAATGTCAAGGTCATAAAGCACGCTTCAAAGTATGAGGTTTTGCAGTACACATTAACAAACAAACTTGCAGTGTAGTCAGCGTAGTGTAGTGCATTCAATATCCCTTTGTCAGACATGCCTGTTAGGGACATGCAGAGTAGGGTTGAATATTTTTTCGGTATTTTACAAATGTTCCATTCCAAGAATAAATCCCTTTTCTCCTGGGTAACCCAATATCTCCCATCAAAACTGGAAGTGTCATTCTAAAGCATATAAATATGTCTGGATTTGATTCAAGCTTTTATTGTTTTGAAAATTCAAGCCTGATGCTACCTGAGCTAGATGAGCCATACATTAATTAAAGACATTTTATGAGCCCAAGCCCAAAAAATCCCAGCTGATTGTGTCATTATCCAGTAGGTCTACATAGCCTACCGCACATTACGAACAAGTTACAACAGAAAAACATAAAAGCCCATTAATTTAGCTATGCGCTCTTGGATAAATAAACAATACAAGCTCCAGTAGGCTAATCTTTTTGAGGGTGGACTGTATTACTGTACTGTATTGTATTAAACCGTATTATGTGTCTGAAATTACACACCTCGTTCAAACTATCAAGCTGAGAGAGAACATGCAATGATGGTGCAGGACATGCGGCCTTCAAAGTTACAATTATAGGCTAGCAAATTTGATTGAATTTGGAAATATCATAGGGCCTATTTTACATTTTTACAATTAGTATCTTTCATAATATTTCCCCTAATGTTGCTTCATTCCTTCCTCGCTTTCAACAATTAAATGAAATACGTTTTGTTGTCCTTATCTTCATCATTGTAATGACATGCTTGAATAATTTAGGACTAGAATAAGATGCAGACGGCTTTCACTTCTCTTCACGAAGATTGAATGGTTATGGGTGACGGGTGTAAATAAATAACTGATTCAGCCTACCGCCATCACGCATTCTCTCTTCCCCCCTTGAGTTCTATTGGCTGCTGTATTTAACATTCAGCAAACAAGAGCTTGCATCCCTCTTTGAATAATCTAATAGTAGTTTTTCCAGCAAGCTATTCTAGGTTAGCTTTCGTGGGACTCTACGAGCTAAGGAGAGTTTTTATAAGGCCAGCGGTGCACAGGTGCGTATAGCACAAGAGACAGAGGCCACTTAGGCCTATGCATAACCCATCATTCATTAGATATATGGCTAATACTGCATCGAATTTATTACGTGAAAGGGTATGCTAGAACATCTACAGTATATGCAAAGGATGATCTATTTTGGATGCAATTTGAATGGAATTGATGGAGAGAGAGAAAGACTGCGAGAGCGTCCGCTGATTTAAAGCAACTAAACTCAGCAAAAAAGAAACGTCCGCTCACTGTCATCTGCGTTTATTTTCAGTAAACTTAACATGTGTAAATATTTGTATGAACATAACAAGATTCAACAACTGAGACATAAACTGAACAAGTTCCACAGACATGTGACTAACAGAAATGGAATAATGTGTCCCTGAACAAAGAGAGGGGGGGGGGGGTCCAAATCAAAAGTAACAGTCAGTATCTGGTGTGGCCACCAGCTACATTAAGTACTGCAGTGCATCTCCTCCTCATGGACTGCACCAGATTTGCCAGTTCATGCTGTGAGATGTTACCCCACTCTTCCACCAAGGCACCTGCATGTTCCCGGACATTTCTGGGGGGAATGGCCCTAGTCCTCACCCTCCAATCCAACAGGTCCCAGACGTGCTCAATGGGATTGAGATCCGGGCTCTTCGCTGGCCATGGCAGAACACTGACATTCCTGTCTTGCAGGAAATTACGCACAGAACGAGCAGTATGGCTGGTGGCATTGTCATGCTGGAGGGTCATGAGCCTGCAGGAAGGGTATCACAGGAGGATGTCTTCCCTGTAATGCACAGCGTTGAGATTGCCTGCAATGACAACAAGCTCAGTCCGATGATGCTGTGACACAACGCACCAGACCATGACGGACCCTCCACATCCAAATCAATCCCGCTCCAGAGGTCAGGCCTCGGTGTAACGCTCATTCCTTTGATGATAAACGCAAATCCGACCATCACCCCTGGTGAGACAAAACCGCAACAAGTCAGTGAAGAGCACTTTTTGCCAGTCCTGTCTGGTTCAGCGATGGTGGGTTTGTGCCCATAGGCGACGTTGTTGCTGGTGATGTCTGGTGAAGACCTGCCTTACAACAGGCCTACAAGCCCTCAGTCCAGCATCTCTCAGCCTATTGTGGACAGCACTGATGAAGGGATTGTGCATTCCTGGTGTAACTCGGGCAGTTGTTGTTGCCATCCTGTACCAGTCCCACAGGTGTGATGTTCAGATGTACCAATCCTGTGCGGGTGTTGTTACACGTGGTCTGCCACTGCGAGGACGATCAGCTGTCCATCCTGTCTCCCTGTAGCGCTGTCTTAGGTGTCTCACAGTACAGACATTGCAATTTGTTCATTAATTGTTCATGGTTCATTGAACAAGCATGGGAAACAGTGTTTAAACCCTTTACAATGAACATCTGTGAAGTTATTTGGATTTTTAGGAATTATTTTTGAAAGACAGTGTCCTGAAAGATGGACGTTTTTTTTTTGCTGAGTTTATATTCGAGTGATATGCTGCAATAAAAATGGACAATTAAAAAATAAGGTGGGCCCCGAAAGCCAGATGCAGATGTGTAAATTCGACATGCGTTCAGTCCTTATATTACTGTAGCATAGGCTATGTTGCAGAAAGGGTAGGCCTACCTATCACATGACAAAAAGTTACCATGATGAGATGATACATGCATTGTGAACTGTGCTCCTACTGAGATGCGCTGTCTGTCCCCACCCTCATTAAATAAATGAGTATTCTAATTCCTAATTCTATGGTTCATTCCCCATTAACATTACATGGGGAATATTTAAACAATGCTATGTAACTGAATGTTCTAGAATAAGAACATTCAACATTCTTAAAGTTGGCCTAACTCTCTAAATATATGGCTCTGGGGACATGTTTCATTTCGCAGGTGATCCCTTTGGGCTATGGGGGAAATTGGGACTCTATGAGTTGTATTGATCTGTGTTTGTTCGGTGTGTTCTGTTGAATGGCTATGAGAATAACTGCCTCACGTTCACGTTCCCATCCACAGACACACACACAAAGGAACCCGACATGAACAATCACTACCAATTAATCCACTCTGCAGTGTCAAACAGGTCAAGGATGATAATGTGATTGCCATGCTAGTGAAGCCCACCTGTGAGTTTCATGTTATGTTGTTGATGTTGTCATGTTATTTAGCTTTGCTGCTCATTTTGATTGGATAGTAGGTGTGTTTATTGGTACATATCATATTGAGACCTGTGTAGCTAAAAATAGGACCACTTCAAGGTAGGGTTAAACATATCAACTCCAGTGAGTATGGTAACTTTGTTCTGCTGTCTGTGTTTATTTTAGGAGCATTTTGAGAGGCTGTGTTGTCGTCAGCGTGATGCGCTGTCTGCACAACTGCAGCCTAAAGGCTCTTTCCACAGGCGTTCGTTGAGTCAGTGAGTCACCACAGCCCCGACTGCAGCCGAGACCGGGCACATTTACATTCACAGCACATTCACATAATTCACATTTATAAAATACTTCTGTCTGGGGCTCTGGTTATGGTTTCTATACCTATGGCTGGCTTCAGGATTGATTCATAATGCTGCTTTTCAGGTCTCAACGTAATGGGACAAGCAAATATATAAACACTGGCTCTGTCAGACTGTACATGCTGACGTTTGGCTGGAACTTGGGGCATTGTTGTTCTGACATTTTAATTTTCATGCCTTTAAAAAAATGGTGGAATTAGTTTGGTGGACTATTGAACTCACAAATAAGTACAGTCCTTCATAGCTTCTGTCAATGTCAACAGTGTGATGTCTTTATGGTGGTTGGTTGAGAGGAATTTCAGTGGCACAGTGACTGTCTACACATCACCACTACTTCTATGTTCTGTAGATAGAAAGCCTGGTGTAAAATGGCTGTTGCTCAGCTCACATGCCATCCCTTATCTTTTATATCTATGGTGGCTATAAGACTTGTGTGTGTGTTTGTGTGTAAATGGGTGTGATTTCATTTCAACACTCTCAGCTCACACTAACATCATTTAGTTGCTGCTCTCTTGTCATCTTTGTTTAAGTCTTAATTGATTTCTCTTCTGGTCCAATATTGAGCCCAAAGGCCACTCTAAGAATAGGCCAATTAGCCTCTCCCACACTGCACCATTCTAGGGATTAGTAAGAGCGCTATGAATCACTGGCCCTGATTATCCACTGATGTGGTTTTAGTACGAGTGTGACTGTTGGATGGTAGTCTTTGCCGAGGCAGCAGCAACTGCCGAATGCACATTATTGCATTGTGTGGTTATGTTGCTTATTTTCATTTCTGCTTTTCAGAAAAAGAGCAGAATACAAAGATGGGTGTGCTACAGTACCTCATTGTTGGCCAGTTGAAACCATGGCTGCTTCCCGTAGGTGAAGATCTCCCAGAGGATGACACCGAAACTCCACACGTCGCTCTCTGTGGTGAACTTCCTATACATTATGCTCTCAGGGGGCATCCAGCGGATGGGCAGCATGGTGTGGCCTCCCACCTGTCAGAGAGAGAGAGAGCGATAGAGAGACAGAGAGATATGGAGGGAGAGAGAGAGGTAGAGAGATAGAGAGACAGAGGGAGAGATATTGAGGGAGAGCGAGAGAGAGGGAGCGATATGAAGGGAGAGAGAGAGAGAGACAGAGATATGGAGGAAGAGAGATAGAGAGACAGAGAAAGAGAGAGAGAGATAGATAGATAGAGAGGGAGAGAGAGAGAGAGAGAGAGAGAGAGAGAGAGAGAGAGAGAGAGAGAACAACAGATGTCAGCACAGTGTTATGGACCTGGGCTAACTGGATTTTAAACAACTGAAAAAGAAAACAATTGTACATGTCAAAGAAAATTACATATTCACCAAAAGGCATGCAGAAGACACATTTTGAATACTTCTAGATGGTCTTTTCTAGTTTATTTTATTTATTCATTTATTTATTTTAAACTTGTATTTTTCTTATAAAATATTTGAGAAGAAGGGAAACCTACACAGCCCTGTAACACAGAAGATGAAGAAGAGTCAAATGAGGCTCAGCTGGGAGGAGGAAGAGAAGATGGAAGATGGAGCCAAGAGAGGGAAGGAAAAAGGATCCATTAAAGAAGTTTGACAGCTTCAAGCCATGCAGCAACATAAATGAAGTCTTCCCTTCAGCCTTCCCTTCCCACTGCCAGATATTAATCGATTAAAACAATGAGTCATTAATTATCTGTGCCCTCGTCTTTAACTCAACTGGATTGTTTCTAAATCTGTTTCCTAATCATGTCAATTACACTGTGTTAATCATATCCGTGGAAGGGTTGAACAAGAATGACATTTCAATAGGGGATGTCTGATTATTGTTACTTTCAACTCTTAAGTGGTAGCTGCATATTAATTACAGAGCTCATTAGCACTGAACTCACTATGGGTCAATGTATTGACTGAGCATGTGAATACAAAGTTAACATTACATTACATTCCCACATTGCTGATACTGTAGCTATAAAGGATCAGTCTACCATGTTTGCCATCGATAATAACAGATTATTATAGCATCAGTTTCCTTCAGGTAATTATGTATTGTTGGTTTATCTTTGTTAAATTTGGCCCACTGAACATTATAATAAGTTGTTCCGTTTTACATCTCCAATATACTCACCCCTTCCTTCTCCCCCTCCTCCTCCTCCTCCTCCTTGTCCGCCTGCTCTGCTTTTTTAAGATTTATGACGGTTTATTAATGAGATTATGGTAAAATGTCTGCTGGACCACGTCCCATAAAGCCTGTGTGAATATGGAACCCTAACGCCACTACCACACTCTACTGATCTTCTTCCAAGCTGAAAAGAGAAAAAGGCTGTTTCAAAAATCAAATGTATTCATGTTCAATCATATAAATGAACCACATCTAATTATAAATAAGGGGGATGCAGATTTCAAATGTGTGTCTGTACTGTGCAGAAAAGGGTATCCAATAGTAAAATGTGAAGCCAAAGCAGTTCTAAGAGTTTTAATACGTTCCAGGACTATTAGAGAAAGGGGTATTTGTCTATCATACAATACACACAATATAACCCTAATGTTCACTGTAACATCACCTTAAATGGTCTTACCTTGAAACTCCACCATTGCCATAGCTCTACCCTACTATCCCATCTCCTGATACAACCCCAGCTCTACCTCATTATCAATACTTGACAGGGAACATGTCAGAATGCCAGAGTCAGAGTATGTCAGAGTACCTAAGACTTCTCCTACATACTACATTTGTAAGGGACTCTGAAGTGAATTGGTTTCCCTGCTGCAATGACCTGACACCCTTTCCATTCATTGACTTCTTTATGTGGACAGATTGTTCCTCACCAGACTAATGTTGTTGGCACTACATGAGTAGGTACACCGCTCCATAATGCAGGCTGGTGTCCAAAACATAGAGATAGTAGAACAGGAGGATGATACAAATTCACATATCCTTTTTAAAAACGTACCACCGTTCTATGATATTTGCATAATTCATAGAAAGACAGATCTGCGTTTGTTATGCTAGCTTGGTCTGTCTTATGGGACTGGGTCTGCTTCTCGGAGGCAGAGTATTTGTGAACTTGTTCATGTGTTTGTGTGTGTGTGCTGGGAGATTAAATGAATTGATTGAATTTCAATTAATCTTAATGGCTTCTCCCTGGCAAGCACCACCCTCAATTCAGTCTGGGGTTGAACGGCGGACCGTGGAAGCATATAAATCAGAGTGTGGGCTTCCCTTGGAGCAGAATTCAAACTGGCAAGGTGACAACAAAAACTCCACCACAATCTCAAAGCATAGCACAATTAGCATATAGTGAGACATTTAAATATTGCTAATAGACTGACAATAACATATGCATTGATTGAAGCAACCGTCAATACATTTTCAATACTGTCCATCAATATTGTTGTTAGAGTCTAAAGGCAGATTAAGCATAATAACGCATCTGCTATATACCTTTCCTAACTTGGAACATTGTCATTGGATTGTTGGATTAACATTGCAGCTTGCTAACAGTGGCTGGTGAGGGGGTGAAATGTAATTACAGACCCAGTATAGTTAGTTATCCAGCGACCAGGTATTCAGTATTGATTATGTATAATAATACAATACAATAGAAAATGCATTCCTCTGTGATGTGATATCAAGTTGTCATTGTCCACTCCTTAGTTCACAAACACAGTGCCATACCTGCAGACTGAGAACCAACAGCTAATTTGGCATTGGGGAGCCCAGGCATCACTTTCATAATACAGATGGGGGCTGTCAGATATGCTGCCTGTGAGAACCCAGCTCAGACCGTGCTTTGCTTACTGTGTCATATCCCTGGAGGGCAGTTTTCTTGGTTGGTTCTCCTTAAGGAGAGGAGAGGAGCGGACATCAATATGTGACCAGTGTCAGGGAGATGTGTTCCTGGCTGCCACCCCGATTTATAATCACTCAACAAAAGGGAATGTGTCCAATGCAGTTACGACCTCCTAAT
This sequence comes from Salmo trutta, assembly GCF_901001165.1. Taxonomy (NCBI): domain Eukaryota; kingdom Metazoa; phylum Chordata; class Actinopteri; order Salmoniformes; family Salmonidae; genus Salmo; species Salmo trutta. The sequence continues at coordinate 21,437,879 of NC_042973.1, forward strand.
CTCTCTGTCAGTGGACCATACACCAGGCCTGTTCTGGCAGAGATGCCAAGGCCTAAAATGGCCAAGGCCCACAGTCCATTGCCAGACCACCATACCAATAGGGGGCAGTCCAGCAGTCCTGTTAGTAGTCTGATGGTGAATCAGACATCTCTCTCTCACAGGCTACTCCACTGATGACCATCTGTACCTGTATGCCTATGATGTTGAGATTTTCATACTATAACTTACTCGTGTTAGTATCTAAAAGGAGAAAAGCAACATGAAAGCTGTTGCAGTAAAGAGCAGAAGTGGTTGGAACAGTAATTACACAGTGAAAGTCAAGCAAAGTGCCTTAATTTACATCACTTCCTGGTCTCTTTGACACCTTATTGATACATGTATTTTACTGAGCTGTGTGTTGCAAAGAGAAATCAGCTATTAGAGGTACCACTTAGGAAAAGGAGCCTGCAGAATACATTAAGTGGGAGGAGACTCAATGGACTATTTGACATTTACTGCAAATGTAACATATTTTCCACAATGGCAATTATAGTCTGTATCTAGTGAAAATCCGATGTACCACAGTAATAATCCCTTTGTGATGCCAGCACAGCTTCAGCAAGTCCATTATCAACTGGGATAAGAGCTCTATATTCATTCTGGTCACCGTGTCTCAGAGACAACAAACAAAAGAATACAGCAAGAATGGTTCTGCCCTACACCTAACACATGTTTAATAATAGGGTCGTTCCACCAATTGAGTACCTTTTGGGTAGTGTAACTTGGTGAAGTTCACCTAATTTTAACATTCTGTCATAAAGAGCACATGTTCAACATAATAAACATGTTTTTCCTTCTCAAGAGGTTAAATAAAAAAAGGACCATAGTAAGTGTCTATTAAGTGCCAAATGAAGTAACACTGTTAACCGTAACAGGGTTGACGATTTAATCTTAAATCAGCCATAAATCCACTTGTGACAGGAGGAATAGAAGCTTGTTGTGTACGGTGTCAATTGAATACAAGCTTCACAAAACATTTCTAGACTGTCTATCTATGTGTAACACCAGAAAATGGCCAAAAAGAGTAGGACCAGCTCACCTGCCTTTACATTATGATTAGACTACTATGATTTGACTATTTTTAATATGACTTTAGCAAGTCATATTAAAATTCAGATTTATAGAATTTTCCATGTGGTCTACATTAAAGGACACTTCACTTAATATAACAGGCTTTTAAAATTAAATATTGGTGCACAAATTCTACTAAAATATCAAAGGGACGCAAAAGGCCCTCTATTCTTGGAACGACCCAATAGACATCATTATATTGAGCATGCATTACAAAAGGCCCTCTATTCTTGGAACGACCCAATAGACATCATTATATTGAGCATGCATTACAAAAGGCCCTCTATTCTTGGAACGACCCAATAGACATCATTATATTGAGCATGCATTACAAAAGGCCCTCTATTCTTGGAACGACCCAATAGACATCATTACATTGAGCATGCATTACTTTTCTTGTACATTTCCTAGCGTTAGTAAAGGTAAAGAGTTCAGGCATCAATAAAGGAAAAGATAACACACAATCACGATGAATGGAGGCGAATGCAGGGTGAACACCACATCTTCCAGCCCACTGTGTCAAAACACCACCTGTTCACTAAAGCAAAAACACTGAGGTTGTCGCCGAAAGAGATCTTTAGGTTAGCTTGATTATGAAGGTACTTACAAATACATGATTAATATGGAAGAAATATTTTATTATGCAACATACATAGTGTAGGTGCTTACCCGGTAGTAATCCGTGCTGTAGATGTCCCTGGACATTCCGAAGTCACCAATCTTCACCAGCAGGCCGTTGCCCACCAGGCAGTTCCGGGTGGCTAAGTCACGGTGCACAAAGTGCTGGGAGGCCAGGTACATCATCCCCGCGGCGATCTGAGTGGCAATGTGCAGCATCTGAGACAGGCCCAGCTCCCCATTGGTCTGCAACGACTGTCCGTCAACCAGGATCAAAGCATCAGGCCCATGAGCTCTGTGGATGGAGAAATAAGGGAGGGAGGGAGAATCTTATCTCAATCACCATATTCTTACTCCACATTACATTTTATAATGGATTCTAGCTCTGCATAGTATATGACAGTGGTATGTTCTTCAGTTGTAATGGATTGGACATGAGATTCATGGTGTTTTACATTCAAACTTTAATTGAGACAGGAACATGGGCCACATCATTACTGTACCAGGGCCACTAGGTGCAAAACCAACAAGAGCTCCTCTGTATTAATGAATGCAGAACAATTGAATGGAAATGCTATAACTGTCATGACATTTGCATGTATAAAGCCATCAGCAAGCAGCAGACGTCTACCTGCTCTGCCTCTGCTATTCAGCACCAATGTTCCCTGCCACTGCCAAGCATCCAGGGGCTCAATAACATCCAATCATAAAGGAGATCAGCTGTCTCATTTGAATTCTGAGTCCCAGTTTCCCTAGTCCGTGGAGGCTCAGTCAACAGACTGCCATTACACACAGCATTTTGTGGTTTTACACACATAACAGGTTATCTCTACTTAATCTACAGTGTAGCGAATAGGAAGTCAATGCTTCTGGTACTGGGTGACAGGTCTAGTGGAAAACAACAAAAACATTGTATTACCCCTCCTGTTTCTTGTACGCTACAACATTTCTCTGAGGGGAAGCCATCCATCAATCACAGCCTGATGCTTGCAGTGAAACCTGCAGGGTTGTGGCTGTTCTACTACACTACATGTAGAAATGATGAGGAAATAGACAGGAACTGGTTTCATCTTTGTAAATGATCACATATATTTCTGGCCAAAGGATTTATTGTATGACGTTAACTCTAATACTGAGGATAGTTATTCAGGTTAGCGTACTGTGGACCAGCACAGTACATCACTAGTGGGGTGCAGTCAGCCTGCCATTAATTGTTGAGTCTACAGACACTTGTGGTTGGTAAACAGGGGGAGATGCTTCCACACACGTTTCAATTAAGCTGAGTAAACTTCCACAGTTCCAAAAACACATATAAAGTACGTTTCTCAGTTGACCGTTTTTATAACTCATAGGCTACACCAAAGACACATTTATAGATATAAGAGTTTAGCACGTCTTGCTTATCCCACACGTCACTGCTTTATTCAGCTGAGTAAACTTAATAATTCCAAACGGCACACATCAGAAAAGTCTGGGCTACAGCACCCAAAGACAGAACTGAGAAAGATTTGAGCATGTCATATTTATTCTACACACGTCACTGCTTTATTCAGCTGAGAAGTCTTTAACTTCCAACAACACTCACCAGAAAAGTATTTCTCAGTTGGCAGCTTGCATTACTCCAAATACTAATTTACCAAAATTAGGAAGAACTGAGCATATCTTATTGTGCATCTTACTGGGCATTTAGTTGACAAAACTTACCTGAGGAACTTATTGAGGTCTCCGTGCTTCATGTACTCAAAGACCATTATGAGGGGGTCTCCATCCACACACACACCGTAGAACTTGACAATGTGCTCGTGCTGCAAGTTCGTCAATAGTTCCGCCTCCCTCTGGAAATCTTTTCTCGCTGCAAGGGTGGGGTCCTTCAGCGTCTGAGAAAATACAAGGGTGGAGTCCTTCAGGGTCTGAGGAGTACAAGGGTTTCTTTTAACTGCTTAGCAAAGTACGATACTGTTGCAAGAACTTTATTAGACTGTGGAAATAGAGAGGAAAAGTGATATAGACCTTAGAAAATTGACCTTAGACATTGTCACTAGCCGACTACAATACCGTATTCTACAATTACACCTAAGACTACTGCTGCCCTATGTACATAGAGTCATTGAACACAGGTAAAAAATTATGTTTACATACTGTTTTACCCACTTTATCTGTATATGCTGTATTTGAGTCATGGTTGATCCTATATAACTACTGCTGTACATCTTTGCTATTCATATAGTGTCCATACATTCTATACACACCATTATATACAGTTGAAGTCGGAAGTTAACATACACCTTAGATAAATACATTGAAACTCAGTTTTCACAACAACTGACATTTAATCCTACTAAAAATTCCCTGTTTTAGGTCAGTTAGGATCACCATTTTATTTTAAGAATGTGAAATGTCAGAAAAATAGTAGAGAGAATGATTTATTTCAGCTTTTTTTCTTTCATCACATTCCCAGTGGGTCAGAAGATTACATACACTCAATTAGTATTTGGTAGCATTTCATTTAAATTGGTTAACTTGGGTCAAACATTATGGGTAGCCTTCCACAAGCTTCCCAAAACAAGTTGGGTGAATTTTGGCCCTTTCCTCCTGACAGAGCTGGTGTAACTGAGTCAGGTTGGTAGGCCTCCTTGCTCGCACACGCTTTTTCAGTTCTGCCCACAAATGTTCTATAGGATTGAGGTTAGGGCTTTGTGATGGCCACTCCATTACCTTGACTTTGTTGTCCTTAATTCCATTTTGCAACAACTTTGGAAGGATGCTTGGGGTCATTGTCCATTTGGAAGACCCATTTGTGACCAAGCTTTAACTTCCTGACTGATGTCTTGAGATGTTACTTCAATATATCCACATAATTTTCCTCCCTCATGATGCCATCTATTTTGTGAAGTGCACCAGTCCCTCTTGCAGAAAAGCACCCCCACAACATGATGCTGCAACCCCCGTGCTTCATGGTTGGGATGGTGTTCCTCATCTTGCAAGCATCCCTCTTTTTCCTGCAAACATAACGATGGTCATTATGGCCAAACAGTTCTATTTCTGTTTCATCAGACCAGAGGACATTTCTCCAAAAAGTACAATCTTTGTCCCCATGTGCAGTTGCAAACCATAGTCTGGCTTTCTTATGGCGGCTTCTTCCTTGCTTAGCGGCCTTTCAGGTTATGCCAATATAGGACTTGTTTAACTGTGGACATTGATACTTTTGTACCTGTTTCCTCCAGCATCTTCACAAGGTCCTTTGCTGTGGTTCTGGGATTGATTTTCACTTTTCGAAGTACATTCATCTCTAAGAGACAGAACGCGTCTCCTTCCTGATCGGTATGACGGCTGCGTGATCCCATCATGTTTATACTTGTGTACTATTGTTTGTACAGATGAATGTGGTACCTTCAGGCATTTGGAAATAGCTCCCAAGGATGAACCAGATCGGTGGAGGTCTACAATTTTTTCCTGAGGTCTTCGCTGATATCTTTTGATTTTCCCATGATGTCAAGCAAAGAGGCACTGAGTTTGAAGATAGGCCTTGAAATACATCCACAGGTACACCTCCAATTGACTAAAATTATGTCAATTAGCCTATCAGAAGATAATAAAGCCATGACATAATTTTCTGGAATTTTCAAAGCTGTATAAAGGCAGTCAACTTAGTGTATGTCTCACTGAAATTGTGATACAGTGAATTATAAGTGAAGTAATGTGTCTTTAAACAATTGTTGAAAAAATGACTTGTGTCATGCACAAAGTAGATGCCCTAACCAACTTGCCAAAACTAAAGTTTGTAAACAAGAAATTTGTGGAGTGGTTGGAAAACGGGTTTTAATGACTCCAACCTAAGTGTATGTAAACTTCCGACTTCAACTGTATATACAGTATATGGAGTATATAAACACATACATACATATTTTTTATTTTTATTTTTTAATTTCACTTTTATTTAACCAGGTAGGCCAGTTGAGAACAAGTTCTCATTTACAACTGCGACCTGGCCAAGAATTAAGCAAAGCAGTTCGACACATACAACAATACAGAGTTACACATGGAATAAACAAAACATACAGTCAATAATACAGTAGAAAAAGTTTAGATACAGTGTGTGCAAATGAGGTAAGATTTACAATATACCAATTAAACACTGGAGTGATTGATGTGCAGAAGATAAATGTGCAAGTAGAGATACTGGGGTGAAAAGGAGCAAGATAAATAAATAAATACAGTTTGGGGATGAGGTAGTTGGATGGGCTATGTACAGGTGCAGTGATCTGTGAGCTGCTCTGACAGCTGGTGCTTAAAGCTAGTGAGGGAGATATGAGTCTCCAGCTTCAGTGATTTTTACAGTTCGTTCTAGTCATTGGCAGCAGAGAACTGGAAGGAAAGGTGGCCAAACGAGGAATTGGCTTTGGGTGTGACCAGTGAGATATACCTGCTGGAGCGTGTGCTATGAGTGGGTGCTGCTATAGTGACCAGTGAGCTGACATAAGGCGGGGCTTTACCTAGCAGAGACTTGTAGATGACCTGGAGCCAGTGGGTTTGGCGACGAGTATGAAGCGAGGGACAGCCAACGAGAGCGTACCGGTCGCAATGGTGGGTAGTAGATGGGGCCTTGGTGACAAAACGGATGACACTGTGATAGACTGCATCCAATTTGTTGAGTAGAGTGTTGGAGACTATTTTGTAAATGACATCGCCAAAGTCGAGGATCGGTAGGATGGTCAGTTTTACGAGGTTATGTTTGGCAGCATGAGTGAAGGATGCTTTGTTGCGAAATAGGAAGCTGATTCTAGATTTAATTTTGAATTGGAGATGCTTAATGTGAGTCTGAAAGGAGAGTTTACAGTCTAACCAGACACCTAGGTATTTGTAGTTGTCCACATATTCTAAGTCAGAACAGTCCAGAGTAGTGATGCTGGACAGGCAGGCAAGTGCGGGCAGCGATCGGGTTGAAGAGCATGCATTTAGTTTTACTTGCATTTAAGAGCAGTTGGAGGCCACGGAAGGAGAGTTGTATGGCATTGAAGCTCGTCTGGAGGTTAGTTAACACAGTGTCCAAAGCAGGCCAAAAGTATACCGAATGGTGTCGTCTGCGTAGAGGTGGATCAGAGAATCACCAGCAGCAAGAGCGACATCATTGATGTATACAGAGAAGAGAGTCGGACCAAGAATTGAACCCTGTGGCACCCCCATAGAGACTGCCAGAGGTCCAGACAACAGGCCCTTCGATTTGACACACTGAACTCTATCAGAGAAGTAGTTGGTAAACCAGGCGAGGCAGTCATTTGAGAAACCAAGGCTGTTGAGTCTGCCGATAAGAATGTGGTGATTGACAAAGTCGAAAGCCTTGGCCAGCTCGATGAATAAGGCTACAAAGTAATCTCTCTTACCGATGGCGGTTAAGATATTGTTTAGGACCTTGAGCGTGGCTGAGGTGCACCTATGACCAGCTCTGAAACCAGATTGCATAGCGGAGAAGGTACGGTGGGATTCGAAATGGTCAATAATCTGTTTGTTAACTTGGCTTTCGAAGACCTTAGAAAGGCAGGGTAGGATAGATATAGGTCTGTAGCAGTTGGGGTCTAGAGTGTCTCGCGGCAGCTTTCCAATCTTTGGGATTCTCAGACGATATGAAAGAGAGGTTGAACAGGCTAGTAATAGGGGTTGCAACAATTTCGGCAGATCATTTTAGAAAGAGAGGTTCCAGATTGTCTAGCCCGGCTGATTTGTAGGCGTCCAGATTTTGCAGCTCTTTCAGAAGATCAGCTATCTGATTTTGGGTGAAGGAGAAATGGGGAGGCTTGGGCGAGTTTCTGTGGGGGGTGCTGACCGGGGTAGGTGTAGCCAGGTGGAAAGCATGGCCATCCGTAGATAAATGCTTATTGAAATTCTCAATTATAGTGGATTTTATCGGTGGTGACAGTGTTTCCTAGCCTCAGTGCAGTGGGCAGCTGGGAGGAGCTGGGAGGAGCTGGGAGGAGGTGCTCTTATTCTCCATGGACTTTACAGTGTCCCAGAACTGTTTTGAGTTTGTGCTACAGGATGCAAATTTTTGGTTGAAAAAGCTAGCCTTAGCTTTTCTAACTGGCTGTGAATTTTGGTTCCTAACTTCCCTGAAAAGTTGCATATCATGGGGGCTATTCGATGCTAATGCAGTACGCCACAGGATGTTTTTGTGCTGGTCAAGGGCAGTCAGGTCTGGAGTGAACCAAGGGCTATATCTGTTCCTGGTAAAATTTTATTTGAATGGAGCGTGCTTATTTAAGATGGTGAGGAAGGCACTTTTAAAGAATAACCAGGCATCCTCTACTGACGGGATGAGGTCAATATCATTCCAGGATACCCCGGCCAGGTCGATTAGAAAGGCCTGCTTGCTGAAGTGTTTCAGGGAGTGTTTGACAGTGATGTGGGGTGGTCGTTTGACCGCAGTCCCATTATGGATGCAGGCAATGAGGCAGTGATATAGACACATTACATGACCACAAGTATGTGGACATCAGCTTGTCGAACATCTCATTCAAAAATCATTAATATGGAGGTGGTCCCCCCTTTGCTGATATAACAGCCTCCACTCTTCTGGGAAGGCTTTCCATTAGATGTTGGAACATTGCTGCCGGGACTTGCTTCCATTCAGCCACAAGAGCATTAGTGATGTTGGGGATTAGGCCTGGTTCGCAGTCGGCGTTCCAATTCATCCCTTCACTGGAACTAAGGGGGCTAGCCCGAACCACGAAAAACAGCCCCAGACCAATATTCCTCCTCCACCAAACTTTACAGTCGGCACTATGTATTCGGGAAGGTAGCATTCTTCTGGCATCTGCCAAACCCAGATTCATCGGACTGCCAGATGGTGTAGCATGATTCATCACTCCAGAGAACACGTTTCCACTGCTCCAGAGAGGAGACCTACACACCACTCCAGCCGACACTTGGCATTGCGCATGGTGTTCCCATTTCATGAAGCTCCCGACGAATAGTCATTGTGCTGACGTTGTTTCCAGAGTCAGTTTGGAACTCGGTACAGAATGGTACAACCGAGGACAGATGTTTTTTTTACACGCTTCAACACTCAGGGGTCCGGTTCTATGAGCTTGTGTGGCCTACCACTTTGTGGCTGAGCAGTTGTTGCTGATAGAGATTTCCACTTCACAATAACAGTTGACCGGGGCAGCTCCAGCAGGGCACAAATTTGACGAACTGACTATATAAAAATATACAGCACCAGTCAAAAGTTTGGACACACCTACTCATTCAAGGGTTTTTCTTAATTTGTAAAATGTTCTACATTGTAGAATAATAGCAAAGAGATCAAAACTATGAAATAACACATATGAAATCATGTAGTAACCAAAAAAGAGTTAAACAAATTAAACTATATTTTATAATTGAGATTCTTCAAAGTAGCCACCCTTTCTTTGCCTTGATGACAGCTTTGCACACTCTTGGCATTCTCTCAACAAGCTTCACCTGGAATGCTTATCCAACCGTCTTGAAGGAGTTCCCACATATGCTGAGCACGTGTTGGCTGCTTTTCCTTCACTCTGCGGTCAAACTCATTCCAAACCATGTCAATTGGGTTGAGGTCGGGTGATTATGGAGGCCAGGTCATCTGATGCAATACTCCATCACTCTCCTTCTTGGTTACATAGCCCTTACACAGCCTGGATGTGTGTTGGGTCATTGTCCTGTTGAAAAATAAATTATAGTCCAACTAAGCACAAACCAGATGGGATGGCATATTGCTGCAGCCATGCTGGTTAAGTATGCTTTGAATTCTAAATAAGTCAGAGACCGTGTCACCAGCAAAGCACCCCCACACCATCACACCTCCTCTTTTATGCTTCACGGTGGGAACCACACATGCAGAGATCATCCGCTCACCTACTCTACGTCTCACAAAGACACAGTGGTTGGAACCAAAAATCTCAAATTTGGACTCATCAGACCATAATATAGATTTCCACCAGTCTAATGTCCATTGCTCATGTTTATTGGCCCAAACAAGTCTCTTCTTATTATTGGTGTCCTTTAGTTGTGGTTTCTTTGCAGCAAATCGACCATGAAGGCCTGATTCACGCAGTCTCCTCTGAACAGTTGATGTTGAGATGTGTCTGTTACTTGAACTCTGTGAAGCATGTATTAGGGCTGCAATTTCTGAGGCTGGTAATTTTAATGAACTTGTTCTCTGAAGCAGAGGTAACTCTGGGTCTTCCTTTCCTGTGGCGGTCCCCATGAGAGCCAGTTTCATCATAGCGCTTCATGGTTTTTGCGACTGCACTTGAACAAACTTTAAAAGTTATTGACATTTTCCGTATAGACTGACGTTCATGTCTTAAAGTAATGATGGACAGTCATTTCTCTTTGCTTATTTGAACTCTTCTTGCCATAATATGGACTTGGTCTTTTACCAAATAGGGCTATCTTCTGTATACCCCCCCTACCTTGTCACAACACAACTGATTGGCTCAAACGCATTAAGGAAAGAAATTCCACAAATTAACTTTTAACAAGGCACACCTGTCAATTGAAATGCATTCCAGGTGACTACCTCATGAAGCTGGTTGAGAGGATGCCAAGAGTGTGCAAAGCTGTCATCAAGGCAAACTTTTTACTGGTACTGTATATATACACTGTATATTCCAGATTCTGACATTGCTCGTTCTGATATTGCTCGCTCTGATATTTATTTTTCATGGGGGGGGGGAAATTATGTGTGTATTGTTTTGTATTGCTAGATATTACTGCACCTTTGGAGCTAGAAACATACGGTGCATTCGGAAAGTATTCAGACCCCTTGACTTTTTCCACATTTTGTTATGTTACAGCCTTATTCTAAAATGGATTTAAAACTAAATGTTCCTCATCAATCTACACACAATACTCCATAATGACAAAGTGAAAACTAGTTTAATACATTTTTGCCCATTTATAAAAAGAAACAACAGAAATACCTTATTTACATAAGTATTCAGACCTTTTGCTATAAGACTTGAAATTGAGCTCAGGTGCATCCTGTTTCCATTGACCATCTTTGATATGTTTTTACAACTTGATTGGAGTCCACCTGTGGTAAATTCAATTGATTGGACATGGTTTGGAAAGGCATACACCTGTCTATACAAGGTCCCACAGTTGACAGTGCATGTCAGAGCAAAAACCATGCCATGAGTACGAAGGTATTGTCCATAGAGCTCCGAGACAGGATTGTGTCGAGGCACAGATCTGGGGAAGGGTACCAAAAATATCTGCAGCATTGAATGTCCCAAAGAACACAGTGGCCTCCATCATTCTTAAATGGAAGGCACCTAAAGACTCTCAGACCTGATGAAACCAAGATTGAACTCTTTGGCCTGAATGTCAAGTGTCACGTCTGGAGGAAATCTGGCACCATCATTACGGTGAAGCATGGTGGTTGCATCATCATGCTGTGGGGATGTTTTTCAGCGGCAGTGACTGGGAGACTCGTCAGGATGAACGGAGGAAAGTACAGGGAAAGATGAACGGAGGAAAGTACAGAGAGATCCTTGATGAAAACCTGCTCTAGAGTGCTCAGGACCTCAGACTGGGGCGAAGGTTCACCTTCCAACAGGACAACAACCCTAAGCACACAACCAAGACAACGCAGGAGTGGCTTCGGGACAAGTCTCTGAATATCCTTGAGTGGCCCAGCCAGAGCCCGGACTTGAACCCGATCTAACATATCTGGAGAGACCTGAAAATGGCTGTGCAGTGACACTCCCCATCCAACCTGAGAGCTTGAGAGGATCTGCTCAGAAGAATGGGAGAAACTCTGCAAATACAGGTGTGCCAAGCTTGTAGCGTCATACCCAAGAAGACTTGAGGCTGTAATCGCTGCCAGAGGTGGTTCAACAAAGTCCTGAGTAAAGGATCTGAATACTTACGCAAATGGGATATTTGTATTTATTTTTCAGCTTTGTCGTTATGGGGTATTGTGCATAGATTGATGAGAAAAAAATACCAATTTAATCAATTTTTTAAATAAGGCTTCAACCTAACAAAATGTGGAAAAGGTCAAGGGGTACTTTCCGAAAGCACTGTAAGCATTTCGCTGCACGTCTGATAACACCTGAAAATCTGTGTACGCTATCAATAAACTTTGATTGAATTTTATTTATCTGCTAAATGTGGAAAATATTTGATAACTGAGTTATATTTATGAAAGAAACTGAAAATATAAATGTTTTATTTTGGGCTTCCTAACAATGAGCCATAGATAAACACTAACACCCAAACACACACACACACAATAACCTGGTTGGTGCAAATAGAACAGAGACCGGGTAATAAACAGAGCAGGGGAGGTAAAGCACTGTAATCTTCTAATTTAAGGAGCAGAACATGAAATAAACTTTTCTCTGACAGGTTGTCACAATGACCCAGCAAACCTAATGGCTTTACAGAAGCAGATAATTTAGTAATTTACTTCATTATGTGTCCCATATACATAGTCTGACATTTCATTATAGAGCTGTGATAAGAGACGTGCGTGCCTCACCAGATCTAGACGTTGTGGTTGCCTACCGTATTGGCTCAGAGTTCTGGTATCATTATTGACAAGCTTAACACCCTTCCTAAATTCCCACCTATGAAATATTTGGCATTTACACTCAATGTCTTGTCTCTTTCTGATCCACCATACATTAACAGGTAGGATTAGTTCCTTATTGTGTCTAGGACGACTGGCAAGCAGTAATTTCTGGGTGCTTTTCCATTAAAAAACAATATATTTTGTTGCTGTACTGTAAACTAAAGTTCGAAAACAGAATTCATGTTTTCCGGAGATTTGACAATACAATCCTCCACTTACGTAAAAGTCCACAACAACACCACAGCTAAAACATAATAATTCATAGAATTCTTAACACTATTAATTGCATATAATTAACCTTGCCTTACTGTATTCTATTATTTGACAGACAGTTAAATGTAGGCAATATACTGTATATTGGCGATATATGAGTCAACAATGATAGATATCTGAATGATGAATCACAATGTTTTGCTAATGTTTTATTAAATTTGAATTCCCTTATATCACAAATGCAGAGGGGAATTAGAATGGATGGCAGTGCCCATGGACAGATGGCAAGGCATCTATCCCTATCAACCTGAATGCTTTATGACCCCTGTGCTGTAGTGGAGTGCTGTGTCCTCAGAGTCCACCTGCATATACAGGACATACTAGAGAGCCGACACATAGACTAAACAGCTTTACTGGTAGTCTCCGAGACTTGTTGACCTACACATATATAGTCTGACATTCCATTATAACCTAGATATAACTTAAAATGAAATATAAGTAGCTATGTACCTGTGGTGCTTACATTGCAATCTTACCTAACATGAAATACAAGCTACATTGTTAAAAAACAACAGCATACACGCCTTTATATTTGTGCGGCATCTATTTCAATAGGATCCACTCTGGTGACTGGGGATGTGAAGAAAAGAATGAAAGAAAAAGCAAGACAAAAGAAAGCCAGCTCAGTGTTGCCTCCATTACTCTTAATCAAAGCATATGTGGAGTAGAACAGTTTGGGAGATGATCTAACATCCCTCACAGACAGCCTTATTTCTCCTGCTGCAGTCTGTCTCTGTAAGGTCGGCCTCTTTCCCCTGCCTCTGCACTGCGGCTCCCTCCCTCTCGCTACACACTATCATGGCTAACATCATTCCATGGATGAGCGCATTGATGAAGAGTGGTGGTGACAAGAGGGAAACAGTGATGAATGTGCCCCTTGTCTCCAACCATCATAGTGTGACCCCTCCTCCAGCAGCTTAGTTTACCTTTGTATGACCTTTGAACTTTAATATCCTCAACTGTGTCATGTTAGAGGTGAAATTTGCATTTTAACCCTGAGGTTACAATCGTAATCTTTACGTGAAATGTAATATATCAAGCGCAACAATTACTGACAACCACTTCACATTTCAAGGAGATTGTGACAGTACGACCCACTGTGTTAAAGGATGGATATGACACAGTGATGTTATGTGACCAGCTACCAATATCTTATGATTTTAACAGGAAAAAAGACATTGTTTGAGAATACTGTATCTCTTTTTGCACTAACAATTAAGTACATTTCCGTGAATGTTTAACCTGGTTCCTCCTCTGACAGCCAACCCAACTGTTGTCTACATATGGGTTTCACCTTGCTGTGAAAGGAACTCTCTCTGCCAGCCTCACTCACAACCAACCATTCACATTATGCAGGCCCACACCAGCCACACCACCTCCACAGTATTCACCTTGCCTTCTCCTATTGTCCACAATACTGAGTCGATTCCAGACAACTTTGTGAGATGCCATTCACAGGTTTATAGACGAATAAGCAAACTCAAAGCAATGTTTGGAGGGGATAAGTGAATAGAAAAGTGCCTGTAATCCTAGATTCAGATCATTTAGGCAAGAAAAAACATCACCCAGATAGGCCAGTTGTGTGAGAAACTCGTCATCATACAAGCGGTCAAACAAGTGAAAATTATGGTCAGTAAAGAAAACTTTAAGCTTGTCTTTCAATTCAAAAACATTTGTCAATACTTTGCCCCTTGATAGCCAGCACACTTCTGTATGTTGTAAAAGTGTTACATGGTCGCTGCCCATATCATTGCATAGTGCAGAAAATACACGAGAGTTCAGGGGCCTTGCTTTAACAAAGTTAACCATTTTCACTGTAGTGTCCAAAATGTCTTTCAAGCTGTCAGGCATTCCCTTGGCAGCAAGAGCCTCTCGGTGGATGCTGCAGCGTACCAAGTGGTGTCGGGAGCAACAGCTTGCACGGGTGTTACCACTCCACTGTGTCTCCCTGTCATGGCTTTTGCGCCATCAGTACAGATAACAACATGAGCAGCAGCTACGCTTGGCTACATATGGACCGTTAGTGGAATTCCTGCGAGAGAGTAACGGTTAATGTGATTGGATGTTAATTATTTGACTAGGCTACCTGTATTTCACATTGGGTTGTTATTTCGCTGAACACTAGATGGTTTCATTTTATTTTTGGCCGTGAAATGAGGCTACTCAGGTGAGAAAAAAACCTCACCCAAATGTATAGCCCCATTGGAAAATATAAATGGACTGTTTGAAAATGTGAAGATTTTTATTTGATTTTCAAAATGTGAATCACAATTTTATTTGGCGTACCCCTTACGGCATTGCGCTTACCCATACCCCAGTATGGGAACACCTGATATAGACAGAGCAGTGTTGGTGGTTTTAGTTTAAATTTAGCTTATGTCTCTTAGAGATTGTATTGACCTCAACATAATTTAAGCAATATCAGTTTACCATTATTTAGTTACGGCTATCTTGAGGTTTAAATTTAATTTCAAGATCAATCCCTGAGAAAATGATCCTAATTCAATATTTGGTCGATTAAGTTAATTGTTCAGTGCTGGTCAATGATACAGATGCTGAAATATTGAAACTGCTCTTCTTCAGTTTACAAATGGTTTCTTTCTGAAAAGTGTCAACAGTGCACTTGGCAGATTGATTAAATATCCAACGCAGCCATTTTTATCTCAATATGAAATCAATTCTGGGTAACAATTACGTACCTTACTGTGATTGTTTTCAATTAAAATAGTAAAAAAGAAACAAAAATTGCTTCTTAGCAAAGAGCAATTTCTCAAGCAAGAATTTTGCTAGTTCTGTCTGGGAGTGGTCTGAGTGGGGAGGGGAAAACTTTCTTATTGGCCTATTATCTAATTTACCGCCTGGTGATGTTACTCCATCCCACCAAAACTGGCTGAAATGTCTGCCGATCTTTTCAAACAGCTCTTACACTAAAAGGGCATTATCATAATTTTCACAATGTCACAGTATTATTCCAACCTCATAGGGTGGAAAATAATACACAGGAAAATTGAGTTTTTGACTGCACTGGCCTTTAAAATGGATGTCATTGTAAACAGGTGTCTGCATCAACTAGGGCTGATATAACACAATCCCAACAGACCTGATTAACCTTGAAGCTGTGAAAATCTATACCCTTGTAATAATGGGTTGAAAATGCGCGAACAAACATAATAGCTACACAAGCTGTTTGGTGGCTACCACCTCAATTATGCCCCAAATGCAATCCAGGAGGACTACTCTAAAGTCACATAAATATTGATCGCTGAACATTTAACGCCTCCAATCTCTCGGTGTACCATTGTAACAAGGTACACCATATGGCCCTGGTTGAATGACAGATCTTACTGCTGCCATCAAACCCACTGAGACCTATTTAGGATCAGGAAATCTATGATCACCCTTTAGCCTCACTAACAAACAGCTATATTTTAACATGCCTCCTATGACAGCCACATTTATGTTCTTAAAAAGCTAAGGGAATCACTGAATAAGTCAGAGGTCATATTTCTAAAAGACCCTGACAAAATGCCATTCATTTGATCAATATGCTTGGCTCAGAGGATTTAAAAAAAAACTAAATAACAGACATTTTGGTTAATTGCTCAGCACTAGTGTGAGTGTGTGTGTGTGTGTTAGTGAAGGGGCGAACCCAGATGGTTAATGCCCACCAGTTGTACATAATGCTCAAAGTTGTTTGTCTGTTCTGCAGTTAATGCTACGGTTCATTAGCCGTTTATTTAATATTGAGCAACATTGAGGTCAATTCCAAAAGTGAAGCTATAGCTAAAAGTGGCACAAAAAATCTTGACCCAAAAGTTTATATTGAAGTCAGCCGTAAGGACCTGTACAGTATGTAAAACATGTTTAATATTGTGTTAAGTGAACCTGCTAATGAGATATATTGGTATGAACGTGACTTCCAGGGGTAAATGTTCTCACCTATTAGTCAGCTGCTGCAGTCACCCTGCACCAGTATCCAAAAAAGGGTTTAATACAAATGTACGAGTAACCGGAAAAAATGCCTCTTCGGCACCTCAAATGTACTGAGCTGGTGTAGACTTCCGACATGAGCGTGGCAGTAATGGGTGATTTACATTGGAGGTGCCGAATATAATTTTTGTTCGGTTGCTTGTACATTTTTATTTAGACCTTTTTTGGAAGTACAGTACATACTGGCTGTAACAGGAGTAAATTAAGATAGTTGCTCAGCGAAACTCCATAATGGCGAGTAACAAACACATTTTGACATTATAACACTTACAGAGCTGTCTAATGGGAGTTTGAATCTGAGCTGCCTGTGCATTAGAGAGGAGACACGCCATACTCATCGTCTCTAACGCACAGATGCTGGGGCAACTTCCCCTGACATTGTTGGACTGGGGCACCGTCACCTCATATTGGACTGGGGCACCGTCACCTCATATTGGACTGGGGCACTGTCACCTCATATTGGACTGGGGCACTGTCACCTCATATTGGACTGGGGCACCGTCACCTCATATTGGACTGAGGCACTGTCACCTCATATTGGACTGGGGCACCGTCACCTCATATTGGACTGGGGCACCGTCACCTCATATTGGACTGGGGCAACTTCATCCTCATATTGGACTGGGGCACTGTCACCTCATATTGGACTGGGGCACCGTCACCTCATATTGGACTGGGGCACCGTCACCTCATATTGGACTGGGGCAACTTCATCCTCATATTGGACTGTGGCACTGTCACCTCATATTGGACTGGGGCACCGTCACCTCATATTGGACTGGGGCACCGTCACCTCATATTGGACTGGGGCAACTTCATCCTCATATTGGACTGTGGCACTGTCACCTCATATTGGACTGGGGCACCGTCACCTCATATTGGACTGGGGCACCGTCACCAAATATTGGACTGGGGCACCGTCACCTCATATTGGACTGAGGCACTGTCACCTCATATTGGACTGGGGCACTGTCACTTCATATTGGACTGGGGTACCATCACCTCATATTGGACTGAGGCACTGTCACCTCATATTGGACTGGGGCACCGTCACCTCATATTGGACTGGGGAACTGTCACCTCATATTGGACTGGGGCACTGTCACCTCATATTGGACTGGGGCACTGTCACCTCATATTGGACTGGGGCACTGTCACCTCATATTGGACTGGGGCACTGTCACTTCATATTGGACTGGGGCACTGTCACCTCATATTGGACTGTGGCACTGTCACCTCATATTGGACTGGGGCACCGTCACCTCATATTGGACTGGGGCACTCTCACCTCATATTGGACTGGGGCACTGTCACCTCATATTGGACTGGGGCACTGTCACCTCATATTGGAATGGAGCACTGTCACCTCATATTGGACTGGAGCACTGTCACTTCATATTGGACTGTGGCACTGTCACCTCATATTGGAGCCTCATACATTCAGTCTGATATGAGACAACCAACATGGTACTCATAGTGACCTCAATGACCATTAGTATGATTATTGATCTACACTACAGCAAAAAAATCTAATTTTTATCTATCCACGTTGTTGAGGCGGCTGGCCATGTCAGGTGTGGTGGCCCCAAGAGCCGTTCAAGGATCAAGTTAATACAGTTCATACGCTGAGTGCTGAGGGGCCCTGACTTCTGTGAGGGGTCTGCTGTAACTGGAAAGTGAGGTGGCCCTGTGTTATCGAGAGATCATCTCTTACCTTGACAGCCACCAGCATCTTGTCCTTGGTAGGGCTGAGGTTATAGCACTCTGCCAGGAACACCTTCCCAAAGGCCCCCTCTCCCAGCTCCCGCTTCAGAATGATGTCCCGACGCTTTATGTGCTGCACGTCTGAGAGAGAGAGAGAGAATTGCTATGGTAACTATATTCCCAATCAAATACCAACTATTTGCAAACATTTGACAGAGAGACGTGGTTTAAGTGGTCAGCAGGTCCAGGAGCAACAACCCATCAGTGTTTCTGACAGAATCAAGGGCAAGTGTTAAGTGATGGTTCACTGATGGGACTGGTATGTCTTGAATCCTGCTATGAAGCCTCAGTGTATCTAATGATGAGGTTGGATTAATTGGCTACAGGCATACAGAACACAGCCATAAGACCTGACGCTATAGTGTCAGAAGAGATGTGAGGGTAAAACAATTGTGTTTGTTTCTTACTTGCAGCATACATAAATATACCACATTTATAAAATGTCCATTGCCCAGTAATAAAATAACATCTTAGAACCTGCGCACCATAGTATCTGCAGTGAGGAAATGTTCATTCAGCCAGTAGGATGCAATGCTTAAAAGTCTAAATGACCTCTTCCCCTTCCACCCAAAAAAGTAAAGTGATCATAATAATCCAAGCAAACCTGTGAAATGTCTGCAACCTGCCTGCAACCTGTACACTGTGCTAAAATGGTTGTGAAATCACAGTGTACAGCCTGTTCTGAGTTCCACCTGTTCTGAGTGGCTGAAAGCTGCATTCTGGGGGAAGTGTCGCTTCCATATGGCAAGTCACAGCAGCAGCTGGTATTTATTCAAAACAGGGGTTCGGATGAGCTGCTGTCCAACACATATACCCACTACTGTCCAAGGACCAGCCCAGTACGGTACCACAGATTCCCCCTGGAAGACTAGGGCAGAGAAGAGAGATAGATACATACTGAGGGATGGGATGGACAGAGCTCTTATTTCTATTGGTTGGCACAAACTAGGCATTTCCCTTATGAAGCACGAGAAAAATAGTAGCTACAATGCAATGAGCACCAGGCAATAACAAATTAATAACACCATGATATCACTGCAAATATTTCTGCTTCAACTGCGACCATAGGTGATCTTAAAAATATGTTTGATAATGGTTTGCACTGGACAGAGATAAAAAATAATAATATGCAAAACCCACACAAATATCAGTAATCACATTAGATAACATTTATTTAATCAGGATCCAGAAATAAGTCATTGTTTTGTTCTCTGCAATTGCTTTTTTTATCCCCTCCCTTCTCAATTTCCCAGAAAGACAGTGATAGGTTTACAATTAGCAGGTAGCTACGGGTATGCTGGAAGGTGTGCTGTCTATCCACACAAAGCAATTAAGGAAGTTACAAATAGCTTGGGCTAATTTTCTCATTACCACAGCGGTTGTGGTGCATTCACCTCTCTGTTTATGTGGGCGAAGGCATCCATTCAGGGAGTTTACCCTCACTGGGCCATATCTGTCTCAGTGTGGCCCAGCAGCACATAGCACACAGCTGGGATAGAACAGGACACAGTCTTCATCCTAATTAGGCTGCTTTGCTTTGGCAGAGCAGATGTTGACTCCACTGCGCTGAAAATGACAGAAGAGCAAACTAGAGCTGATTTGGTTTCAAATGTTTGCAAATTATTGCTATTTGATTGGGAATATAGTTACCATAGCAATTCTCTCTCTCTTGCTCTCTCTCTCCAGTAGACCACAAATGACAAACAGAAGTGCAGCATTTCATTCAGTCCAATCACTGGCACTTGACTTCTGAATGATGACTTTATGCAAATGCTGCTGTTTCGGGGGTGACTTTTCATCAAAAGTGACTTCTCATTACATGAACTCTGTTTAACATATTTGAGTTCAAACACAATTGTACAGTAGAGTAAACACAGGTGTGGAATACATACCAAATCTTCAATCTATCAGTAAAAGGCTACATTTGAGTCCTTTGTAATAGATTCTGCTGTGAACATCACATAGACCCACAATTTTCCTTTGGGTTGGGAACTAAAATAGGAAGGTGCCACAACAAACTGAAGCAATATCTGAATGTTCCCTGACCCAGTCCTCAAATGTAAAGTCCCCTTACTTCCTGGATTATTCAGTGTTTAGGTTAGTAGCAATGTAATCAGATAGGGATTTACTTCCCTCTAAAGCCTTGTTCACACTGCAGGCCTTGATGCTCAAATCAGTTTTGTTTTTCAAATCTGTTTTGGAATACTGACTGTCCAAACAGCAAGTTACAAGTGACCAAATGGGATTTGTGTGTGTTCAGACAGCAGTCATTTGCTGACATGGCTACACTAGTTGTCATATTAACGATGGGTATGTGTGCTTTGGTGTAGGCTGATTTGTGGTGGAAATTGTGCTTCCTTTCAGGCAGAAGTTATGTAGCAATCAAGCGAAGGTGACAACAATGCCTACCATGGATGTTTCCCAGTTGCTTTGAATGATCAAAATCATAGGGTAAAAACACCTTTAAAGCCTCAAAGGATAAGATGATCCAACTTTCAAAACAAGTCCTTTTTGGTTTGCCACAGAAGTCAACTAGCTAGCTGTTTAGCTTTCTAGCACATTTCCTAGCGTTTGTAAACAATTAACAAGCTAGTTAGCTACCACATGTTCTTGTCAAACTGTCAACAGAGTAGCTAGCAAGCAACAAGATATGCCAAATAAGTCTAAAAACCACTGACTGCAAAGGCACATGGCCAGGAATCAGATTCGTATCTGATTTCAAACCCCCTATAAAGGTGGTTTGAAATGTGGCTTGAAATATCCGGTTCCATGTGCTTTTTGGCTGTTCAGACTGCAGGAAAAATAACAGATTCAAATCGGATATGGAAATATTGATTTGAGTCATTTGAAACTGCCAATGTGAACAAGGCTTAAAAGCTTCTATAATGCCACGCTCAACATACCTCCATTACATGTACAAACAGAAGTACAGCATTTCATTCAGTCCAATCACTGGCACTTGACAATCTGACACTGATACAGCGCCTCTTCAACCTCAGGAGGCTGAAGAAGGCTGAAGAAATTTGGTTTGGTCCCTAAGACCCTCACAAACTTTTACAGATGCACAATTGAGAGCATCCTGTCGGGCTGTATCACCGCCTCGTACTGCAACTGCACCGCCCGCAACCGCAGGGCTCTCCAGAGGGTGGTGCATTCTGCCCAACGCATCAACGAGGGGACACTGCCCGCCCGCCATGACACATACAGCACCCGATGTCACAGGAAGGCCAAAAAGATCATCAAGGACATCAACCACCCGAGCCACGTCCTGTTCACCCCACTACCATCCAGAAGGCGAGGTCAGTACAAGTGAATCAAAGCTGGGACAGAGAGACTGAAAAACAGCTTCTATCTCAAGGCCATCAGACTGTTAAATAGCCATCCCTAGCCGGCTACCACCCGTTTACTCAACTCTGCACCTTAGAGGCTGCTGCCCTGTATACATAGACATGGAATCACTGGTCACTTTAATAATGGAACACTAGTCACTTAAATAATTTTTACATACTGTATTCCATTCTACTGTATTTTAGTCGATGCTACTCCGATATGGCTCGTCCTAATATTTAGATATTTCTTAATTTCATTCTTTTACTTTAGGATTTGTGTGTAATGTTGAAAATGAATAGATACTACTGCACTATTGGAGCTAAGAACACAAGCATTTCACTACACCCACAATAACATCTGCTAAATATGTGACCAATAAACTGTGATTTGATTTGTACTACTCCTAGCAAGAACTTTACTACTCTCTCTGAAAACGTTACCTATGGGTGTCTCACACACAGTACCTTGTCTTCTATTCTTCACAATGTTGTTTCTATGATACCTGTCCTAACAGTTCTCTCACACAACCTAGTTTTTGCCTCCTCCTAATATTTCTCGAAACAAAGACATACACAACAACATTCCATGAGATAACCAGATGCATTTGAGGATTTATGAATGTATCTATGCCGTTAGGCATACTTAAAAAATGAAGAGATGTTTATCTATTCAGATAATTCACAGGAAGAGAAAATGTTTTAAATAAACCACTGCCTGCTGAGCTGACTCCTGTTGAATAAGTGTTAGAAGTGTCTGTCTCCCCTCAGTGGCTAGACCATATCAAGTTCATATACAGTACACAACATGTGCAAAACAAGTGTCCTGAAGATATTAGTAATACGGGATGGGGGAGTGTGTGTTGCTTGCCAGCTAGGTTAATGGCTAATGGCTCTGTGTACTGGTGTAATGAAAACAGCGTGGGAATGCGGAGAGAGGGCACAGCCTGCATGTGTTCAGTGTTGGGGGCAGGTGGCAGATGGTGCCCCAAAATGACTGTTTGAGGGGATCCCGGAAAGTACCGGCCTGTCTGTTAGTCTGTAAACACCCTTGCAGCTTTCTCAGACTTTTGCACCTCACAGACAGAAGACACTGTTCTACAGAGCGGAGCACCTTTTCCTCTCACGGCTCAGCCTTCTCCTCCTCTTATACCTCCCCCTCACGCCTAGCGCTCTCCTCTCACGCCTCCCACATGCATCACTCCCCCGCTCCTCTCACAAACAAATAAACAAAATGCAAATGAGGGCCGTGGCCATAAAAGGCTCCAATCTCTGAATCTCTCCATGCGAGTCATCCACAGGGCTCTCACCTGAATCCCAGTGTCACCTTACGTGGTTGCCTTGCCTCATCTTTTATTTGATTATTTTTCTCTTATGCAGACGAGCAGAATGAATCTCTATCAGCACATTTCCTCCACAGGCTCTGCTAGACACTGGCTGATACATAATGTAGAGCACGCTCTCTCGCTCTTCAGAGCTGCACAGTTCTCCAGGTGCTTTGGCTGAGGCAATGTTGAAGAACACTACAGCAAACAGAGGGATGCAGAGCATAAAGTAGGAAAACCATCAAAACACTACAAAAATAAAGCACTCGACAACAGGTCAGAGGCATCCACTGCGGTTGCTATAGATTTTGTAACCGTACATCTATGGATTGCAAACATACAGTACATTTACACTAGGATTTGTTCCTGTTGCTTTGTTCCAAACACAATAGGCATATGTACAATATCGTCAAACATAGCACAAATTAATTCGACCTTCCAACGCTTCTACACCCAACCTCGTGGTGAGCGAAGGGCCTTGCCACCATAATGCAGAGAAGAGATAGACAGATTATTCAGGTATGGAAACATCTATCATATTCTTATGTTGGTGTTGACAGAAGGAGAGATCAAGGAGAGACAGACACACAGAGAGAGGATATCATACTCGGGTGATTCTCGGAAAGTGTGTTGTGTCAGAAAGTCCTGAAGGGAAACAAAAGGCAGGGCAATTCATGACTGCCGTTGAAACCTGGATGCTGAACAGCACTGTCAGTAAACATGACAATCACATGAATAAGGAATGAGCTTTAAAGCGCGAGCAGTGGTGTGTGAAAAAGAAGTCTCATTGTGTCTGGAGAGGCTTGCGAGGAAGGAAGCATGCAGGCTTCACTTCAGGGCTTTACAACCATCCAAGGTTGGTTGGAGGATTGTACTGTAGCGCGGTGTACGTATGAAGAGGGCCGAACATAAGGAGCAGCTGGAGTCAGTGCCAACCCTCTCAGCAAGGCTCCTCACAAAACAAAACAGGCCATAAGGAAGCCAAAAGAGCACAGTGAGAGATTCAGACTGGGTTCAAATGTGTTCTGTGTAGCAGGAGGAATGACTAATACAGGTACTCAAACTCTTTCATACTCTGACTTGAATTTACTTTGGAGTGAACCAGCAGCACTCATGGTCAGAGGTTGGAACCGGTTCAGGGAACAGAACTGAAAATCAGAAAATAACAAAGTTTTTAGAGGAACAGAACCATAACTGAGAACAAAAGTGATCGATACTGTTCAGGAACAGAACCCTTATTTTAAAAACATGGGAACCGGTTAATAACATTCTTTTACATTCTGGACATTTTTTTACAGTCCCCACAAAAAATTCAACAAAGCGCCTACGCAAAGCCAACTTTCTGAAGTTCATAGACATTCAAAGTTCCTTCAGAGAAACCACCCCTCTGTAGATATAGTTCCGTGGGCCTAATTCAAATAATGCATGTGATAACAACAAGATGCCCAGCGCTTCATACCCAGCATTGTCCTCACCTGCAGAATTTCAGTCGCATGTCGCACACTACACTTCACTTGTCTGTCCAATGCACGTAAATAGCTTGCCCGCTCTTGAGCAAGCTGCTCTATCCATTGGTGAAATAATTTAATGTCGAGCTAAATGTAAAAAAAAAATATATATTTCAGAGTTTTAAAAAGGAACAGAAAGGAACGATGTAAACCTTTACTTTTTTGGTTCAAACCGGTTCAGAACTTTACTTTGCTGGTCGGAATAGTGGAATGGAACGAAAAAATAATGGTTCTGTTCAGTACAAAATGATTGGAAAATAATTTTGGTTCCAACCCCTGCTTAGGTGAAATTGGATGACCTCAAGTGCAGATGTTGGGGAGATAAATCGGAGTTAAATTGTGCGAGTCAAAATGTTTTGGGGCTGAAAAGCCATCATCAATTTTTTTATGCTAGAGACTCTGCACACAGTCTGTGTCGCAGAGACTTTAAACACAGTCTGTGTGAGGGTACAAACCACACATATCATCTTCTTGTACAAAAGCTATAATTTGACTTCAACAAATCCTTCATTGGGATGAAAGAATGGCCAACTACCCATCACATATCGGAACTACTTTAAGTATAGGAAAGCATAGATTTCTTTAATGGAAAACTAGTTTGGTTAATGTGACATATACTGAATATATTCCACTCGAAAACATGTTTCTTTCATCTGTTATTTGTCAATATAGAGCCTGTACTCTCTATAAGTATGTGAAGCATTTGTTGTTTTTTCATTTAGATTTTATTGGCAAATTAAAATGTTGAAACACTCCCCTGACTCTAACCATTATTACACTGTTATTGAGACACTGTCAAGGTCATATTAACTTTCTCACTCCAGTACTGCAGCAGAAGTTGCATCCATGGATGGATACAGTAGCATAGCAGGAGGTGGAGCGCAGAGCAAGGATAGAGTCTGCAGTGTGATGACCGTTCCGCCACTGAGTTGCAATTAGAATGCTTTTAATGAGTTGGGAGACTCAAATTTGCATACATATAGCTACGTTAAGTATTTACTTCAAGGAAGAAATTAGAGGAAGAAAAAATTAAGCAATGGATTTAGCAAGTAATACATACCCAACAAGTGATGAGATTTTTAACCTGTTGATCATATTACTGTATGTTCAGTAATGTATGTGAAAGTGGCTTCAACTGTAAAGTATACTACATATGACTACTCTCCTTTTATAATAATGAGTGTCCTACAAACATGTTCCTTTTCTTAAGAGGCCAGCTGTTAACTAGAAGATAACCCTGAATTACTACGTTCATCCTTAAATGGAGCTATAAAAATAGCTATGATTTCTCGGACAATGGGGCTCATTGGATGTTGTTTTGCACCTAAATGCAACAGATGAATACATTGATGGATGAGGGGAGAGGCCACGAAACCTGGCTATGGGTCACGGAGCAGGGTTACAGCCAATCTCTGATATTGATTGCATCTGGACAAAACTCATATTTTGCTCATGATCTCTGTCTAGGGGACAGCCATCAGTCAACTGTTGCCATGGAAAGAGAAGATGGGGGGAGGTATCTGTTCTGTAGTGGTGGAGCAGGGGCTAACATTTAGTATCTGGTTCTGAATACTGTTCTTTTCACCTTGCAACAGAAAATGACCTGTCTAAAGAAAAGGAGATTGGGTGAGTGGGTGAGTGAGTGAGTGAATGTTGCTATATCTTTCTCACATAGTAATGGTATTTTGTTTAACTTCTTGGTAACCTTTGCCATTGCTACCATTCCCGATAGACAGCCAAGTCTTTGACTTTGAGGTGATTTGAAATACTTCTGGCCTAATCACTCTTCAAGTGATTACCTGAATAAATGCATTTAGACAACAGCTCTGCACTAGCCATATCTGCATTTCATCACTGAACATATTACAAGGCTATAAAAATGAAACCAAGCTGGCAGATGATTTTACCTGTTTCATTAAAACACCAGGCAGAGTGCTAAAACAAAGAGGTTGTCTGAAAAGGTAGAAGTCGGCGCCAGATCTGGATGGGCCTTGCCATGGGCATGTCCTCTGTCTTTTTGTCACTAATAAGGATTCATTTCCCACATATTTTCTACCTGCAGGTGGGAAGGAATCCAGCCGACCACAAGGTGTGCTGCTCCTATCAGCCCTCTCTCTCCCTGCAGTTAGACTGACTGTCCTGCAGCTCAGTAAATAGCTCAGTAAATAGCAGAGAGGGGGAGCATTCTGACAGAGGGTACAGGCTCTGACCACAGAGACACTCATGAATATTTCAAGTAAATTTACATTTAATCAAATTAGTTCCTTGATGAATTAAGTGAATGCCAATCTAACTGCACATTCTGAGCTTGTTGATGCATCAGTTGATGCATCATTTTTCATGTATCTCTTCAAGTAAAATATTTGTGCATTTCAGTGAAAATATTTCCTATTCTTACTATATGTAGTTACAGTTCATTTAAGGAAACCAGTTAATTTAAATAAATAAATACATAAAATAATAATTAATTCCCAGTGATTTCACATCACTGGGAATACAGATATGTATCTGTTGGTCACGGATACCTTAAAAAAAAGGTAGGGGCGTGGATCAGAAAACCAGTCAATATCTGGTGTGACCACCATTTGCCTCATCGACTCCTCTTCAATGGGTGTGCAACGTTGCTAGATATTGGCGGGAAACTGGAATATGCTGTTGTACAGGTCAATCCAGAGCATCCCAAACATGCTCAATGGGTGACATGTCTAGTGAGTATGCAGGCCATGGAAGAACTGGGACATTTTCAGCTTCCAGGAATTATGTAAAGGTCCTTGCGACATGGGCACTACATTATCATGCTGAAACATGCAGTGATGGTGGCGGATGAATGGCACGGATCTTGTCAAGTTATCTCTGCGCATTAAAATTGCCATCGATAAAATGCTATTGTGTTCATTGTCCGTCGCTTATGCCTGCCTGCCCATACCATAACCCCACCACCACCATGGGGCACTCTGTTCACAACGTTGATGTCCACACAACGCTCACCCACACGACGCCATACATGCTGTCTGCAATCTGCCCGGTACAGTTGAAACCGGGATTCATCTGTGAAGAGCAAACCTTTCCAGTGTGCCAGTGGCCATCGAAGGTGAGCTTGCCCACTGAAGTCGGTTATAACCCCAAACTGCGGTCAGGTCAAGACCCTGGTGAGGATGATGAGCATGCAGATGAGCTTCCTTGAGATAGTTTCTGACAGTTTATGCAGACATTATCTGGTTGTGCAAACCCACAGTTTCATTAGCTGTCTGGGTGGCTGGTCTCAGACGAACCCGCAAGTGAAGAAGTCGACTGTGGAGAGGGCTGGTCGTGGTTACTCGTTGTCTGCTGTAGTGAGGCCGGTTGGACTTACTACCAAATTCTCTAAAACAACGTTGGAGACGTCTTACGGGAGAGACTTGAACCTTACATTCTCTGGTGGATAATCCTGCAGTCAATATGCCAATTGCACTCTCCCTAAAAACATCTGTGACATCTGTGGCATTGTGTTGTGTGACAAAACTGCACATTTTAGAGTTGCATTTTATTGTCCCCTACACGAAGTGCAACTGTATAGTGACCATGCTATTTCATTAGCTTCTTAATATGCCACACCTGTCAGGAGGATGGATTATGTTGGCAAAGGAGAAATGCACACTAACAGGGTTGTACAATGAACACATTTTTGCACAACATTTGAGAGAAATAAGCTTTTTGTGCATATTGAACATGTCAGGGATCTTATATTTCAGCTCATGAAACATGGGACCAACACTTTACAACACAACACTTTACGTTTATATTTTTATTCAGTGTACATTTCCATTCTAACCCGTCTGCATCTAGTATTAAATATAAACCACAGAAATATCTGGTAAAGCTGAATTATCAATGAAAGCCACAGATATGTGCGTGACACTAGATGAAGCCATTGGATTTACTGTTGCAGTCGGAGTAATGGAAATAGCAGTGATTATAACCACACAAGGTGATTTCCATGATGGACCTGATTCTTCATCAGCCGCGGCATTAGACTGGCTGAGGGGAACACTGTGATTTATGCTCAGACAGAGAAAATAACGACAGCACCCTCGGGGGCATGAATTTCTACTGGAACTCGCTCTTGCTGTAAATATGTATTAAAAGCCCTGGAGTGAGCTGGGTAAGGTTTGCTGTCGTCTCTGCTAAGAGAAAAGTTAGCATCTTGTTGGTGACATCTTTTCTACAGAGAGCTCAAGTGAGTCTTACCTTAATTATATTAGAATAAATCCATTATCACAAACAGACAAAGTGATATGACTTATCAGAAACCGAAAGGTCACATCTTTCCAATATGATAGTCCTGTACTATAACTGTTTGAAGAACATTTATACCCACTTGCACTAAAAGAGGATGATATTCGACAATTGCTTAAAAAAAAACAGGTAATACAGTTCATTAAGACATCAAGCATTAAAAAAAAGTAATTTCACAGTGAATTTCAGTACGCTGTGTAAATTCTCATTGCTTTCTACTCTTCTGATCTCTTGGAGGAAAGAAACCCACATTGTTCAGTGTTGTTTGAAGGAAAGTCAACGAGGATGAAGTAGGTCTCGGTTTTTCCTCTCTGCTCATTGATTGGTTGAATATATATCATTGCCTACTTAAAGTCCATGAGGTCAGCTTTATCCGAGCACTGTTTCTCTGAGTGTCTGTCTGTTTTGGGTATTTCATTTTGAACAGTCAATGCCTCGTTTAGTAAATAGAACAAAGTGTAATAAAGGGCATTTTTTACTTCATTTTCATCCCCATTTGATTTGGATCCTAGAGTACTATATAATGAATGATCAATATACTAAATCTTTATGATATTTTGTTGTACAAAGCCATCACATGCAGAGACACACAGTAAGACACACAGATGAACAGTCACACACACACGCAGACACACGCAGACACACACACACACACACACACACACACACACACACACACACACACACACACACACACACACACACACACACACACACACACACACACACACACACACGAGAACCTGATGGATTGGCTTAAAAGATTCATGCAATGTATAATGTATAACTCCTGCAATGTATTTTTCAAGACTAAATGTGATTTCCTTTTCTCTCATTGGGTCTCCCTTCCAAACCCTGCAAGCCCCGGGAGTCTGGACTATATTGAAGGTGTGTGTGTGTGCGTGCAGGGGCAGGTGTGTGAGCTGTGGGACCACTCATTTAGTTAAACATAGCCCTGCTGGTTTTAATGAGAACCGTGGCTGCAGGAGAGTGCCAGTAACTCATCTTTACTCAGAGAGTATAAATTCACATCACGTACTGTAGCATGTCCTCCATCTGACATGACAAATCCTGCCGCTTTACACGCCATTCATGATGTGTTTCTCTCTCCACAGCCACCAGGCACTTCTTGATTGTGTATCAGCTGGAACAGTGGATATTGGCTTTGCTTGCCTCTGTGTGCCTCTATCATTTTTCATCCATTTATCTTTTTTCTCAAAGATTCACGGAAATGTGAACAATTAGTGTCTCGAGAGGATGTAGACCTTTCCAACATTTAGTATTGATCTGAGTACAGTTACGATCTCCACTGAGTGTACAAAACATTAGGAACACCTGGTCTTTCCATGACATTGACTGACCAGGTGAATCCAGGTGAAAGCTATGATCTCTTATTGATGTCACCTATTAAAACCACTTCAATCAATGTAGATGAAGGGGGGGAGACCGGTTAAAGAAAGGTTTTTAAGCCTTAAGACAATTGAGACATCGATTGTGAATGTGTACCATTCAGAGGGGGAAGGGCAAAACAAAAGATTGAGTTGCCTTTGAAAGGGGTGTCAAGAACTGCAACGCTGCTGGGTTTTTCATGTTCAACAGTTTCCTGTGTGTATCAAGAATGGTCCACCACCCAAAGGACATCCAGCCAACTTGACACAACTGTGGGAAGCATTGGAGTCAACATGGGCCAGCATCCCTGTGGAATGCTATCGACACCTTGTAGAGTCCATGCCTCAACAAATTGAGGCTGGTCTGAGGGCAAAAGGGGGTGCAACTCAATATTAGGAAGGTGCTACAGAATGTTTGTACACTTAGAGTACATTTTCCATGCAAGGTCGGATAAACGTAGCCTGCTGCTACAGAGTAATATCACATTCTGTAGCCTAACAGCAAAGGAATGTGTGGTAATAGTAAGACACAGTGCCCGCCATAATTATTGGGACAGTGAAGCATTTCTTCTTCTTTTGGCTCTGTACGCCAAAGTTTGGATTTGAAATCAAACAATGTCAATGGGGTTAAAGTACAGACTGACAGCTTTCATTTGAGGGTATTTTAATCCATATCGGGTGAACCGTTTAGAAATTACATCACTTTTTGTACATAGTGCCCGCATTTTAGGGGAGCACAAATATTGGAACAATATCACTTATATATACAGTGAGGGAAAAAAGTATTTGATCCCCTGCTAATTTACTACATTTGCCCACTGACAAAGAAATGATCAGTCTATAATTTTATTGGTAGATTTATTTGAACAGTGAGAGACAGAATAACAACAAAAATATCCAGAAAAACACATGTCAAAAATGTTATGAATTGATTTGCATTTTAATGAGGGAAATAAGTATTTGACCCCCTCTCAATCAGAAAGATTTCTGGCTACCAGGTGTCTTTTATACAGGTAATGAGCTGAGATTAGGAGCACACTCTTAAAGGGAGTTCTCCTAATCTCAGTTTGTTACCTGTATAAAAGACACCTGTCCACAGAAGCAATCAATCAATCAGATTCCAAACTCTCTACCATGGCCAAGACCAAAGAGCTCTCCAAGGATGTCAGGGACAAGATTGTAGACCTACACAAGGCTGGAATGGGCTACAAGACCATCGCCAAGCAGCTTGGTGAGAAGGTAACAACAGTTGGTGCGATTATTCGCAAATGGAAGAAACACAAAAGAACTGTCAATCTCCCTCGGCCTGGGGCTCCATGCAAGATCTCACCTCGTGGAGTTGCAATGATCATGAGAACGGTGAGGAATCAGCCCAGAACTACACGGGAGGATCTTGTCAATGATCTCAAGGCAAGGTCCCTCTGCTCAAGAAAGCACATATACATGCCCGTCTGAAGTTTGCCAATGAACATCTGAATGATTCAGAGGACAACTGGGTGAAAGTGTTGTGGTCAGATGAGACCAAAATGGAGCTCTTTGGCATCAACTCAACTCGCCGTGTTTGGAGGAGGAGGAATGATGCCTATGACCCCAAGAACACCATCCCCACCGTCAAACATGGAGGTAGAAACATTATGCTTTGGGGTGTTTTTCTGCTAAGGGGACAGGGCAACTTCACCACATCAAAGGGACGATGGACGGGGCCATGTACCATCAAATCTTGGGTGAGAACCTCCTTCCCTCAGCCAGGGCATTGAAAATGGGTCGTGGATGGGTATTCCAGCATGACAATGACCCAAAACACACGGCCAAGGCAACAAAGGAGTGGCTCAAGAAGAAGCACATTAAGGTCCTGGAGTGGCCTAGCCAGTTTCCAGACCTTAATCCCATAGAAAATCTGTGGAGGGAGCTGAAGGTTCGAGTTGCCAAACGTCAGCCTCGAAACCTTAATGACTTGGAGAAGATCTGCAAAGAGGAGTGGGACAAAATCCCTCCTGAAATGTGTGCAAACCTGGTGGCCAACTAGAAGAAACGTCTAACTTCTGTGATTGCCAACAAGGGTTTTGCCACCAATTACTAAGTCATGTTTTGCAGAGGGGTCAAATACTTATTTCCCTCATTAAAATGCAAATCAATTTCTAACATTTTTGACATACGTTTTTCTGGATTTTTTTGTTGTTATTCTGTCTCTCACTGTTCAAATTAACCTACCATTAAAATTATAGACTGATCATTTCCTTGTCAGTGGGCAAACGTACAAAATCAGCATGGGATCAAATACTTTTTTCCCTCACTGTATATATTAACGTAGTGAAAAGTTAAGTTCAGTATTTGGTCTCATATTCATAGCACACAACAACTACATCAAGTTTGTGATTTTCTGTTTGTTTTGGTTGTGTTTCAGATTATTTTGTGCCCAATAGAAATGAATGGTAAATAATGTATTGTGTCATTTTGGAGTCCCTTTTAATTGTAAATAAGAATATAATATTTTTCTAAACACTTCTACATTAATGTGAATGCTACCATGATTAAGAAGAAAAAATGCTTCACTGTCCCAATAATTATGGAGGGTAATGTATATAAAATGCTGTACTATTACATGGCCAAAGAGACCTGTTAAATGGCTCATGCATAACATAGCACTGAAAGCACCTGCAGAAAAATTAAGCCCTCAGCTACAAATTCCCTACAAAACTCACTCTTTTTCAGATAGACACATACAGTAATTCCAATCAGTCTATATGGGGAGACACTCAAACAAATCTGTGTAAAATAAAAAATAAAAAAGCTGTAGCAGAGATCAAAGCCTTTAATCAATACACAACTTTGGAACGATAAAAGGAAAACCAATTCATTAGGAAAAAAGAGAACTGCGAATAGAATTGTAAGAGGGGGGAAAGTCAATGTGAGAGACTGCACAGCATTAGTTAACGTAATCAGCTGCTCTTCAGTCTTCTTCAAGGGATATGAAAATGGGGACATTACTGGGGGTTCAACTTCAAAAGAAATCCAATAGGAGCAACATTTGTGAACAAATAAAATGTATTTAGAGGTAAATGGCGATAAGGAGTTGCTTGGATACACACAACATGGACAATGAGTGAATACAGCAGCCGGTATAGTCTGCGTTCAGATACAGGTTTCTAGAACCCATGAGAGGATGATTCATGAGGCACCATCTTTAGAGGAAGATAAATCAAGCCGATTTTACAAAGAAGAATTCCTATACAAGAGAACCAGTGGAAATGGTTACACTGCCAATGCAGTGTGTAGAGGTAGAAAATAAAGGACATAAATACTGTACATATTTGGAAAGACAGTAAATCAAAATCAAAACAAATTTTATTGGTCACATATACATCTTTAGCAGATGTTATTGCGGGTGTAGCGAAATGCTTGTGAGATATCGCTGCTCTGGTATCCAAAAGCTCTTTCCAGCTGTATGTAATAACACAAAAAAATGTCTGGGCTAATAATGTAAGAAATAACACCAAAAAAATGAAAATAATGCAAAGTTGCTTAGGAGCTAAAGGCAGAGCTGCCATATCTGTCCGCACCATCTTCATAACCAATTCTGAATCATGGTTCTGATGTGGATCATATAAAGAGCAAAATGGCACTACCTGCAGAGAGTAAACAATAGCTTTAAATCCCAAAGAATGAAACATTCACACAGTCCCAGAATAGGAGGGATCAAGGCAACATGGAAAATTATAGGAAACTCACAGGGCCTCATACATGATTTAAGTATGTTTTTATCTATATCGTATTAATAAATGTATGTGAAAAATGTAATAAACAATGGTCACACCTACAGTGAAACATACTGTGCTGCTTCTCTCTGACATCAACAATTATAATTTAAAGACTTTTAAGGTAGGCCTAAATTATTTATTTCTGTTTGAAGGGGTACAGAGGGCATTTTGGGCCTTGGGCTAACACTAGCCCATGTTGATAGGAACATACAGAGGGATGATAAGAATGACTGTGAATGTCAACAGAGCTGATGTGTACTCACAGGTAGCAGGCTTATTACAGTTGTGTCCGTGTCTGAAGTATTGCGGGTTCTCAATGACAGGGATACGGGTCATCCCGATGACCACAGCATCTGGCCCAGCGTCAAGGGTACAGGGGGTGATGATGCCATGGTTGACATGGTGAAGAGGGCTAGCCGAGTCTTCCTCACCACTGATCACTGCTACTGGTCCTGAGAGATGGAGGGAGGGAGAAACGAGAAGATTCCTTTACTTTATTATCCAATGTATATGAATGTCCATTTTGTATTCTGCTATTCTGAGAGAGAGAGAGAGAGAGAGAGAGAGAGAGAGAGAGAGAGAGAGAGAGAGAGAGAGAGAGAGAGAGAGAGAGAGAGAGAGAGAGAGAGAGAGAGAGATTGGGAAGAAGAAATAGAGAAGGAGAGGGAATCCGTCAGACAGCGATCAGGCAGAGGTCTGCCACCATACAAAGGATGGTGCATTTTAATCAAAATAGAATGCAGGAGGATAAATCCATGAGCTGGGCCATTCATAATTTATTAATATGTCTGAAAGCAATAAGCATGCAGACTAATTTGTCAGTATAAGAATTATCTCTGTACGGCTCAGCTCGGCTGCCCTCAGAACGCTTTAAGCAATCTAAACGAGCATTAACTGGCTTAGCCTAATTATGAACCCAACAGTCTTTGCTACAATGGCCCTGGGCAACCATTATTCGTAAAATTCAAAACCTCACCCAGCCCTCAAATAAATCAATGTCCCATTCATCTCACAACTCTACCTCTCCCATCCCATGCTCGCTCTAACCGCTCTGTGCTCCTACTCTGACAGAGCTGTGAGAAAACGGAAACAGGCAATAAACGGTAGAGTACATTCTAAAGAATTGTTTTGGGAATGTCAGATATTTAACAGTGTGTTCCTACTAGGCTATGTACAGAGTGTGTCTGATCAGGGCAGAAAACAAGCTCTATTAAATGGATCCAATATAATAGCAGCTCAGTGTACACTCACTGCAAGCTGCCACGCACAACATCCTGGCTTGACAAGGGATCAGGGAAGACAGATAGGATTCATGGATTGGTCTGTTACAGTGACCGTACTACCGCCACATAGGTGGTCACGAGTCATGATGGCAGTAAAATTCCACGTGACCGTTTAGTCACAGTAATTAATCTTCTCCAAGCTCTGGTGCTGCTGATGGTCATTAGCAGCCTACCAAACTTGCTAACTGCCTGTTACTCAACACTCTATTGTCACTCTAATTACTCTGACATTAATGCAAACCTAATCGCGCAACATTTCTATAGGCTATGCAATTGTATGAGAAAACAGAGTGATGGCCTCTATTAAAAAGATGAGGATCCCATCAGCTTTCTATAGGCTAGGCCTACTATATTTATTTCTCAAATTTCCTAATATTAAGTACATTTCTTCTTTTTACAACAGGAGTATAGCCTACCTTACCTGGCTGGCATGAAAATTAGCCACGGGAAAAGCATCCTCCATTCGCTATTTAAGTGCATAGATGACGTATTTTTTCCCGCTGCCCCTGTTTCGAGACAGGTGCGTGATAATAGTCTATTCTAAATCAAAACACATTTCATATATTATTTAGTATATGTAAAGACAAGATTCAATCAATAATAGTCAGATGGGTGACAATATTAGCCTATCACTTGTGAATGATTGGGGTGGCAGGTAGCCTAGTGGTTAGAGCGTTGGACTAGTAACCGAAAGGTTGATTAAATCCCCGAGCTGACAAGGTAAACATCTGTCGTTCTGCCCCTGAACAAGGCAGTTAACCCACTGTTCCTAGGTAGTCATTGAAAATAAGAATGTGTTCTTAAGTGACTTGCCTAGTTAAATAAAGGTAAAAAAAAGTGATATATTATCACTTGTGAATGATGCCCAGCTTAAGGCAAGAAACAGCTCATAACATTTTTTTGCGACTTTTTCAAATCATAGTCGCACACCTCATGTAGCATAGCCCATAGGCCTATATGTTTTGATAAGGTTGGTATCACAAATAAAGTGGCCAAATAACTTCTTAAAATGAAGCACATTAATCCACTTTGCAGCGAGTGTACAGCCTAACTGACATACATACGCA
This sequence comes from Salmo trutta, assembly GCF_901001165.1. Taxonomy (NCBI): domain Eukaryota; kingdom Metazoa; phylum Chordata; class Actinopteri; order Salmoniformes; family Salmonidae; genus Salmo; species Salmo trutta. The sequence continues at coordinate 21,474,164 of NC_042973.1, forward strand.
GCCAGTGAGTTTCAAGTTTGGGAAAGATCATTTTCACCATAAAAATGTACCTTTATAATAAAATCATTACATGCATAATTGCATTTGTGGTCACTTTTGATAATGGTGTTTTCCTGCTAATGGAACATTCGTGCTTATAGCCTACTGCTGTGTGCACATTGCTGTGCTCATAGCCTACTGCCGTGTGCGCGTTGGTGAGCTTATAATGTGAAGAAATAGCCTAATAGGTTTTCAACATCTTAAGCTAAACGTTCTGATCTGTTACGTCAGGCTCATTGCGTAAAACTGTTTTTTGAAGTTAGTGGTTGTATTCATTTGGAATTGATCACATCCCACAATTGTCCCAGACTATGTTTGAATATTTATTTCCCGCACAAAATCAAATAGGTCAACTTTTGTACTATGGGGGATGGTAGATTGACATAGGCTGATGCTTTTGCTGTTTGTTAGGCCGACTCATCTTGTCGGCTGACGAAAAGTAAATGTGGAGAGTTCTTCCAATATCGTCAATAAGAGCCTTGGAATTGGATAAGGACGTGCGCAGTTGCGTAACTGATGTGTCTGTCTTCACTTGTAGCATGTGAGAAAAATCCAATCATGTGACAGAGAGCCACCTGAGTGAGAGAGTCACATGAGTGAGAGGTGCTTCAGCACGAAGCCGGGAGAAGGGAATTAGAATTATTATATTCAGCCCAAGGGCACAAAGTCCACTGGCCGCAAAAGGCATTAATTATTTTGGGGGGTCATTACAGCCACACAAAGGGGATGCAGCCAGGAAATTCAAGGAATTATCAAATGCTTGTCAAATTGTGAATGAGAGACTGATGAAGTGTGTACAGCCTGTTACTTTGTTAACCTCTCAACACAGAATATCCACATGTGCGCACTCCCTCAAATTGTGTGGCGAAAATATCCTTTCTATTTTATTCATCCTTTCTATTTTATTTTATTTATTCTATTTTTTCTATTATATCCTTACTATTTTGTTCAATTGTATTCTTCACACTATGAAATAATATAAAATAATGCCATGGAATTCTAAGCAAATCTTGTCTGCTAAATGGACCAGGGCCTAAGATAAGGACAACTCAGAGTATGGTATTCTGTTCATATCATGTTTCTTTAGATCTGTCTAAAATAAATAATGGATTTATTGTGATGGTGTAGGCTATATTACATGGAGATATTAGACTTTTTTAAATGTAGATGTTCAAAAGGTCTGCATCAGGTCTGTGTAGAAGCCAGGAGATGCTCAATGTGTTTATGTTAATTACGGTCATTTACCGTGAGACCGGCAGTTATTTTGCTTGACAATCACCGGCTGACAAAATGTAATGACCGCCACAGCCCTATTCATGGTTCCCTCCATATGAAAGGTCAAGCACTCTGACATGGGAGGCAGGTTCGACAGGCTTGGACTGACTTATCATAGGTACACACTGCTTGTTTAAACCACCTTTCACACAAAGGTCACATCCATGTTGACATATAGGCCCCAACAAGCATAGCATTATGGTACAACAGCAATGACATTGACACAGCATCAACACCAGGGAGAAATAATTTAATTCCACGACACACAGTAGACTTGAGTCAATCTCACATGCAATGGTTAGTGTTTTAGATGACGGGATGAGACGAATAAGACAGCTCTCTGCACCTCTAAAGGTAAAAAATGCATTTGAGGTTTAATCTTAAAAAATGCATTATACTGTGAGAATGGCTTTGAAGCACGATAGTACTTCAAAAAAGTGGGAATATTTCAAGAGTAAACTCTAAATGTAATTTAGAGAATAAAGTTGCAGTTATTTTTCAAGATTAAAGTAGGAGTTTTGGTTAACTACATGTCTCCCTTGCTCCCTGATGCTGTGCGTGACACCGTTAAAATGCCTGCAGTTAGATGGTCTGTTGAAATTATACTTTAGAATTGGCTTTAATAACAAGGAAATCCTTTCTCTTTTAGCACATAATAACCATATTATTATAAGTAGGCCTATTTTCAGAAGGAGGAACCACACAAGGAACTACATTTCATCCAAGTCCATGTGGTTACATACATAGGTAGAGACAAGTGGGTTGTGTGTGTATGCAGGTGTGTGTGTGTGTGTGTGGGGGGGGGGGGGTGGGTCTAATATACTTGTTCAAACAGGCATCACACACACACACACACACACACACACACACACACACACACACACACACACACACACACACACACACAGTATCCTCAAAGCAAAGCCATTCTAACGGCCATGGTGCGTAGTCCGACTGCGAAGATACTTGGCATTGTCCCTGGCATGGTTCCCTTCGAATTCGCACAATGTTATCCTCAATATCCTGCATATGCCAACGCGTGCATAGTGTATTTTAGAAAGTAACAGCTAGGCCAGCAACATGTACGTCAAAACGAAAGGTTAACTTACAAATGTGTGTGTGTATTGGCATGGTGTTTTATTTGGCTACACTTCCAATGAAGTAGCCTTATTGGCCTATGCATATTATCTTATTAATGTACGTCACACATTGCGTGGAGTAGGATTGCGCGTCCCTGTGGGGCTCAAAGGCTGCCTCCAAACCTCTGTCATGGACCTTGCAAAGCCATGGGGCCGGGGGGCAGTGGTTTGGGTAAAGCCCCATCTAAGAAAGTCATTTTAAGTTCCATGATTATATCCTAACAGCCAACAGGTCCAGCCTCCAGTCTATAAGGTAAACAATTGGTAGCCTAAGTTAGCGGTATAGCTGAGACAATATAGTTAATGTCGGAAGTTTACATACACTTAGGGTGGAGTCATTAAAACGTGTTTTTCAACAACTACACAAATTTCTTGTTAACAAACTATAGTTTTGGCAAGTCGGTTAGGACATCTACTTTGTGCATGACACAAGTCATTGTTCCAACAATTGCTTACAGACAGATTATTTCACTTATAATTCAATGTATCACAATTCCAGTGGGTCAGACGTTTACACTCTACTCAACAAACTGGATGCAGTCTATCACTCATGCTGCCAAACATACCCTCGTAAAACTGACCATCCTACCGATCCTCGACTTCGGCGATGTCATCTATAAAATAGCTTCCAACACACTACTCAACAAATTGGATGCACTCTATCACAGTGCCATCCGTTTTGTCACCAAAGCCCCATACACTACCCACCATTGCGACCTGTACGCTCTCGTTGGTTGGCCCTCGCTTCATACTCCTCGCCAAACCCACTGGCTACAGGTTATCTACAAGTCTCTGCTAGGTAAAGCCCCACCTTATCTCAGCTCACTGGACACCATAGCAGCACCCACTCATAGCACGCGCTCCAGCAGGTATATCTCACTGGTCACACCCAAAGCCAATTCCTCCTTTGGTCGTCTTTCCTTCCAGTTCTCTGCTGCCAATGACTGGAAGGAACTGCAAAAATCTCTGAAGCTGGAGACTCATATCTCCCTCACTAGCTTTAAGCACCAGCTGTCAGAGCAGCTCACAGATCACTGCACCTGTACATAGCCCATCTGTAAACAGCCCATCTATCTACTGTCATGACGTTGCCCTCTTTGAGTACAGGGAGGACAGTTGACCCCCTCCCCCTTGCACCATCCCCCAACCTACCTCCCCCCACCCAGGCCCTGTGTGAAGGGGTGGTAAAATTCCAGAGGAGAATCTCTTGTCACATGGCCCATAGAGAGACACAGGAAATTCTTCCAACTCACAGAATTGGGGAACCGAACGACATTTATGTTCTGGAGAAGGTATGGAAGATTGGTAAAGAATCCAGCTACGAACTGGTCCACTTGGTACAATTTTGTGATACTCAGAAGAGACAATATAGCCATATTACCATAAAACTTTTAGACTATCGATACCGACAGAATAAGAACAAGTCTTTGATATTAATTATTAGTCTGCAGCTAAGTAAATTATATAATTGAACGCGAAGACCAACGAAACATCCATTCTATGACGACATTAATGAATGTCGCTTTGAAAGATCCATTCTAACTGAGAGAGAGAGAGAGAGAGAGAGAGAGAGAGAGTGAGAGAAAGAGAACTCTCCAACAGAACGACTCTCCAACAAGGATCCCGACGACACACTGAGCGTAAATATATATTGATTGCAATTGTTCCCGAATGAGTGAGCGTTCATGTGCAAAGGATTAGCATATCAATTGTTAATATTAATGAACCCTGTGTGCCTCCTCAGCTGACCTTTTATGAACCTTTGTTTAACCTCTTGGCGTTCCCCTAGGATAGGGGGCGCTACAGCGATTTTTGAAAATCGCTGTACTCAAACTCAGAAGCTAGGATATGCATATAATTAATACTTGTGGATAGAAAACACCCTAAAGTTTCTAAAACTGTTTGAATGGTGTCTGTGAGTATAACAGAACTCATATGGCAGTCAAAACCCCGAGACCGATCGTAACAGGAAGTGGAATTCTGAATTGCGAACTCAACTTCATCACGTTGCCTATTAATCACACCGTGAGCTATGGTTCATTGAGCAATTCCTATTGCTTCCACTAGATGTCCCCAGTCTTTACAAAGTGATTTGAGTCTCCTACTGTGAAAACTGACACAATGACACGCTGTGGAACGTGGTCACACGGAGAGGGCCATCACCATTATGACGCCAACGCCCCTGGTTACCCTCCCCTTTCGAAACGTTTTGAAACACAATGCAATCGTCCCCCTTGAATCTTTTTGGGTCTCTCGTTGAAAAAGGCCCTACAGATTTATGTTATACAACGTTTGACATGTCTGAACGAACCTAAATAAGAAAAAAATGCATGTTGTTGAAAGAGTAGCCCTGCACACGTCGGAGCTTTTGGTTCAGCCTTCAGAACGCGCAAACAACAACAAGCTAATGGAACATAAAGGATGAACTTTTTCGAACGAAAATACATTTGTTGTGGACCTGGGATTCCTGGAAGTGCCTAAGAATGAAGATAATCAAAGGTAAGGGATTATTGACAATAGTATACAAGACTAGATTTGATATGCGATTGTTCCAAGATGGCTAGCCTATTGCTATTGCTAGCCTATTGTTCTGAGTATCGCATCCCCTTTTATCGCAAAGTGTGATTACCCAGTAAAGTTATTTTTAAATCTGGCATTACAGGTGCTTTCAAGAGATATTCATCTATAAATATTAGAATGACAATATTACATTTTAAAAATGTTTTCGAATAGTAATTTAGTAAATTGTAGCACTGTTTCACCGGATGCATTTGAGGGAAAATAGTTAGTCAACGTTACGTGCCGATGTAAAATGCTGTTTTTATATATAAATATGAACTTTATCAAACAAAAGAATGCATGCATTGTGTAACATGATGTCCTAGGTGTGTCATCTGATGAAGTTTGTAAAAGGTTAGTGCTGCATTTAGCTGTTTTTTGGTTATTTGTGATGCATGTGGTTGGTCGGAAAATGGCTATGTGGCTACTTTTACGATATACTCCTCTAACATAATCTAATGTTTTGCTTTTGCTGTAAAGCCTTTTTGAAATCGGACAACGTGGTTCGATTCAGGAGAGGTGTATCTATAAAACGATATAATTTGAAAAAAAAATTGAATTTTTTATTTTATTTAATTTTGTTATGCAGCTTGAAAAATTCCAGAGAATGATGTCATGGCTTTAGAAGCGTCTGATAATTAACATAATTTGAGTCAATTGAAGGTGTACCTGTGGATGTATTTCAAGGCCTACCTTCAAACTCAGTGCCTCTTTGCTTGACATCATGGGAAAATCAAAACAAATCAGCCCAAAAATGTGTAGACCTGCACAAGTCTGGTTCATACTTGGGAGCAAATTCCAAACGCCTGAAGGCACCACGTTCATCTGTACAAACAATAGTACGCAAGTATAAACACCATGGGACCACGCAGCCTAAATACCGCTCAGGAAGGAGACGCGTTCTGTCTCCTAGAGGTGAACATACTTTGGTGCGAAAAGAGCAAATCAATCCCAGAACAACAGCAAAGGACCTTGTGAAGATGCTGGAGGAAAGAGGTACAAAAGTATCTATATCCACAGTAAAACGAGTCCAAAATCGACATAACCTAAAATGCCGCTCAGCAAGGAAGAAGCAACTGCTCATAAACCGCCATAAAAAAGCCAGACTACGGTTTGCAACTGCACATGGGGACAAATATAGTACTTTTTGGAGAAATGTCCTCTGGTCTGATGAAATAAAAATAGAACCGTTTGGCCATAATGACCATCGTTATGTTTGGACGAAAAAGGGGGATGCTTGCAAGATGAAGAACAACATCCCAACCGTGAAGCACGGGGGTGGCAGCATCATGTTGTGGGGTGCTTCGCTGCAGAAGGGACTGGTGCACTTCACAAAATAGATGGCATCATGAGGGAGGAAAATTATGTGGATATATTGAAGAAACATCTCAAGTCATCAGTCAGGAAGTTAAAGCTTGGTTGCAAATGGGTCTTCCAAATGGACAATGACCCCAAGCATACTTCCAAAGTTGTGGCAAAATGGCTTAAGGACAACAAAGTCAAGGTATTGGAGTGGCCATCACAAAGCCCTGACCTCAATTCCATAGAAAATTTGTCGGCAGAACTGAAAAAACGTGTGTGAGCAAGGAGGCCTACAAACCTGACTCAGTTACAAAGGCTCTGTCTGGAGGAATGGGGCAAAATTCACCCAACTTATTGTGGGAAGCTTGTGGAAGGCTACCAGAAATGTTTGACCCAAGTTAAACAATTTAAAGGCAATGCTACCAAATACTAACTGAGTGTATGTAAACTTCTGACCCACTGGGAATGTGATGAAAGAAATAAAAGCTGAAATAAATCATTCTCTCTGCTATTATTCTGACATTTCAGATTCTTAAAATAAAGTGGTGATCCTAACTGACCTAAGATAGGGAATTTTTACTCAGATTAAATGTCAGGAATTGTGAAAAACTGAGTTTAAATGTATTTGGTTAAGGTGTATGTAAACTTCCGACTTCAACTGTAGCCTTTAACAGAGATGATGCCCCTTATTTTTGGGATAACCTTCCTTCCTCCCATCCTTGAAGACATCACCGATAGCTGGGTAGTGAAAAGAGTTATTTTGCTAGGCTACCAACCTAGTCATGTCAGATCAGTGATTATTTCTTTATAGCCTATATAACCTATCATAATTTATCTAGGCCTATATTTAAATCAATGATTATTTCAAGAAAAGGAGAATCCATCTATGAATATATCCAAACAGCATCCAGGAGCGGTCCTTGAGTTGCCTCTCCTCCTATAGAAACATACGTAAAACCCCTGCTTCATTGTAAAGTCCTCCCGAAGCCTAGGCCTATAATTTACTTTCACTTGTCAACTGTAATGTACAATCAGCTTACTGGTTAGGGTTCTCAATCTAGTGGGCCGCTATAGGTTTATAATGGGCTGCAAAATATTGGTTTGTAGTGAATTTAGAGAAGCAGCTTGACATGGAACACATGCACACATATAGCCCCCAGTCTCCAGGATCCCAAGATCATTTGTTTTATTGGGTGTGCTCACGTAGCCTACTGGTCTATAGTCGTTCGAAGGATAGTTACCATAAGGGGGAAATACTACTGTTAGTAAAGCACCATGGATAAGGTCATTAATAGTTTCCATTATGCACAGATTTTTTTGCAACGAGTTCGCCTAGGCTACGTTGTAAAGAATCCAGAGGGCAGATTGACGGGGACTCAACCCAGTTCTCTTCACATTCAATGACAGTGCCAATCAAGTAACGCACCATGACCATTAGAAGAGTGTATGCCTATAGTCTAAAATTGCCTGGGGGAAACTTGGTGTGTGTGCGAGTTATTAGATCATTAGATTGATATGTGTGACTGAGCAGTGACGCCTGTTTGAACGAGTGTATTAGATCATTAGAATGATGGGCATTTGTTTGTTTTGCCCCTACTTTTTCCCACCCACCCAAACACACACACACACATACAGTGGGGGAAAAAAGTATTTGATCCCCTGCTGATTTTGTACGTTTGCCCACTTACAAAGAAATGATCAGTCTATAATTTTAATGGTAGGTTTATTTGAACAGTGAGAGACAACAACAACAAACAAACATCAACAAACAAACAACAAAAAAATCCAGAAAAACACATGTCAAAAATGTTATAAAATGATTTGCATTTTAATGAGGGAAATAAGTATTTGACACCTCTGCAAAACATGACTTAGTACTTGCTGGCAAAACCCTTGTTGGCAATCACAAAGGTCAGACGTTTCTTGTAGTTGGCCACCAGGTTTGCACACATCTCAGGAGGGATTTTGTCCCTTTCCTCTTGGCAGATCTTCTCCGAGTCATTAAGGTTTCGAGGCTGACATTTGGCAACTCGAACTTTCAGCTCCCTCCACAAATTTTCTATGGGATTAAGGTCTGGAGACTGGCTAGGCCACTCCAGGACCTTAATGTGCTTCTTCTTGAGCCACTCCTTTGTTGCCTTGGCCGTGTGTTTTGGGTCATTGTCATGCTGGAATACCCATCCACGACCCATTTTCAATGCCCTGGCTGAGGGAAGGAGGTTCTCACCCAGGATTTGATGGTACATGGCCCCGTCCATCGTCCCTTTGATGCGGTGAACTTGTCCTGTCCCCTTAGCAGAAAAACACCCCCAAAGCATAATGTTTCCACCTCCATGTTTGACGGTGGAGATGGTGTTCTTGGGGTCATAGGCAGCATTCCTCCTCCTCCAAACACGGCGAGTTGAGTTGATGTCAAAGAGCTCCATTTTGGTCTCATCTGACCACAACACTTTCACCAGTTGTCCTCTGAGTCATTCAGATGTTCATTGGCAAACTTCAGATGGGCATGTATATGTATTCTTGAGCAGGGGAACCTTGCGGGCGCTGCAGGATTTCAGTCCTTCACGGCGTAGTGTGTTACCAATTTTTTTCTTGGTGACTATGGTCCCAGCTGCCTTGAGATCATTGACAAGATCCTCCCGTGTAGTTCTGGGCTGATTCCTCGCCATTCTCATGATCATTGCAACTCCACGAGGTGAGATCTTGCATGGAGCCCCAGGCTGAGGGATATTGACAGTTCTTTTGTGTTTCTTCCATTTGCGAATAATCGCACCAAATGTTGTCACCTTCTCACCAACCTGCTTGGCGATGGTCTTGTAGCCCATTCCAGTCTTGTGTAGGTCTACAATCTTGTCCCTGACATCCTTGGAGAGCTCTTTGGTCTTGGCCATGGTGGAGAGTTTGGAATCTGATTGATTGATTGCTTCTGTGGACAGGTGTCTTTTTTACAGGTAACAAGCTGCGGTTAGGAGCACTCCTTTTAAGAGTGTGCTCCTAATCTCAGCTCGTTACCTGTATAAAAGACACCTGGGAGACAGAAATCTTTCTGATTGAGAGGGGGTCAAATACGTATTTCCCTCATTAAAATGCAAATCAATTTATAACATTTCTGACGTGTTTTTCTGGATATTTTTGTTGTTATTCTGTCTCTCACTGTTCAAATAAACCTACCATTACAATTATAGACTGATCCTTTCTTTGTCAGTGGGCAAACGTACAAAATCAGCAGGGGATCAAATACTTTCCCCCCCCACTGTACACCTGCATACACATTTACATTTACATTTAAGTCATTTAGCAGACGCTCTTATCCAGAGCGACTTACAAATTGGACACTAGCATACACACACAACCTGCCCGTCTCTACCTATGTATGTAACCACAGTTCCTCCTTCTGAAAATAATCTGTGGTTCAACATTTTCCAGGTTCTAATACTTATAATAATATGGTTATTATGTGCTAAAAGAGAAAGGATTTCCTTCTTACTAAGGCCAATTCTAAAGTATAGTTTCACCGGGTCATCTAACTGCAGGAATTTTAACAGTCTTGAAGTATCTTGAAATATAACTGAGACTTTATTCTCAAAATTAAAATTCTAGTTTATTCTCAAAAATGTATTTGGAGTTTATTCTAAAAATATTGCGACTTCATTCACTCAAAAATTTAATTTGGACTTCATTCTCGAAATATTGCCACTTTATTATCAAAATATTGCAACTTTTTTAAAGCACTATTGTGCAAAAAATTATAATCCAAGTATCATCAATCGTTGCTGTTTATTACATTTTTCTCTTCGCTTGACCCTAATACTCTTCCGTATACAGCAAAGAGTGAAAACAACAACAAACTCTATTATACAGCTGTGAAAAGTTCTGCAGGAAAAGAATAATAATGTCAGAAACAATTTCGGTTATCAACATGCACTGAAAGTGATATCCATATCCTTTCACAACGCAACATCCATCATGATTTGCTCTCAATTCAAGACACGGACACACAGACTATTTAATGAAGTCAATTTTCTCAGTAACTTCCACCATAACATGCAACTGATCTAATCACTGACACACAATCAACAGACTGGGTGCCATCTATCTCAGATAACTGAATATCTTCCACAACAAGCCCTAATTCTGACAATACTCAGAAAGTCCCACTTTAAAATCAGCATCATTAACAGATGAACCTGGATACTGCTCTATTAAATCAAACAGTGCTGAGGGTTTGAGAAGGATGTCATGCTATAAAAGTGTAAATCAGCTCAGGGGAGGCCTGTGGAGAAGGGTGTATCTCATCTCTCTGAGTTGTTTACTGAAGCAAAGCCCCTCTCTGCAGCTAAAACAAATGTGATTACTGTAGGAGCCGCCCATGGCGTCTGCGATGCAAAGCCTGTTGTAACACAGAGGCAACTCAGCTGAACTGCCACTGGATTGGTTCCTGTTTAATTGTATTCAAGTAGTGACTCAGGAAGCGGAAGGAAACAGAGCAGCTAAAAATACAACCTTTATTGGATGCCCAAGTTGAAACCTTGTATTTGCTTTTTTGACTCATTAAACAATCACACAATCAAACAAAGAGCTGTCAAATGAATCAACATACAAAATAAATTATTCTACTGTAACCACCCTCACTTCCATTAACTCTTTCTATAGTGATAATTACATTTTACATTTTAGTCATTTAGCAGACGCTCTTATCCAGAGCGACTTACAGTAGTGAATGCATACATTTCATTTCATTTCAAAAAAAAAATAATTGTACTGGCCCCCCTTGGGAATCAAACCCACAACCCTGGCGTTGCACACACCATGCTGGCATTGCAAACACCATGCTCTACCAACTGAGCCACAGGGAAGGCTAATAATGGTTCATTACACTGAGTGCACAAAACATTAAGAACACCTCCTATTCTTGAGAAGACTGATGTCTTTCCATCAGACCATTATTGGCATCTGAAGCACTTTAAGGTCTAATGGGTGGGGCTACATTCTGCTGTACCAAAAAAGAAGGAAAATGTCCTCACACATTGTGTGAATCTCTTTTAGGATATGAACATTTCAAAATTAACACACACTTATTAGGATTATGAATGTATTCTTATAGTGTACTGTAGCAAATCAGTTCAGAGAATGCCAGACTTTGATGACAACATTTGCCCATGAAGGACCGCCGCGCCACCTTCCTGTTCAAGTGAGCACAGCACAACAAGGTGAGTTCAAAAATGTGTTGAATGCTGCTGCATAAACGATGTAATACTCCAGGGAGATATGTATACTGTAGCTAAGAAAGTAATACTAAGTGCATGTTGTGTAATAAGCTGTTAGTAGTCCATGTGCCTCACCCCTCATCACTTTGCAGACTGTTCTGACTTGGTGGTGCACATGTAGCCTATAGCCTATTTAAGAGAAAAATAATCATTGAATATTGTAAGAGCTTTCATTGTCTGCTTAAATGCCCCCTTTATTTATCCTACAGTTCTGACTTGGTGTTCAGGGAGAATACTGTAAGAACGTTCCTTTCTGAATTCTGTCGCTGTACACTTCAAAAGTGCTGAACAAATAGTTATATTGACTACGTCCGTCCTAGCTCGCTCATTAATGTCTTAATCGAAAGACTCTTATCCGCTCGTCGTCCCTTTATGCCATAGTTTGTACATATACATTTGTTTAAGCAAGTCAGCCATATCAGCTAATAAATGAGGCTGAATGAACTGTTTGGCTGTTAGACAAGGCTTACATTTTTTACATTACATTTTAGTCATTTAGCAGACGGTCTTATCCAGAGCGACTTACAGTAGTGAATGCATACATTTCATACTTTTTTTTTTCTCCGTACTGGTCCCCCGTTACCTCAGGTATAGCTGTGGTAAGGCGTTGGGACTGCTAGTAGCACTCTGCTGTTGGGACAGCTTTATGTAGGCCCTAACAGTTTGCCTTTATAGTGCAATTAATGTATTGTTTTGTGTTGTGTTGTGGCTTTGCTGTCATGCATCCCCAAAAAATTGGGGGAGTTTGCCCCATCAAGATTTACATGCTAAAATCGCCACTGTATATATTGAATGATAAAAAATAACATACTGTACATTAGTCAGTCCTTTCATTTTGCTCTCTTTTAGAGGCCCACATCAATAAAAGTGCTGAACGGTGAATGAATTGTGAGCCTTCATGATGAATTCATACTAAGGCAATACATTTTCTCTTTCTCTCTGTCATCCCTCTATCCTGTCTCCTCCTTAGATACTATGGGTATGTGTAGATTGTAGTGAATATGAGCTGCTACTTCTATACTGCTTTTAGGAAAACTCTCTTATGGAAATGGTGGCATCAACTCAACTCCACTGCTTTTTACGTCACTGTGAATAGCATCTTCCCGATGATCTAAACTTCAAATAACCCAATACTATGCCTTTTCAACGGAAAAGGTTCCTTCATCAGCCCCGAGCATTACATAAAGCACTTCGAAAACACACTTCAAAGATGAATACTTTCTTCTAACATGCATAGCTTCAAGGCCAATCCTAGTTATTGCCAAAAAGGAAACATAATTTTTAAACTCTTTCTTCTTATTCAACTGAAGAACAAAGCCAATTTAACAAGATACTGAGAGAGCCAAGTGTTTCCTGGCAAGAGATGGACTGGAGGAGGGGGAGGAGGAGGAGGAGGAGGAGAAAGATGGAGGGGTGGAGGAGAGGGATGGGGTAGGGGGAAGGGCCGTAGGGCCCAGGGCAGGAAGTGGCAGATAAACGATGGACCGCTGGGACTGTCAACTCAGGGACATTTCCCCAGACCACACACAGCATGTCACCAACAGGCACAGAGAGAAGAGAGAGAGAAAGACGGATTCACAACAAACACCCAACCACCACATTGCATTCGCACAACACACCAATGAACTGCAACTTTAAATCGTTTTCTATTTTCTGTCCTAAATCTTAAAATAACATCCTTTGCTTCTAGCTATGTATTTTTATTTTGACTCCTGAAAGCAGATTTGTATATAGTATAATGTGATTCACATGTCTGTGTTTGGTTTTCCTGACAGTAACTGTCAAACAGGGATGGTGGTAAGCTTCAATGCATCTTCAATCCATGTTAATGAGCATGTAGAAATCTTTTTTCAGACACTTTCTCTCCCTCACCCCAGTTAATTAGAAACCTAAAATAACTTCAGCACACAGAAAAATATAAATAAACACATTGTTAATACATACATATAGTATCAGCACTGACTCCCTCACAGCACTGCTGATGGAAACCTAACTGTCAGGTAGAGGTGAGAGTAGAGAAGAGTCGTAAAGGTTAAATCAAAGTGAAAAAGAATGATGCGGCTCAGGTGACTTGGAGTAAACACAGTCAAAAAGAGAGAGGGCGAGGCATTGTCAGGCCCGGTCTCACAGTAAATGAGGTGACTATGGTAAGTCATGATTCGGAGGTTTGGTATTGGACCTGAGCGCTCCACTGCGTCTCTCTACTGCCTCATGAATCCATTAACAGCGGATTCATGAGCCAAGCTGGAGCCAAGCTGGCCATGGAGCCAAGCTGTTCATCACAGCATACATGTGACACAAAAAGGAGATGGAGCACAGTGACAGGGGAGAACAACTTAAACACTCCACATGAACTTTCCAAAATACCCTGGTTAAACCTCATTAACATGTCTTCTCTCATCAAAACCTTGGCATGAAGCCCCCACACATACTCATCCAAAATGCAGAGACAATGAGATAATGACGATTCATTTTAATCAAGAGCATTGCAACAAAAGAACAAGGGGATATTACAGCCAACAATGATCTGTCCTCTGGTAGTTATATAGCATTAACTGTAGGACATTGTGACGTCCTCTGTCTATTGTCCCCAACCCACAAGTTGTGACAAACTGTGACAAAATGCCCCAGGCATAAAGGTAGTCAATTTTACGGCCCTAAGTAAAGTAGGCTGTGGGATATTTATGGCCCAGTCACAACAGACAATGTGTATTTTGTATAGCTGAATAAAAGTGCTTGGAGAGAGGCGAGGGGAATAGAAAGACAGTGCAGCAACAGCCCAGCCTGAGGGGACAGGTGAAGGGCCAAAGGCAACAGACAGAGGCCATTCTCCACAGGAATAAATCAATCACCTCCTATTGTCCAACACGCCTGACCCAACACCCCCACGCACCAGCCACCAGCCACCAGCCACAAGCAATCAGCCACCAGCCACCACGCACCAGCCACCACGCACCAGCCACCACGCACCAGCCACCACGCACCAGTCACCAGCCATCAGCCACCAGCCACCACGCACCAGCCACCAGCCATCAGCCACCAGCCACCACGCACCAGCCACCACGCACCAGCCACCAGCCACCACGCACCAGCCACCACGCACCAGCCACCACGCACCAGCCACCAGCCATCAGCCACCAGCCACCACGCACCAGCCACCACGCACCATCCACCAGCCACCAACCAACTGATCTTCAAGGTTTATTTATTTTGATTGGTGTTTGTCTCTGTGTGTGAGAGTGTGTGTGAATGAAAGTGGTCTTGCATGAGTGTGTTTGAGTGTGAGAGAATATTTATTGTGTGACTGTGTAGGTTTTCAATTTCGACAAAGCTTCACTTATTGCTGTTCATTATAACACACATGCCAATAACTCCAAGTTCAATAGGTAAGAAAGGCATCAATGTATGGTAAACTGTCAAGGCCAACAACACCATTCGAATCAGAATCTAATTTCTAAAAAAGTCTATTGTGTATTGTATTGTCTGTAAATTGAGAAGAATGTATCTGTGGTTCTCTGTGGTTCTCACAGAGTCACATTCCTCCATTTCTGCTGTGAGGCTGTTTAACTTCACAGCAGAAAGGCTGAAACTTGTGTTGTGTGAGAGCCTTACTTAGGGACCACACAGCATTGTAGCACAGGGACTCTATTCATGAAAGATGCACTGCATCACAAACCAAGGTTAACATGCCATCGAGGCTAGGGCACTATTCTACCATGAAAAACATTGTGTTATGAAGTGCATAGCAACCAAGACTAGAATGGGTGAGGACAGCTTTTCTAATGGGAGAACCTTGCTAAGTCAATGCATTGAAAGTGGGGGTGTTTGAGTTGTCCAGTGGCATTGGAGACAGTGAGCTGAGACCCAGAACCATGACTCAGAGGAGGGGTCTTAGCTGGAGCAGGGCCAGGGCGACTAGAGTCACACACATCCTCGTGCTCAAAAATGCAATACTGTAAACTTAAGATAAACTTGACTTTTTTGTATATCTCACATTTCCAATAATGCATTATTTATGTGAAAGTTCAAGTTACGAGCTCATATCTCATGTTCCTAGCATCCTAACAAAGTCTGACAACCCAAAAGACACAAATAAACTAAGTTCCGAGACATGCATGGTACAGACAGTATCTGCATGTGTTTCAAATATAAAGGATAGTATATGTATGCCTATTGTGTAATAATAAACACATGACCATAATACACGCACAAATATACACACTTACATAAATCAACAAGATTTGTCTCCACTCGGCAAAGGAATAATCTAGACAAAATCTGCATTGCCATTGTGATAACATGCCCTCATGTGCTTTCAAAGAGCGAAATATCACAATAAGTGTGTTGTGTGTGTGTGTGTGTGCGCGCATGTGTGCACGCACATACATGGCTGTGTATGTGAAGGTGTTGTGAGTGTCCTCTCTGTGCTCGGACAGCTCCAGTGTTGTGCGATGTATCAGAAACAGTACTGGCCAGACAGAGCAATCAAAGCAGACAGTAAACTGTTGAGACAGGTCAAGGTTTTTCATTTCAAAGCCATCAGCGTATTAAGACTGACGTGCCCTTTGCTTTCCCTCGCCATCCTCTGACTCCTCCCTGTAACTGGTTTACTGGTAAAAGCAGGAAAAGTGATGTCAGCGCAGTGACAGAAGAGGCATGTAGTAAGACATTAGACAACAAACAACTCCCCTCCCTCCCCGGGAGGGTGTCTCTCTCTGTCTGTCGACGTGGCGGTGCCAAGTGAGGGCATGATGACTGTTGTTGTTTTCCATTTACAATTAATTAATTTGTCACCATAACATGGAGCAAGGCCTGGGAATGGAGAACGTTCCCATCCAGAGACTACCAGTGGTCCTTTAATCTATAAATCAGTCACTGTCAGTGGGGTTCTCTAACTTTCACACTGGGCCTATGCAGTACGCCCCGGTACATCATGTCTTCAATCAAGACAGTCAGAAACAGACATATGGCTAGTCTGACACAGGGAACACACAATGTTGACAAAACCTTGTTAGCACCCAGAGCCGCAGCAGCAGACATGCTCCATGCTGTATTGCAGAATGGCGGGCACAGCATATGTCACATAGGGCCTCTGTGTGATGGTTGGACATGGCTGGATTAGGCCTGGCTTGCAGAGGGCATTCCAATTGATCCCAAAAAGTGTTCGATGGGGTTGAGGTCAGGGCTCTGTGCAGGCCAGTCGAGTTCTTCCACACCAATCTCGACAAATCATTTCTGTATTAACCTTGCTTTGTGCACGGGGTCATTGTCATGTTGAAACAGGAAAGGGCCTTCCCCAAACTGTTGCCACAAAGTTGGAAGTACAGAATGTCATTTTATGCTGTAGCATTAAGATTTCCCTTCACATTGTCATGCTGAAACAGGAAAGGGCCTTCCCCAAACTGTTGCCACAAAGTTGGAAGCACAGAATGTCATTTTATGCTGTAGCATTAAGTTTTCCCTTCACGTGAACTAAGGGACCTAGCCCGAACCATGAAAAACAGCCCCAGACCATTATTCCTCCTCCACCAAACTTTATAGTTGGCACTATGCATTTTGGCAGGTGGCATCCGCCAAACCCAGAATTGTCCGTTGGACTGCCAGATGGTGAAGCATGATTCATCACTCCAGGGAACGCATTTCCACTGCTCCAGAGTCTAATGGCGGTGAGCTTTACACCACTTCAGCCAACACTTGGCATTGTGCATGGTGATCCTAGGCTTGTGTGCAGCTACTAGGCCATGGAAACCATTTTGTGAAGCACCCGACAAACAGTTCTTGTGCTGACGCTGCTTCCAGAGGCAGTTTGGAACCCGCGCTACGCGTTTTAGCACTTGGCGGTCCCGTTCTGTGAGCTTGTGTGGCCTATCATTTCGCAGCTGAGCTGTTGTTCCTGCCACTTCACAACAACAACATTTACAGTTGACAGGGGCAGCTCTAGCAGGGCAGAAATTTGACAAACTGACTTGTTGGAAAGGTGGTATCCTATGACGGTGCCACGTTGAAAGTCACTGAGCTCGTCAGTGTGGGCCATTCTACTGCCAATGTTTGTCTATGGAGATTGCATGGCGGTGTGCTCAATTTTATACACATGTCAGCAACGGTGTGGGTGAAATAGCCAAATCCACTTATCATTTTGGCCATGTAGTGTATGTCTGTGGAGGAATAAAGATGTTTAGACAAATAGGGCTCTATAGATAATTAGTTGAACTGTTACTGATAGTCTGTAGAGCATTTATATATGGACTAGTCAAATAAAGTGTTACCCTCCTATTTGAAAACATTTAACAAAGAAATCCCCATTTTGTTTCATTTGATTAAAAACCAAGCATAACCTCCCCTCCTCTCAATGAAAGCTGTTTTTTTGTGTCCTGACCAATGCATTCGCCAAGTATTCAACGCTATCATAAAGGGTTTGGAACGTGAGACCGCTTTGAAATAAATCTTCATTACCAAAGCTTTATTAAAAGATCAAGCTTGGCAGCAGCAAAACTGTGAGCGGACATCGCCTTTGTATCTATGTAGGCTATTATATTATTTTAGCCAGCTCCTGTTATTATTTTGGATGTGTGTAAAACCCCCTCCATATAGGCTATACTGTATGCCATCATGGAACTAGAGATGAGATAATCCGGTGACACTCATATTTAGAAAATGTTTAGTTATTTTCCTGTAACAATTGCTTGTTTTCAGTTTCCTTTGATAAAAAGCAGGTATTTTGTAGGCTACCCTTACCCTACTATAACGAAAGCTGGTTCAACAGCAATGTGTCTGGCGTCTTTCTTACCCTGGCCATGCATTCACCAAGTACCCGATTCATTAAAGTTTTTTGAAATGGTCTACTCGTGATGCTTTTGCTATCATGCTTTTGCATTATTCACAATTCACATAGGACTACCCTCAGTGCATACGTCATTCAGTTTGAATCCATCCCGATATCCAAAGAACCCATCTTGTCCGGTTACCATAGACGTGCTCCTCCAAACGTATTTAAAATGTTCAGTCCTATAACGCAGTATTAACGGAATATCTACAGTAGGCTATATCTTGCTTAATGAAAACGTGGCTCGCACATACAATACAATTTACGGTAGGGCTGGGAGATGTGGCCTAAAACTCATATCTCAAGATTTTTTTTACTTATGGGTGATTCGTGATATACTGTACATATACAGTCAAAAGTTTAGATACACCTACTCATTCAAGAGTTTTTCTTTATTTGTACTATTTTCTACATTATAGAATAATAGTGAAGACATCAAAACTGTCACACCCTGATCTGTTTTAGCTGTCTCTGTACCTTGCCCCACCTCACTGGATTATTGACCCCTGCCTGCCCTGACCCTGAGACTGCCTGCAGTTCTGGACCCTTTGCACCCTCTCTGGATTACTGACCCCTGCCTGTCTTTGACCTGTCGTTTGCCTGCCCCTGTATGAGAAATACGCTTTTGTTTCTTTGACACTGTCTGCATCTGGCTCATACCTGAAACGTGATACACCTCCTTGCCTCCTGTTTCTCCTGTTTTTCATAAAATCAATGAAAAAACACATATGGTATCATGTAGTAAGCAAAAAAGAGTTAAACAAACCCAAAAATATGGTAAAGGGAGTAATTGATTTCTACTTGTTAAAGGTGACGGTTACAGTGATTAAACACAGGGCCGTTTCACACTCAACAAAAACACGCTATGTTCCTCTTAGAGGAGTTTAGGCCATCGCCACTGCAACACTGCTGAGCCCACACTGAGACTGACGACATACATGCTACTGTCCTCTAGGCTTACCACACAGTGTGGGCTGATGGAAAAAACAGGTGCTTATTAAGGATGATAATAACACACAGGGCCAGCATGAAATGGCTTTCTAATAAAAAAAAATACTTTATTACAAATACTGTATACCATTTCACATGGTCACTGTGGGAGTATACTTGAAAGAGATCAGACAGGAAGGCAACATCTCACTCAGCCTTTCCATTCTAGGCCACTTCTGTCGTGCATTTCAAAGTGTTCCATTTGGATAGCGTGATGCGTCATAAGGCTTGAACAAGACAATGTACTCAGGGCTGCAGAAACGAAGAGCTTTCAAGAGGAGGATGAATAAAATATTCACACAATGATATGAGAAACACTTTCTGTCAACGTTATTATCTCACCTTCAGTTAACTCTTAAATGTAATGGCAAAATGTAGATTTACGCCTAAATAGACATACCCAAAAACAGTGTTAATTTTGGCACTAGATTAGATTGCCTAGTCGTATTCATTTTGACTAAAATATGATGACTAAAATATAATTGTCTTAGTCACATTTTTGTAATTTGCATAATGATTTAGTCTAGTTAACGTTAAAATGACAAAAACAGCGGGCCATTTTAGTCAACTAAATGCCCTTTCATTTTAGTCACATCACATTTGTATTGCCTCATTACCCTAAATTAAACATAAATGACTGACTTCCATGTGCACAAACATTGTCCTTGTCCTACTAACATATTTTTCTGCATAACCCCCTATTATATTCCCAAAAGCAAAAATATGACAAACATATATAGTACCAGTCAAACATTTGGACACACCTACTAATTTTTCTTTATTTTTCACAATTTTCTACATTGTAGAATAATAGTGAAGACATCATAACAATGAAATAACAAATATTGAATCTCGTAGTAATCAAAAATCAACATATATTTTATATTTGAGATTCTTCAAAGTAGCCACCCTTTGCCTTGATGACAGCTTTGCAGACTCTTGGCATTCTCTCAACCAGCTTCACCTGGAATGCTTTTCCAACAGTCGTAAAGGAGTTCCCACATATGCTGAGCACATGTTGGTTGCTTTTCCTTCACTCTGTGGTCCAACTCATTCCAAACCATCTCAATTGGGTTGAGGTCAGGTGATTGTGGAGGCCAGGTCATCTGATACAGCACTCCATCACTCTCCTTCTTGGTCAAATAGCCCTTACACAGCCGGGAGGTGTGTTTTAGGTCCTTGTTCTATTGAAAAACAAATGATAGTCCCACTAAGCCCAAACCAGATGGCGTATCACTGCAGAATGCTGTGGTACTGTAGCCATGCTGGTTAAGTGTGCCTTGAATTCTAAATAAATCACAGACAGTGTCACCAGCAAAGCACCCCCATACCATCACACCTCCTCCTCCATGCTTTACGGTGGGAACCACATGCGGAGATCATCCGTTCACCTACTCTGCGTCTCACAAAGACACGGTGGTTAGAACCAAAAATCACAAATTTGACCGACCTCAGAAATTGCAGCCCAAATAAATGCTTCACAGAGTTCAAGTAACAGACACATCTCAACATCAACTGTTCAGAGGAGACTGTGTGAATCAAGCCTTCATGGTCGAGTTGCTGCAAAGAAACCACTACTAAAGGACACCAATAAGAAGAAGAGACTTGCTTGGACCAAGAAGCACGAGCAATGGACATTAGACCGGTGGAAATTTGTCCTTTGGTCTGGAGTCCAAATAGGAGATTTTTGGTTCCAACCGCCATGTCTTTGTGAGACGCGGTGTGGACGAGCGGATGATCTCCGCATGTGTATTTCCCACAATAAAGCATGGAGGAGGAGGTGTGATGGTGTTGGGGTGCATTACTGGTGACACGGTCTGTGATTTATTTAGAATTCAAGTCACACTTAACCAGCATGGCTACCACAGCATTCTGCAGCAATACACCATCCCATCTGGTTTGGGCTTAGTGGGACTATAATTTATTTTTCAATAGAACAATGACCCAACACACCTCCAGGATGTGAAAGGGCTATTTTACCAAGAAGGAGAGTGATGGAGTGCTGTATCAGATGACCTGGCCTCCACAATCACCCAACCTCAAACAAATTGAGATGGTTTGGGATGAAGCGGTCCACAGAGTGAAGGAATGCCAAGAGTGTCCAAAGCTGTCATCAAGGCAAAGGGTGACTATTTGAAGAATCTCAAATATAAAATATTTTGATTTGTTTAACACTTTTTTGGTTACTACATGATTCAATATGTGTTATTTCATAGTTTTGATGTCTTCACTATTATTCTACAATGTAGAAAATAGTAAAATAAAGAAAAACCCTTGAATGAGTAGGCGTTCTAAAACTTTTGACTGGTAGTGTACATTCCACAACTATTTGAACATTAACCCACACTGTCTAGACACGCCTCATGGTATCCTCCCAATTCTTTGTACAAAACACCAGGGCACCTGGGTAAGCCGGGGTGCCTATCATGTTCGATTCTGCAAAGTTCTATTCTTCAGCCACATCTTACCGATTTTCATCTCCAATACTACTCCCCCAAATGGAGGAAGGAACACAACTAACAGACAAAAGAAATGCAATTATATAAAATTATAAAAACAGCAAGATCAATAGCTAATTACAAGGACTTTATCTTTACTGAGGTCTTTCAGTTCAGTGGATGGTAGGTGTGAAGATGGCTAACAGGCACTATTTCCTCCTCTGTGAGGGGGGAGAGAGAAGGGGGGTGAGAGGAGGAAGGAGGGGCAGAGAAGGGGGAAAGGATGCCTGTGAAGGGAGTATAAGGTTCATGGTAAAGGGAGTAATTGATTTCTACTTGTTAAAGGTGACGGTTACAGTGATTAAACACAGGGCCGTTTCACACTCAACAAAAACACGCTATGTTCCTCTTAGAGGAGTTTAGGCCATCGCCACTGCAACACTGCTGAGCCCACACTGAGACTGACGACATACATGCTACTGTCCTCTAGGCTTACCACACAGTGTGGGCTGATGGAAAAAACAGGTGCTTATTAAGGATGATAATAACACACAGGGCCAGCATGAAATGGCTTTCTAATAAAAAAAAATACTTTATTACAAATACTGTATACCATTTCACATGGTCACTGTGGGAGTATACTTGAAAGAGATCAGACAGGAAGGCAACATCTCACTCAGCCTTTCCATTCTAGGCCACTTCTGTCGTGCATTTCAAAGTGTTCCATTTGGATAGCGTGATGCGTCATAAGGCTTGAACAAGACAATGTACTCAGGGCTGCAGAAACGAAGAGCTTTCAAGAGGAGGATGAATAAAATATTCACACAATGATATGAGAAACACTTTCTGTCAACGTTATTATCTCACCTTCAGTTAACTCTTAAATGTAATGGCAAAATGTAGATTTACGCCTAAATAGACATACCCAAAAACAGTGTTAATTTTGGCACTAGATTAGATTGCCTAGTCGTATTCATTTTGACTAAAATATGATGACTAAAATATAATTGTCTTAGTCACATTTTTGTAATTTGCATAATGATTTAGTCTAGTTAACGTTAAAATGACAAAAACAGCGGGCCATTTTAGTCAACTAAATGCCCTTTCATTTTAGTCACATCACATTTGTATTGCCTCATTACCCTAAATTAAACATAAATGACTGACTTCCATGTGCACAAACATTGTCCTTGTCCTACTAACATATTTTTCTGCATAACCCCCTATTATATTCCCAAAAGCAAAAATATGACAAACATATATAGTACCAGTCAAACATTTGGACACACCTACTAATTTTTCTTTATTTTTCACAATTTTCTACATTGTAGAATAATAGTGAAGACATCATAACAATGAAATAACAAATATTGAATCTCGTAGTAATCAAAAATCAACATATATTTTATATTTGAGATTCTTCAAAGTAGCCACCCTTTGCCTTGATGACAGCTTTGCACACTTGGTATTCTCTCAATCCACTTGGGAACATGGGAGGGTTGAGCGAGACTACAAATTCAAGGACAGGCTACTTTTCTATACTCAAGGGAGAGAAACACATAGCTAGACTGTTGTTCTACTATTCAAGTCAATGCTGCTATTGTTTTTCATTTCGTAAAGCAGCTTGTGTTTCTTAAGCAGGCAAAGGGTAGTTAACTAGAAGGCTGGTGGTGACTAGTTTGAGCAAAGCCTATTTGCCCACATTCATCGCTTGCTCCCCCACAGCTCACCAGCTGATGTAGACTGTGTGTGCTGGGTGTGGCGCTTCCTTCCCACTGCTGAACAGAACTGCGCTGCTAATATTAATTGTGCTTATCACCGAAAAAGCACTCAATCTCTCCAAAAACTATTGTCCAGTCCATTTAGTAGTCAGATTTTAGTCTCATCTCGATTTAGTCACTGAAATGAAAAATCATTTTCGTTTGGTTCTACCTTTTTTCTGGGTCTATTTAGCAAATTATAGTCTCGTCAATTGCCACTGAAAAATAGGTGTTTGACGAATATATTTGTCACCATTTTTTTTAACGAAATTAACACTGCCCAAAATAATATTTTTTTATGAGAGGGCCATAAATAATTACTAGTAATGCTGCATACTCCAAGAAAGATTAAAATACCACCCTTCTGAGGTGTATTCATTTTTGAGGACACAACCTCAAGTACATATTATTTCAAACATGATAAAAAATGAATTATTAAATATCATATATGATGTAGTTCCTATTCAACAATATACTTGTTTCTATAATTGAGGAGGTTCTTAGCTTTCCAGTGCTATGTTGCATGTGAGTGTGTGATGTGTCCTTCCGCCACAAAATGACAGACAGTCTGACCAGTGAATGAATGTGTATTGTAGGTGGGACTTCCCAGCCTCCAATGACTGTGAATACGTAAACCAATACCGCAGTGTCTTCTGGGACTAACTCAATGCAAGCTGGCAAGCAGGGCTCTCAGCCAAAACTATCACGAAGCAAATTGGCTTAACAAAAGCTGATTTCTAAGTTAATTACCTTGATAAAACATTTAAATTATAACCTACATTTTTGAGTTTACATCAGCGAGATTAATGGAAATTGTCATCAATAATCCTTAAAACCTTTAAGGAGGGTGAGTAACAATCGTACACAAAGATGTTCCATCTCTGCTAGACTACATCTCAAGGTAACACACCTTCGTGTTCAATAATCACATTGCAGTATGTAAATCAATGTATTGCTTGATATTCCAAGCTCATTTGCTAACCATTAGCACAAAGTCTCTTCTCAGTTGTGAGTAACTAACAGCTGCTGGTTTTGCTGTTTGTTGTTGTTTTGAATAACTGCTAACAATTATTTTAAACCACCCCAGATCAAAGCAGAGCAAAATGGAAACTTTTCATGTGTTTGATGATACTGTGTACTATTCCCTTCTATGTGTTCTGTTCTGACAAAAGGCTGACTCTGAGATTGACAGGGGCTGCACATGCACTTAGTTTGATCCCATGAGGAAGCAATTTTTCTTTAATTTTATTCTGAATATCAAAGCACAAACATCTTATATTAAGGCAAACCAGCCAGTAGGTAAATGCCATTACACTTGTGGTATGTGTGCTTGTGTATTTTTGTGTCAGGTTGTTTACTCCATAATAAAATACAATAACTCTTATACTCAGTAGATAAAAATATATGAACTTGGAAATCTTGGAAAATGTAGGTTAGAAAACTCCCAGACATACAATAATCGATAGAGCCATCCTTATGGAGCCGCTCTAATTCAGAGCAGCAGCCGTTAGTGAAACACAAAGCAAATACATCTATCAACATGAGGTAAGGCTGGAGTGAGACAGTGTCTGCTTGCTAGATTTCTCTCTAGCTCAGCTACAGCTCTGCTGCTGTGGCCTTTGCAGGGCCTTGATGAAAGGCTGTAGTAGTGTGGCGTTGCAGAGTTTGTGCTTCATTACTCAGACAGAACCTCAACTGCTTGGGGGGAACAAAAGGCACAGGCCACCTCACCGCCCCTGAAGGCTCCAGCCTTGCTAATTACAGCCCGCCTCACCCCACCCCACCCCACCCACCCACATGCTCCCCCTCTCTCTCCCAACTCTCCCTCTCCACAAGTCTGTCTTCTGTCTGCCACAGTGTCTTCGTTGTTTATCCAGACAAGCACTGCTGGGCCGCAACAACACATGTTGGTGTCACCGCCGGGACCTTTCCCCACTGAGCACTAGATACGCTGGGTTGTGTCTGTCTGTCTGTCGGTGGCTGTGAGGCTCATTTCAATGAGCCACCATTCATTCTCTGCTTCTCTGCTTTGTCTTGCCCATTCAATCTCTGAATGGCACACATACACAATCCATGTCTCAATTGTCTCAAGGCTTAAAAATCATTCTTTATCCTGTCTTCTCCCCTTCATCTACACTGATTGAAGTGAATTTAACAAGTGACATCAATAAGGGATCATAGCTTCACCTGGATTCACCTGGTCAGTCTATGTCATGGAAAGAGCAGCTGTTCTTAATGTTTCGTACACTCACTGTATATTCCCCCACACAAAAATACAGCCAAAACTTAGTTTAATTTCCAATGTGTTATGACTATGCTTTCAATCATCAAAAAGCACAACCAAATTGCAATGGAAAAACAATGTTTAATTTTTGGATTAGTTGTCACTCAAATGTCTATCACTGAGCTTTGAAACATTTAAAAGCACAACAAAGTTCAAGTGGGAATACAATGTCAGATATTTTGTTTATTTATATTACAGATTAACGTGTTATCACTGCGCTTCATCTAATAGCAATTGACCTGGATTGTAGTTGAGATTTCATTAGAAAGTACATGGTGCAAGTTATCAATGCCTTTCCGGATTCTGTGAAGATTATTACAGCAATTGTGAAGATCTCCACAGACCTGTGACAACGTATGCATGCTCTTGAACATGATATGATATATTTAATATGATTACATAAGAATAAATGTTTGTTAAAATAACCTCAAAATGTGGCCATGGATGTGTTACTGTCACAGTATCTAACGAAGGTGGCGCTCCTCCTCGGTCGGGCGGCGGTCGTCGTCGCCGGCCTATTAGCTACCACTGATCGTTGTTTCTGTGTCTTTTGGTTTTGTCTGTCTATCCCGCACCTGTTTTGTGTCTGTCATTAGTGGGGGGTTATTTAGTGTGTATTTTCAGTTGGGGTTCTCGTGCGGGATTGTTTATTGTCTACTCTAGACAGTTGCGAGTGTAGCTGTTTTTTCGCTGGTTATTGTCCATTGTATTGCCGGGCTGCGCCCCGTGCGCTTTTTCCAGAGTGTTTATTTTTGGGAATGTGTTTTCCCCTGGCAGACTTCGTCACGCACCCTGTGCCCTACGGCTATTGCGTTTGCAATTATTATTAAAACACTGTTGCTCCGGCCCTCTGTCTCCTGCTCCTGATTCCACATCTTCACTGGTCCTAGACAGCCGTGACAGAATCCCGCACCAACTATGGAGTCAGCAGGAGCAGAAGCGCCGTCCATGGCTGAGCAGGTCTCTCACCACGCCAGCCTCCTCCACCGCCTAGGCTTGGCCATGGACCAGGTGTTGGCCCGGTTGGAGAACTGAGAGAGAGGTGCTTCCCCAGCTGGACCAGCTCCGGTCCCTCACCCTGCGCCCCTACCCACACCCACTGACGCGGGCGCGGTATCCGGATTACTCCTCCCCGGGAGTTCGATGGGACGGCCGCTGGGTGCAAGGGGTTCTTGCTCCAATTGGAACTTACCTGGCGACCGTCCGCCCCCCCTCCGACGAAGAGAGGGTGAGCGTCCTCGTCTCGTGTCTCACGGGTCGAGCCCTGGAATGGGCCAATGCGGTCTGGGATGGCCCAGACTCGGCTCGGGGCGACTACCCTGAGTTCACCCGCCGCTTCCGGGCGGTTTTCGATCATCCCCCGGAGGGCAGGGCGGAGGGTGAGCGGCTATTCCATTTGAGACAGGAGACGATGAGCGCTCAGGATTTCGCCCTGGAATTCCGGACTCTCGCCGCTGGATCGGGGTGGAACGAGCGGGCCCTGATAGACCACTATAGGTGTAGCCTTCGTGAGGACGTCCGCCGGGAGCTGGCCTGTAGGGACAACGCCTCCACCCTAGACCAACTGGTGCATTTGTCCATTAGACTGGACAACCTGCTGGCTGCCCGGGGACGTTCCAGTCGGGGCCTGTTCGTTCCGCCTCCCAGTCCTCCCGCTCCACAGCCCATGGAGATAGGGGGGGCTGCGTCGAGGAGGACCGGAGGGGGGGGTCTCTCCTGCACCCGCTGTGGGCGCAGAGGACACACTGTGGACCGGTGCTGGAGAGGTCCACCCGGGAGTTCGGAGGGCAGGCAGAGCACTACTTCGACCCACCCAGGTGCGTCCGCACCAGCCACACCCAGAGCCCCCTGTCGACCACATGTACACCTCCGTTTGTTTTCCTGATTTTTCCCCTCACTTCCAGTATAAGGCACTAGTCGATTCAGGTGCAGCTGGGAGTTTTATGGACCGTGGGTTAGCGAAGAGGTTAGGGATTCCCCTGGTTCAGCTGGACCACCCCTTCCCCGTGCACGCCCTAGATAGTCGACCGCTAGGGTCAGGCCAAGTAGGGGAGATCACAGTGCCACTGGTTATGCAGACGTGGGGGGGTCATGAGGAGCGTATCAGCCTGTTCCTCATTGACTCCCCAGCGTTTCCGGTGGTACTGGGAATCCCCTGGCTAGCCACGCACAACCCTCAGATTTCGTGGAGACAGAGGGCTCTTACGGGGTGGATGAGGGAGTGCTCAGGTAGGTGCATAGGAGTTTCCATCGGTGCGACTACGGTGGAGAGTCCAGACCAAGTCTCCACCGGGCACATTCCCTCAGAGTATGCCGATTTGGCTATCGCCTTCAGTAAGATGAAGGCGACTCTATTACCCCCCCCCCCATCGACGAGGGGATTGTGCGATAAACCTCCAGGCCGACGTGGTTCTTCCTAGGAGTCACGTGTATCCTCTGTCTCAGGAGGAGACAGTGGCTATGGATACATACGTCACTGAGTCCTTGAGACAGGGATACATTCGGCCATCTAAGT
This sequence comes from Salmo trutta, assembly GCF_901001165.1. NCBI lineage: Eukaryota > Metazoa > Chordata > Actinopteri > Salmoniformes > Salmonidae > Salmo > Salmo trutta. Next base: position 21,502,555 of record NC_042973.1, read on the forward strand.
CCCCTCGTCTCCTCCTCCTTTTCGTGAAGAAGAAGGAGGGAGGTCTGCGCCCGTGCATTGACTATAGAGGTCTAAATGCTATCACAGTGGGTTTCAGTTACCCGCTACCTCTCATTGCTACGGCAGTGGAGTCATTTCACGGGGCGCACTTCTTCACGAAATTAGATCTCAGGAGCGCGTATAACCTGGTGCGTATCTGAGATGGAGACGAGTGGAAAACCGCATTTAGTACCACATCGGGCCATTATGAGTACCTCGTCATGCCGTATGGGTTAAAGAACGCTCCCGCTGTCTTCCAATCCTTTGTGGACGAGGTCCTTCGGGACATGCTCGGGCAGGGTGTGGTGGAGTACATCGATGACATCCTGATTTGCTCTGCCACACGCGCCGAGCATGTGTCCCTGGTGCGTAGAGTGCTTGGGCGGCTCCTGGAGCATAACCTATACGTCAAGGCTGAGAAATGTGAGTTCTCCAAACGAGCCGTCTCATTTCTAGGATATCGCATTTCCACCTCGGGGGTGGAGGTGGAGTGTGACTGCGTGACGGCTGTGCGTAATTGGCCAACCCCAACCACTGTGAAGGAGGTGCAGCGGTTCTTGGGGTTCGCTAATTATTATCGGAGGTTTATCCGGGGTTTTAGCCAGGTGGCGGCTCCCATTACCTCACTGATGAAGGGGGGGGGCGGTGCGGCTACGATGGTCAGCAGAGGCGGACAGAGCCTTCCATCGTCTGAAGGTTCTGTTTACCAACGCACCTGTCCTGGCGCAATCGGACCCCTCTTTGCCATTCATAGTGGAGGTGGACGCGTCCGAGGCTGGGGTAGGAGCTGTGCTATCGCAGCGCTCGGGCGTTCCTCCGAAGCTCCGCCCATGTGCATTCTTTTCTAAGAAGCTGAGCGCGGCGGAGCGCAACTATGATGTGGGGGACCGGGAGCTGTTAGCCGTGGTCAGGGCTTTGACGGTGTGGAGACATTGGCTTGAGGGGGCACGTCACCCTTTTCTCATCTGGACTGACCACCGTAACCTGGAGTATATTCGGGCAGCGAGGAGGCTTAATCCCCGTCAGGCAAGGTGGGCCATGTTTTTTACGAGGTTTCACTTTACCCTCTCGTACATTCCAGGTTCCCGGAACCGGAAGGCTGACGCACTGTCGCGTCTCTACGACACCGAGGAGCGGACCATCGATCCTACTCCCATACTTCCCGCCTCCTGTCTGGTGGCACCGGTGGTATGGGAGGTGGATGCGGACATCGAGCGGGCGGGTCGGTCAGAACCCACTCCACCGCAGTGTCCCGTGGGCCTGAAATATGTTCCGCTTGGTGTTCGCGATCGCCTGATCCGATAGTCCCACACTCTACCCTCCTCGGGTCATCCTGGGGTGGAACGGCCAGTGCGGGGCCTGAAGGGAAGGTACTGGTGGCCCACCTTGGCTGAGGATGTTCGGCGTTATGTCTCTTCCTGTTCGGTATGCGCTCAGTGCAAGGCTCCTAGGCACCTGCCTCGAGGAAAATTACAGCCCCTCCCCGTTCCACAACGGCCTTGGTCTCACCTCTCGGTGGATTTCCTCACGGATCTCCCGCCGTCCCAGGGGAATATGGCGATCCTGGTCGTTGTGGACAGGTTCTCTAAGTCCTGTCGTCTGCTCCCTTTGCCCGGTCTTCCTACGGCCCTGCAGACCGCGGAGGCCCTGTTCACCCATGTCTTCCGGCACTATGGGGTGCCCGAGGACATCGTATCTGATCGGGGTCCCCAGTTCACGTCCAGGGTGTGGAGATCGTTTATGGAGAGGCTGGGGGTCTCGGTCAGCTTGACCTCTGGGTTCCACCTCGAGAGTAATGGGCAGGTAGAGCGCATTAAGCAGGATGTGGGCAGGTTCCTGCGGTCGTATTGCCGGGACCGGCCAGGGGAGTGGGCGCAGTTCGTGCCATGGGCCGAGATGGCCCAGAACTCTCAGTGCCACTCCTCTACCAACCTGTCACCCTTCCAGGTGGTATTGGGGTATCAGCCGGTCCTGGTGCCATGGCAACAGAGCCAGACGGAGGCTCCTGCGGTGGAGGCATGGGTGAAGCGCTCTCAGGAGACCTGGAATGGTGTCCAGGAGTGCCTAAGGAGGGCTGGTGAACGACACAAGGAGAGCGCTGACCGCCACCGCAGTGACGCCCCCGTGTTTAACCCGGGGGACAGAGTCTGGCTCTCGACCCGGAACCTGCCTCTCCGCCTGCCCTGCCGGAAGCTGGGTCCGCGGTTTGTGGGGCCGTTCAAAGTCCTGAGGAGGATAAACGAGGTGTGTTACAGGTTACAACTCCCTTCATATTACCGCATTAACCCCTCGTTTCATGTGTCTCTCCTCAGGCCGGTGGTAGCTGGTCCGCTACAGGACGATGAGGTGCTGGAGGTCCCCCCGCCCCCCCTGGACATTGGGGGGGCCCCGGCGTACACAGTCCGAGCCATCCTGGACTCCCGACGTCGGGTAGGGGGCCTGCAGTACCTCGTGGACTGGGAGGTGTACGGTCCGGAGGAGAGGTGCTGGGTTCCGGCGGCGGACATTCTAGATCCACCTATGCTACAGGAATTCCACCGTCGCCGGCCTATTAGCTACCACCGATCGTTGTTTCTGTGTCTTTTGGTTTTGTCTGTCTATCCCACACCTGTTTTGTGTCTGTCATTAGTGGGGGGTTATTTAGTGTGTATTTTCAGTTGGGGTTCTTGTGCAGGATTGTTTATTGTCTACTCTAGACAGTTGCGAGTGTAGCTGTTTTTTCGCTGGTTATTGTCCATTGTATTGCCGGGCTGCACCCCGTGCGCTTTTTCCAGAGTGTTTATTTTTGGGAATGTGTTTTCCCCTGGCAGACTTCGTCACGCACCCTGTGCCCTACGGCTATTGCGTTTGCAATTATTATTAAAACACTGTTGCTCCGGCCCTCTGTCTCCTGCTCCTGATTCCACATCTCCACTGGTCCTAGACAGCCGTGACAGTTACTCCTTTTAGGGTTGAATGTTACATTCGTTTGTAAGATAGCTTTAACTTTAGGCTATTTACAGTTCTACAAAAGTAATATTGAATTGTGTTTGGTTCACAATGCAACCAAATATCAACATTTAAAAGAGATGTATCTACTACTTGGATTGTTCCATCTGAGCCACTGGTTTAATCCCATTACTTATCATTTATTTTTGGTTGAGTTGGAGACATATATCCAACATATTATTTTATAACTTGTCGATAGGTCAACAGGCTATTTATTGCATTTCAAAAGTTATATTGATTTGTGTTTGTTTGTCAACTGAACCAAATATCTTTTGATGACAATGACTTTAATTCCAGTTGGTCTACAAATGAATAATTTATATATTGGATTCACGTCTCCATCTCATGCAAAAATCAGTTAAAAAAATAAGAACGTTGGATTTGATTTAATCCTATACTTTAACTAAGATTTTTGGTTGAGATGGAGACGTGAATCGAACATATTAATTAGTAGACAAACTGGAATTAAAGACAGTCAGTCGCACAGATGGAACTATCCAAGCAGAAGATACATCTCCTTCAAATGTTGATATTTGGTTGCGTTGACAACCAAACACAATTCAATATCACTAAATATCATTACATTCTAAATCAATCAGAACTTGAAACGCTAGGGCAGTTGGATTGTCTATTTTTAGTTGAATTCTGGGTTCAATTGAAACAATAGCTGTTGATGACTTTGGAAATACTATATAGGCCTAAATAGTATAATTGATGATATATGAGTGACAAAGTATGGTCACTTTAATTTGCTCTGTTAAACCTACCCATTGGATTGACCGATAACAATAGTGAATCTATTTAGTTATAAAGTGGAGATCTCTCAACAATCATTTTCACAATAGCATATTGGTAATAGTCAAAGACAAATAACATAGCTAAGCAGGGCTGGGCTTGGATAGTAGATCAAAGGGTAACTGAAGATAGATCATTTCTCCAGTAGGAGGTGCTGCCCAGCCTAAAATGTTTTATTCTGTTAGTGGATATAATGCATATAACGTGGAAGATCTGATGTTGTTTTAAAGATACAAATTCAACATATTTTATACAATGTTTATCTATGTTGAAATTTGACAAATTACATTGAAAGAACATTGATTCAACCAGTTTGTGCCCAGTGGGACACTCTCCTATCTTCTGCACTGTTTTCCAAGAAAATATCAATGAAGTGTTCATTTATCCATGAATGCCCTCTTGGCCTGGCTCCACTCACCAACTGGCACATGAAAGGACGGATTAAGGAAATAATACACTTGTGAGAAAATAACTGGAGAAAGGAGAGGAATAGTGCCCTTAGCTTTTCCCCTAAGAAGGTAGGGAAAAAGGAAAGGACATGTCCTCATATTTCCTTCCTCATCAAATCAATAGGGACCAGATGCAACTCCTCTTCTTGCCCCAGCAACTTATTTGCATTTCAGACTAATTGCCACTATTCGCTCATCAAAGTTCCTCGACTTTGTTAATTACAGGCACAATTGGAAGCAATTGTCAAGCTCAATTATATAAACTGGTCAGGATCAGTCCTCAGTGGAGCAGGAAAGTAACGAGGAAATTGAGAGAAGGACCTGAAAATAAGACGACGATGTCATAACATTTTGTGTGCCGTCACGTTCCTACAACTGTCTTGATTATTCTATTTCCTGAATATTTCCTATAATGAGGTTGCTAGTAATTTAATGTCTGATTGTTTGATCACATGATTAACTGATTGATATGCACATCTGTATGACTGATTGAGGTTTATATCTTGTTCCAAAATGGGCTTTTAGCTCTTGCGTGCCAAGATGAGCAAGAGACAGGCATCTCTCACGATGATGATGGGAATGGACGCATCCTCTCTGCTGCAAGGGCAATAGTAACAGGGGCCACTGCACACATCACACCACTGACACCACTCACATAGATCACACAGCTTACACACCATACAGTACACCACTAATTCAGTGCACCACTCCAACCTCCATCCTCAACACTAGGCTCCCTCCAAAACACATGAAGACAACCGGACTGTCAGAAAGCCAGCAAGAATCCAGCCCAAGAGGACACATGTCACAAACCCTTTCAGTTATATCTAGGCCCTACATGAGCCCGAGTGAGATGCTACTGCTGTGAACAGTATGTACCTTCTTCATGGTGCTTCATGGTGCTAGTAGAAACTCCGCAGCCTCTCTGTGACAGGCATCTCCAAGGAGCCTGAGGAATGCTTCTCTCTCTGACAAGCATTTTTCACACTAATGGCTGTACATGTATTTATAGAATGTGATTGCCTGAATGACTGATGTGATTGTTTAGTCTGTCTGCTACCCTGGTGCATGAGAGAATTAAGACAGGAATTAGACAATAAATATTTCCTCGGTAAGTAGGTAAACAAATGGAATTTAAAGAGGGGAATCATTTCTCTAAAGGTTTTTTGTGACAGTTGGAGGTATCGAGGTAAGTCACCTTCGATGGTGGACTACTGGCATCCAGGCCATGAAATGTTTGATTTTGAGAGATTTGTTTCGGTTTTCTGTGTGTTCTAGTTTTCTCCATGCTCCGATTAAAAGGTGTGTGTTTGTATGTGTGTCTGATAAAAGGGTGTGTGTGAAACGGACATGCCTCATTGCTCCAGATGACCACTGACCTTCAGCTCAAACCTCTTATAAATCCATCTCTTTCTCTTCTTCAATTACAATTGTACCTGCCACTACTGAGAATGACAAATGTCATGTTTTGACTTCATAGAAGAGGAGCTCAATACATACATCACTGGAATAAGTGCTGTGACTCATCAAAATAACACAGGGGGGAAATTATGGTAATTCAATGTGAGTGAGGGGAAACAGCCAATGGGATCTACTGATAACCACAGGGCTCTGCCATTGCCATTCAAGAGAAAAAAGGATGCGGCTCTATAGACCTACAGATTCACTAAAGAAGTGGTCATCTGAGTAATGAGGTCATATAGAAAAGCATCTGATGAGTTACAGCCTGTAGTATATCCTGTATAGGGTGACCACATCAGAGTTCCCATTGGCAAACAGGCTGCATTTCACAGATGACTGCCAGAGTCCCAGACTATTAAATGTTTCATTTTATAACTGGTCCTACACTGTAGCAACATGTGCACATGTGTGTGTCTGTGTGCATGTGTGTGTGCGTGTGCGTGTGTGTGTGTGAGTACTTGGTCTGTGTGTGTGTGTTCTGTGTGTTTATGCCTGACTGTGCAGGTGTCTAATTGCTGACAAGAGGCTCTGGGCCTGTGGGTAGATGCCAGCCAGCCCATTAGAGAAATTGCAGGTGCTAGCTCCATCCTTCATCCTCCATCCCAGCTCCAGCTCCAGTTTAGATCAGCCCCTCCAGCCTTCCTCTCTGTGTACTCTGGGCCTAGGCCTGGCTAGGTCTGATTGGAAGTGGGGAAGTGGATCCCACCAGCCAGAGGGAGCCTACAGACTGGCTGCCTGGCTGCCTGCGTCAGGCGGCTGACAGAAGGCTGGCTTATTTGTTTTGCTCTAGATGCTCCCCTGGGCGAGGTGTAAGTCGAGAGGAACGCTTTACTTCCCCGGCGACTTAATAGGAACAAATGCAAACAAACAAATAAAGTGGTGCAGTTGTGGAGCGCTGCTACTGACAGCAGAACATGAGCGCCCACGTTATTGACAGGAGTCTTCCTGTGTGTCCTGTGTGTCCTGTACGAGAGAGGAGGATGAGAGTGATGCTGTCTCTCTGTCTGTTCTATCACTCTAAATCACTCTGTGTACACACACAATATACATATATATATATATATTTACTTGTAACTTTCTTGGGAACATTATGCATTTATTAATTTAGTGGTTTTCTCCGTTTGTCTCTCGATCTCTTTATGTGAAAGATAGAAGAACATGATGAACAATAGACTAAAGCAGCGTTCCATCACATCCCTTATGCAAGCTGTCATTGGCGTCATACAGAATATGTAAAACAAACAGCTTCTATTAGATTTCTCATTACCACTGCATATGTCTGCATTCCATTTAGGAAAAGGTGGCTCTGACAATGTCAAGGAGATGCTTTTGGAATGACTCAAGAGATATTTTCTTGAAAGTTACACAACCTTTGTCTACAAGTGTAATGATTCCACAGATTCACAAAAAAAGGCCTTATTTGTATACCAATGGGAGGCATGGGGGTAGATTGATGATTAGATGTTATGTAAAGAAATAATGTCTACATCCACGATGGTTTTGTCACCACAATGTCAGATAACAGACAATCCACAGACTATCCATTCAGGGTTAATAGGACATCCATTGATAGCCCAGTCAAATACTTGTTTGGTTGGAACAAAATGTGTCAATTTCTCAATGCCTAGTAGTGCCTACCAGTATCCAGTGATAAGGATGGTCCCGCCATGTTAACTATGGATGTGAAGAAGTAGCTATTTAAACACTGGCAGGTACTTCAGATCCAGGGAGTGTTTCTGTTGTGTCCATCACCACCATAACTGTCACGCATTGCGGCCCACTCCATCCGTACCCCTCTCTTCTCCATCCTGCTCTGTCTGTACTGCCTCCATCCTCCAATACCATCCAAATAATTAAGACAAGCGGGTTGTGGTTACACAACAATTACTCTCGACTCCTTAAAAATTAAAAGGCCCTTCGTTAAACATTGAGAGGCTTTTCCTCTCATTAATGCTCAGCCCCAGAGAGAGAGAGGGAGGACGCTCTTCTAGCTCTCCAGTGGCTTTGTCCAGAGAACATAGCCACATCCAACCAGTCAGAATGTCAATCTTCCTCAAGAACCACATAACAGGAATGACTGCAGATGCAGAGACTCTGTCACCGTTACTCCTATTCTGCCATGTCTCAATGGCCAATTAGATCTGTTCCTGAATCAGTCAATAGCAGAGTCAACGCACACCGTCATGATGAGTATTCCCTTTGACATGCAAGCTTTAATGGCGCCTCTAGTTAATAATGGCACAGAGAAAAGAGAAACTGTTTGTCCACAAGAATAGCTGAGATGAATTCATCGGAACTGCAAAACAATGTTTTAAATTAAAGGGGAATGTTTGATGAGCTTGTGTCCCGTACCAATCCTGACTCACTGACCTGTTTTGGTCAACCAAAATAAACCATCAAGCTACATTACTTCATAGGAGGTATCACAGTATATTGGTTTTGGCTGTATTGTTGAACAGTAAACTGAAAGTCATCCAGTTAAAACATAACAACCATCTGGTTTCAGTAGCTCTCTCTCTCGCTCTCTCTCTCTCTCTCTCTCTCTCTCGATAATATCTGCAGCAATTACAGTCATTATGAAAGAGGTTGGATCAACAATGAAGGCTGTTCCATTAAAACTTTGCAAAACATTTCACTGTGCACTTGGCAACACTACCTCCACTCATACAACGTTTGGATGTTAAGTAATTAGGTTACCAGTCAGGCTTTAATACTAGTAATAATAGTCTCAAACCCCCATTGAGTGCAAGTGGTTGCAGAAAGGCAAGACTCTGGGAAAAGCCAAGGGTCCACGTTAAAGCACACACAAGAAATTAAAAAAACTCTGATCCAGTATGATTTTTTTTTGGAATTCTCTCTCTCCATTAGCAGTCCAAAGTCATCTTCGGACAGACACTCAGTGATGAAGAGTCCCATGTCCCATGTCTGACTTGGAGATGTCTGTGGACAGTCTTCAGATCTCTCTATAAAAGAGCCAGAGGGGTGTGGGACAAGGGCATTCATCTGTTTGTTCCCTTCTCTGTTTGAAGAGCATCTAAAGTGCTCAGCTTCTCACTCCGCGTGAACATGTTTCCAATAGAGAGGGAGCCTTTTACTTTGTCACTTTGGTTCTGAGAACAAGGGGGATCACTCTATAATTGATATTCCATAGTTCTGTTCCATTTTCAGTTTCAAAGTGACAGGGTTTTGGGTTTAGCATGCCATTGATAATGCTTTGCCAACTTTCACCTCACGGCAAAAAAAATCTTTAGCTTTTGCTCTCAAAAATAAATAAAAAAATACACTGAATCAAATGGAGTTGGACGGCTAGCCGTTCTTAATTCCTAGACTTCAGTATGTGCTTTCTTCATGGGTAGCTTCAGAAATATGCTTTCGTCATACATAGTCAGCTAAAGAAATTAAGCATGTAGCCATAACCAGATATTGGGGGTTAGAAATTCAAAAGAAAACAAGGCAACAGTAAACATACACAACATGCAGTTTAGTGGGACTATCATTTGTTTTCAACAGGACAGTGTCCCAAAACACACCTCCAGGCTGTGTAAGGGCTATTTGACCGATGAGAGGGATGGAGTGCCGCATCAGATGACCTGGCCTCCACAATCACACGACCACAACCCAATTGAGATGGTTTGGGATGTGTTGGACTGCAGAGTGAAGGAAAAGCAGCCAACAAGTGCTCAGCATATGTGGGAACTCCTTCAAGACTGTTGGAAAAGCATTCCTCATGAAGACAGTTGAGAGAATGCAAAGAGTGTGCAAAGCTGTCATCAAGGCAAAGGGTGGCTACTTTGAAGAATCTAAAATGTAAAATATATTTTGATTTGTATAACACTTTTTTGGTTACTACATGATTCCATATGTGTTATTTCATAGTTTTGATGTCTTCACTATTATTCTACAATGTAAAAAAATAGTACAAAATAAAGAAAAGCCCTTGAATGAGTAGGCGTATCCGAACTTTTGACTTGTACTGTACATAGACATGGAATCACTGATCACTTTAATAATGTTTAAATGCTGCTTTACTCATGTCATATGTATATACTGTATTTTATTCTACTGTATTTTAGTATATACTGTATTTTATTCTACTGTATTTTAGTCAATGCCACTCCGACATCGCTCATCCTAATATTTATATATTTCTTAATTCCATTCTTTTACTTTTAGATTTGTGTGTTGTCACGTCCTGGCCAGTATATAAGGTTAATTGTTTGTAGTTTGGTCAGGGCGTGACAGAGGGTATTTGTTTTATGTGGTTCAGGGTGGTGTGTTTGGTTTAAGGGTGTTTGTTTTAGTAATTCCGGGTGTTGGTTTATGTTTAGGTATTTCTATGTGGAGTCTAGTATGTCTGTTTCTATGTCTGGTGAATTGGTGTTGGGACTCTCAGTTGAAGGCAGGTGTTGTCTATCTGCCTTTGATTGAGAGTCTCATAAATGAGGGTGTGTTTGTGTTTGTGTTTGGTGGGTGATTGTTCTGTGTAAAGCCCTATGCTTTGCCAGACTGTTTTGTAGTTGTTCGTTCGTTTGTTAGTTCTAGTAGTTTTGTTATTTTGTATTCAGTTGTTTTTTGTAAGTTAATAAATTTAAATATGAGCATACACGTACCTGCTGCATTTTGGTCCTCATTCACCAACGACAACCGTGACATGTGTATTGTTGTGAATTGTTAGATACTACTGCACTATTGGAGCTAGGAACATAAGCATTTCACTACTCCTGCAAAAACATCAGCTAAATATGTGTATGTAAAATTTGATTTGATATGTTCTCTCTCCAGATCACACTGCCTTTCAAAACATAGCGGGAGAACCAGACTGAAGAGCACCGGGTATAGTGCACTATATGGCTGTTTTGCAGAACAAGAAAGTGTTTAAACATACATTTAAGATGTCTATAATTATTTATATCTTTAAATAACCAATTAAAATGTTAATGAATATCCAGCCAGGCTGTTTTCCTACAGGGAACTGGCATGACTGTTTTCCATGTTATTCTGCTTTATACTTGCACTACTGTATATTCTATATCTCTTTAGGACAAGGTCGTTGGGGAAACAGTCATGATTCTGTGCTCAGCAAACCAACCTCCCGAGGCCTGTGGTCTTTCCTGCTGTATGTGAAGCAGATCATTATATTTCTTTGATGGAAACTCAATTAGTTTGGAATTAGATGCAATGTGGAGCTTTAGGGAGTTAAATTGGCTCATATACTACTAATAATAGATGAAGAATTAATGCTAAATCCTCTTACTTGGCCATTACATTGTCACTTATGCCGAGTGTAAAGACTTAAGTGAATGGAGAGCACAGCCATCATGTCATATTAACATTTCTTACTTCTTACATATTATTCCTGTGGTGCTCTCTGTATACAGTATTTCATCAGAAAGTAATACACATTCTCCAGTCCACATACTGTTTTCTTTTTTGCCGAGGTCCTATTTCCAGAATTTGCATCCGGGCAGGACTATATTAAGCAGGAAGAATTGAGTGAGATGTAGTGAGTTAGTGTGTGTGTGGATGGAGTAGGTAGGTAGGCTTCAGAGGTACCACTGCCAACACATTCCCAGCCAGTCTGCTGGGGGCTGGCATGGGGGCTGGCAGTGGCTTCCCACTCAGCTAACAGAGCAGGACCCTAAAGCTTCCATGCTGGCCTCTTTTCATATGGCCCTGTGTCTGCTGCTGTAGTGATTATGGAGCGCTGCATTGGTTGGTCGGTGCCTCAGCTAGCTGCCTTACTCTCGACTAATTCTAGGACAGGGACAGTGGAGGAGGGCCAGCCTCTCTAGGGCATCTCTCATGCATCTTTAACTGAGATTAATAAGTAAAGAGGGTCTTGAGGACTTATTTCTTGTTTTTAACCGTGGCACAGAAAAGGGATGGCAGTTGGGAGGGAATGATCTGGGGCAATGGGAAAGAGAGAGAAGGCTGCACTGTTCAATCCCCTCTAAACCATTACAAGGAAGCTTAAACTGCCAGGGCATGTTGTTGAGAAGATGGGGATGCCACCTTTAACTCTGATAAGCTGCCTTAAACCAGGTGTATAAACAGGTATGCCAAAGAAAATGCCTGGCACAAATCCTCCTCCCTCCTACAGTCTGAGAGGGCTGGCAAAGCTGTGGATGTAAAAAGGACGTAATAAATTACTTGGCGTAGTGCCTAACTTGAGTACTGAGTCAACTGAATTCTAATTAACTCAACATTGAGGGTGTTTTCACATAATATCCAGTTTAAAATAACCGATCTCAGTGAATTACAGTGAACTCTGGGGTAAAAAAAAAAAGCAAAAGAACTCAGTTCACTTGACCTATTTTGTGGTCTGAGTCCCCTTTGCATTCACATTGCTATGTTTGGAAAGGAACAAAGATATTTTTCCAACATTCACTCAAAGCACTCTGGGTTTTAACAAAGTGCAGGACAAGCCATTCCATCAGATCATGTTATGGGACAGCTAAATGTACCTACTTGAAAGGTTATAGATTGCATTTAGCTAGACATAATAATTATTATCAGAAGATCAAGTGAATATGTAAATATTGTTGGAACAGAATAAATAGAAGAAAAATACTACAGATTAAATAATTATTATTGAAAATTGTACGCCCAATGTAATGTAGGCTACTGCCCCTTTAAAAGCTAGCATTGATTTTGTGGTTAGTGCTGATCCTTGGAACATCCCCACCCTAAATCCTAACCCTAACCTTAACCCTTACCTAAACTTAACGCTAACCTTAACCCGTATCTTAACCATTTTAAATGTCAACTTCAATGGGGTAACATCAGAGTTGGGTTGTCCCATGGATCCGGAGACCAAGGACCTTGATTTTGTACCCAATTTTGTGATTCTCCCCAAATATGTTGTGTCTTTTCACACTATTCAAACCCAACAATCGAATAAACAGCTTACGATGCTCTCTTATCGTATAGATCACATATTGCAAAAAAATAATCTGAACATCGTGTCATTACAAAACTCCACACATTTTTGAGTAATTTCTGTTCATTCTTGACAATTGCTAATCAATATACAAAAACAGCACACATCATCATCTTCTCTTTTTTATGGCCTTAATGTGAGGGGTTATGGAGGGGGAAACAGTGTTGCAGTAGTCTAATGTGAGGGGTTATGGCAGGGGAAACAGTGATGCAGTAGTCTGTGAGGGGTTATCAATACAACAAGTGTAGACTTTACCATGAAATGCTTACTTACAAGCCCTTAACCAACAACGCAGTTCAAGAATAAGAAAATATTTACCAAGTAGGCTAAAATAAAAAGTAATAATAAAAAGTAACACAATAACAATAACAGGGCTATATACAGGGGGCACCAGTACCGAGTCAGTGTGTGGGGGTACAGGCTAGATGAGGTATTCTGTACATGTGGGGGGGGGGGGGGGGGTGAAGTGACTATGCATAGGTAACAAACAAACATCGAGTAGCAACAGTGTACAGGGGGGGGGGTGTCAATGTACATTTTCCGGTGACAATTTCAGTCAGATGCCGAGCAGTTGCCATACCACCAGCTTTATATTGTCTGTTTCTTCGTTCAGCCACGTCTCGGTGAAACATAAGATGTTACCGTTTTTAATGTCCCATTGGTAGGATAATCTTAATAGAAGGACATCAATTTTATTATCTAATGATTGCACGTTAGCAAGGAGAATGGAAGGCATTGGGAGTTTGCTCGCTCGCCTCAGTCTTCTCAGAAGGAACCCGATCTGCGTCCCCTTTTCCGGCATCTTTTCTTCACGCAAAAGGCATGTATCTGGGCCTGTTCCAGTGAAAGCAGGATATCCTTCTCGTCGGACTCATTAAAGGAAAAAGTTTCTTCCAGTCCGCGGTGAGTAATCACTTTTCTGATGTCCAGAAGTTCTTTTCGGTCATAAGAGATGGTAGCAGCAACATGATGTACACAATAAGTTAAGGGTAGGGGGCAGTATTTTTAATTTTGGATGAATGAGGTGCCCAATGTAAACTGCCTGTTACTCAGGCCCTGAAGCTAGGATATGCATATGCATGGTAGTATTGGATAGAAAACACTCTAAAGTTTCCAAAACTGTTAAAATAATGTCTGTGAGTATAACAGAACTGATATGGCAGGCGAAAGCCTGAGGAAAATCCATCCAGGAAGTGGGATATGTTTGATGTGGGTACATTTCAATTGAATGCCTACACAGTATGTAATGAGATAGGACCCAGATTGCAGTTCCTATGGCTTCCACTAGATGTCAACAGTCTTTAGACATTGTTTCAGGCTTGTATTCAGAAAAATGAGGAAGAATGAGACCATTTTCTAAGTGGACTGTAGAATGAACCAGAGCTGTTTTGCACGCATGACCGATTGCGCGCCGTTCGTTGTTTTTCCTTTCTATTGAAGACGCTATTGTCTGGTTGAAATATAATCGATTATATAGACAATAGATAACCTGAGGATTAATTATAAACATCGTTTGACATCTTTCGACGAACTTTACCGGTACTATTAGGATGTATTCGTCTGCATGTTGTTACATCCTTTTGAGCCAGTGGATTACTGAACAAAACATGCCAACAAAACAGAGTTTTTGGGACATAAAGAGGGACTTTATCGAACAAAACAAACATTTATTGTGTAACCATTCCGTACAAATGTGTGCAGCCGCGACATTCAAACGAGGCTGCAAAGAAAACGAATGGGACTGTAGCGACTGTGTTGACTTCAAAATCTGAGTTGTGAACTACGTTTCTATTCAAGCATTGATCGACATGGTAATGGCTCTATAGTACTGGAGAAAAGTTTAAAAAACTGACCCTCCGTTACATCGTGACGTGTCATGCCATAAAGTACAGCACACATAAAGCAACTATTTCTGTCTTACAATCTCTATCCACCAGGTGTATTACTTCTCTCATCGTTTAAAAACAAGAAATGGACAGTGACGGGGGTAAGGGGGAATTACCTGGTCATTTTAGATAGAACGACCAAAGGGGGCGGTGTTGCAATCTACTGCAGAGATAGCTTGCAGAGTTCTGTCCTGCTATCCAGGTCTGTACCCAAACAATTTGAACTTCTACTTTTAAAAATCCACCTCTCCAAAAACAAGTCTCTCACCGTTGCCGCCTGCTATAGACCCCCCTCGGCCCTTAGCTGTGCTCTGGACACCATATGTGAACTGATTGCCCCCCATCTATCTTCAGAGCTCGTGCTACTAGGCGACCTAAACTGGGACATGCTTAACACCCCAGCCATTCTACAATCCAAGCTTGATGCCCTCAATCTCACACAAATTATTAATGAACCCACCAGGTACAACCCCAAAGCCGCAAACACTGGCACCCTCATAGATATCATCCTAACCAATGTGCCCTCTAATTACACCTCTGCTATTTTCAACCAAGATCTCAGCGATCACTGCCTCATTGCCTGCACCCGTAATGGGTCAGCGGTCAAACGACCTCCACTCATCACTGTCAAACGCTCCCTGAAACATTTCAACGAGCAAGCCTTTCTAATCGACCTGGCCCTGGTATCCTGGAAGGATATTGACCTCATCCCGTCAGTAGAGGATGCCTGGTTATTTTTTTAAAATGCCTTCCTCTCCATCTTAAATAAGCATGCCCCTTTCAAGAAATTTAGAACCAGGAACAGATATAGCCCTTGGTTCTCCCCAGACCTGACTGCCCTTAACCAACACAAAAATATCCTGTGGCGTTCTGCATTAGCATCGAACTGCCCCCCGATATGCAACTTTTTAGGGAAGTTAGAAACCAATACACACAGGCAGTTAGAAACGCCAAGGCTAGCTTTTTCAAACAGAAATTTGCTTCGTGCAACTCCAACTCTAAAAAGTTCTGGGACATTGTAAAGTCCATGGAGAATAAGAACACCTCCTCCCAACTGCCCACTGCACTGAGGATAGGAAACTCTGTCACCACCGATAAGCCCACTATAATTGAGAATTTCAATAAGCATTTTTCTACGGCTGGCCATGCTTTCCACCTAACTACCCCTACTGCATTCAACAGCACTGCACCCCCCACAGCTACTCGCCCAAGCCTCCCCCATTTCTCCTTCTCCCAAATCCATTCAGCTGATGTTCTGAAAGAGCTGCAAAATCTGGACCCCTACAAATCAGCTGGGCTTGACAATCTGGACCCTTTCTTTCTAAAATTATCTGCCGAAATTATTGCAACCCCTATTACTAGCCTGTTCAACCTCTCTTTCGTGTCGTCTGAGATTCCCATAGATTGGAAAGCAGCTGCTGTCATCCCCCTCTTCAAAGGAGGTGACACTCTTGACCCAAGTTGCTACAGACCTATATCCATACTACCCTGCCTTTCTAAGGTCTTCGAAAGCCAAGTCAACAAACAGATTACCGACTATTTTGAATCCCACCGCACCCTCTCCGCTATGCAATCTGGTTTCAGAGCTGGTCATGGGTGCACCTCAGCCACGCTCAAGGTCCTAAACGACATCGTAACTGCCATCGATAAGAAACATTACTGTGCTGCCGTATTCATTGACCTGGCCAAAGCTTTTGACTCTGTTAATCACCACATCCTCATCGGCAGACTTAGTAGCCTTGGTTTCTCAAACGATTGCGTCGCCTGGTTCACCAACTACTTCTCTGACAGAGTTCAGTGTGTCAAATCGGAGGGCCTACTGTCTGGACCTCTGGCAGTCTCTATGGGGGTACCACAGGGTTCAATTCTTGGGCCAACTCTTTTCTCTGTATACATAAATGATGTCGCTCTTGCTGCTGGTGAATCTCTGATCCACCTCTACGCAGACGACACCATTCTGTATACTTCTGGCCCTTCTTTGGACACTGTGTTAACAACCCTCCAGACGAGCTTCAATGCCATTCAACTCTCCTTCCGTGGTCTCCAACTGCTCCTAAACACAAGTAAAACTAAATGCATGCTCTTCAACCGATCGCTGCCTGCACCTGCCCGCCCATCCAGCATAACTTCTCTGGACGGTTCTAACTTAGAATTTGTGGACAACTACAAATACCTAGGTGTCTGGTTAGACTGTAAACTCTCCTTCCAGACTCACATCAATCATCTCCAATCCAAAGTGAAATCTAGAATTGGCTTCCTATTTCGCAACAAAGCATCCTTCACTCATGCTGCCAAACATACCCTCGTAAAACTGACCATCCTACCAATCCTCGACTTCGGCGATGTCATTTACAAAATAGCCTCCAATACCCTACTCAACAAGCTGGATGCAGTCTATCACAGTGCCATCCGTTTTGTCACCAAAGCCCCATATACAACCCACCACTGCGACCTGTATGCTCTCGTTGGCTGGCCTTCACTTCATCATCGTCGCCAAACACATTGGCTCCAGGTCATCTACAAGACCCTGCTAGGTAAAGTCCCCCCTTATCTCCGCTCACTGGTCACCATAGCAGCACCCACCTGTAGCACGCGCTCCAGCAGGTATATCTCTCTGGTCACCCCTAAAGCCAACTCCTCCTTTGGTCGTCTCTCCTTCCAGTTCTCAGCTGCCAATGATTGGAACGAACTACAAAAATCTCTAAAACTGGAAACACTTATCTCCCTCACTAGCTTTAAGCACCAGCTGTCAGAGCAGCTCACAGATCTCTGCACCTGTACATAGCCCATCTTTAATTGAGCCCAAACTACTACCTTTTCCCCTACTGTATTTATTTATTTTATTTATTTTGCTCCTTTGCACCATATTATTTATATTTTAACTTTTAACTTTCTTCAAACTACAAATCTACCATTCCAGTGTTTTTTCTTGCCATACTTTATTTACTTTGCCACCATGGCATTTTTTTGCCTTTACCTCCATTATCTCACATCATTTGCTCACATTGTATATAGTCTTATTTTTTTCTACTGCATCATTGATTGTATGTTGTTTTACTCCATGTGTAACTCTGTGTTTTTGTATGTTGTCGAACTGCTTTGCTTTATCTTGGCCAGGTCGCAATTGTAAATGAGAACTTGTTCTCAACTTGCCTACCTGGTTAAATAAAGGTGAAATAAAAATAAATAAATAAAAAAAAATTTGCATCATCACTGCAAGCGATCATGACTCTCAAAGCCGCTGTTTACTTCTGAAGATGCACCGCCCTAAAAACCCGATTCAAATTTGAATATAGGTATGTAATGACACATTATATAAACTCTTTATAGTGTTTTATTTACATTTTAGAGGCGATAAGATCGAAAGAAAGAAAGCCGTTTTCCCATTAGTTTCGCTTCCTCACCCACCATTTTTTAAATGAACTCATTGCCTTCTTGAATCATGCAGAAACGGGCAGCGTGGAGGTCTCGGCATGGATTTTGGTGGAAAGCAGAGAAATTGTGCTTTACAATGGTATTGACATTACAGTTGATCTGGAAGTATTACGTTTTTGGGCGCTAAAATAAGGTCAATTGTACAGATCAAGGCGATGTACAAAAGTGAGTGAGTTTACGTTAGCTGGGACTCTTGTGACTGCAACCATATGAAGATCATCAAAGGTAAGTGATTCATTTTATCGCTATTTCTGACTTTGTAATTCCTTTACTTGGTTGTAAAATGTTTGTATGCTTTTGTAAGGGGGCGCTGTCCTCAGATAATCGCATGGTATGCTTTCGCCGTAAAGCCTTTTTGAAATCTGACACAGCGGCTGGATTAACAAGAAGTTCATCTTTAAGCCGATGTATAACACTTGTATTTTTATTCATGTTTAATTTGACTATTTCTGTATTTTGAATTTGGAGCTCTGCAATTTCCCCGGGTGTTGGCCAGGTGGGATGCTAGCGTCCCATAAGAAATTAAAAAATAAGTCACACAAAACACACAAAATTGCACAATTGGTTGGGCGATTGTAAAATGTTAGCCATGTTCTTCGGCGCCATCTTTATATATTATGGCAGGGAAACAGTGTTGCAGTAGTCCAATGTGAGGGGTTATGGCAGGGGAAACAGTGTTGCAGTCATGTATTCCAGCGATGTAGGACGATAGCATTCTAAGCAGTTCCCCTCAGACTCTCCAGTGGCGTGGCCAAAACCCAGCCAGTCATGAATGATGTACTTTGCTTCACTGGTGTGTGCTAATCGCCCTTCGGCGGTACACAGGTAATGTTGCACAGAGAAAGGGAAACCCTTGTGACAGACGTGGGATGGGGGATGTCAGGGGGCAGGACACGGGTGGGTTGGGAAGGGGATTTAGGTGAGAGTGAAGCCAACGAGAGCAGACAGGAGCAAAAAAGAGCTAAGCTGCACGGTGGAGGGATGGAGGTAGGGTTGCTGCAGGGCAGCAAAAAAGCTCAGTTAGTTAAAGAGGGAGAAGACACAGCACAAGTATGAGTGTCAGGACTTAATCGGGTGTCTCTCAGTGACTTCCCCTCTCCAGCAGCCCCTCTTCCCCTCTCTGTGTCTGCAGGTTGACACACAGACAGACCAGCTCTCTCTGCAGACAGGTGCTACTCAGGCCCAGCAGTGGGTCCAGTGTAGAGGGCTCGGAGGGCTCTCAAAATAGACAGAGACAAAAGACAACAATGTTAAAGCCATTGTGACGTCTTCCAATCAAATGGTGTGAAACCAGCCTTGAACCACTGTGACACTGAGTGACAAGCCCACACAGGCCACTAGTCATAGGATGAGGTGGGTTTCATGGATAGAAATACGACTGTCTATAGGGATTTCAGGAGGGTGTGCAGCTAGAGAGACTCATTGTGTTGCTAAGACCCCATCTGTTGAGAAAGGATACACTACTTAACAACAAGCTGGACCTCTAATAACCTCCATTATTCTAAACAAATTGGACATATTTCATAAATAATCCCATAAGGTAAATGACATTACGCCTTGTGTTTTTTAAGTCAGACATCCCTTAAAGCTTTCTGGACATCAAATGAGATTGTATTTAGATAGAGGGCCAAAGAACCAAAAATTCAATTTCCCCTTTTAGCAGGGAATTTGTTGTGGTAAGAAGTGGACTTGCAGATACCTAATTAAATAATTTGTCCCCTGTCCCCTGTCCGAGTCCTTTTTCTTCTCTTTTCTTTTGAAAATCAGTATCACCAGATGAATCTGTGCATGCCCTACAGGCAGCAGGCCTGACTCCATAAGAGCGCCAGCTCCCGGAAACATTACATTGGCACAGCCATAGGGGCGTGTGGTTCTGGAATGGTTGGGAGGCACAATGGAAAGGTACAGTAAGTACATGGACTGGTCTGGTGAGGTGCGTCCTGTCAGTGAGAAATACGAATCATCCATTAAGAGCCTTTTAGAGAAAATGACCAACTGTTATGATGGAGGAGGACTGGATTCAGAAGAATCCTTCTATAACATTGACTGCCCAGGAAACACATTTTCGCATGATCAATGCATTTATTAATCATACCATAACACCTAGCTCATGAATTGTGATTCCACAGCTATGCACAACTATCCAGTTGTGAATGAAATGCCAACAGGTCATAGCGAAGCCAGCAGCCACTAAAGTGTGAATCATTACAGCAAGCAAAATGTCACAAACACATTGACTCTCCAGGCTGTTCTGAAAAGAGACTATCCAATGAGAGAGGGAGACAGAGAGAAAGAGTAAGAAATGAAGAAAGGGAGTGAGTGAGTGAGTGAGTGAGTGAGTGAGTGAGTGAGTGAGTGACAGTGAGTGAGTGAGTGACAGTGAGTGAGTGAGTGAGTGAGTGAGTGAGTGAGTGAGTGAGTGAGTTGGAGGTGGTGGTTGCTGCAGCCCAGGTATCTACAATCGATCACCGGTTACCACTCTGTCAATAGAAAGAAATGAGGCCACTCAAGGGCTCCCTCTCCCCATCTCCTCTTCATTGTGCCTTTCACAAAACCTGTACTTATAACCAGATACCTGAGCAAATAAATAAATCAATCACTCTGGGAGGGGGAAAGAAAAAACAAAACATCAAGGTGTGCTGTAGTGTACTGTAGCCTAACTTTCGGGCCCGAGAGACTAAATCAATCCGATGGCGTACAACACATTACAGTGTCAGCCTGGAGCTTAATCTGGGTTCACTCTCCAGAGCCGAAGCCCTGCTGCAGGTTGAACCACAGGACAAAAGATATACGGACCAGAAGCAATTTAGAGAGGTTAGATGAGAGTGACTTATCAGTCAATAGGCCTTTGTATGAGCTTTGATCTCATAGAGAGTGTTGGAATTCTCCAAACCAACAGTGAATACTGATAAAGTATTTTATCTGGACTATTAAATCAATGTCATTTCAAGGTTGGTGTGGCGATTGTGCCATGTATGATCTACCCTCTAATGTTTATGCAGGAGCGGGTAACACTAGTTGTTTGTATTCAGAATTGTTTTGAAGCTCTTGCCCAGAGTGATATCCTACGAATCAGGTTTGGGTTAGCAAAGTAACTTTTATCAACCCTGAGTCAACTCAGGATAGCCAGTCATATGAATGTGGTTTACCTTTTAGTCAGGTACATTTCTATGGCAATGAATCCTTGAGAACTAACCTGCTCCAGGGCAGGCTAACTCAGGGCTAACTATTTATCCTGAATGAAGTGCCTGAGCCATAAGTTGAGGCCTAATGAAAGATCAACTCAGGGTTTTCTAAAGCTAACCAGCTTCCGTTAGTACGGATGAAGCCTGAGCTGGAATGTGAAGCTAACTGAAGCTGGTTAGCTTTACAAAACCCTGAGTAGATGTAGCTTGCACCGTAGTATACCCCTCAGGAATTAGAGCAATGTAAAAACACAGTGAATAAAAACGGTCTATGTAAAAAGAGCATAAAAAATACATCTATTTTATGTAAATTGCTAGATAATTTCCTTATAACTACATGTATTGAATTCTTAAACGACATATTTTACTGGAGAAGGATATTCAAGCAAGAGTTTTTTAACATTTCTTGTGATGTCAAATTTTCCATAGTGTATAACATATTTCTGACTGGCATATTTAGGGCAAAACAATAATTTCCATTGTTGATAATTACAGGCTTTATGTTATTGAAGCAGCACATTGGTCTTAATGTGTCAGTAAATGGAGATAATTACAGTACATTATACCTAAGCAGCCAAAAGGACTGAGAAAAAAACTGAAAAACTAATAGCAGTATTTTAGAGCATCAATTGTGCTCTAAATTGGTCAAATTTTTACACAACGTAACATGCTTTCATTGATGGTAAATGTCATTCATCCTTATGTGGTAATGTGATGATCAGGTAGTCCTTCTGATGTCTGTATGTAGGAATATCGAATGTATAGTGTCGTAGCCGTGCAGTCCTAATAGCAATACTGTGAGTGTATGTAGTAATGTCAGTTACAGGACGGCTGTCTGATTGATGAACGATGCTCTTGGTTAAGTCATGAGTGGGACAGTAAAACAAACGTCCCTAGGAAAATGGCCTTGTCATATTTATCCCATAAAGGTGAGATGGGATAGAGGACTAAGCTGTTTGTGGGTCGAGTTCACCAGTGCTCCAGCGTCTAGCACATCGGTGCGGCAAGCACACAACTTTCTTCTCTGAAGTAAAAGGGAGAAAAAGTCATCTCCTATCTGAGTGAAAGTCCTGCTGTCAGATTTAAGATATAAATAATGGGATCTCACAGTGAGCCCTCAGAGAAAGTTTAACACTAGAGAGAGAACCACTGCTACTGTGGAATAAGAATCAGTACAGAGGAGAGGGTGGTTTAAATACTGTAAGCCCTGGTCTAACATTGCCATGCACAGGGTGTCCTGATAACACTGAGATGGCATGGACACGCAGCTCACACCAAACCTGCCTTTTAGCTACTGCCAGCCACCCAGCTAGACACAGAGAACATGTGGAGACCAAATAGAGATTGCTGCTGTACCTCTTTATAAATTCTGGGCATAGAAACACGGCTATCAACTGATGCTACAGCACCTGCAACAAAGGCCTCATTTATAAAACAGTGTTGTTTAGAGGCTGTATTAGCTGAGCTTTCAGCTGCTCCTCCGGGATGACCTTTCAGTCGCCACAGGACTAGATTACGTTTATTTCCGCTTCAACTATTATTTATTCAGCTGGACTGCTACCAAAATAATAAAATAAAGTCTCAATACTGTCCACAAACAGGATTCCTCAACACACTTGGCAGGATCCCGGAACAGAAAAGACCGATGTTTGGAGGAAAAAGGGATGAAGGAAAAAAATACTCTTCTCAAGGGAGACACAATGGAGGCTTTTTATGGCCAGACTATTCTCATCCTGAATTCAATTGGCATTCCAAAGGCCCTTATTCAGGCAGAGTATAAAAAAACATGCCAAAGCATTTGTGAGCTGCACGGCTCTCCTTGAAGTCTTACTGTCACATGCCAATCAGCCAGAATTACATGCCAGACATGCTCAAAGACTCAGGGAGAATGGCTGATTCTGTTCCTGCCTTCCTTTCTCTAATACCCTGCATTCACACGGGGGAGTGGCGTAGTGCTGGCTGGTGGCAGTCACGTCTCACAGCTAACCGAGGACATATGAGGACTCCCAATCAGATAAACCATTAAACGTAAATAACACCCAAGCCAGGATGTATCTGTGTGAGAGAGAACGAGGCCTGGGGATGCATGCAGAGCAGCGGAACTAGGAGACATTGTGTGTCCGCATGTAAACAGCTGGGAGAGTAAAGCAATCGGAACCGGCTGCTCCCTCCCTCCTGCAGTACCGTTACCGTCAGCCCGCCAGCACTCTGCCTGCCGACGTCTGCACTCTCTTCCCCCCATTTCTTCTTCCTTTTTTTTATTCCACATCCGATGATGTTATCAACTTAATCTGCTTTTAATTAACTTGGTTAAAAAGGATTGAGAGCACTTTCTGTTGTTGTCAAACAGAGGGAGAGGAAGCACAGAAGGGGAAGGGGGTGGGGGAAGAGAAGAGATGTGGGGATAGAGCCAGGAGGAGGAGAAAAGAGCCCCCTGTGGGACAGGAGTGAAATGGAGAAAGTCGATGTGGAGATGGCAAAGTGCCAAGGCAAGCAGTCAGCCAGCGGTATATGCATTCATTAGAGGACTACAGGCTTCATAGGGAGGCCTGGGGGCATTCTAATGTTGTTAACATCAGATACAGGGACTGATTACTTTCCAAATCAAATCAAAGATTATTGGTCGCATACACAGATTTGCAGGTGTTATGGCAGGTGCAGTGAAATGCTTATGTTTCTAGCTCGAACAGTGCAGTAGAATGTCTCACAAATACAATACACAAATAATCTAAACTACAAATTGAGAACTGAGTGTACTAAACATTAAAAACACCTGCTCTTTCCATGACATAGACTGGCCAGGTGAATGATCCCTTATTGATGTCACTTGTTAAATCCACTTCAATCAGTGTAGATGAAGGGTAGGAGACAGGTTAAAGAAGTGGCAAGACAAAATATTTAAATGCCTTTGAATGGGGTATGGTAGTAGGTTCCAGGTACACCGGTTTGTGTCAAGAACTGCAACGCTGCTGGGTTTTTCACGCTCAACAGATTCCCGTATGTATCAAGACTGGTCCAAAACTCAAAGGACATCCAGCCAACTTGATACAACTGTGGGAAGCATTGGAGTCAACATGGGCCAGCATCCCTGCTGAACACATTCGACACCTTGTAGAGTCCATGCCTCGACGAATTGAGGTTGTTCTGAGCTCAATATTAGGAAGGTGTTCCTAATGTTTGGTATACTCATTGTAAATTAGAGTTCCACTTGATGATGAAAGACAAATGACAATGCTACAGGCTTGCAGACAGTAAGAAGCAATGCAATGAACATCCTTTTGATATATGTGTGTTTGTGGCAGCAATTCCATAATTGGTACATTCTTACACACAAATGTCATATCTGTATAAGGTTTCACAAGGGTGCTTTAAAAACACTATCTTCCATCTAACAATAAAGCAGAAAAAGAGAGACAGAGAGATTGTCTAAATCATGGGTGTCAAACATACTGCCCCTGGGCCGGGGGTCCAATCTGGCTCGTGGGTGGTTTGACAATTAAAAAATTTAAAAAATACATTAAAAAAATACACACACACATACATACATACATATATATATATATATATACACACCGGTAGTTTGGATACTGGATACCGATTGGCTAAAACAGCATTTAGCCGTGTGTATGTGAGATCGTATACCATGACTATGACGTTTAGCCTTTTCACCTCGATAAAATGGCTACATAAACAATAGTTCGACATGCCGATGTACAAAATAAACGTTTAGATTAACTTGAGAGAAACCGAAACGAAAATAACATTGGGAAACAAACAAAGTGGACTTACCTGATTCACTGACTGGTGTGCAGAAAAAGGGATGCATTGTGAGTTTGGGAATACAACAAAAACGGAGCTGAAAGTCATCCTACGGGACTTGTATGGTTCAGTGAGAAACATGAATGCCGAAGAATATGGGATTAGCAGCTACGCTGGACTCAGAGCTGGTTTGAACCGACATATCAATGACCCCCCTGTCAGTTCGGCATTGAGTATACAGAAGGACACCGGATTCACAATGACCATCAATGTGTCTGTCGGCGTAATTAAAAAGTTGAGGGAAGAGGGGCCGTGATAAAGCTGAACGGTATGGTATGTAACTGTTAGTTAGTTCAATCATTCTAATGTACCCTGACAATATAACTGGTAGCTACAGTGGGAAGTTTACATACACCTTAGCCAAATACATTTAAACTCAGTTTTTCATAATTCCTGACATTTAATCCTAGTAAAAATTCCCTGTCTTAGGTCAGGATCACCACTTTATTTTAAGAATGTGAAATGGCAGAATAATAGTAGAGAGAATGATTTATTTCAGCTTTTATTTATTTCATCACATATTTCATCACATTCCCAGGTGGGTCACTCAATTAGTATTTGGTAACATTGCCTTTAAATTGTTTAACTTGGGTCTACTGTTTCTGGTAGCCTTCCACAAGCTTCCCACAATAAGTTGGGTGAATTTTGGCCCTTTCCTCCTGACAGAGCTGGTGTAACCGAGACCGGTTTGTAGGTCTCCTTGATCTCACACGCTTTTTCAGTTCTGCCCACAAATTTTCTATAGCATGAGGTCAGGGCTTTGTGATGGCCACTCCAATACCTTGACTTTGTTGTCCTTAAGCCATTTTCCACAACTTTGGAAGTATGCTTGGGGTCATTGTCCATTTGGAAGACCCATTTGCGACCAAGCTTTAACTTCCTGAATGATGTCTTGAGATGTTGCTTCAATATATCCGCATAATTTTCCTTCCTCATGATGCCACCTATTTTGTGAAGTGCACCAGTCCCTCCTGCAGCAAAGCACCCCCACAACATGATGCTGCCACCCCCATGTTTCACGGTTGGGATGGTGTTCTTCGGCTTGCAAGACTCCCCCTTTTTCCTCCAAACATAACGTTGGTCATCATGGCCAAACAGTTCTATTTTTGTTTCATCAGACCAGAGGACATTTCTCCAAAAAGTATGATCGTTGTCCTCATGTGCAGTTGCAAACTGTAGTCTGGCTTTTTATGGCGGTTTTGGAGCAGTGGCTTCTTCCTTGCTGAGTGGCCTTTCAAGTTATGTCGATATAGGATTTGTTTTACTGTGGATATAGATACTTTTGTACCTGTTGCCTCCAGCATCTTCACAACGTCCTTTGCTGTTGTTCTGGGATTGATTTGCACTTTTCGCATCAAAGTACGTTCATCTCTATGAGACAGAACTCGCCTCCTTCCTGAGCGGTAAGACGGCTGCGTGGTCCCATGGTGTTTATACTTGCGTAGTATTGTTTGAATAGGTGAACGTGGTACCTTCAGGCATTTGGAAATTGCTCCGAAGAATGAACCAGACTTGTGGAGGTCTACAATTTATTTTCTGAGGCCTAGGCTGATTTCTTTTGATTTTCCCATAATGTCAAGCAAAGAGGCACTGAGTTTGAAGGTAGGCCTTGAAATACATCCACAGGTACACCTCCAATTGACTCAAATGATGTCAATTAGCCTATCAGAAGCTTCTAATGCCATGACATCATTTTCTGGAATTTTCCAAGCTGTTTAAAGGCACAGTCAACTTAGTATATGTAAACTTCTGACCCACTGGAATTGTGATACAGTGAATTATAAGTGAAATAATCCTGTCTGCAAACAATTGGTGGAAAAAAATACTTGTGTCATGCACAAAGTAGATGTCCTAACCGGCTTGCCAAAACTATAGTTTGTTTACAAGAAATTTGTGGAGTCATTGAAAAACAAGTTAATGACTCCAACCAAAGTGTATGTAAACTTTCGACTTCAACTGTATGTAGGCCTAACTATTAGCTAACATTATTGTCTGATATTTCAGGTACACAAAAGAGCCAATGGGAGTGAACACCCATGCAAAAACGCTGCCAAAGATCTGCAAAATAGCTAGCCCGTTGCAGATTTACACAAACCACTGCCTTTGAACCACCATGAGCCAGAAACTGTCGGACGACAGAGGCACGAGAAATAGAGGTTTGATAAATACTGTCTGTCAGAGGACACAGGTTTAAACTGGTTTGAAGTGGTTTAAAGTCAATATTGGCCTCATGGTTAAATCCCTGAGCGGTTTCCTTCCTCTCCAGCAACTGAGTTAGGAAAGACGCCTGTATCTTTTTAGTGACTGGGTATGGATACACCATCCAAATAATGAATAACTTCATCATGATCAAACGGACATTCATTGTGCGCTTTTTTTAAATGTTTACCCATCTACCAATAGATGTCCTTCTTTGAGAGGCATTGGAAAACCTCGCTGGTCTTTGTGGTTGAAATTGTGTTTGAAATTCACTGCTAGACTGAGGCACCTTACAGATAATTGTATGTGTGGGGTACAGAGATGAGGTAGTCATTCAAACTCAGGCTGTAACAGAACAACATGTGGAAAAAGTCAAGGGGTGTGAATGCTTTCTGAAGTGCATTAAGACATTTTTCAGACCCCTTGCCTTTTTCCACATTTTGTTACAGTACAGCCTTATTCTAAAATGCATTTAACAAAAAAATATCAATCTACACACAATACCCCATAATGACAAAGCGAAAACAGGTTTTTAAAGATGAGAAAAAACTGAAATACCTTATTTACATAAGTATTCAGACCCTTTGCTATGACACTCAAAATTGAGCTCAGGTGCACGCTGTTTCCATTGCTAATCCTTGAGATGTTTCTACAACTTTATTGAAGTCCACCTGTGGTAAATTCAATTGATTGGACATGGTTTGGAAAGGCACACACCTGTCTATATAAGGTCCCACAGTTAACAGTGCATTTCAGAGCAAAACCAAGCCATGAGGTCGAAGGAATTGTGTCAAGGCATAGATCTGGGGAAGGGTACCAAAACATTTCTGCAACATTGAAGGTCCCCAAGAACACAGTGGCCTCAATCAATCAGACGGAAGCCACTCCTCAGTAAAAGGCACATGACAGCCAGTTTGGAGTTTGCCAAAAGGCACCTAAACGACTCCAGGACTATGAGATACAAGATTCTCTGGTCTGATGAAATCAAGATTGAGCTCTTTGGCCTGAATGCTAAGCATGACGTCTGGAGGAAACCTTGCACCATCCCTACGGTGAAGCCTGGTGGGGTTTTCCAGCGACAGCGACTGGGAAACCAGTCAGAATTGAAGGAAAGATGAACGGAGCAAAGTACAGAGAGATCCTTGATGAAAACCTGCTCTAGAGCGCTCAGGACCTCAGACTGGGACGAAGGTTCACATTCCAACAGGACAACAACCCTAAGAACACAGCCAAGACAACGCAGGAGTGGCTTCAGGACAGGTCTCTGAATGTCCTTGAACCCGATCTCTTGAAAGACCTGAAAATAGCTGTGCAGCACCGCTCCCCATCCAACCTGACAGAGCTTGAGAGGATCTGCAGGGAAGAATGGGAGAAACTCCCCAAATACAGGTGTGCTAAACTGTCGGAAACCATCTCAGGGAAGCTAATCTCAGGGAAGCTCATCTCAGGGAAGCTCATCTCAGGGAAGCTCATCTCAGGGAAGCTCATCTGCGTGGTCGTTGTCCTCACCAGGGTCTAGACCTGTCTGCAGTTTGGTGTCGTAACCAACTTCAGTGGGCAAATGCTCACCTCTGATGGCCACGGGCACGCTGGAGAAGTGCGCTCTTCACCGATGAATCCCGGTTTCAACTGTACTGGGCAGATGGCAGACATCTGGGGTCGTGTGGGCGAGCAGGAGAGCGGTTTGCTGATGTCAATGTTGTGAACAGAGTGCCTCATGGTGGTGGTAGGGTTATGGTACGGACAACGAACACAATTGCATTTTATCGATGGCAATTTGAATGCACAGAGATACGAGATCCTGAGGCCCATTGTCATGCCATTCATCTGCCCCCATCACCTCATGTTTCAGCATGATAAATCACGGCCCCATGTCGCAAGGATCTGTACACAATTCCTGGAAGCTGAAAATGTCCCAGTTCTTTCATGGCCTGC
Source organism: Salmo trutta (assembly GCF_901001165.1). NCBI lineage: Eukaryota > Metazoa > Chordata > Actinopteri > Salmoniformes > Salmonidae > Salmo > Salmo trutta. The sequence goes on from NC_042973.1 coordinate 21,531,686, forward strand.
ATACTCACTAGACATGTCACCCATTGAGCATGTTTGGGATGCTCTGAATCGACGTGTACAACAACGTGTTCCAGTTCCCACCAATATACAGCAACTTTGCACACCCACTGAAGAGGAGTGGGATAACATGCCACAGGCCACAATCAACAAGTCTGATCAACTCTATGCGAAGGAGATGTGTCATACTTCATGAGGCAAATTGTGGTTACAACAGATATTGACTGGTTTTCTGATCCACCCCCTTACCTTTTTTTTAAAAGGTATCTGTGGCCAACATATGCATATTTGTATTCCCAGTCATGAGAAATCCATAGATTAAGTCATACTGAATTTATTTCAATTTACGGATTTCCTTGTAACTCAGCAAAATCTTTGAAATTGTTTCATGTTGCGTTTATGTTTAGTTCAATGTATATAAAATATTTTTTTTTAAATATTGGGGAGGACAGGGGGTCGACCTCAGTAGACTGACTGAAACCAAATGGAAACTGTGTAGAAACGGACCTACATTTATACAGTTTCTTGACTGTGTCCAGCTCGCTAAGAATCCCCCAAATGAAAGCAAGACAGTCCGGGAGCATCAGAAATTCCCAAAATTATAAATAGAGGACCATTTTTGCACATTTCTGACGTAGAGGAAATATAACACATTTTCCGTGCGGCACTCCGACCTCTTTGAAGACTGAATGCGGCCCCCGGGGGAAAATGTGTTCGACACCACTGGCCCAAATCCTCCTAAGCAATGCACAGCCATCAGCCAAAGCCGGCACGTGTTACCTGAAACACTGTAAACACAGTCATACAGTTTCTAACAGCAGCACAGCCATCCCTGAGACAGGGATGTTCCAGGGGAAGGGACAGGGCATGAAGCTGAGAGAGAGGTGTTTACTACTACTGCATCAGTCACAGAGAGCACCAAGTCCAACACGACATGCAGCGGAACCAGATGCATCAGCCACAAGAAGACAGCGATAAGTAGTGCTTGGATATGACTCAAAAATATACGCTTAGGCTGCACTGTGCCATATTTGGAATTGGTTGGCATAACTGACACTCCTGAAAACTCATCTTCACAGTGATCAAATCTGCAGTATGATGAGTGCCACCCCCACCTCCACCTGCCTTTCCACATACTTTACCAACACAAGCAGTAGATAAAGTATAAGTACACTCTTAGAAAAAGGGTTCTGAGGCTGTCCCCATGGATAACCCTTTTTGGTCCCATGTAGAACCCTTTTTGGCTCCAGGTAGAACTCTTTTGGATTCCATGTTCCATTGGATTCCTCTGTGGAAAAAGTTCTACCTGGAACCAAAATGGTTTATCAAAGGGTTATCCTATGGGGAAAGTCAAAAAACCTTTTTGGTTCTAGATAGCACCTTTTCGAGTGTAATGTTACTACTGTGTGTTGCATACATACATACTGTATGTGAAAGTGGACTAGGTATGGCATAGAAAGATAACACAACAAGGTATTTGGCATGAAAGGGATACAGAAGCACAAACCCAGTATAATTTCTATTTATACAGCTGAGGTGCTATCTAAAAAAACATGGTCTAAATTATTCTAACTTCCTTTCAGAAGAGCACTTAGTGTTTCTTACCTTTCATTCCAAACTTTGACCGCCGTCCATATTTGTTGATGAGAACGAACAGGACAACAAGAAGGACACAGGCAAATCCAGCCAGGCCGACAGCAATAGACACCTGGAGCAGGACAAGACAGGGTTTAGTGAGAGTAGATCTCACAATGAAGATGTCTACCTTAAGTACAGAATAGCCAACAGGCATAAAGCCTGAATGCAGGGTTTGTGAAAACTTGATTAGTAGTGCAATGTAGTATCGAAAATTAAAGGGAATGCATTTTATCATATGGTAATGTGCAGTAGATTATTGAGGTTTACATAAGTTACTTCAACAAAAAACTGTTAGGGCACTCTCTGCACATTAATAATGCCTCTATGTGTCATTCTCCACTGGCAAAAAACAATACAACGATAAATCAAAGAGGAGATGCACAAAATTAAGTGGAAGTCTTCTCTCCTCCCATGTCAATGCTCTCTTCCCCATTAAAACCTTCAAATGAGCAAATCATCTCCATCCAGTCAATTACGCAGGTTGATGTTTATTGTCTTGAGTCTTCTTGTCCTGGAGGCAGAACTGAGCGATTTCCCCTTAAATAGGCCAACTCAAAAGTCAAAATTGGCTATATTGTAAAATTTGACAAAAACAAAAATGTGCTTTTAGGTCTTCATTTAAGGTCAAGGATAGACATTATGGTTAACAGTGTGATTACGGTTAAAATCAGATTGTATTACTTATGGCTGTGCCAGCTAGTGACCACTCTGCAGAGCTGCCTCCAGTACAAGATTCCTGACGAAAAAAACCATTAACCTATACCAATTACAGCACAAAGATGAGCGAAATTACATTCTTAAGAAGTTGTTAAACACAGTGGCCACAAGGGAAAAGGCAGATAGGAGGGAGCTACAAGGCAAGGGAGTGAAAAATAAAGGAAAATAAACAGATTAAAATAGCTCAAACTAAAGCCTCCTTTTTGTTGTTGTTCCTAGGAAAAAGAAAATGTTAATGTGCTGTATGCAGGCTGTAGCTCCACTAGGTTTAAAAAGCCACTTAGTACAGCACCACAGTGTTCTCAAACTCACCCCGAACGTGTCCTCCTCAGGCCTGTGTGTTACTGTGATGGTCGGCGTAGGAGTCCCTGTGAAGAAGAACATAGAATACATTGGTCCTATTTATGAAAGTACTGACTGACAACCTTGAGTTATACTGTATGTTCTGTATAGTATATCCTGAAACATAACATGCAGTCTACACTATAATTCTGAACAAGCCATAGGCATGGAGATTAACATTCAGAGTTGTAATCCATGATGGCAGGGTAGAAGGGTGGGTATGGCCTACAGCAGGGATCATCAACTACATTCAGCCACGGGCCATTCAGACCATTTCAAATTTTGCTTACATGTGTATACGATCAAATACACAGTGTACAAAACATTAAGAACACCTGCTCTTTCTATGACAGACTGACCAGGTGAAAGCTATGATCCCTTATGATGTCACAATCAGTGTAGATACAGGGGAGGAGACAGGTTAAAGAATGATTTTTTTGCCTTGAGGCATGGATTGTGCATGTGTGCCATTTGGAGGGTGAATGGGCAAGACAAAAGATGTAAGTGCCATCGAACAGGGTATGATAGTATGTGCCAGGCGCACCGGTTTGTGTAAATAACTGCAACACTGCTGGGTTTTGCACGCTCAACAGTTTCCTGTGTGTATCAAGAATGGTCCACCAACCAAAGGACATCCAGCCAACTTGATACAACTGTGGGAAGCATTGGAGTCAACATGGGCCAGCATCCCTGTGGAACGCTTTCGACACCTTGTAGAGTCCATCCCGACTTATGAAGGCTGTTCTGAGGGCAAAAGGTTGGGGTACAACTCAATATTAGGAAGGTGTTTTTAATGTTTTGTACACTCAGTGTATTATGCGTGCGAACAGACCCCCCCCCAAAACAACATATCTTGGAGCTGATTTGCTGGTGTTTTCAGTCTTTTATGTCCAACAATAAACGTTTTCACATACTTTTATGTCCAACCCTGAGCTACAGTATGTACCAGATGAAAGAATTACAGCACAGACCAACAATCCATGCAGCTAACTGATGTTATGGTTAACGCTTTATAAACTGTGTAGTGTTAGTTGGGTTGTTGCCCTTCACAGCTCTGCTTCTATTTCTGATAAACTGAGACCTTTTCTAGTCTCTCCTCATCTGTATCCACTTCTATGGAGACACTAATTCCCCTGGGTTTCCCTCCCATCATGCTCTCTGCTAACAGGCCATGGTGTGGTGGAGTGTAGGGGAGCGGAACAGAATAGAACAGAACTGTGCTGAGTGTATCTGACAAACCCATCTGTCCTGTTCTGCCTGCCCTCTTCCTCTCCCTGCCTTCCTACCACCAAGTACACTCATCCAACATCATTTCCAGCCCTGACAGTAACAATCTGTCACTCTCTCACGACTGCATTCAGGATTTATTATGCATGGAATATCCCAATGAAGCTCCGGCATGATGTCAATTTGAGGGCCTGGGGATGAAGATCAGTGGTTGTGCGTGCCTCTACATTTAACTCATAAATTAGAACAGATTAAAGACTAAATGAAATGCCCTCCTAGAGCCTGTTGGTCCTTCAACGAGAGAGGCATCTAGCTATAACCTTGAATCCTACTCAGCAAATGTAGGCACTGTATAGTAGGAACAACTGTTTGGAATTAGGGTAGTAAATATCAGAAGATATAAATGAAATCAAATGTAAGCTCCCATTACCATTTTGTTACTCTGCTTATTAAATAGATGTCATGGTACTATTTATGTCATGGTACTTCAGGTAACAGCCAAAATAAAGGAATCACTTGAGTAAATGAGGGATACAAAGATTATTGAAAGCAGGTGCTTCCACACAGGTGTGGTTCCTGAGTTAATTAAGCAATTAACATCCCATCATGTTTATGGTCATGTATAAAAATGCCCAGTTGCCCATTATTTTGACACCCATGGCTAGAAGAAGAGATCTCAGTGACTTTGAAAGAGGGGTCTCAAAGGAGCATAGGGGGTAAAAGTGTACAGTTGTGGCCAAAAGTTTTGAGAATGACACAAATATACATTTTCAAGTCTGCTGCCTCAGTTTGTATGATGGCAATTTGCATATACTCCAGAAAGTTATTTGCAAATTGTGATCAGATGAATTGCAAAGTCCCTCTTTGCCATGCAAATGAACTGAATTCCCCAAAAAACATTTCCACTGCATTTCAGCCCTGCCACAAAAGGACCAGCTGACATCATGTCGGTGATTCTCTCGTTAACACAGGTGTGAGTGTTGACGAGGACAAGGCTGGAGATCACTCTGTCATGCTGATTGAGTTTGAATAACAAACTGGAAGCTTCAAAAGGAGGGTGGTGCTTGGAATCATTGTTCTTCCTCTGTCAACCTTTGTTACCTGCAAGGAAACACGTGCCGTCATCATTACTTTGCACAAAAAGGGCTTCACAGGCAAGGATATTTCTGCCAGTAAGATTGCACCTAAATCAACCATTTATCGGATCATCAAGAAATTCAAGGAGAGCAGTTCAATTGTTGTGAAGAAGGCTTCAGGGCGCCCAAGAAAGTCCAGCAAGCGCCAGGACTGTCTCCTAAAGTTGATTCAGCTGCGGGATCGGGACACCACCAGTACAGAGCTTGCTCAGGAATGGCAGCAGGCAGGTGTGAGTGCATCTGCACGCACAGTGAGGCGAAGACTTTTGGAGGTTGGCCTGGTGTCGAGAAGGGTAGCAAAGAAGCCACTTCTCTCCAGGAAAAACATCAGGGACAGACTGATATTCTGCAAAAGGTACAGGGATTGGACTGCTGAGGACCGGGGTAAAGTCATTTTCTCTGATGAATCCCCTTTCCGGTTGTTTGGGGCATCCGGAAAAAAGCTTGTCCAGAGAAGACAAGGTGAGCGCTACCACCAGTCCTGTGTCATGCCAACAGTAAAGCATCCTGAGACCATTCATGTGTGGGGTTGCTTCTCAGTCAAGGGAGTGGGCTCACTCACAAGTTTGCCTAAGAACACAGCCATGAATAAAGAATGGTACCAACACATCCTCCGAGAGCAACTTCTCCCAACCATCCAGGTACAGTTTGGTGATGAACAATGCCTTTTCCAGCATGATGGAGCACCTTGCCATAAGGCAAAAGTGATAACTAAGTGGCTCGGGGAACAAAACATCCATATTTTGGGTCCATGGCCAGGAAACTCCCCAGACCTTAATCCCATTGAGAACTTGTGGTCAATCCTCAAGAGGCGGGTGGACAAAAAAAAAACACAAATTCTGACAAACTACAAGCATTGATTATGCAAGAATTGGCTGGATGTGGCCCAGAAGTTAATTGACAGCATGCCAGGGCAGATTGCAGAGGTCTTGAAAAATAAGGGTCAACACTGCAAATATTGACTCATTGCATCAACTTCAATAAAAGCCTTTGACACTTATGAAATGCTTGTAATTATATCAGTATTGCATAGTAACATCTGACAAAAATATCTAAAGACACTGAAGCAGCAAACTTTGTGAAAATTCATATTTGTGTCATTCTCAAAACTTTTGGCCACGACTGTATATGTGTGTGTGTTTCAGTCACCAGATCTCAACCCAATTAAACACTTATGGAAGATACTGGAACGTTGCCTGAGACATCGTTTTCCACCACCATCAACAAAACACCAAAATTATGGACTTTCTCATGGAAGAATGGTGTCGCATCCCTCCAATAGAGTTCCAAACACTTGTAGAATCTATGCCAAGGTGCATTGAAGCTGTTCTGGCAGTTCGTGATGACCCAATGCCCTATTAAGACACTTTATCTTGGTGTTTCCTTTATTTTGGCAGTTACCTACATTTATTGTTGATGGTCTTAAAATATAAATCACTTACCATAACCCCCTAGAATCGTTTAAATCACTTTTTATTCAGCTAGAGATTTCTTGCATATCATGGTGCTATTTGTCATACGGTACTACTTCTTGTTGACTGTTTTATAAAATCACTTACCATAATCACCATAATCTGTAGGAAAAGAAAACAGAAAAGGACTCGTCAGTGATATATTCAACCAATGTGTATATGAAGAGGGCATGTTTAAAGAAGTACATTTTTTACTTTACTACTGGTCAGCAAATACACTATATATACAAAAGTATGTGGACACACCTTCAAATTTGTGGATTCGGCTACTTCAGCCAAATTTTATACACTGACAGGTGTATAAAATCGAGCACACCACCATGCAATCTCCATAGACAAACATTGGCAGTAGAATGGCCTTACTGAAGAGCTCAGTGACTTTCAACGTGGCACCGTCATAGGATGCCACCTATCCAACAAGTCATTTAGTCAAATTTCTTCCCTGTTAGAGCTGCCTCGGTTAACTGTAAATGCTGTTATTGTAAAGTAGAAACGTCTAGGAGCAACAATGACTCAGTCGCAGGTCACACAAGCTCACAGAACGGGACTGCCGAGGGCTTGAAGCGCGTAGCGTGTAAAAAAGCCTGTCCTCAGTTGCAACACTCATTATCGAGTTCCAAACTGCCTCTGGAACAAAAGTCAACACACGAACTGTTCGTCAGGAGCTTCATGAAATGGCAGTGCAGCCGCACACAAGCCTAAGATCACCATGCTCAATGCCAAGCATTGGCTGGAGTGGTGTAAAGCTCGCCGCCATTGGACTCTGGAGCAGTGGAAACGCGTTCTCTGGAGTGATGAATCATGCTTCACCATCTGGCAGTCCGACTAATGGATCTGGGTTTGGCGGATGCGAGGAGAATGCTACTTGCCAGAATGCATAGCGCCAACTGTAAAGTTTGGTGGAGAAGGAATAATGGTCTGGGGCTGATTTTCATGGTTCGGGCTAGGCCCCTTAGTTCCAGGGAAGGGACATCTTAAAGCTACAGCACATAATGACATTCTAAACGATTATGTGCTTCCAACTTTGTGGCAACAGTTTGGGCAAGGCCCTTTCCTGTTTCAGCATGACAATGCCCCTGTGCACAAAGTGAGGTCCATACAGAAATGGTTTGTTGAGATCGGTGTGGAAGAACTTGACTGGCCTGCACAGAGCCCCTTTGGAATTAATTGGAACGCCGACTGTGAGCCAGGCCTAATCGCCCAACATCAGTGGCTGACCTCACTAATGCTCTTGTGGCTGAATGGAAGCAAGTCCCCGCAGCAATGTTCCAACATCTAGTGGAAAGCCTTCCTAGAATAGTGGAGACTGTTACAGCAGCAAAGGGGTGACCAACTCCATATTAATGCCCATGATTTTGGAATGCGATGTTTGAGCAGGTGTCCACATACTTTTGGTCATGTAGTGTATATCTAAATGTGTTACTAGGTTTCTACACTTGAGCTGATCCAACTTGGGCTGTCATGGAGTTACAGTCAAGCCTTTCAACATCTCCTGTCTTGTTACTGTGCTCTCCACTGCCTATGAACCTCGGCATCCATGTGTTGAATCCCATTATCGCGAGATCCTTTAAAATCGGGTCCCAATTCCGAAATCACTTTAGCCTATACCAATAAAGCTGCTTCTTCCTGTTAACATCCAATCATCTTTTCACAGCATTGCAAATCTGCATTCAAATTCTGGCATAAGACCTGTATTTTTTTGTTGATAACACATTTTCCTCAGCCCTTGATTGGGGTCCGGTGTGTTGGATGCTGGTGTGCCACTTTGGGTCACCAGACCAGGATTCAGGGGCACTGTTATAAGCCAAATCATCAAATCAAATGTATTTATAAAGCCCTTCTTACATCAGCTGATGTCACAAAGTGCTGTACAGAATCCTAGCCTAAACCCTCAAACAGCAAGCAATGCAGGTGTAGAAGCACGGTGGCTAGGAAAAACTCCCTAGAAAGGCTAGAACCTAGGAAGAAACCTAGAGAGGAACCAGGCTATGAGGGGTGGCCAGTCCTCTTCTAGCTGTGCCGGTTGGAGATTATAACAGAACATGGCCAAGATGTTCAAATGTTGCTGGAGCTGCTAATAGAGAACAGTTTTAATGTCAGCAGTGCTGTTGTAATTACCATTGTATTACTATTATGATTTATTGCTATTGTTTCTCTTGGTATGATGCCTTGGCAGGGTGGGTGGGAGGGATGGCAGGGTGGGTCAGGAGGTGGGCAGGGGGGTGAAGGACTGGGGATGTTGTACTGTTCTAAATGTCTGTATGTTCTTAAATGTGAAAATCTACAAATAAAGCATTTAAAATCAAAAAGAAGAACACAAAGTAACACAAAGTAACACCAATAATATTGTATCTTCACCTCCACACTACCGGTCAAAAGCTTTAGAACACCTACTCATTCAAGGGTTTTTCTTTATTTTTACTATTTTCTACATAATAGAATAATAGTGAAGACATCAAAACTATGAAATAACACATATGGAATCATGTAGTAACCAAAAAAGTGGTAAACAAATCAAAATAGATTTTATATTTGAGATTCTTCAAATAGTCACCCTTTGCCTTGATGACAGCTTTGCACACTCTTAGCATTCTCTCAACCAGCTTCACCTGGAACGCTTTTCCAACCGTCTTCAAGGAGTTCTCACATATGCTGAGCACTTGTTGGTGGCTTTTCCTTCACTCTGCAGTCCAACTTATCCCAAACCATCTCAATTGGGTTGAGGTCGGGTGACTGTGGAGGCCCCGTCATCTGATGCAGCACTCCATCACTCTCCTTCTTGGTAAAATAGCCCTTTCACATCCTGGAGGTGTGTTGGGTCATTGTTCGGTTGAAAAAGAAATTATATTCCCACTAAGCCCAAACCAGATGGGATGGCGTATCGCTGCGGAATGCTGTGTTAGCCATACTGGTTAAGTGTTCCTTGAATTCTAAATATATCACTGACAGTGTGACCAGCAAAGCACCCCCACACCATCACACCTCCTCCGTGCTTTACGGTGGGAAATACACATGCAGAGATCATCCGTTCACCCACACCGCGTCTCACAAAGACACGGTGGTTGGAACCAAAAATCTCCAATTTGGACTTCAGACCAAAGGACAAATTTCCACCGGTCTAATGTCCATAGCTCGTGTTTCTTGGCTCAAGCAAGTCTCTTCTTCTTATTATTGGTGTCCTTTAGTAGTGGTTTCTTTGCAGCAATTCGACCATGAAGGCCCGTTTACCACAGTATCCCATGAACAGTGGATTTTGAGATGTGTCTGTAACTTGAACTCTGTGAAGCATTTATTTGGGCTGCAATTTCTGAGGCTGGTAACTCTAATGAACATATCCTCTGCAGCTGTAATTGCCATAATATGGACTTGGTATTTTACCAAATAGGGCTATCTTCTGTATACCCCCCTACCTTGTTACAACACAACAGATTGTCTCAAAACATTAAGAAGGAAAGAAATTCCACAAATTAACTTTTAAGAAGGCACACCTGTTAATTAAAATGCATTCAGGTGACTACCTCATGAAGCTGGTTGCCTTGATCTTGGCATTCTCTCAAAGGGTGGCTATTTAAAGAATCTCAAATATAAAATATATTTTGATTTGTTTAACACTTTCTTGGTTACTACATGATTCCCTATGTATTATCTCATAGTTTTGATGTCTTCACTATTATTCTACAATGTAGAAAATAGTAAAAATAAAGAAAAACCCTTGAATGAGTAGGTGTTCTAAACCTTTTGACAAGTAGTGTACATAAATCCCATTTATTAATAGAGAGAGAGAATGTTCTATATTCATCAGTGACCCTGTTAATAAGTCAGTAAAACTTGGTTCTCAGTGACTCTCTTAACAGTTTTCAGCTCTGCTTCATCGATTCCACTGATCCATGCAATATCATGTTGTACTAATGAAAGGTCACAGGTATGAACCTACTATATATCTGTACTATTATATACAGCATAGCTATTTTAGCTAGTATAATCTACCTACCGTCTGGAAATGGGGCGTTGAGGAAGTGTCCATACACTGTCTTGGTGGTGACTCCTAGGAAGTTGCTAGCCTCCAGGGTGTAGTTGCCGTTGTTGTGGTGCGTGGGGTCCTTGAAGTTGAGGCATCCCTCTAGGTAGTCCTGGTAGGTATCCATCTCAGTGCGGATGTAGTCACTGGGGGAGATCTCGTTGTCCCGGTGGAACCAGCGCAGGGTGGGTTGGGGGTTGCCACGCACCGTGAACTCTATGCAGGTTTCATGGCGACGTTCGGGCTCGTCCAGCTTCAGGATGGTGGGGGGGACTGTTGGGAGGGAGGACAGACAGGAGGAGAGGAGGTTCAGGTATGACAGAGATGTGTTCTTTAATGTGTCAGCGTCAGGACATGTGCCACACACAACACAATGTTTTAGTTACACCATGTAGCCTTGTTCAGGAGCCTGCACTTGTTTTACTATGTCTGACGCAGGACAGAGTCACACAATGTTCTATAGTTACACTCTGTACCCATGTATTTTCAAGTTTGTCTGTAGAGACTGAGTGGTTTGAAGGCCAATCATTTGAATGGTGTTATGTTAACATTTAAATCTCCTGCTATGATGTGGCTACTGACCACAGGAACATTGGTTTGTCTCCAGGCTTTTGGATGAGTGGACACATCCACTCTGAACAATGGCAGCCAGCCGCAGTAATAACATCACACCTTATAAAAGTCCCCACCACTTAACTCCACATACATGGTCAATCTGTTAGAAGCTAACCATCTGCAAATCCAGGGCTGTGAATGTGGCATACAGAGCTCATGTAAAGCATCAATCATATTCTGATTTACTGTTAATTCAGCTAAAATACACTAGGGATGTCACAATACCAGTATTGCGATGCTCAGAGATATTGTGGGAAGGAAACAACACATGAAGCGGACTACATTTCCTGAGGAAAAATGTTGGAAACAAGCAGCCCTATGTTGTCAACCAGAATCATGTTTATTTTCCAAGCTATAGCACACAATATTTTACATGCAGTTGTTTTTTTTAAAGACTGAAGAGTTTAGCCTGCTTTGTGTTTTCCTTGTTGCCATGGACAATCAGATATCGTATCGTGACAACCCTAAAATACACACTTTAAACGCCGAGTACATGCCAATTTCCTCATTGCTAGTAATGCAAGGTCAAACACAGGGGGTCTCTGTGAAAATATTCAGAAAAACACCCTGAAAATGAGTGTTTGAGATAGAGGGGGTGTAGAAAGAGAGAGAGAGACAGAGAGAGAGAGGGGAGAGAGCGTAAGAGAGAGAGATAGAGAGACATGAGTTTCCACCTGAGTTTGCAGATCTCATCATAATCTCTGGGAATCAATATGCATTGGATATGGAGGGAATAGTGTTGCACCCTGTTGGCCAACACCACTCAGTATGAATGTAAATGCAGGAGCAACAAACGCTCATCATATTACCCTGTTCTGGTATCCAGCTGAAGGAAACAATGTGGTCTAATAAGGGAACTTGACGATCAGTTAGTCTAACTAATCACCACAGCTGTTGACATTCTCTGTTTTAAGGCGTTTCCAACAGACAAGCCAAGCGGCTGTTGAGATGATTGGTAATTACCAGGAAGGTTAGGAAACCAAAGAGCATGTGGCTTCATAAAGAACAACACAAACAAAAACAAATGGCTTTGCTGTGTTGCACCAGTGCACTGCCACTGAATAACTAGGGTCAGAGCCCCTCTCTCCTCGCTCGGCTGGAAAGCAATCATGCACATTATGTGATGAAACATTCTATGAATCTCTGCAATCTTTCACGTGGAGGACCACTGCCTTGTCATGGATGAAATATATCTACATCCAAGGAAACCAACTCCCAGTAGAGAGACTTTCAGTAGTTTGAAGGCCAGTCATATAAATGGTGTTATGTTAACATTTGAATCTGCTGCTAGGATGTGGCTACTGACCACAGGAACATTGGTTTGTCTCCAGGCTTTTGGATGAGTGGACACATCCACTCTGAACAATGGCGGCCAGACGCAGTAATAATATCACACCTCATAAAAGTCCCCACCACTTAACTCCACATACATGGTCAATCTGTTAGAAGCTAACCATCTGCAAATCCAAGGCTGTAAATGTGGCATATAGAGCTCATGTAAAGCATCAATCATATTCTGATTTACTGTTAATTCAGCTAAAATACACTAGGGATGTCACAATACCAGTATCGCGATTCTCAGAGGTATTGTGGCAAGGAAACAACAAATGAAGCGGACTACATTTCCTGAGGAAAATAGTCCTAATGTTGGAAACAAGCAGTCTTATATTGTCAACCAGAATCATGTTTATTTTCCAAGCTGTAGCACACAATATTTTACATGCAGTAGGTTTTTTTAAAGACCAAAGAGTCTTGTCTGCTTTGTGTTTTCTTTGTTGCCATGGACAATCAGATATTGTAGTATTGTGACAACCCTAAAATACACCCTGAAAATGAGTGTTTGAGATAGAGGGGGTGTAGAAAGAGAGCGTGAGAGAGAGAGAGTGAGAGAGACCGAGATGAAGAGAGGGGGGGAGACAGAGAGGGTGAGAGCGAGAGAGAGAGAGAGAGTGCGAGAGTACATAGCCAATAATATAACATTTGAAATATCTACAGTTGAAGTCGGAAGTTTACATACACTTAGGTTGGAGTCATTAAAACTTGTTTTTAAACCACTCCACAAATTTCTTGTTAACAAACTATAGTTGTGGCAAGTCGGTTAGGACATCTACTTTGTGCATGACACAAGTAATTTTTCAAACAATTGTTTACAGACCGATTATTTCACTTATAATTCACTGTATCACAATTCCAGTGGGTCAGAAGTTTACATACACTAAGTTGATTGTGCCTTTAAACAGCTTGGAAAATTCCAGAAAATTATGTCATGGCTTTAAAAGCTTCTGATATGCTAATTGACATAATTTGAGTCAATTGGAGGAGTACCTGTGGATGTATTTCAAGGCCTACCTTCAAACTCAGTGCCTCTTTGCTTGACATCATGGGAAAATCAAAAGAAATCCGCCTGGACCTCATAAAAAAAATGGTGGACCTCCACAAGTCTGGTTCATACTTGGGAGCAATTTCTAAATGCCTTAAGGTACCACGTTAAGCAGTACAAACAATAGTATGCAAGTATAAACACCATGGGACCACGCAGCCGTCATACCGCTCAGAAAGGAGATGCGTTCTGTCTCATAGAGTTGAACGTACTTTGGTGCGAAAAGTGCAAATCAATCCCAGAACAACAGCAAAGGACCTTGTGAAGATGCTGGAGGAAACAGGTACAAAAGTATCTAAATCCACAGTAAAACAAGTCCTATATTGACATAACCTGAAAGGCCGCTCAGCAAGGAAGAAGCCACTGTTCCAAAACCGCCATAAGAAAGCCAGACTACGGTTTGCAACTGCACATGGGGACAAAGATCGTACTTTTTGGAGAAATGTCCTCTGGTCTGATGAAACAAAAATAGAACCGTTATGTTTGGAGGAAAAAGGGGGAGGCTTGCAAGCCGAAGAACACCATCCCAACCATGAAGCACGGGGGTGGCAGCATCATGTTGTGGGGGTGCTTTGCTACAGCAGGGACTGGTGCACTTCACAAAATAGATGGCTTCATGAGGATGGAAAATTATGTGGATATATTGAAGCAACATCTCAAGACATCAGTCAGGAAGTTAAAGCTTGGTCGCAAATGGGTCTTCCAAATGGACAATGACCCCAAGCATACTTACAAAGTTGTGGCAAAATGGCTTAAGGACAACAAAGTCAAGGTATTGGAGTAGCCATCACAAAGCCCTGACCTCAATCCTATAGAGAATTTGTGGGCAAAACTGAAAAAGTGTGTGCGAGCAAGGAGCCTACAAACCTGACTCAGTTACACCAGCTCTGTCAGGAGGAATTGGCCAAAATTCACCCAACTTATTGTGGGAAGCTTGTGGAAGGCTACCCAAAACGTTTGACCCAAGTTAACCAATTTAAAGGCAATGCTACCAAATACTAATTGAGTGTATGTAATCTTCTGACCCACTGGGAATGTGATGAAAGAAATTAAAGCTGAAATAAATCATTCTCTCTACTATTATTCTGACATTTCACATTCTTAAAATAAAGTGGTGATCCTAATTGACCTAAGACAGGGACATTTTTACTAGGATTACATGTCAGGAATTGTGAAAAACTGAGTTTAAATGTATTTGGCTAAGGTTATGTAAACTTCTGACTTCAACTGTATACTCTTTGAAAAAGTTTGCAAGTGTAACATTCACTAATGTTTCCCTTGTTTATTACCCTTTTGTTTATTGTATATTTCATTTGCTTTGGCATTGTAAACATGTTTCCCATGCCAATAAAGCCCATTGAATTGAATTGAGAGAGAGCGTAAGAGAGCGTAAGAGAGAGTAAGCGAGCGTAAACGCAAGCGAGAGACTTGTTTCCACCTGAGTTTGCAGATCTCATCATAATCTCTGGGAATCAATATGTATTGAGTATGGAGAGAATAATGTTACACCTCTGTTGGCCAACTGCCTTGTCATGGATAAAATATTCACATCCAAGGGAACCACCTCCCAGCTCGCAGGCATCAATATTCAATACAATGGCCTCTGAGCACTGATAGAATGGAACTGCTAGATTGAATAAAAGTAGGCCTAGTTATAGAATGGAGAGGATAGAATGGATAGGAGTACTGATAGAATGGAACTGCTAGAATGGATAAAAGTAGGCCTAGTTATAGAATGGAGAGGATAGAATGGATAGGAGTACTGATAGAATGGAACTGCTAGAATGAATAAAAGTAGGCCTAGTTATAGAATGGAGAGGATAGAATGGATAGGAGTACTGATAGAATGGAACTGCTAGAATGGATAAAAGTAGGCCAAGTTATACAATGGAGAGGATAGAATGGATAGGAGTACTGATAGAATGGAAGTGCTAGAATGGATAAAAGTAGGCTAAGATAGAATGTAGAGGATAGAATGGACATCATGCGTATTGCTAGAATGGAGAGGATAGAATGGATAGGAGTACTGATAGAATGGATAGGAGCAGTAATATAATGGTGAAAATAGAATGGATAGGATTACTGACAGAATGGAAAGGATAGAATGGATAGCATTGAATGGAAAGGAATACTGATAGAATAGAGAGGATAGAATGGATAGGAGTACTGACAGAATGGATAGGAGCAGTAATAGAATGGTGAAAATAGAATGGGTAGGAGTACTGATAGAATGGATAGGTTAGAATGGATAGCATTGAATGGATAGGAGTACTGATAGAATGGATAGGTTAGAATGGATAGCATTGAATGGATAGGAGTACTGATAGAATGGATAGGAGTAGTTAACAAAGGATACAACAGGGGTGAAAGATATGGTCCATTCAATCCGGCCCACGGGTCGTATGAGTAAAAAATTATAAGAAAGAATATAATTGAGAAGAAAATCAGCCATTCAGCCACAAGAGCATTAGTGAGGTCGGGCACTGATGTTGGGAGATTATGCCTGGCTCGCAGTCTACATTCCAATTCATCCCAAAGGTGTTCGATGAGGTTGAGGCCAGGGCTCTGTGCAGGGCAGTCAAGTTCTTCCACATCGATCTCGACAAACCATTTCTGTATGGACCTCGCTTTGTGCACAGGGGCATTGTCATGCTGAAACAGGAAAGGGCAATCCCCAAACTGTTGCCACAAAGTTGGAAGCACAGAATCATCTAGAATGCCATTGTATGCTGTATCGTTAAGATTTCCCTTTACTGGAACTAAGGGGCCTAGCCCGAACCAAGAAAAACAGCCCCAGACCATTACACCAAGCTCCACCAGTTGGCACTAAGCATAAGGGAAGTTTTCCTGATATCCTCCAAACCCAGATTCGTCCGTCAGACTAACAGATGGTGAAGCGTGATTCATCACTCCAGAGAGCACGTTTCCACTGCTCCAGAGTCCAATGGTAGCAAGCTTTACACCACTCCACCCAACGCTTGACATTGTGGATGGTGATCTTAGGCTTGTGTGCGGCTGCTCGGCCATGGAAACCCATTTCATGAAGCTCCTGACGAACAGTTATTGTGCTGACGTTGCCTCCAGAGGTAGTTTGGAACTCGGTAGTGAGTGTTGCAACTGAGGACAAGCTACATTATTGCGCTACGCGCTACAGCACTCAGCAGCCCGTTCTGTGAGCTTGTGTCGCCCACCAATTCGCGGCTGAGCCGTCGTTTCTCCTAGACATTTCCACTTCACAATAACAGCACTTACAGTTGACCGGGGCAGCTCTAGCAGGGCAGAAATTTGACGAACTGACTTGTTGGGTAGGTGGCATCCTATGACGGTGCCACTTTGAAAGTCACTGAGCTCTTCAGCAAAGCCATTCTACTCCCAATGTTTGTCTATGGAGATTGCATGGCTGTGTGTTCAATTGTATACACCTGACAGCAACGGGAGTGGCTGAAATAGCCGAATCCACAAATTTGAAGGCGTGTCCACATACTTTTGTATATATAGTGTACATGTATAATCTATTCACTCTGTCCAGCTTGCTAACAGTCATTGAAACAAATGCTAGACAGTCAGGGAGCATCGGAAATTCAAAAAGCTATGGACTAAGGACAAGTCTTAGCAAATTTTGACAGTGAGGAAATATAATACATTTGAAGCGCGGCCCTCCATACCTCGGTGAAGACCGAATGCTGACCGCAAGGTAAAATTAGTTTGACACCTCTGGGCTACAATCTATAAGAGGGAGTTTATGATGAGTAGTCAGACATCTGAATGCAAGGGAGATTGCTTATTACTTAAAGCTGGAATTCTTAGTTGCTACATCCATTTTTGGACTTATAAATTAAGGATATATACCCATTGATTCTTGAAGAATATAACTTATACATGCCTCATAAGCTTAGCTTGACTGTCATACCCCATCAGAACCCAAACTACATGTGTTTTTTATAACAATGTTTGTAAACAATGCAAATGTGAAAAAAAAACACTGAATAGCCTCAAAACATGGTTAAATCTATAATGTTGATATCATAGATGGTCAGTCCTTGCAACCATAGCTCTGTCAATGAATTTGAGAGTGGTTACACTTCTCCAGGCCCATCCCTCAGCTTTTTACCAAAACACAAGTGAGGTGACTGCTTTTTTTATTATTTCAATTAAGAATTCTAGCTTGAATTCTAGCTTTTTAATCATTTTACACATATACTGTAAAATACCACTAGTCTACTTTACAGGAGAATGTGACAAAGCAAAAACTCATTTTTAGAAATGTTTGCAAATATATTAAAAATAAAAACAGATATACATTATTTACATAAGTATTCAGACCCTTTGCTATGAGACTCGAAATTGAGCTCAGGTGCATCCTGTTTCCGTTGATCATCCTTGAGATGTTTCTACAACTTGATTGGAGTCCACCTGTGGTAAATTCAATTGATTGGACATGATTTGGAAAGGCACACACCTGTCTATATAAGATCCCACAGTTGACAGTGTATGTCAGAGCAAGACCCAAGTCATGAGGTCGAAGAAACTGTCCCTAGAGCTCCGAGACAGGATTGTGTCGAGGCACATATCTGGAGAAGTGTACCAAAAAAATGTCTGCAGCATTGAAGGTTCCCAAGAACACAGTGGCCTCCATCAATCTTAAATGGAAGAAGTTTGGAACCACCAATACTCTTCCTGGAGCTGGCTGCCTGACCAAACTGAGCAATCGAGGGAGAAGGTCAGGGAGGTGACCAAGAACCCAATGGTCACACAGACAGAGCTCCAGAGTTCCTCTGTGGAGATGGGAGAACCTTCCAGAAGAACAACCATCTCTGCAGTGCTCCACCAATCAGGCCTTTATGGTAGAGTGGCCAGACGGAAGCGACTCCTCAGTAAAAGGCACATGACAGCCCGCTTGGAGTTTGACAAAAAGCACCTAAAGGACCCTCAGGTCATGAGAAACAAGATTCTCTGTTCTGATGAAACCAAAATTGAACTCTTGGCCTGAATGCTAAGCGTCACGTCTGGAGGAAACCTGGCACCACCCCTATGGTGAAGCATGGTGGTGGCAGCATCATGCTGTGGGGATATTTTTCAGCGACAGGGACTGGGAGACTAGTTAGGATTGAGGGGAAGATGAACGGAGCGAAGTACAGGGAGATCCTTAATGAAAACCTGATCCAGAGCACTCTGGACCACAGAATGGGGCAAAGGTTCACCTTCCAACATGACAATGACCTTAAGCACACAGCCAAGACAATGCAGGAGTGACTTCGGAACAAGCCTCTCAATGTCCTTGAGTGGCCCAGCCAGAGCGCAGACTTGAACCTGATCGAACATTTCTGGAGAGACCTGAAAATCGCTGTGCAGAGACACTCCCCATCCAACCTGACAGAGCTTGAGAGGATCTGCAGAGAAGAATAGGAGAAACTCCCCAAATACAGGTGTGCCAAGCATGTAGTGTTATACCGAAGAAGACTAGAGGCTGTAATCACTGCCAAAGGTGCTTCAACAATGTACTGAGTAAAGGGTCTGAATACCTTTGTAAATCTGATATTTCTGTTTTTAATTTTTAATACATTTGCAAAAAAATTCTAAAAAACTTGTTTTGCTTTGTCATTATGGGGTATTGTGTCTAGATTGATTACATTTTTTATTTTTTTAAATCTTTATGAATCTTAGAATAAGGCTGTAATGTAACAAAATGTGGAAAAATGTGTAACACAATTTGAGGATTAAAATGTAATTAAACGTTGGCTGCATATAAAAGCTAAATAGTGGTGTAACAAGGTGCTTGACAACATCTGCAGCAATCATGGGCTGACTATGATCTGAATATTTGCATTCTGTACATGCATTGGAGAGTGAGCTGAATATTGGCTCCATCAAACAGCAAACACAGTGTTTGCGATGTGCAATTTGATAAATACAAACTTTGAAGTGGAATTAGTTATCACTACGTACAATGGACAGTGAGCTGAATGGAGGCGTTGGCCATCCCCACTTTGTTCTCTGCTATACAGGTCAGCATGTAGAAGTTGTCATCACGACTCACGTTGACCAGGGTCAGGTTGATGGAGTGGACATTGGGCCAGTACACATTGGACTGGAACAGAGCAGGAGAGAAAGAGAGAGGAGTGAGTGATACAGTAGGATAAAGATAAAGGTGCTTGACAACCTCATAGCATAGCGGCAGACAATCTCCATTAAGGATTTTAGATGTAATATTCTGCATGTTATGCATTTTCAGAGTTTCAGAAAGCTGTGAAATCAGAAACACACAATTGGACATGGACTTTCTCTATTGCACAACAACTGAATTCCAGTACTAACTGGAATCTAAATGGCACTGACCCTGAAGTTGTACTGTAGCTAACACAAACTCCAAGGTCACAAGCCAAGTAGTTTCATGCAGCTAGATACACACAAATCACAATGGTACATTACATGACCAAAAGTATGTGGACACCTGCTTGTCGAACATCTCATTCCAAAATCATGGGTATTAATATGGATTGGTCCCCCCTTTGCTACTATAACAGCCTCCACTCTTCTGGGAAGGCATTCCAGTAGATGTTGGAACATTGCTGCTGGGACTTGCTTCCATTCAGCCACAAGAGCATTAGTGAGGTCAGGCACTGATGTTGGGAGATTAAGCCTGGCTTGCAGTCTGCGTTCCAATTCATGCCAAAGGTGTTTGATGAGGTTGAGGCCAGTCAAGTTCTTCCACACCAATTTCGACAAACCATTTCTGTATGGACCTCGCTTTGTGCACATGGGCATTGTCATGCTGAAACAGGAAAGGGCCTTCCCAAAACTGTTGCCACAAAGTTGGAAGCACATAATCGTCTAGAATGTGTAGCATTAAGATTTCCATTCACTGGGAGCCCGAACCATGAAAAACAGCTCCAGACCATTATTCCTCCACCAAACTTTACAGTTGGCACTATGCATTGGGATAGGTAACGTTGTCCTGGTATCCGCCAAACCCAGATTTGTCCGTCGGACTGCCAGATGGTGAAGTGTGATTCATCACTCCAGAGAACGCGTTTCCACTGCTCCAGAGTCCATTGGCGGCGTGCTTCACACCACTCCAGCCAACGCTTGGCATTGCACATGGTGATCTTAGGCTTTTGTGCATCTGCTCGGCCATGAAAACCCATTTCATGAAGCTCACGCCAAAAAGTTATTGTGCTGACGTTGGTTCCAGAAGCAGTTTGGAACTCGGTAGTGAGTGTTGCCACCGAGGGCAGGCAATTTTTACGCACTGCGCGCTTCAACATTCAGCGGTCCCATTCTGTGAGCTTGTGTGGCCTACCACATCGCGGCTGAGCCGTTGTTGCTCTTAGACGTTTCCACTTCACAATAACAGCGCTTACAGTTGACAGCAGCTCTAGCAGGGCGGAAATTTGATGAACTGACTTGTTGGAAAGGTGGCCTCCTATGACGGTGCCACGTTGAAAGTCACTGAGCTCTTCAGTAAAGGCCAGTAAGTAAGTAAGTAAGGCCATTCTACTGCCAATGGAGACTGCATTGCTGTGTGCTCGATTTTCTACACCTGTCAGCAATGGGTGTGGCTGAAATAGCCGAATCCACTGATAAGGGGTGTCCACATACTTTTGTATATATAGTGTACAACCCAGTGATCAGTAGAATAACAGAGTGCATTGTGTGTCCCCTGGTTTGTCCCCTAGCCCACCTGGTGAGTGTTGATGGAGTGGAGGTCATTGACGGTCCAGTCCACCTCAGGTAGGGGGGATCCAGATCCATTACAGGTGACGGTGACTCTGTCCCCCTCAACAACCGTGAGGTTAAAGTGCGTCACACTGATGTCCGGAAGGTCTGAGAGACAGAGAGAGAAAGGGGGAGATAGGGAGAGAGAGGGAGAGAGAGAGAGAGAGAGAGTGAGAGAGAAAGGGGGAGATAGGGAGAGAGAGGGAGAGAGAGAGAGAGAGAGAGAGAGAGAGAGAGAGAGAGAGAGAGATAGAGAGAGAAAGGGGGAGATAGGGAGAGAGAGGGAGAGAGAGAGAGAGAGAGAGAGAGAGAGAGATAGAGAGAGAAAGGGGGAGATAGGGAGAGAGAGGGAGAGAGAGAGAGAGAGAGAGAGAGAGAGAGAGAGAGAGAGATAGAGAGAGAAAGGGGGAGATAGGGAGAGAGAGGGAGAGAGAGAGAGAGAGAGAGAGAGAGAGAGAGAGAGAGAGAGAGAATACAATACAATACAATAGAACCTAGACACAGCACACTTGAAATTCTCACTGAGACACTTTGAGCTATTGTAAATTCTATTTGGGAAAGGGAAAGGAAGGAACAAGCAGAGTTTCAGAATAGTGAGTTGTCATGACTCTTTTTGGCCGGCTGTCATGAGATGAGTTATGACAGGCGTTTAGGTCATTCTTATGAATTCGATGTGAATAGTCTAGGCTCTATGACAGCCACTCCAAGTAAAGTGCTCCCTATTATTCTACCATGGGATGATTGAGGAGTGTGGAGCAGGGAACGTGGCGCCAGTGGTTCGTACCACAGAGTGAGATATTCATAGCCTGCAGAGGGATCTTGGAGGCTCCGTTGTTGCAGAAGAGTTGCTGGGTGTTCAGGCCAGCCTCCCCTCGCTGCTGCCACAGCTGAATCCAGCGGATATCACAGCCACACTCAAACACCACTTCTTCCAGCCTCCTGTGAAGAGAGAGAGAGAGAGAGAGAGAGAGAGAAAGAGAGAGAGAGAGAGAGAGAGAGAAAGAGAGAGAGAGAGAGAGAGAGAGAATAAAAAATATATGTTGAGAAACAACACAATGCATCTGTGGTAATTTACCGTCAGGACAGGCAGAAGTAGGTGAAGGACAGTCTTATCCTCCAGACCAGCCCCAAACATTCATCACACTGTGCCTGGGGAGGAACTGGAGACCCTCCATCTCATCTCCAGGCCAGGCTAACCGTAGGCTGGGGCTGGAAGTGGGTGGATATGATTTGGACTTAGCCCTTCCCTCAACAAACACAGGCCCTGCACCAGCCCTGGCTAAATCAATATTGTCACATTAATGTGAACGACACGGATGAACAATTTGAAAATGATAGCAGGGAAGAGTAAAGGTCTTCTTTGTAGAACCACCCAGAGCAAATACACTTTTAAATTCATGTGCTTTGGTGGGTGACCGTGAATTTCAATATTGAAAATAGAATATCACAGTGCTTGAGCATGAGCACATACTGTACAGTAAGACTCCTATTATTTTAACAAAGGATTAATGAGGGTTGGAGAACAGGAGGGGTGTGATGTTCATACCCTGTGATGCTCCACACATTAATAATAATATGAATTATTAATCATAATTATCCCCTTAAACAACACGCCTAACACACTCCCACCCACAACCCCCCTCACACCCCAGCTTTCCAGATCCTCACACCCAGGCAGCTCCTGTGATGAGGTGTGGGGTTCTGATGAGACAGACTGGGTATCACTGTTAGCTCAGACTCTGCTGCTTCAAACAAGCCTTTATACGACATCATGTCATTTCCTCTATTTTACCCCTTAAGATACATTTGTCCAGACATTTCTTATTCATTAAGATAAGGAGAATGGGTCAAATGAATAGTCCTCACAATGCTCATATCATAATAAAATATTGAACGTGCCCATTGTATTCTTTCTGTCTTTCATCCACATGGGAAAACTACTTTCCACTTTTGACATCTTTTCTGACATTATTATCACATTTGTTACATTTGTCCATGGACCAGAGAAGACTATGAAGTGGCAGTTAGCATGTCTAATCCCTTTAGTTCCACATGATGTGCACCCTGCTTCCTGCAGCCTGGCTGCCTGCTGCCTGCTGCCTGCTTCCTGGCTGCCTGCTTCCTGCTGCCTGGCTCTCTGAGGGCCTAGTGGGTAGTACAGCGCAGCATACTGGATCCAACATATGGAAAGAGAGATAAAACACCTGGACCTGGAGGACATTTCATTAACATGATCTTAGCTAGCTGTGTGCTTGCATACTTATTGATTCACATGTTGACAAAAGACAGATAACCTTTCTGATTTACAAGATGGGGTCAGAGATCGCGTGTGAAAAGCGGAGTGTGCATGTCAAATGGGCATCGCAGCCATCGCTATACACTACGTAACACGCAGGTCTGGATGGGAGGGAGAGTCACTCACAGAGACCTTTTCTGTTGTATTTGCCTGCAATACATGGACTAACTTGGTTTTGTGCAGTATTGTGTGTTCTGTGCAGTATTGTGTGTTCTGTGCTGTCCAAGGACAGAGTACCCTGGGTTCACTTTTCCATGTGTGCATTAAGCCGCTTTGAAGAATGGTGATCAAAGGCTTCCTACAGTACTTACAACATAAATAAAACACCTTTATGAAGTGTGTGTGTGTGTGTGCGTGCGTGTGTGTGTGTGTGGGGGGGGGGGCAGCACAGGAGGTTGGTGGCACCTTAATTGGGGAGGACAGGCTCGTGGTAATGACTGGAGTGGAATCAGTGGAATGGTATCAAACACATGGTTTCTATGTGTTTGATGCCATTCCATTTGCTCTGTTCCAGACATTATTATGAGCCTCCTCTGGTAGGCAGATGGCCTCTTTTATTACTCAGTACCATCACAACATACCTATGGAAATATGTACTTAATTAAAAACATAGAGACAATAACCCGAGGATAGCATGATATAAAGACAGCCCATGGGGAGTTTGGCCACAGCACTGACTTACTGATTATGGCCTGTGAGAATAGTAATTTGCATATCTTCTACTAACCTGAATAAAACATCAAATTAACCTTTGGAAAGGTCAAGGTGGCGTGCAGCTAGGAACACACATGGGTGTCCAGTAGCCTATATGCTGAGCTGAGAATGGCAAATCACATATAACTTAATCATGGTTATGTATCTCCTGTTATGTATTATACATTAGTAACTGCTTTAAAATGGCTAACTTAGCATGTGACAGGTACGGAGGGACATTGGATACAATATGTGACAACAGAGAAATGCATACATAAATATATTTTTATCTCTTTTGTACAGTATTGTACATGGAATTATGCGTAGGGAGGTGTGGCCTGAATACAAATAGCTCCCATTTTCAAGGTGGACTGGGAATTGATCAGCCTGCCACATACACTTACCAGGATAAATGAGACACAAGGGTTTTTCATCAGTTAAAGGTAAAGTTGGTGATGCCCAATTTAACAAGGTCCCTATAGTATGTGAGTGTTCAGTAAGTGGCAATAGCTATGCCAGATATAAAAGATTGCCCATTAACTACACTGTGCGGTATTCTCTAGGCAAGCTGGCTAAATGTTAATGTTATCTGTACACATTTGATAACGAGTTAGGCCATATTTGGTGAAATCCCAGTGCAGGACTTATGCAGTCTCCCTGCAACAAAGGAATATGGCAAAATCAAATGACGATGACATAAAACATTTACTGACCTGCAATCACTTAGCTTTCTAATCTATATATGCAGTTGGAGAAATCAATCTCAGTTTACAGATGTGGACCATATTGGAGAAATCAATCTCAGTTTACAGATGTGGACCATATTGGAGAAATCAATCTCAGTTTACAGATGTGGACCATATTGGATAAATCAATCTCAGTTTACAGATGTGGACCATATTGGAGAAATCAATCTCAGTTTACAGATGTGGACCATATTGGAGAAATCAATCTCAGTTTACAGATGTGGACCATATTGGAGAAATCAATCTCAGTTTACAGATGTGGACCATATTGGAGAAATCAATCTCAGTTTACAGATGTGGACCATATTGGAGAAATCAATCTCAGTTTACAGATGTGGACCATATTGGAGAAATCAATCTCAGTTTACAGATGTGGACCATATTGGAGAAATCAATCTCAGTTTACAGATGTGGACCATATTGGATAAATCAATCTCAGTTTACAGATGTGGACCATATTGGAGAAATCAATCTCAGTTTACAGATGTGGACCATATTGGAGAAATCAATCTCAGTTTACAGATGTGGACCATATTGGAGAAATCAATCTCAGTTTACAGATGTGGACCATATTGGAGAAATCAATCTCAGTTTACAGATGTGGACCATATTGGAGAAATCAATCTCAGTTTACAGATGTGGACCCTATTGGAGAAATCAATCTCAGTTTACAGATGTGGACCATATTGGATAAATCAATCTCAGTTTACAGATGTGGACCATATTGGATAAATCCAATAACATTTCTCTAACATTTCCAATAATCTTTTTTTTTTTTGGGGGGGGGGGGTAATTATTTGAAAGGCTGAGATTACTCTATCCACATGCATACAACTAAATTGAATTTAGGTGATCTCCCCACACGGTGCAGTGAATATATCAATGATCTGGCATAGCCAAGGGGGAGGATTAAGCCTAGATGAAGAGCAGTGGCTAATTAAAGGCAGTGAATATGAATAGAACAGGGGCCAGGGATGTAAACCCCTACCTTCCTCCTCCTAGATTACAGAACCATGAGGATGACAGCAGGCTTCTCTCTGCTTGGTCTCATTACCTTTCCGGTGACGTCTCAAACATTCTTGGAGCCAGGGATTGAATTGGCTTCCCTGCACTGTTAATATGATCCCCATATGAGAGGCCATTGCTTAATAATATGGTAATTACAGATTTAAGTCCACCTGTCCCCATAATCTATTTATTAATCAAACTGGGTTTCACGTAGAATTCATGCTCAGCCCATCAGATAAGCAACTGGGACATTTACAGTTATCTTCTTTACTTTTGAGAGGTTATGCAGTTTAACAAAAAAAAGCCCAGAATAAAGACTTCTTCAGAAAATACTATACATGAATGATGTACAAAAATGTAACTATCTATGACAATGAACAAAGGCAAAACAGCTCTGACATCTCCCTGAGCGTCAAGCTCAAATTGCACATCATTATTTTCAAATGTGGACAAAATTGCCAACTCCAAAGCATGGTAAATCACTTATCTCTTTCGATCCATATGGATGCTGTGGCAATAGGCCAAACAAAGAACAAGATGTCTGAAGACACGCTATGTTCTGGTTATACATCCTTATATGAATTTTTTGTTGATTCTGATACAGTGACAACATGCTGTCAGTCTGTCACTGGCTTTGAAAGCAAACTGGGGGTGGAAAGAGTTGTCAATGATCCCCATTCTAAATGACATGTGTGGATGCCGGTCTGTAGTACTGCTGAGGGAAAGTGATGCTCAGTCAGGCATGAGAGCTGTTTCAACAACCACAACCAGTCACAGAAGTGGTAGAAGGAGAAAGGAAGGAAGGAAGGAAGGAAGGAAGGAAGGAAGGAAGGAAGGAAGGAAGGAAGGAAGGAAGGAAGGAAGGAAGGAAGGAAGGAAGGAAGGAAGGAAGGAAGGAAGGGGGGTGAAGGTGTGGGAGACGAGGTGAGATTGACGTCTCAATGTGTGGGTGAGTGAGACAGTGTTGTGGTCTGGGCTGATGCCCTGGTATATGTATCAAATGGCCAGGCAGGCAGACACTGGTAGGCAGCACTGATTATATTGAGCTCCTTGACCAAGCCTTGGTGTCGATGTCTCCACTGTGACAGAGGGCTGTAAGGGTGTTCTGAATGCCTAACACAACATGAGCCACAGAGCAGACACACAGCCAGCCACGCCGTGTTGTCGGTCCACACTTGGTTACTCCCAAGCTTACTGCAAGCTCGGTTTTCCATCTAAAATCCAGATTTCATAGAGATGGATATTCCCTCCAGTCAGTTCCTGGCTAACAACTACTGTATAGAAAATGCATGAGTCCCATCTTCAATGACCAAGAGATGCATTTATCCCTGAAACACATGTTACCTTACGATGACAAAATTATAACAAATTAGTAAAGAATCAGAAGGGATGGCAGGGAGCACCAATCAATAGAAGCGACATCGTTATGAGTGCATGAACATTTCTACATACAGTACATTAACCTTGTTCCCTCCAGTCCTCTTTGCTGAGCAGCTTATTATCTCTATCCGCTGAGCGACCACCTCAGGCTAACAATCAATATTACAGCAGGATTGGTATTATTCAGTGAATGCAGGTCTACATCTCCAGCTATGTATGTAGCGGCATATGTTTGGCTCTGCATTCGCTTTGATCTTGGTAGTATGAATAATAACAGCCTCATATCACAGTTGTGTCCAAACAATACCCTGTTATTTCTTCTTTTGCTTAAAACTTTTCTTCTGACGAAGCTACAGTGTAGGATTTAGAGAGTTGTTAGTTACATTTTAGTCCTGGCTTGGTGTTTGGTGTTGGGGTTTGTCGGGGTTAATTGTAGTAACCCCAAAGAGAAAGCATGGGTCATGTGTAATCATGCCAGCAGATGGACATGCCAGCTCTGAGCTTTGGGGCATGCACATGGGTGAATGACTGGCACCTAACACATTAACACAAAACACCCTGCTCTTCTTATTCCATCTCAGCTGAAAATGTGTTCCTTTCATGTTGGTAGAGCCAGAGACGCAAGAATGTATTTTCATCAAGAATATATATATAGTTCAGAAATGCACAATTTGAAGTTATTGCACTAGAGATAATGACAAAAGTATTTTGTAATACTCTGTGAATTGTCTGCCTTTTACAGATTAAGGATGAGTAGCCTACGTGCAGCCATTTCCATGACTGATCAAACTAATCAGAACAGTCCTATGAAAGGACTTACAGGATTTAGCTATCACAGTTTAGTCTGTTATAAAGTAACACCTCATCACAGAGACACCATTGACTCCAGTGATGAATACATGCCAATTCAGACATGAAGCGATGCACACCTAATTATTTCAGGATTTTAATTAAGAGGCCGATCATTAGAGATTCCACTCCCACGACTAATCACAGTGGACTTTTTGCCTCTGTAGTCCCATCCAGGCATCCAGGCAACAGCTATTAAAATGGACATTAAATAAATGGGGATTGTGCTACTGCCCTTTCCATTCTTAATGCTGTTTCCCTTTTTCTAACCTTGTGTTGTACCCAGTTTTAGCCAGAATTAAGTGAAGTCCCAACAGAAAGGAGCGGAGCAGTTTCTCTCTAATTGGCTGTGCCAACATTTGGATGTATAGGCAGAGTTTGGCTAATGGACACCACCTACACAGTACTCAATGTAGGCAAAGTATGCCATCATCATGTTCCAAGATTACTTTCCCTTAACTTGGTGAGAAAATTATGTTCTTTCAAGGGACGCTAAAGCATGAAGGCACGAAAACTGACATGATTGTATTGTTTTCTGTCTTGCCTGATCTGACGGGTTCTTAATAATACCATTGGAAAGGAAACAGAGGTCAGACAGCGTTCTGCGGTGAGCGAGTGTTGTGCCTTTTCCTTTCCAATGATGTTTAAAAAAATTTAGGTTGCACCACGACTCACGTTGGTTGAGCACTCTCTACCTCTTTCCATTCTTAATAATACCAATAATGTGTCTGTCCCACTGTTTTAAAATAGATGATCTCTTCACACTGACTAACACAGACATGTCCTGGCTGATCATAAAGGTCTTTCTATAGAGCCCATGCAGGATTAAAGAAAGGTCATCAGTATAAAGGGGATCGATGACCCTCCCAGCCCCTGGCAAAGCAGCTTTGTGGCCACATAGAAAATGTTTGTTGACACTGGTGAATGTGCCTTTGCGCTTGTACTGTAAATAATATTTTATCGTATCATCATCCTTGGAGCAGCTACAACATATTTGCCATTTAGCAATCCCCCTGCTCTGATGCCATTTACAGGCCTTGTAAGTGGTTGGGCTGAGCGAGCAGTGTCTTTAGCCCAGCTCCCTTGGCTAAAAGACACAGACTAAAATAAGGTAATATTATATTTTCTTGAAGCGCTATAAAGCCCCAGAAAAGAGTCCCAGGCCATTGTGAGCCATCCATCTCATCAGGCCTGTCTTCAACCCCCAGCAGCAAGACAGATAGACACTCAATGGAAAGCCATCAGAAGAAGAGATATAAAACTGATCTTGTCTTTTATGAATGCAATATATAAGACCGAGTTAGAGTGTTGCCATCAAACATCCACATAGAGAGAATCTCCTATGGGAAACTATTTATTGCACAGTACAGGGCCATAACCAGCAAATGTATGATTCAAATAAAACATTTCTCATGCAAGAATCTATCAAATAGGCATTATGTGAGATATAAATATAATAGAGGTTATGCAAAAGCATCTAAAGAATAAGTCATTTGGAAATACTGTAAATAAAACACTACTTCCACAATAGGATAAAACATACAGTGTTTAAGTATATATACAGTACCAGTCAAAAGTTTGGACACACCTACTCATTCAAGAGTTTTTCTTTATTTTGACTATTTTCTACATTGTAGAATAATAGTGAAGGCATCAAAACTATGAAATAACACATATGGAATAATGTAGTAATCAAAAAAGTGTTAAACAAATCAAAATATATTTTATATTTGAGATTCTTCAAATAGCCACCCTTTGAGTTGATGACAGTTTTGCACACTCTTGGCATTCTCTCAACCAGCTTCACCTGGAATGCTTTTCCAACAGTGTTGAAGGAGTTCCCACATATGCTGAGCACTTGTTGGCTGCTTTTCCTTCACTCTGCAGTCTAACTCATCCCAAACCATCTCAATTGGGTTGAGGTCGGGTGATTGTGGAGGCCAGGTCATCTGATGCAGGACTCCATCACTCTCATTGGTCAAATAGCCCTTACACAGCCTGGATGTGTGTTTTGGATCATTGTCCTGTTGAAAAACAAATGATAGTCCCACTAAGTGCAAACCAGATGGGATGGCATATCGCTGCAAAATGCTGTGGTAGCCATGCTGGTTAAGCGTGCCTTGAATTCTAAATAAATCACAGACAGTGTCACCAGCAAAGCACCCCCACACCATCACACCTCCTCCATGCTTTATGGTGGGAACCACACATGCAGAGATCATCTGTTCACCTACTCTGCGTCTCACCAAGACACGGCAGTTTGAACCAAAAATCTCAAATTTGAACTCATCACACCAAATGACATATTTCCACCGGTCTAATGTCCATTGCTCATGTTTCTTGGCCCAAGCAAGTCTCTTCTTCTTATTGGTGTCCTTTTGTAGTGGTTTATTTGCAGCAATTCGACCATTAAGGCCTGATTCACTTGCCTAGTTAAATAAAGGTTAAATAAATCAAATAAAAAATACAATTTAAGCAGTCTCCTCTGAT